>NW_016690282.1:1659777-2249211 GCF_001604755.1 Lepidothrix coronata
AAAAAAAAAAAAGGCCAGCTGCTTTATTTTACAGAACAGTTTTTGGTGGCATGGAATGATAGAGTGTGTATTGGAAGATAACTTGTTCTTCCTTTACTTTACATATCTAGGAGAGGGAAGGGCAAGATTAGATAATCTAGTGCAAGCTTGCACCAGGAAATTGAAGGAAACATGCCTTTAAATGGTTAGCTAGGTGCAAGCTTGAGTGCAGGCATCTCTTTTTTCTTTTTTTTTTTCCCCTTTGGTACAAGATTAGCTTATTGAGGCTTAACTTAGCCCAATGCAAAAAGCATTTCCGAAATGATTACATCCAATTTAAATTACAAAAAAAAAAAAAAGAAAGGAATACATATGAACTTTTCTCTGTTTTAACAGAACTAGCATAAAAGTCCAGCAGACATTTGCAGAACTACCTATAGATAGAGCCCTGCTTTTGGGAGGATTCAGGAGGAATTGCTCTTGTGCCCATGGTAGTAAAGTGAAAATCCAACATCCTTTTCTGTTACCCCAGTGTGTCGTAGATCAAACAAAGATCAAGCTCCAGATGTGCAGATGAAATACAAAACTTCTTATTACCGTGATCCTCTTCAAGGTGCTTTTATGATCAACCCACACCAAGAAAGAGTGTTGATTTTATCAGTCTCGGTCGCCAGACACACAGGCATGCCAGTCTTGCTCTATGGAGTTACAGAAATGCCTTTGTAGCATGGACTGTGGGTGTCAGGTTAGGGTCACATACCCCTCTGAATCCAGGAACAGGTTTGTACAAAGATGAATGTGAGATGGTTATATCCTTTGTATATATCCTTTTCACCTCCAGATTTCCTTTCTGTAGGCATTTTACCCGCTCTTCTCATTCAGAAGCTAATCTGTAATGAAATGGCCATGATGGAGGAAGTGTTATTGCTGCATTTTTTTATAGAGGGCTCATATGGTGTTTGTGGGCACCTGCAGGGTTGGCGTGGCCAAGGCGCTGGTTTGGGGTGTTTGGGGAGTTGGAAAGCCATCACTTCATCATCCTGTACATCACTTTCCCTTGTGTTTGAGTATCCTCATGACCCTAAAGAGCAAAAGCACAGTTTTAAAAATTAAATCTTAGGTTCTATGTGCTGTGAGAGCTACCAGTGTAGGGTGGGGTTCCTCTTTGGTATAATGAAATGCCCCAGCCTCTGTTTTTCTGGCAGTGATAATGCTGGAGTTCGGGTGTGTCTGGGGAGCATTGTTCACACTGGTTTGTATCTATTCCCATTTGTGAAGAAATTGCTTGTTATCAGTGGGCAAATTGTGGGATTGCCTGGGGAGAGGGTTAATGCATGCTGGAGACTGCAGTTCCCTGGCAGCCTGAGCTCATCCAAGAGCTGATGCCCATGGCCCTTCCCTCCCCAGCTTCTCCACCCCCTGTCCTTTCTGGCTCTGATTCTCCTCCAGCTCCTTGCCAAGGCATTTCAGCACTCTTAAGTGGCAACAAAACTAACCTGACAACAAAAAGTGAGTAATTTTTCTTTTTTCCCCTGGGATATGTGTTGAAAGGGCTCAGCAGTGGGCAGGCTGGCAGGGAGAAGAGGGCAGGAGTGCACAGCTGGAAGTGGGATGGTGACAGCTCCAACCAGATCCTCTCTGAACCTGCAGCTCAGAACTGGGAAGGGAGACTGTGTTGGAAGAGGCTGAGAAGAGGACCCTGCTAGAGCAGCTTTTTTGTTCGCCTGTGAGAAGGGGAGGGGGAAAAATCCCCAGCCTATTATTATTTTTATTATTATTATTTCTTTTGCTCCTAAGCAGGAGCCTTGTATTGTAAACCCTTTCTCTCTCGCCTGTGTACAGCCGGGGAGCAGCGCTTTGCTTCCTGTACCAGAGCTGTGTGTCGCATTTGCATCCCTGGCAGGAGGCTGCGAGCTGGGTTGTAGAAAGGAGACGGTGTGGTCCCTACATCCCCCTCACTTAAAAGGATCCCCTTCACGCAGAGCTGAGGGTGGGCAGTGGCTCCAGGTTGAACTGTCGTGCCAGGCTCTTCAGATCCCAGCTACAAACATTTTTGCTGTTTACGAAAGGGATTAGGTTAGTGCGGAGAGCAAACAGTGTAGGCTGGAACACTCTGGTCTTCACAAACAGGTTAATTACCTCCCTTAGCTGCAAGTCAGTTGCTTCAAGGTTTCATAAAATTAGTTCAGTGAAGATATACCTATTAGAAACCCTATTCCACTAATAGGCTTATACTCACATCTATACCAGTGATTTGGGGGTTAGCAGAGTTCAAAGGCATTTTTAAGAGATTATTTGATGTTTATATGCTGTACCATTTCTCTGCACCTTTCTGTGATGCTTATGATTCATTGTAGGATTATGGATAGCTCAGATGGGTTACCTCGTGGCAGTTTGCCATGTCTGTACAGAAATTGTACCAGTTTAGCTTTACCGGGTTAATAATTTTTATTTGGGTGGTTATGCTTTACTAAATATGCATATTATGGTGTACCAATACAGAAGAGATCTGGAGCTGCATTGCTATAAGGCTCCTTTCATATTCCTGTAATTACATCCGTTTCTCTAATGAGCAAAACAAAACCACTCCTTCACAAAACTCACTGATCTTTGACAGTTTTATGGAAGTAGGAGGCCTTTGTGTGCATTTCTGGTGTTTGCTCTTGGCGCTCCAGTGCAGTGATCTTGGATCACCACCTGCTGTCTGCTGAAAGAATTCATCCTATGATGCATTTGCTGAACCACTTTGCTCCTTGTTGAGACATCATCTCCAGTTCCCACCCTTCCACAAGTTACCACTACATGCATTTACTTACCATTCCTCTGCTTAGCTTGGAGCTACAAAGTTCGTTAATTAAGTTAAAGCTGCATAAACTCTAAGAAATGTGTCCCCATTAGGGATTGTCACTGTTTTAGCTAATTTGTTTTTTAAACAAAATGTGGGACGGATTTGTAATGAGCAGTGTAGGAAAAACCCTGACTTAAGGAAGAAAGTTGGCACCTGCAAGGACCTGACTAGACCTTTGTAGGGCTGAGAATAGGGAGCCCAGATGAATATCCATATCCTTCTTGTGCTCTGAAATCTTGAGTGCTGATGAATCAGATGCCAACATTTTGCAAGAGAAGGGCTGCTTCGAATTCCCACCTGATGTGAATGAATGTAGAGCAACAGAATGAATAGCAAACACAGGACTTACTTCTTCTTTTTGGAACTTGAGGTTACCATGTATCCTGTTGAAGTGTTTTCCTTTTTTTAAGCAGTATGTGTTAATTACACTGAGTTCCACTTGCACTGACCAACCTTTCCCAGTCTGAGCATGGGATGACAGCTATCGTGGTTGGTGCATGGCAGCACAAATTTGTGGAGGGAATTGGATGATCTGGAATTGCCACAATTATTCCTGCAACCAAATGTCCATCACACTCCCCTCCTGAAGACTGCTGGCCTGATGCATTGTGTCCAAGAGAAGTGTCTGTCTGCTCCTGAACATGAGTTAAGATTTATTTCATGCCCTGTTCACAGAAGTTTAAGATGACACTAGCTTTTGGGGGGAGCTGCAGCCAGGTTTTCCTAGTCCTTGTGTGTGTTTGGGGATGGTAATTGCCTTGGACATACCTATCTGGGTTTCTTGTTGCATTTAAGTAGATGTTACAGAGATTTTCACGGCTAGAGCAGGCAGGACTGGCAATACAGTGAGGTATGTTGTCAGGATTGGGTGGACAAAATACTTTCTGTTGAGTCTCTCCTCCCAAGTACGTACCTTCAGCTGGAAAACTTGGGGTTTCTTCGTGCTCTTTGTACCTCCTGAGAAGTATGAGAAGCAGCACCTCTGACTGCAGAATTCTCTATGGTGGGTTAGAACGAGGGAAACGAGTTCAGATTCTATGTTTGAAGATTAATGGGATTTTTTTGTGCGTGTCCTGTGTTAGTTCTTGAAAATATGAAGTGTGTAAATGTTGAAATTTAGCAGAATAACAGAAGAGGTAGAATCTCCTCTGGGTTTGGAGGATATCAGTATGCTGTGAAACCTGCAGAGATCTCATCGGGAGTCCTTTTCTGCAGACACTAGTGGAAACAGAGAAAAAAGTAATTCTGAAGCACCAAAGGAAATTAAAATTACAGAAAAAATCAGATGGGAAATATGTCCATAATCATATAAAGAGAGAAATAATTTGAGATACAGATGCTCCATGGGAAGATGAAACCTGGACAAACATAATGGTGATAAATCTCCAGATAACCTGAGACATTAAATGAAGGATACATTTGTAATAAAAGAGATATGATTTTTGCATGTTAATGCGATTTTGGGGGGGGGGAGTGACAGTGGTATTAAAAACATTCATTTGGCACCAGAAATCCTTTCTTTGAAAATCTTAGGAAGGTCAGAGAGAAGTAATAAATAAAGTTACCAGGATATTTTGGCTTGAGAGGTGTGATTAAACTCAAAATAAATACGTATTATCAAAATGCCACAAGCAACAGAAGAGAGAGTAAGCATTTTTCATCCTTCAAGCATTTGTAGATAATTGAAGAAGGGAAAGAAAATATTTAAAAAGGTTCGAATGCATTTAAACTGGAGGGAACAGTATTAACTGAGGGGTAAAACCACTGAAAATAAGATTATACAAGGTTCATGGGCTGGCATTTTAAGTAGTCTAAGAGTGAGATTAAACAAGATGCTGGACTGTGTCCTTTGGGGAGCAGCCCTGCACTGTAGAGAGGATGGCAGAATAGGTTTTGTTTAGGGCTAATTAGCATTTTGTTCCTCTGATCTGGGATGCTACTGGCTTGGAAATCTAGCTTGTTCTGGGAAAATTGGAAACAGTTTCTGCACCTGCATCTTTTCTGGGGTTACCCTATCAATTTTTTAACTTAAAATAAAAAATCAATTTCATATTTAGTTCTGTTTTACATGTAAGAAAGGGGCAGACAGTGTGTGCCGTAGCACACGGACAGTCAAATACAATGAAATATTCTAAGCAGAAGAATTTGGAAAGGAGACAGTATGTGGACGGAATGGAATTGTCATGTCAGGGGATAAACAGTGTGAGCAAGTGAGCGATAGGGTTTGCTGATACCTGGTTTGCAGTGGGACAGCCATCGTTCTGCCTCTCCTGCCTCCCGTTTCAGAACTCAGCTCTGCAGATCTTGGTGAGTTTAGACTGAGTCAGAAGTGCCTTGCTTTGAAGCTGAGAATGGCAAAGGAATGAGCAGAAGCAGAGTGCTGGTGGAACTGCCCTCCTTTTGGGGGAGAAAACTAAAAAATCCTGTTCTGCTTTCAGAAAATGTGCTTGGTGTGTGAAAAAACCCCTGCAGACCCGCGAGCACACGACTCAGGGCTGCAGCGGCTTGGGGGAGTGCGTGCAAGGAACTGAGCACTGGCCGTGGCTGGCGTGCGTGCCTGAATTTTTCTTTCTCAGATAAGGCTGCAGAGTTTTGTGTTTCTGCAGGCAGCAAGGCTTTGCAGTGGCTGGACTTGAGTTAATGAAACGGTCCGTTCCCGGTGCAGGCCAAGGCTTTAGCTTGGCTCTGCTAAGTGGTATTGAATGCCCTTCCCTCTCCTTCTCCCCAGCTGCAGGAGCGTGTGGCCACGTGGCCCCCAGGGGAGGCAGACCAGATAGACTAATGTCAGAGCAAATTTGGGATTCAGCCAGTGTCTGAATGACCCGGTGCTGGCTGGAGGTGTGCTGCGTTTATCATTGTTTCCTTCGCCCGGAAGGGAAAGCTGCAGGTAGGCTGATAAAAGGAATTAGAGGTTTGTCCAGCTTCACTGGAGGTCTGTCAGGTCCTGCACGCTCTTTGCTGAAAGGCTGCCTGGTAATTCCCACTCTACCTTTCCTACCGGTGGGATAAGGTCTGTTTCGCTTTTACTCCATTGATTTAAGCATGCTGGTGTTAGAATAGGCTCGAGCACCTCCAGACTTTATGGGGGAGGACCCAGGGCTGGAACAGCAGCCAAAATTTAAAATCAGGATTAGTCTGTTGACATGCACATAAATCAAACAGCCCTCCTATCATAAATCTTTTCTGTGGATTTTTTTTCCGCTGCGGCGATGAAGCAGTAGGAGCAGTGCAGCAGCCTGGGCTTCCCAGGGTTGAGCTTCAATGTCAAGGCTGTTCTCCTTCACCCCAGGTGGCTCAGTGCAGCTCCCTGCTCCCCCTTTGGTGAGATCCCTGCAGAGGCTGCAGAGCTGCATGCTTTTGTTTGCTTATTGTGGTTTTTTTGACATGATGGTGTAACATTTTTTTACTGGTTTTTGGGCTTTCTTTTGCATGGTCAGGTCTCTGTTTCTGAGTCATCTGGTTGGTGTCAGCAACATCTAAGACAGTGCTAAAAGCTTCTAAAAAGCCCACTATCCTAGCACAGAGGTCTCTGTGGGATACCCAAAGCTAAGGGAGGAGTGGGTGATTAATGTCTTGTGTGATAGCAGGGATGCTCAGGAATGGTAAAGAGTGAGTGTGCGCCAGGCTTGCAATCTCAGCTCAGTTCCCTACAGGTCCTTGGTGTCTTCTGTGTGGCCAGCAAGCAGGAAATTGGATATTCCAGAAATTGATACCTGAGCACCTGTGCTGTGTACTCAGTGCTGCCAGAGCAAAGAAGGGGGCATCTGCACAGACGGGTTTGAAAAAGTAAACTTTTTATTACCATAACATAACAGAGAGTCATGCTCTGAACCACATGATGTGCTTGCTTGTGAGCAGAGCAATGAGTGTTAGGCTGGAGGAGATGGACCCAGTTACGGTACTTTCAGGGATATTAAAGAAGCCTGATCTTCTTTCTGTGTTTCCTTCTCTGTTCCAATGTTTCAGTGTCTCTTCCCCCTTCCAAAATAATGCTTTACTGTGTGTAAAGCTTTGTGTGAGATCACAGGGGTATGCACTTTGCAAACCCCATAATTTTTTCTCCATGTGCCAGCCATTAGCAAAAAAGTTGCTCTGAAAAGATTAAGAAAACAGTGTCATGGCTCAGAGGAGTAAGGCATGCTCTTTTTGATAGAACAGGTAATAGAAGACTGTGCAATATTATGGTGATGGTGCGTGGGATGTTCACATGTACACGTGTGTGTTGTTTCTCGGGCTGACGTTTCGATCTGTCTTCTGTAGTATAAATCTGTTTTCTCCTTTTCCTTTCTTCAGGGTAACCAGGAGCCAGCAGCAACTCCTGATGCAATGGTGCAGCCATTCACCACAATCCCATTTCCGCCACCCCCACAGAATGGGATTCCCACAGAGTACGGGGTGCCACACACTCAGGACTATGCAGGCCAGACCAGCGAGCACAATCTGACACTCTACGGAAGCACGCAGCCGCACGGAGAGCAGAGCACGAACACGGCCAGCACGCAGAACGGATCTCTTGCAGTAAGTACACAAGGGTGCAGAGCCAGGAGAGCAGCACAGTGCTTTGGGGAAAAGCAGACACTGATTGGATTGCTGTTTCTTAAGTATACGGCAAATCGGCAGTAGACTTGAAAAGGAGAGAATTATAAACAAAACATGGCTTCTGACCTTCCATTACTAGGTTTCCATCTTTCCCCTTGTGAATTGGTGCCTGCAAAGAAAAAAAAAAAAAAGGAAAGTAGTATTTGAAATCATGATGTTGTTACCATGTGGTGTTGTCCAAAGACAGTCTTTTATAAAAGCGTTAATAACTTTGTGTTAATTGGCAAATGGTTCAAATAAACATGATGGAGGCAAACTCTGGAAGGTTGATGGTACACAGAATTAGGGTAAGCACATGCATTTTAGGTGTAATCCCAATGTGGTTTTGTTTCCAGGAAACTACCAGAGTAGAAAATCACTTTTATTTGACTTTTTGAAGATGGCAGGGAGCTTCAGAGGGCAAAGTTAGGAGAGGAGCTTTTAGCTACTGGTCATCCATTTGCCAAACCAAGATTTTTAGCATCTTCTGTATTTTTGCTTTCTTCTTCCCATGGCCTGGAACTGGCACTGGGCAACATGCTGGCAGATTATCCCAGGAAAAGCTTTATCCACCCCTTAAGCCACTTGTTAAGACTTAACTTCCTAATAAAGAGCCTTATGGTGAGAGCCTTCGGCGCTCAGGGGCGGATTTAATCTGTTAATGCTTTCAGTTTTACTTGTAGTTGGTGTTTGGCTTGTAGAGATTATTTTTTTCCCTGGTAAGTACTGAATGAATTCAGTGCCAACAGTTGGAAGAACTGATAGAGCCAGCTCAAGTGTGCACAGTTCCCGGTGTGTGCCTCTGCTCCACTGCAGTGGCTTGGCTCTATTGGTCATGACTTTGTGAAGATATCTTTGATTTCATCCTGGGAATGCCTCAACTTCAGCATCTTGAAGAAGCAAAAGAGTACAAACACTGTAAGGCACACTGATAGTGTGTAAAAGGAACTTTGAGTGCCTTACTCTGTAAACACAAACGTAGATGAGAAGAGGTCAGGCAGGAAGTAAAACTTAGAGCTGGTGCAGTGTGCAGCACTGAAATGCAAGTCATCGTTTTAGCACCAGATTGTCCGATGTCGTCCCAAGCCGTAAGAGTTGGGCTGCCCGTCTCCAGCAAGCAACTTTCTCAAGCACTGCTGGTTGGATGGGGAAGCTGGAAATAGGGAATAAAACAGGGCAGTGGTTTTCCCCATGTGTTTTTGCTGTTCCCATCCTTGTCCAGAGCTTAGGAGCATTTCTTTTTAATGGAAATGATGTGACTCTTGACCTTGAATGTAAGTTCTTGCCAACCTTCCTGCTTCTCTTCCATATTAGGAGCCATCTCGGTGGCTCTGCAGGGCTGAGCTCTGTGTTTTATCAACTAAAGCTGGCTCCAAGGAGCCCACAGCGTGTGGCTAGCCTATGAGGAGGGATTGGGAGCCCATCTGTGCGGAGGGAGTGTTGCTGGGAGACTGCTGGGAGGCAGTGGTGTTGCCAGGAGTCTGCAGAGGGAGCCTGACTGGCAGGGGTTTATCCAAGAAACAGGCTGAATAACACACAACACTTGTACTGGCTGTTGGAAACAGGTGGATGCATCTGGTGTGACCATTTGATGTGGTTAAAGATGTGTGAGCTGAGCGTGCAGAGTTAGGCTCGAGGGCCACAGCTGGCTGGGAAAGGGTGAGGGCACAGTGTTGCTGTGACTGCTGTGGCTGGGACTCATCAAACCCAAAGGATCCCAGATGGTGGCACATAAAGAAATCCAAGGAGAGAGAGGGGGGAAGGTGCCTCAACCAAGGGCCTTTCACATGCCGCTTTCGCATCCACTGCATCCTGGATCTTCCAAGTCCCCTTATCTTTTTGTAGAGGACTTCTTCTGTATGAAGTTGTTTTTATTCTGTGGGCTGCCTTGGGATGTAATTCCATGTAACTTTTCTCCATCTCAGTATGCTGATTAATGATGTAGGATCTAGGGGAAGGAAGAAGGCTCAGTAGTTACTCAGGCTAAAGTGTGCTATTAAAATATACAGCAGAACAGGTTGGGTATTTCACCTTAAACATTTACAGGTAATGTCAAGCACCTTGTCCATGACATGTACTGGTTATTGCTTGTTGGATACACGTGTTCAGTCCATGTGGACTAGACTGCTATGCTTTAAGGTATCTTTTCCTTTCACCATTTTGTTATCTTACTCATACAAAAGTGCTAACTTGAATAGAGTGAAAAGTCATCAGGGGTGAGGTATGAGCCTTCCCTCCCATTATTGTGACTGACAAGCACAGTTGCTGTCATTTGTGTGAAGGTGATACCCCAGACCAAACAGCCAGTAGGTTTTCTAGCTGCTGACTTGAAGCCTGTGCTCCCATGGGATGATTCAGAAATTCATTCAGCCAGACAGATAAGTTCCCTGCTTGCTTTTAAGAACAAGGCCTATGCTTGGTCCAGTTGGCGGGACAGGGTGAGATAGCAAAAGGTGTGGTCAGATGGTGGGGCCTTCCTGCTTTTCAGGCTGATAGCCTTTAGGATAATTGCCAAAGTAACAAAGAACATGGGGTGGCTTAGGGGTCCCTCATGGAAAGGGCAATTTAATCTCGTTGGTAAGATGCTACACAGCAGTGTGAAGGGGTCTATAGCAAGGTCCCTAACACACTAGGTGGGAGCACCTTTTCATAGAAACTTGGCAGATTCTTGTGGATGAGTCAGATTGAATGATCTGAAATTAGCGGTGGTGTTTGAGTTGACAGTGATTTGGAAGCCTGAGGTCAAAGATCAGTAGTGAACTTACGTAAAATAAACTCTGAGAGTCAAAGTCCATGCCTTCCTATGCAGTCTAAAAGCCCTGAGCAAAGGGGAACGACTGGTTGGTGTCACCAGCTAAGGATGAGCTTGGTTCTGGCAGTGTGAGTGTAGTGGAAAGCATTCAGAGCTTTCAGAACAGAGGCATGGAAAAGAAATTGACACAATAGGTAATGTAATACAAACAACCTCATATTTTAGAATCTTTTTTTTATTTTAGGATCAAGCCTCATCTGTGGGGCTTTGTTTCTTGCCTGGCATGCAGATCTCTCATACTTCATCTCCAGGCATCTGTCCTTTCTCTTGATACTGTCCCAAAGCACAGCTGAAAGAACTGGATTAAAAATAGACTGAGGTACCGGACCATATTTGGCCGACTTGGTCTGCCTGTTGCAGCCTTAAACAGTTGACACTCTGCATTTCACTACTTACAGTGCTGGGTTGCCTGTTTTTTTCCCCCCTTCCCCCTTGGTTTACTTTAGTGCTCTTATCCCTAATGGAGACACCCAGCATAGTTAGCTGCAAGGGGAGATGCTAATTAGGCTGCAGTACCTCTGGCAGCTGAGCTGATCTAAAAGATTCACTGCTGTCAGAAAAGAGATATCTGGCTCCAAGCGCAAACTCCCACTCCTATTTACTGGCTCTGGCGTTCCTTACGTGAGCCACTTTAATTCACTGACCTGGCAGAAAGCTGTCCAATTCTTTTGCTGGGTTAATGAATTAGAGCAGCTCTTGGAGGGATCCAGCAAATGCTGTTGTTGCAAGGTAAGCGTATGGAGAGCATGGCCAGAAGCCGAGAGCAGTTGTCAGCTCCCTGCATCCCCTGGTACTCTACCCGCAGAGGGAAGATTAATCATCTGCTGAACTAAAAAAGCTTGCTTGATAGTAAATGCAATGCACTTAATACTGCGAGCTGATTATTCAACTTGTTTCTCTTGTTAATGTCAGAGGGAAGAATCTGTATGTCTGTATAAATTATGGAATGCAGCTGGAGATACGGAAGTAGAGGAATAAGTTTATGTAAATTATTTTGCGTGAAAATGGCAGGTGCTGTTGCCTTGATGTTACGTTGTCATGAACCAATATAAAGCATTATTTAATTACAGAGCGTCGTGCCTCGGCTTCTTGATGTGCTGTCGTACTGGAACATACTTAACTCATCCACTATACCATAAAGGGATCTCGACTTTCCAGTTTCTCAAAGGAGACGCATCTTTGGTGGGAGACCCATATGTGTCATGTTCAAAACCAAGGCAGGGAAGGTGCTTGGTCGTCTGGCTGTGCCCTGTACATCTAGCAAGACTTTAGATAGAAGGGAGCCAACGGCACCAAGGATTCCTCAACTGGCTTTTGCAACACATGGATGATGTTATAATGATGACTTTCCCTTGGGTATTTCTTGCCTAGACTGAGATTGCAGAATTTTCCTCTGTAATTACTTTTCATCCCTTTAGTAATTAAAGCAATTGCTCATGTGAGGTATTTCAGGTGAAGAATATGTTTAATGAATATCCTCAGTTATTTTCTGATACTGCTGAGCAGGTGGACACGAGGAAGAACCAGCTTCACATAAGTAGTTGGCTGGTGATTGTTTGGCCACCTCAGCCTCGAAATTGCTGTCTTGAGGTTGCAAACCCTGACATTTAACATCAGGAGTTTTCTTTGAATATGAGGCAGATTATTTTATTATTCTGAGTACAAGGCAGATTATTGTCAGCACTTGCAGACTTGTGTCTAGCGAGGTGGTTTTAAAATGAGAAATGGGAAATAAATCAGCACATATCATTATGTTAGAGTATACAGCTGTAGTACTTCTGTGTATCTTTCAAAGGTTGTAGCAGATCTAGCAGTAGTATATGGAAGGATAATAGTGATGATGAAAGGAATGTAGCAGGTTCTTTATGAAAAGAAGTGAAATCTTCACTTACAAAAAGGGCTGACAGGAGTGAAGGCATATGACAAGCACACAGAATATTGGATGGTAAGGGAACTAAAATAGGGAACTTTCCCATTTTCGCTTACTAGGATGCACACATGAAATAACTGGGTGCCATGTATGAAAAAAAAAAGCAGGTTTTATTACTTGGATTTTTTTTCGTATAATGAAGAACTTGTCATTGCAACTCTTATCCACAACTTGCGTACTTTGCAAGTTATGACATCAACTGGCTTAGTTTGCTGGAGAAAAACTAGTGAACATTTGCCCTGTTCTTGCATTCTTCCACAGATTTGGCTGCTGTTAGAAGGAAGATAATGGGCTGGATGGATCTGAAGTCTGTCACTGTGTGACTGTTCTGCCACTGTCAATGGAACGGTCCAGGGTTGACTACTAGCTGGGGAAATCTTGCTGTTTCTTTCACCTTGTAAGGGCATCCTTTTGTGAGGAATGGGCTGGAACTGCTGACAAAGGGTTTGGCTGTGACCAGCAGAGCAGGCTTTTTGGGGGGCTCCATTTCACCACTTCATTGAAAGGTGGGGGAGAAAAAAAAAGAAAAAGTGAATCCCATTAGAAATATCCACCTTTAGATTGAAAGTGTTACCTGACAAATCAGAGATGTACAAGAGAGATAGCAATGTTTCCTGTATGCTTTCCTATGTTAGGTTTGTGTTCTGTGAGGTATGTTTTTAATGAGGAAAGTGAACAAAATGACTTAAGCTTCAGTGTGTCTGAAAATAGGTAACTAAGAATTGAAAAAATATGCCCTGAATTCATCTGACTATACTGAAAATAGTAAAAAAATCTTGCAGAAGTAATTTGGTATGTCCTTAGCATTTTTGTCTGTTTTTTTGGCATACAGAGTACTTTGGATAATAGTTAATTGTGCCTGTAAGTAGCCCAAACATTTTTTTTTTTAATATAACGCTGCTGGCATATCTGAAAAATCAAGTGCATGGATATAATTGTAAAACTATATTTACTGCTGTTGAAAGATGATGATTAGCCCTGTGGTCTTCTGTCTGCTAAACGAGTTTTTTAAGCAGCCAAAGTTCCCATGGCCTTTGCTCTTGAATGTGTAGGACCTCAGTCTGACTTCAATAGAGTGTGCTGGGGCAGGAAAGTGATCTTGTGTCTAGACCCTAATTCTTCACTTGTTTTTCCACCAGACCTGCTCAATGGGCATCTGTTCATTGGTGGGTGACTGGTTGTTTTGACACAGGTTCTTCACTAGAAGTTACAGAGAGTTTTCCACATTATCTGCACTCTGCTTTGCAATGGGAAGATTGCCTTCTGCCACTTGTAGCTTTCAGTCCTTGTCTCCACAGTTCTTCAAGCTCTTGATCCGAACAAGGTTGGATGTGTGGTTTTGGGTTTTTTTGAATTCAAGACTGGTCTAGGAGCAGTGGAGTGAGCACAGTCTGTCTCCTAGATTTTGTAAGCCACCCAAATCCCCTTTTAAATATAGTTATTAGTTACAGTTTGTATTTTGTAAATATTTTCTTTGCAGTGATTTATAGCTCTTAACCTCTTCATTATGATTCACAGTATTTTGGACTGCCTGCTTCTTGGGGGAGAGAACAAGGGGTTGTTTTTTGTTTGTCTCTAACTTGGACCTGAAGCGGTTCCAGTTCTAGAAGCAAGTGGGAGATGTAAACAGAATGTTCTGGGTATTAATAATCTCTGTGCTAGCCTGTCACACTGGTGCTTGTCTGGTTTGCTGGGGAGGTAGCCCTCCGTCTAGCCATGCAGATGGAGATCTGCTCAGAGCTCAGGTGGTGCTGGAGCCCCAGCCTCCCTGCTGCTGCGGAGAAATCCCCAGCATTTAATTGATCACCACCTGGGTTAGGACAGAGGAGTCCAGCTGAGAGGTGGGAAGATGCCCCCAAACCTTTCAGAACACCCTCATGTTGCCAGGTGTCCTCCTCCCCTTTTACATGGGCACGTGCACATGTATATATCTGTGCTTCTCTTTGCAACTGCCTCTTCTTGCGTAGAGTTTCCTTACTGCTGGTGGGTGTAAGGGAGGAGCTGACATGGGGGCACAGGCAGCAAGTAGTTAAAAGTAAAGCACATGCTGCTCGTGTCCTGAGCTCTGATGTGTTTCTCAGTGACCTTGAGCAGAGCTCAAAGCTTGCGTGTGCAGGCATGAATGACATTATCACCTGCATCAGTATATGTTACACGGACTGTGCTGAGGAGGTACGGAGAATGCAATACAGCTCCTAAATGCGAGATCTCTGCCACAGCATGTCTCTGTGTTGCCTGATGACAGGCATTGAATGTGTGTTAGCTCCCTTCCGAGCTGAATCACTGTCTATAGCAAAGGGAGAGATCCATTTCTTCACTGTGAAGTGTTGACATGAGGCCAGAAGGAGATTAAACTCCGTATGGGGAAGGAGTCAAGGTGGGGAGTGGGCGCTTGGTGAAATGCGGGCTTTTGTAGTCTGTCTTGGTCAGAGTAGCACTGTTGCCAGCATCTGTTATGTGCTGCCTTAGAACAGACTCCAGGCCCTTCCTTTCATCTCCTTCCTAGTGAATTAAGCCAAGGAATAACTATAAAAGGAAAAAAAAGAAAGATCTGAGGACACTGTTTCTTTCATTTATGATGTAGCTGAATGTGTGGCAGTAGTCATATGTATTGAGCTAATGTTATAGTGGTGGAAAGTTCAAATCTTACCTTAGGACCATGGGACTATAGAGATGAGGGAGCTACAGCATCCAGAGACACAAGGTATTTAATGTTAAACTTCTACTGAAAAATCAGGGTATGTGAAAGCCTGAAAAGCATTTGAGGACTCTCAGTGTAGTTAAAAAGGTAAAGGACCAAAACCCCTTCTATTGTTTCTCCTCTTTGAAGCATTTGTCTTGCTGTACACATCTCACATGATGCAAAATGACACTGCCATATGCAGGACCAGCTGTGAGTGCTTTTGGGTGGGCCACTCTACATGATACATCACACCCTTGGTAAGAAAGGAGTTCTGCCCTTTGCCTAGGAACAAATGGATGGGAGAGGAGTGCAGACAACATTCTGCCTTCCTCCCCTGTGGAAACAGCAGATCCAATCCTGTGCAACCTGTATTTAAATTTAAAGACTAAAACATTTTTGTCATCACCATTCAAGATCTGTGCGTTTCCTCATTCACACAGCAGAAGATGCACTTTGTGCATGGGTGTTTGCTCACTTGCCAAATCCATGCAAAGCCACAGAAAACATGGGATTTGGCAAATTGCACTAGCAGGACTCCAAAGTGGATTGTAGATACCCCTTTTAGCAGGAGTGTTGGTGGTTTTGGGGAGTTACTTTGAAGAACTCACTTGCAGGTGTTGTATACAGTGATGACAGATAGGCTACTCCTGTGTTTTGTCCTTCTTGGACAGATTTGCCCTGAGGAGCAAAGCACTCTGATGGAGCGATAAAAAACCCCCCCACTAAATAGCATGGTCTGATTTAATCACAGGCCAGCTGCACTGATTGTTCCCCTAGGGTGCACTCTCTGTATGTTTGGAGAACCTTTTTGTCATGGGGTTGAGGGCAGGAGAAGAGGGGAGATGGTGGAGGTGGGTGGAGACAGCTTTTGGATAAGAGCAAATGGAAGTTTCTGAGTTTGTTCCTAAAAATTTTATGTTTGTGGGATGGATGAGTCTTAGCCAAATAAAAATTCTTCATTCTGCCAGGCTTCACCTAAGACTTGCACAGCTATGGGAAGTAGAGATACTCACCAGGGCAGTATCTTCATTCTCCCTGCCACAGCTTAATCTGTGTTAACCAGATCAAACATGTTTTGTGCTGCTGAATCTGCAGCCCTCCCGAAATGAGATGGAAAGCTGCCACTGCTTTGCTCAGCATGACAAGACCCCAGTGCTTACTGTTTCCTTGCCTTATCTTTATATTTACTTGCTTTATAACCAATGTGCAACTTCAAGGTCATGTCTGTAAGTGATATTTCTGGGCAGAAGACACTCTCTTAATGCTGCTGGTTGAGCTTATCTGTGGAGATGATTCCAAATGTACAGGAAGTGTTGTATATTGAGTGATGTGCAGATCAGCCTAGCAAGTACATTCAGTGGTTGGGGAGATGTTATGGGCAACTTCCCTCAGATTTTTTTCATCTTTGATACACAAATCACATGTTTAAAATGGGGGAAAAAAGGGCCCAAACCAGTAAAAAACTCACCCCGACTCTTCCATCTTTAAGGCCTATGTGTGTACTTGAAAATGCCTTAAAAAGACTTACTAGCAATTGCACAGTCCTTGCCTTCTTGTAGAACTTTTTGCTTGATGAGTTAAGGCAGAAGTCAGGTTGGCGTCTAAAGAGTTGAAATGACACTTAAAAGTGCATCACACAGGTAGTCAAAGCATGACTCCTAGGAGACTGAGCGAGCAGCAGGAGATAGTGAGGGGGTGGGTGCTCTTTGAATACCTTGGCCTGTCAGTGCATGCGCTTGGAAAGGGACAGAGCAATAAAACCGACCAAATTGTAGTCTGCTTTGTTCTGTAGCTCTGAGGTTTTGAGCTCGTTTTTGTGACTAAAGTGTGAAGAATGCCATTTTTCCATCAAGCCATTTTGCAAAGGGGCCTTGCCGTTATATTTAGTGCTGTGCTCAAATTTTACCCCTTTTCAGTCTAAGCCCACACAAGTGGCTGAGGTTCTCTTCCTTTCTTTTCTTCTGCCAGTTATCTCAGCGGGGCATTAGGTCTCTCCTCTGGCACACAGGTCCCCCTTATTCCTCTGCCTGTGTGCTGTACTTTTTCTGTGAACAAGAACTCCTGGCCTACCCTTTGGCCTTGCTTTGCAATGCCAGTCAGTGCTTGAGAATGGTGGAACAAATACCTTTTCTTAGCTATGGAACTGGTGGCAGAAAGTAGCACTTGAAATTTTTATAAATCTTGCGGTGATGATGATGACTGTTTTCTCTTCCTGGGCTCACTTAAATGTACGAGAAAAGTTAATCAAAGACATCCATAATCTGTTCATACATGGATTTTACCATTTAATTATAGATCTTCTTTTGGGGTAATGTTTCTCTGAAGGGAGCTTGACAGAGCAGATGCCGTTTTGCTTGGGGATGCACGTCTGGTATTGGCCCAGTGAAGAGCTGCCGCTTCAGCTGTGGGATTTTGATGATTGTATGAACATCCTGCCACATGAGATTAGAGTGGCGGTACTACCTCCCAGCTTCAGGATATGAAAGATCCGCCTCTTCATTAGAGCTTTCATATGGTGGCAGCTGAAGTGAGGAAGAACAGGCTAAAAGAGAGAAGCAATTTAAGAAAACCAAAGACAACTCTACTAAGCTGATAGGTGATACGAGGGGAGGGAGGCTGAGATCTCATTACTGTTTACTCATGGAAAGGGAGGGGAAGAACAACAAATCAATTGTTAAGGGCTGCTGGCTTTATCAAAATAATTGTCAAGTGCTAGATAGTGCAATTACAAGTGTAGTGCTAATACCTAAAAAAAGGTAGACATGGCATGTGAGAGGAATTGTGGTTTCTACTCATGCATGTGCTTTTGTCTCTCTGATTTCAGCAGACAGAAGGAGGGGCACAGACAGATGGACAGCAATCACAGACGCAGAGCAGCGAGAATACTGAGAGCAAATCCACTCCAAAACGACTTCATGTGTCTAACATTCCCTTCCGCTTCCGAGATCCTGACCTTCGGCAGATGTTTGGGGTAAGTTATTGTTGCCTTTTAGGGCATGGCAGATTCTCCTTTCCCACAGGTGGGACACCTGGTGCTGCTGTACTTATGTGAATGAAAAGCCTGTCCCCCTCAATTTAGTCAGCACACTGTAAAATAATTGCAGGACTAGGACAATTGGTAGCATTTAACTTGGCTGGTAAATACACATGAGAACTGTAACAGTGTTCTTCCTATCAAGTTGTTAATAGAATCATAGAATGGTTTGGATTGGAAGGGACTTCAAAGATCATCTAATTGCAACACCTCTGCTATAGGCAGGGACACCTTTCACTGGACCAGATTGCTCAGAGCTCCATCCAGCCTGGCCTCAAACAGCTCCAGGGATGGGACATCCGCAGCTTCTCTGGGCAGCAATGTTCAGTGTAATCTAACAATTGGTTTGGGGAAAAAAACCAACCAACAAACCCAAAACAAAACTTGACCTTCTTTCTGAGTAAAGACTTGGATTAAACATTGACTTAATGTATCCCTTGCAAAGGACTGTTTTTCAGTTGCATAGAAACTTGATGAAATATTTATGTCCTTCTCCGTGATCCATTTCTGCGATGAAAAATTGCTACAAGGTATTTGCCACCTAGCAATTGCATGTGGAAAAGCTAGTGCAAGTCAGATGGTATTTTACATTGCGTACGATATACATTCTGTTTCTTTTGACCAAATAGTTTGTCTTCCCTAATCCTTGTATGCTATTCATGATTCTCAATTTATAAGCTCTTCAAGGAAGAGTTTGTTTACGTGAGTATAGGTGGTGACTCATTCCATGTGAACACAGAGATAAATGTTATAGATGCTTCATGACCTAACCCTGAGGTGAAGTTATCTATATATCATCATCAGCATCAGGAGTATTGGACTTGTTGATATGATTACAATATAATCCTTGGTTGATGGCATTTTTTACAGTCTTAAAAAATATTTCTGATTAGCTTTTAAGTTAACAGCCTGTTTAAGATACAGTCCAGAGAATTCAAGTCAGGAAAGACCAAACCTAGAGTTCCTCTTGTCACTATAGGCTTTGAGCGTATACCTTGGTCCTAGCTGTATATCCAGCTGCTCCTCCAAATTCTGCAGTATTCCTGTTTCAGTTGTTGTATCTCCTGAGCCATCTCTGTGGGTGTACATGCGTGCGCATACACACACTCACATGCAGAGTAGTGTTGCAATATTGTAAATATGTCAAATTCATGGACTTCAAGCTCAGACTCCTATAAATGAGAGAAGAATTGGGCTTATTTGTTCATAGCATGGACAGTACAAAGCGAACAAAACATGCAGAAATGTTAAAAATTTCACCAATGGTCTTAACAAGAGCCCCAGTTGCTATATATTGTGAGCGATCTCTGCTCCTTGCTCTTGAAACTTTTTGTGTCCATAAGAAGCTGTTTTGTGGATGAGGCCAAATGGAGAGGAGTGGTCAAAATACATGAAGGCAAGGCTGCTATTCAGTGGGACCTGGCCAGGCTGGAGAAATGGGCTGAGGGAAATCTTGAGATACTTGGCAAAACTGAATTTCAGGCTTTCCATTTGGGAGGGAATAACCCCTGCAGCAGTATGGGCTGGTTGTCTAAGGAGATGCCCTGCAGTAAAAGATGTGGGATCCTGATGGACAACCACTTGAACATGAGCAGCAGTGTGCCCTCGATGCAAAGGGGCGCGGATGGCACCCTGGGCCTTGTTAGTGAGTAGCCAGCAGGCCCAGGGAAGGGATCCTTTCCCTGTCTCCAGGAGCTGTTGGACTGCATCTGGAAAACTCTGTCCAGTGAGGGATGTCCAGTGCAAGAAGTGCACTTCATCTAAATGAAATACTGAAGGAAGCCTAGTGGGCACCACTGAGATGATCAGGGGGCTGCAGAACTTGGCATGTGAGCGGAGTCTGAGGTTTGGGCTTTTGCAGCTTTGAGAATAAAAGGGCAGAGGAGGGCTGTTTTTGTTGTCTTCAACTACCTGATCAGAGGATACAGAAAAGATGTATCCGGATTATTTTCGATGGTATCTGATGATGAGACAAAGACAACAATCACAAGTTGGAACATAGGAAGTAGAATCATAGAATATCCTGAGTTGCAAGGGACCCACTAGGAATCACACCATGTGCCTAAGAGTGTTGTCCAAATGCTTCTTGAACTCTGGTAAGCTTGGTGCTGTGACCACTTCCCTGGTAAGCTTGTTCCAGTGTCCAACCACCCTCTAATTGAAGAACCTTTTCCTGATATCTAACCTAAACCTCCCCTGACACAGCTTCATGCAGTTCTCTCAGGTCCTGTCATTGGTCACCACAGAGAAGAGATTTCTGGCAACCCTTCCACTTCCCCTTGTGAGGAAGTTGTAGATTGCTATGAGATCTCCTCTCGGTCTCCTCTTGTCCAGGCCAAACAAACCAAGTGCCCTCAGCTGCTCCTTATACAGCTTCCTCTCAAGGCCTTTCACCATCTTTGTTGCCCTCCTTTGGACACTCTCCAATAGCTTAATATCTTTCTTATATTGCAGTGCCCAAAACTGCACACGATATTCAAGCTGAGATCTCACCAATGCAGAGCAGAGCAGGACAATCCCCTCCCTCAACCAGCTGGTGATGCTTTACCTGATGCCCCCCAGGACACGGTTGGCCCTCCTGGCTGCCAGGGCTCTGCTGACTCATATTCAACTTGCCATCGACCAGGACCCCCAGGTCCCTTTCTATGGCACTGCTTTCCAGCACCTCATTCCGCAGTCTGCATGAACATCCAGGGTTGCCCCATCCCAGTGCAGAATCTGGCACTTGTCTTTCTTTAACTTTGTATAGTTGGTGATTGTCCAGCCCTGTAGTTTGTCTAGGTCTCTCCGCAGGGCCTCTCTGCCTTTAATATATCAATTAGATATCAGGAAAATTTTGTTTTTACTGTGAGGATGGTTAAATAGTGGAAAATGTTGCCCGGGAAGATTGTGGAAGCTCTATCCTTGAAGGTGTGTGCCTTCACTGACACAGCCTGGCCAGCCAGATCTTCTTAGACCTGCTGTGAGCAAGGGTTACAATAAACAACCTCTGGACTTAATTGCCAGCCAAAACAGTGAGTCTGTGATTCTGTTGCAGGAGGATTAGGTTTGCTTCCGTGTTGTTCATACCTTAGATTGTCACACTTTTGCCATCTGTTGGAATGTTTTCATAATGAAACTCATCTCCTGGCAATCTGTGATTGCTGAATATTCTCAGTCGCCTGCTCTGCTTTTGTGGTTTTTTAGCTTGCTTTTTGCTGTTGCAGGGCTGTGTGGTAGGCAGTTCCATCCGGTTTGGATAAATGGTTGCTGAAATCACAGACAGTTCTTGGACCACCTGCTACAATCTGTATTTATCACGTCCTGCTCTCTGCTACTGCTGCTCCCCTCTCCTGGGAGCTGCATCGCTTACATAAATCACTTACACGTTGCTGTCCCTTCTCCTGGGACTGGCGCTTGGCTTGACAACTAGCCCTTTTCACACTCCTTCACCTTGATGCTTCCTCCTCCACGTGCTCCTGGTGTGGGAGACATGGATGAGATGGAAATGACAAGGACATCCCTGTCCTAGTGACTCTTGCCTCTGCTTTACAGATTGGATGACCCAGGCAATTTAAATGAACTGCTGTCCTAAGTAGTGATTTGTAGAAAATGCGGCCTAATTACTTGCCTTAAGATTTCCTGTCCTTTTTATCGGCCCATAGGGTACCCTTGTTGTACATGGAAGGGATAGGGAAATAACACTATGTGTTCAAGTTATTTTTGTTTGTTTATTTTTTTCTCTAAACATAATCTCAAGCTCCAGCACAGTGATGTGATTTTAACTTGGGTAAATGGTATATTTCTTGTAAAACCTTTTGCTAGTTCACCTGACCCTTCATCTTCTGGGGCGTAAAAACTCCCATGTGCCGTTTTTCGGTAATAGAGAACTTTGCTACTTTGCCAAGGAAATAATGATCCTTGTGCATCTTCCTTTTTCTTTCAGTGCTGCTTCTCTTACCATGCTCATAGCCTCAAGCAGGAGAGCAATTCTCTCTAAATCTTGCTTGCTCCTATTTCTTTTTCAGGATCAGGATGCTTTCCTTTGGGTGACTCACTGAAACCTACCCTTTCTCCTAACAGGGACTCACGGTTGTGTGAGTCTTGAGCTGTGACTAGCCTGTAACCCCCATCTTCTCCCTCTCCCTTCTGTGTGTCAGGTCACATCTCTTCAACGTCATATCTGAGAGACTCAAAATCCTTGCCTGGAGTGTTTTTCCCAAGCTACTGTACAAAGAGAGGAATTGGGTAGACAGTGAAGCTGTGGAGGAAGAAATAAATGTGATGGTAGGGAGGGAGTAAAGAAGTCCCCTCAAGGATGCAACAGCATGCGAGAGGTCAGCCCAGCCCTGAGGCGCAGAAACTATCTAATGCTTTTGTCCAGACTGGAGCAGAGGGGGACTTCAGACATGTTGTCCCATATGTGATTAAATGGATATTACATAAAGCTCTCTGAACTTGCACGATTTGTGAGAGGGGCAAACATAAGGATTTCTGAACAAATTCAAATTACTTGGTTTCCAACCATTTTTCAGCTATTATGTGTTTCTGACGGGTCCCTGAAATATCCTCAGGATAGGAGCAAACATTTCCTTATGCATATGCATCTTATAGGGAGGCAAATAAAATGGCCTACTTAGAACAGGTAATATTTGCTTGACATTTCATGGGGCCATTAAAAAGACTTCCAGAAAGCTTCTGGAAGGAATAGGTCATTTTTTAATGCACACAGTTCTGCACCCACTGTGGAATAAATCAATAGTTGACCTTGTTCTAGCAGATAAAGAAGAGTTAATAGCCGACCTGAAATCCCACCGTTGCCTAGGTACCAGTGATTGTTATTTGTCTGTATTTGCTTTGTGCAAACAGAATATGGCATCAAGCAGTAATGTAAGGAGCTTTAGAAGAGTCTGTTTCTTGGACATTAAACAATTGGCAGGATAACTGTCCAGGAAGGTATCTTTAAAAGCAAAGTGTTAATGGAAGCTGTAAAGTATTCAGCAGCATCATACTGATGGCCAAAAAGGCATGATTCCACAGTTAGGGTATTTGTACCTTATCTGCTTTTCTATATTATTTATAACAAAGGAGGATGGGACAGTGCTCACTAATATTTTAAAAATAGCAGATCTAGATAAGGTACATCCAAAGATAATAGCCAAAGCAAGGAGATGGATTATTCATTAATGCTGGTTTTTAGCCAGTTCTTATAAGCTAGGAGGAGTTGCAGGAGGCCGGAAGACTGCCAACCAGAATTTACTGTTGAAAAAATCTGAAAGGAATGACCCAAAGAGCTACTAACTAACTATCCGTATGTTGATCCAAGATAAAAATAACTTTAGAAAGTTTTAAAAAAACCCATTAGAATCTGAAGAAATGTGTTAGTATCTATTCAGCATGACTTTGTAATATACATCTTTGCAGACAAATACTGTTTTGTTTATTTTGACAAGATTGTACAAAGCAATACTGGTATAATTGAACACTGCTCAACCAATTGAATTTGTCCAAGTGACCAATTTTTAAGAAAAATCCTACTTATCTCAAGCACAGCACACATTAGAGGGATTAAAAACCTCTTTAATGACAGATAATAAAAAAGTAGTAGTTACTGGGGAGACATCTGTGATCAAGACTGTTTCTAGTATCAGTTTCCCTGGGAATCTGTTTCAGTCTCTGTTCTGTTCAGTATCTATATCAACCCATGGAGACAGTACTATTAAAACCTTGCCAGTAAGGTTTGCAGTTAAAAAAATATTTGAGGAGGAGGAAAGAGAAAGATAAGGTTACTGTTAGAGAATGAGTTGAAATGCCTGGTTGACTGATGATAAATCCAACAAAAACGTGTTTGATGCATCTCAGTGCAGAGCACTGACTATATGGGAACCAGTCTGTGCTCGTAGGATGGAAAGCCTTCTTTGAAAAATACTGATTTGGAAGAGTACTAGTGATCATTGAAGATAGTTGCTTCAATAATTCAAAGGGAGTTATCAGGCTGAAGGAAGAGTGTGATCTTGCTCACGTTCAAAGTTGAAAAGATTGTGACTACATAATTTTACTCAGGTCTAAGATCAGTTTAAGACCAAAAAAAAACCAATGAGGGCTTGAAAGATAAGTGATTTTTTTTTTTTTAATGGTGTAAGGTGTTAGGTACATTATTTACACTCAGCTTATTAAAAAGAGAGGTTGGGAGATGACAAGTCTGTCCTATAGAGGTGCTTATGTATGGATGATACCTACTAACAGGTTTAGATCTTGTTTACAGTCACAATAAGATTTTCCAGTTGGAAGCTGAGATTTAACACAATTACCCTTGAAATAAGAGCAAAATTCATTAAATAATCATTTGGACTAATTTATACAGTGGAACAAGTTAGCAGGGAGAAGAAGAGTTGCTATCAGTGTTAAAAACAAATTAGGAACCATTTAAAAATCTTACTATCACTAGACATTCTTTGGCTAGTGCGTATAAAGATCTGTCATGATGGTAGTAGTCTTCTTCTTAACTTCTGATAGGTTGTCCCCTTCCTTTCTGGACTATGTATGCAGAAGAAAAGCTCGTGTTTCCCTCAGTGTGTTTCAACTTTGTGCTATGATCGTGTCTGTACCTTATTCCTGATAGCTTCAGCCCTTCCCTCTCATGCTTCAAGAAGCAGTTCTCCTCCCAGTATAAAATTGGCTGGCATAGTCTCATTGTTTCTGGACTTCAGAGTAGGATGGACTTAGGAGTCTCCTAGTGAAGATGGAGGCTGGGTTGGACAGCGTGCATGATAAAGATTCTTCTGTTCTCAAGCTGAATCTTGAATTGCCTCTACAAAAACAAGTAAAGTGGATTGTTTTGGTAGTTTTTATGAGTGTCTGTGCACTAAATCTTTATCTGTTGTGAGAACAACAGTATGAGGAGTCAGAATTGATGTTTTTCAGAATTTACACTTAAGCAAAGAGCATTTTACCATAGTAAGATAAAAATAAGGACTATGCTGATGATGTTTGCAGATGAAGGTGGGTTAGCACTGTACAGGGTGTGAATTTTCTCAGGCTTTGGCTTCAGATGGAGACATTAGCTTTTTTAAAACATGCTTACTGCATGGCTACTACTTGTAGACTTTACTGCTTCTGATGGGAAGCATCATCAGCCCAGTTGATAAAGGGGTTTTGTGCATTATCAGCTACAGCAGTAATAACCCATAGATGTTTTCTATGAAGGTGACTTTTCTGTCACATTTAATAACTGTCAGTTTATGAAGTCATTAATAACAGCTTTTATTACAGGTGACAGAATGGTAGCTACTTTTTTTTTTGGTTTGTTTTACTTTGGATGTTAAGGCAGGTAATCTTATAATTTTCCTTCTCTAAGCATAATTCATACCTCTATGGCGAGGTTCTTTATAATGTAAGTTTGTGGTAGACCACTTCTTTGTATGACCCAAGCATTGCAGCTCTGCAAGCTCGGATATTTTTGGAAGCTCTTGTAGCCCTCAGATCTTGGCCTCTGAGGAAACATTTTGTCACTTTGCACTTCCTAAAATAACTCAGTGGATATAATTTCTCATCCAACTTCATTCTGGTGTCAAGAGTGCAAAACACCTCCATGAGCCTATAGTTCGAGGCTAAAGCAATAACAAGTTAGACTACAGCTCTTTGTCACCAAGAATTCAATAGAATTTTAAATCTATATTTGCCAGCAAATAAATTAAAATACACAAGTAATTCATGATACACAAGTATTGGTGATGGTAGAAAACTACTCATTATGGGTTAAGGCATATAGGTGAATAATATGATAGACCAAGAAGCTCTGACCTGCAGGTGTTCACGCACTGAAACCCTGAAATACAGCAGTAGGAAAGTTGCAGAAAGGGACTCTGCTTTCCTAGTGGATTGGACATCTGAAGGAGGAAATCCTGTCTTCTGGATATCAAGATATATTTTAAGTTTTTCATCTGCTAATAGTTTTGGCCACCAATTGCATGTAACAAGTCCTATATGCCAGTATTGGAGAACAAATATTCTGGCACAAGGTGGCCTCTGACTTTTCTCGTTTCCAAGCTCTTTCTTCGATGAGAGTGAGCCCCAGCCCTGTCACACGGCTGGGGACTTTGTTCCTGCTGAGGTTGGTTAGAGTTACAAGAGGCGCTGTTGTTTATACTGATGTGTTTCACTTGTGCGTTTCCTGAAACCACGTTTTGCTAAGGACTTGTGTACTCAGTTCTGCTTGAACATCATGCTTTGGCTGCACGGCCGCAGCAGGGATCAGGGTGCTTCTGCACAGGGGTGCTTGTCACTGCAGCTGTCAGCAGCTCTTGTACTGTCAGTCTTGCTCTGCGAAAGTGTATCTGCTGTGGAAGCTTCTGTACTAACTTTCTGGTGGAAGGCAGCAATGACTGGAGCGTACATACTTGTTTGAGGTTTGTTTAGGTTTTCGTGTGAGTTACTAGGAGAGTCTGCAGCAAAACTGGGCTGAATGTCATTTAGTAAATAGTGCTGTGCTGTGGCTGGATTTAACTGCGTAAAAGGCCTGGGTAAAATTACATGGAGTTAACTTTTATTAACCCAGTTTCATATGGACTCAGTCTACATGCTAAGTCCTCTCAAACTGATTTTTAAATGTGTGCTACTTTTGTGGGCATGGGTCCAAGTACCTTTGCTGTGGCAGCAATACCAGGTACACTGCAGTCAGACCTCTGGGGAATGGCACAAGGCAGCAGCAAGGAGCTGGAAGTATAGACCTGGAAGCTGGATGATGTTAAGATTTCTGGATGGTACCCTCCAGTACTGTTCACCCCTGTCTCAGTGTTTCATGTGAAAATCTTTTATTTGTGAGTCAGAGGATAAGAAATGACTGAGAAGCTGTATTCCTTGTCACCTTTTTTTTTTCTTTTTACTGGGATGTCTGTGGTCTGTAAATCCTGTAAGAAATCTGTGCTCTTTGTGTGGCTTCTTGTTAAAGTCTGGTTTCTTAGAAAATGCGTGTTTTTCTGGGCAACAGGTCAACCCAAATAAGGGCTGCTTGGTGCTTGCTTATTATCTGTTCAGTTGGTAAACTGTGGTAGTGCTTTGGTCTATAAATGCTCCATGCTTCCATCTTCCTGTCAGTGCAAAACATAATGGTGTATCTTGGCTGAACAGGGTTGGCCCCACTGTTTGAAGACATGTGACTCAGCTCTGCGTCAGGAAGTTCGTGTACTGATAACAGTGTAGCTCTGGCAGACCCCAAGCTGCCATAATTAAGCACTGACTAATACAGGCTAGAATGGAGCCAGCTGTGTTCAGCTGAAAGTATATCCCATGGAACTAGGAGCTAGGGAAAGGACACTCTCTGCAGCATGGACCTATTCTGCTTATGAAATGCTCTTCCTCATGCATCTCAAGCTTGAGGACCTGAAATAGTTTCCTGCACAGGAGGTTGGTTTCCTGGCTGGTTTGAATTTTGACCATCTTTAAGAATGGATTGTTTGACACCTTTGAGATTTAGATAGCTCTCTGGACTCTAAGTGAATTTTGTAAGGCTAGTGAAGCTGCTTGGGCATACAGAGTTCTCTTGTAGGGATGTGATGTGGTCACATGGTGTCTTACATTACCTTTTGTTGTTCCATGATTTCTAGAGAATTTGCCTTGTACTCCCTGTTGTTTGCATCTTTAGGATTAAGTTATTTGTCTGGCACATTGGAGCTGATTTTGAAAGCTCTAGACAGGGAGAGGAGGCAGGGCCAGCTGGAACGGAGCATACAGGAGGGGCATTACCAAACTGTCAGTGCCTTGGAAGGCAAAAGCTCTCAGGTGCCAGATCTCTCAAATTTATTATACTGAATGTAGCTATGGCCTCAGCTGGAGAAATCTGTTACCTTCATGTCATCTGGGTGGAAAGAAACACACAGCATGCATATACCTTTACTTGCACAATGCCCTTGCATCAATGATAAGGTAGATGTTCAAACAAGAGAACTGGATTCTGGTCATAACTCATGTCTGTTATTATTTTTATGCCTCTTAAAAACTGTTACTTCTATCACTCCCTGCTACCGCTGTAGTGGAGCTGATTTTTCATTTATCTGCTTTACAGGAAAATAACTGAAAGCTTGTCAAGGTCACTCCAGAGAAGGGACCACTAAGATAAAACAAGATGCTATAGCTCCTATGCCATGGCATAACTGGAAGAGTGTGTGTGTGTATATCTTTCTATCATATGGCGTGTGCATGAGCAGTTCATGGAGGTGGCTTCTTGCACAACCTGATATATGGTGGGGAAATACTGGATTCTCGGTCACATAGCAAGCTTTTTAACTCACGGTGGTGAGCATGCAATGCCTTCTCCAGAGGCTGTGCAGGGTTCTAAGCAGAAGTTCTTGGTAATCACTGAATGAGCCAGACAAGTCTATCAGCCCAGTGACTCGTGTCTTCAGGGTCAGAGATTAGACGGTTAGTCCTCAGGGATGACTTAAGCATGAGACTTGTTTCATTTGGCCAGACCCTCTGTCTGTTGGATCATAGAAACATGCCTGTATGCACGATTTAAAAAAATTATTATGGAGGGCACTTGGTGTTAACCCTTGTATTTAGATGGCCCACCATTTTCCATACAAAAATTGTGACCTTTCAGTAAGGAGCTCTTAAAACTTATTGCACTGTTGACATTTGGTAGGCGAAGCACCATCGGAGAACAAAGTGCCTTTTTATGTTCCACTAAATTAGATTCAGCTTTGAAGGAGATATACACTGTTAAAATGAACTAGTTCTTTTTTTCCCTGCTTCCATTCTTCAGGAAAATTCTGGCATGCTACCAGAAAAAAGTGCCTCCAGTGCTGGATCTGCTGTAACTGTTGCAGCAGCGAGGACAAGAGTCATGGTGTTAGGAGCTGTCAGAGCAGCTGTGGCAACGGCAACAGCAGAGCCTTGAAGAGCCCAGGGCACAACCTACTGCCTCATGGTCATGCTGCTTTCTTCCAGGGATTTTCATGGAGTCGGAAGCCCCTCCTCAGCAAACCTCGGTTCAGCAGTTAACCCCTTTTTAGTCTGTTCTTCTCTCCCAAGGAGGTCCTTCCCTCTTGCCTCTTCAAACACCCACAACTCCTAAGCAGAAAAGAGATTGGGGCAGTTTGCATGGGTGGATGTAGCCTATTACAGTAGATGTCAAGCCTCTGCTTGCTGCAGCCACAGGATTTAGTGATCTTAAAGTCTGTCATCTAGGAAATTACGTACCTCCATCATCTGCTAGGCAAGGAGGCAAACCTGCCGCCTCTCATAGAGCTGGGTCAGACTACGTGCGTTCAGTGTTACCATCAGCATTTTGTAAGCCACAAGAAGTTAAACACACAAGACAAGATTTCCTGTTGGTGTGGAAACCCTGTGGGAGGAACTCAGCCCAATGGGACTGGGAGGCAGTGCTGGTAGTACTACCCAGGGATCCAGGCCCAGCTGGGTGTGCTGAAAAGGGAAGATGGCATGGCATAATTATGCACCAGAAGCTGCACACTTCGTTTGCTTTCAGGATGATTCTAATAGGGTAGAATGGTGATTTTGGCTTTGAAGATTCTGAAAATAATTTTGGCACTTGCATTTATCGAGAGGCTGGCTGTTTGAGTGCGTGTATGGCAACGCTTGCCAGCTGAGGTGATGTGGCAGGGGACAGATCCTGCTCTCAGGCAGGGTCTGCTTTCTGCTCCCTTGTGCTTCTTAGAGCCCTAATGCTCACCTGACCCTTTAAGCCACTACAGATCAGTAAATTGTCAAAAAAAGCTTTGTATTTATTCCTTTTGTTGGGTTAGGTTTTTACAGAATCATTGAGCTGTACAGTTTATCTACAGGTGAGAATGAAAACTGAGGCCATCTCTAGGAGGCTGGTGAGACCAGACAAGGAAGGACAAGGGAGCAGAGACAGCTATTCCGCAGCCACGAGCTTTTAAATTGGTTCAGCCCATGTCATGTAATGATGCTGGAATAGTCTACCAGGAAAGCAATCATAACTGATTTCTTTCATGGCAGTGCCCAAGCCATATGCAACAAAGACAATAAAAAGCAATCAACGGTTAATCTTCTTTATTGACAAGCCCACGCCAAGCGTGGGATAGAAATAGAAAATGTATTTTAGCGGTGATTGGCACAGCCGCAGTCAAAAGAGGATCCAGCATGGATCAAGCCTAAGCTATTGAGATGTTGAGGTTTCCTTTCAAGGAAGATGCGTGTTTACATTAGCATTATTCAAACTTCATATAACGTGGAATATTGTGAATTCAATTGTTCTTGGGATGAATAGAAGATCAAGTATTGTCCTTAAACAATAGAACAGCAAAAACAACATCTGTGAACCAAGATCTTCTTTTTAAGAATGGAGAATGGAAGCGGACAGAAACTATAGCTAAAATTGTTGGAAGGGGTTTGCTTGCTTGCAGACAGTTGTGGAATACTTGTTCAAGGAACTTAATAGCTTTTTGTTGCTTTACATATTCAGAACTTCTCCTCAGCCATCATGGCTCCCTGTTATAAATGTTCCATGTTTTCAAATCTAGCCACGAGCCTTTCAAGCAGGACTCCCACAAACTGAGTATTATACCCATTTGACTCTGAATGCAAATGTTAATTAAAAAAAAAAAAAGGCAAATACTGTATTAAGAGCAACAGGCAAAAGGGAGAGAGAGTGTCCCAGTGCCTGGAGGCTGTGTTCATCACCTTTATTTTCTTGCTGACTCTTCCTTTATATGCTACCAAACTTTTGCAAGTAGTGAGATCAAAACGATGTCATTGGAAGCTTTCCTAAAAAATGGGATAGGAAAAACACTCAGATGTAGCATTTGTCTGAGCACAGTATGTCTCTCTAGAATGAAGACTACTTATATACATGGCTCCTGAAAATGACATCTAGACCTGTCTTTCTAGAGAGCAGACCTCCAGTTTGGAAATAGAGCCATGACAATTCTCGAAGACAGAGGGGCCTCTGAAGTGATGATGTTTTTAGCTCTAGGTTACTGATTTGAGTCTGGCCACTTCAATAGAAATATTTTAATATGTTTCAAGCAAGATGAAAGATGTAATTCCACAGAGGTGGTAAATCTCCTCTCTACCATGTAACTCTTGTTTTCCATTTTGTGTTCTGTGCTAAATAGGGAGCTCTTTTGAACCCATTGATACAGAGCAAAGCTCTCCTTAGGGTCTCCAAGCTGAGACAGAGGTTAGAACCCTGTCACATGTGGTAGACTTGCACAGGCCATTAACAACATGTCACAGGTTGAAGCTGAATTATCTTTTTTCTGAAAAACAAACTGTTGGGAGTTTGCCATTTTTGTGGTTTCTGAATCTGCCATCAATTCTTTTAAAGGCTTGGAGTTTTGGTAAATAAGAGGAAAGGAGATTCAGAGTTTGGAATCTCTGAGGTTGGGATGTTATGTTACTATCCCTTCCAGAGAAACATCATTGTTAGGTTTCTCTTTGTGATAGCCACTTCAGGAGGAAACTGAAATGCTGAATTACATGTTAGAAATGTTGTTAGATGCCTGAGATGTTGTAGATGAAACAGTAGAATGAGGGAAGAAAGAATTGTTTAGATTAAAAGCAGGAAAGATGAGATACCTCAAATCCCTGAAACTCTTCTGGAGATTGTTTTTCTTCCTGTAGACTTTTGTGAGAAAACCTGGGGTTTGTTACCAAGAGGATCTGCATGTCTTAACCCAAGAGAATTGGGTCACGTCACTGGGATTTTATTCCTTTGCCTGTATGCTAGAAATGGAAATATTCTCACCTCCCTTCTTGCACTAAGCCAGGTCCAAAAAGGTAGAAAAAATGAATTGCCAAAAATAAATCTTTTTTTTTTTCCCCCTTGTCTCTCTGCAGCAATTCGGCAAAATCCTTGATGTAGAGATAATCTTTAATGAGCGTGGCTCGAAGGTAAGTCCTGTTTCTGTACCCGCTTCTCTTGATTTGATTGCAGAGTAAAAGGCAGTTCATTGCCTAGAGAATATATTCGGTAGAGATCAGCAGGAATTAGTGTGATGGGGGAAGGGAAAAGCTATTTTGGGGACTGTCTCCTGTTCCCTCTGACTGGAGACTCTGAGCATGGTCAATTCTGGGCAGCATGTACAAATGCTCCTGGACACTCCTGTCTGTAATGTGTGATCAGGTTCCACAGCCTTTTGAACAAACAGGGAGTTGGTCGGTTGAGCCTTCATACCAAGCTGTTCCCATTGCACTAGCAATGGCTGCCCTGTGGGGAAGGCAGAATAAGATAAAGCAGCTTTGTGTGATGGGAGACTGTAAGAAAAAAGGCTAACTCACCCCCATCCCCCCATTTCATTGCATTAAAATACTTCTGTAGAAAACTGTCATATCTCATATGTGAAAGGATCTTATTTACTCTGTGTTGTAGACTTACTTGGTGCTTCTGAGGCACGACCTTTCATGTTTGAGATATTTGATGCTTAATTTAATTATTCTCATTCCACTTGCCCTGCCCCATGTGGACCTCCCCCACAGAATTTGCATTCATACACCTATTTTCATCTTACAGATATATTAAGAGGGAGGTTTTGTTGAGGGTTAATGGTAATTTATCTCTCTGAAGATGAGATTTCAGATGTTGCTTAGGTCAGCTGCAGAGATATTCAGTGATCTCTGTCCTAATTGGCAATTGGTTCTCATCACATAACCGGTATCACCACAATGACAAATTGATGTGATTCTCTCTCTGCCCAGGAGGTTCAGCACTGGAATAGCAGGGAGTTTTGCAGGTCAGGAGCAAGGTGCATTGCCAAAGCTCTATGGGGGAAGCTTGCACAGTGCATGTCTATACTCTGCTTGACTTAATCAATGCTAAGATTCCCATTTTCAATTAAAACAAAATTTCCCTCCTCCCCACACACACGTGTGTGCACATGTGTGCATGCACACAAGAAGTTTTGAAGTTGCAAATCAGCTAAGCAGTTTCAGTTTACAGTCTATGCCTTTTGCTTGGATTTGAGGTTCACAGTCTTTATGGTGGCCTCTTTGCTTCAACATATATTCTGGGGTATGTTCATGTTCAGAGTTCTCTGCAAATTTCCACCCATGTTGCCCAACATGCATTCCGAAATTCTTCAGTCTCTGTATTAGCTGGAAACCAGAAAGCCATTAATCTCTATATTAAATAAATGAGTCTTAGCCCTTTCCCCATCCTTTATTGTGCTTAATACCATGGTTTTCTTTTGTTTTGATTTTTTACAAGACAGTCTGAAAAAGTAAATACCTATATGATTTAGTTAGAGTGTTTTTCTTCCACGAATGGATAAAAATCTATATGCTTTACCAAAACAATCAGCTGTGCTGAGTTTGTAAATATTTATTCTGCACTCTGCTGTTCTTTTGATATTTATAGGCCAAAGCTATCTCTGAATTACTCTTGATTTTAGTAAATTTTGTTTGGCTTTGGGAATAGCCTCTGGCCTCTATCAAATCCCTACTTATTTGGATATTATTGCAAAAGAAAGAGCAAAAGTAACTGGCCTGGCAAAGGGGTGAGCTCTATCTTTCATACCCCACTGCCTGTGCCTTCCAGAGCAGTGTTTTTCCTCTCCACACATGAACTTCACTCTCTCTCTCCCATCCATACAGCCCTGTGTATTAAACACCCACGGCTGCCCTTTCCCTTCTAGGCAACATTGACATTGAAGACTTTTCTATGAAGACTTGATTTATTATTACAAAAAGTACCTTCTTGTGCAGTTGCTAAAGCCCAAGGCTTCCGGTTTTCAGTTAAAACAAAAATTACTGCTGAAGAGTTCCATGACAAATTTTATCCTGAACCCTTCATAAATATTTGGGGAAAAAAAAAAAAAGCAGAGATGTTCTTCCAGTCCTTGACCATGCAGTTTTCTACTGCTTTTTTGTCATCTTACAGCAAAAAGCAGTTACAAAACTGGTAGCCTGTATTGAGGGATGGGGCAGAATCTGAACAGAATGAGAAAACAGCCAAAGAGTTATTTCATGGTATCTCTGCATCCTTCTCTACACAAAGTAATTCCTGTTCTAAAAAGAATGCAAGATTCTTCCTGCTTAGCATGAAAATGGGAGGCCCCAGTGTTTGAGTGGGGTGTAGCTGCACGAAGCACCTGGTATTCACATAATAATGGAAAAACAACAGTTTGGTGATCTGATGGTGAAGCAAAGGAAATGGATCTTTCTGGAGGCTGCTCACTCACTCTTGGGTTCTTCCTCCACCTTAGGAAAAAAATTCTGAATGCATTTTCCTGCCCTGTGGTTTCCATTCTAATCTAATGATATGAAACCTCTCTCTCTTCTTCTTCTCCTCCTCTCTCTTGGGAATCCGAAAGCAGATGCTCCTGCTGCCTGCCTTGTGCTGTGTTCTCAATGCTCCCTTCCCTTCCCCGGGTTCCTAAGGGTTGTAGAGTTTTGTGTGTATGTTTTGTAAATATTTAAAAGGTACACTGATGAATCCCAAACTGCCCTGGGTTCGTCCCCACCCAGCGTGCGATGGGGTCGAGCAGCGCTTTGTCCCTGCCAAGCTGTAGCAGGAGAACTCTGCTGGGATCACTCCAGTGCTGGTCGGTAGGAGAGACTGAAGGAAGCGTGCTGGTTGCATTCTTCCTTTTGAATCCACCTGAGATGACTGGGCAGTTTTCTTCGACAGCCTGGGGGAACTATCAAACTGGCTGCATATTCAAGATCTCTGTGTACTTAGGAAGTTTGGTGACCAAAGAGAGAGCAGAGTGTGTCCACCACAGCCTCAGGTTCTCTCAGAAGCGTTATTTGTTGATTTTCTGTATCACAGCAGAGTAGGAGGCAGTTAATAATTAGTTTTGCTGGTTGTTCTTTCAAAGCAATGTGAATTCTTGTTTTGTAACTCAATTTCTTCCCAGATTCAATCTGTTCAGTAGGATTATATGGGCCCTGGCAGACTTTACACTTACATTGCTTTGTTGTGTATGAGAAAGAAGATACAAACTTTAAACATCCCTTGAATTTAATTTTGTTTGATGTCATTCTATTAAACAAGAATAAGTCTTCCCTTGATCTGTTTCAGGTTTTTTTGCTTGCTTCCAGGAAACTAGCTGTTTGTTTAATTTATCCTGTTTACCATTACATTTCTAGTTCTGACTCAGATCAAGTGCCTTTAAATAGCATTCTGCCCATGGTTGCAGTTTACCATGCACTTCACTGAACCGTGAATAAAACACCTCCAGAGGAAGTTGAGAGGATTCCTGCTCGTTTTGTTAGTGGAGATGCATCCTCTAGATGCGTATTTTATCACTATTGTGCTGAACTGAACAAGTGGACATATTTGCAGAATTAATGCAGTCTGCCTGTGTAACGAGTACCCTGTGGCATTCATAAAGCTGCAGGGGAAGGGAATCCAAGCTCTTTGCTCATCAGCTGTGTACCATGTGGCATTCCAAAATGTGTCCTCGATGACATTCAGAGACCAAGAGTGCATAAGCACATAGCAAAATCTTAGCTGAATAGGGAGCTTTTTTTTTTGTAGCTTTTTAAATCATAAGAGTTCGTATCAGTGCAGATGAGCTCATGGTTTCAGGATACTGTAAGTTTGTCCCTCACTGCTTTCCACTTGGAAGATCCAGATCTCCAAGTTCCTGTATAGGACTGAAGTGACTTGAAGTGCTTCATATTTAATTAAAAACTTAGTTGTATGGTAGGTTACATCTTGTCTTCACAAAGAAATTGCATCTACTGGCATTTGGATTTATGTAAGTAAACCTGTCCTAACTAAAAGCTTGTGCAGGAAGGTGTGTGGGATTTTATGTTTGCAGTTAACTGTAAGTTAAGATAAAAATATGAATACGGGTTTTGATAATTAAGCCTTAAAGACTGTATGCTTACATGTGCGTTTACTTCTCTTTTAATGGAGTAGGTGCTTTGAGTTGAGCCACTCTTGTTCTGGGCCTAGTTTCCCGTCAGTGGAAAGCCCCTTCTTACATGAAATGAATTAGAGGTCTTATTTTCATTTTAATTCTATTTTTATAGATTTTGTTCAGATTTCATCAGTTGAGCCAGAAATACAAATTGTGTTGTTAACACAAAGAGGCTTAAAAACAAATTAAGTACTGGCAACCAGCATGACCTTCTCAGGACACCAAATCCCGTCAGAATGCCAGTGGCATGAAGGAGACGTGACTGGTGTCCCCTTATCCTAGTTCACTGAAATAGTTTTATGCCTTGAAGTCTGCAATACTAAACTAACGAGTTAAATTAGTCCATACACCGAACTGGTTTATTTAAACTTGAATTTCAGGCTGAAGTTGATGTTTTCATAGTATAAGCTGGCTTACTGCTCCTGTGGGAGCACCTTCCCAGTAGTGCTCGTTTCACTGTGTAGGGAATTGAATCTAGGGTGCTAAATTGGCAAAATACTGATGCAGCAGGAAGACAGAGACAGAAATAAGCTTGTTTTCAGCCAGTTTAGCCTGTTGAACTCACAGACCACACAGTGAGATCCACGATCGATTGAAGGGAGGAGGAGCAGCACACGGCCGGGGATGACGTGGGCCGTGAAGCCCCTGACCTGGGCTGGCTGGAGCTACCCTGAAGCCCCAAGCTCTCACTGGACAGCAGTGCTAGCTGGATTCCCGCTGCCACTGCCGGCCTCTGCCCCCTCCTCTGTTCTGCAGCAGGGATCGGCAGTGGGGCGACACAAGCTGGACTGTGGAAATGATACAGCTTAAAAATAGCCCTGCAGGGTTTTTTTGAAGATACATTTACATTTTTTTTAGCCAGATTAATTCCTGTATCTGCCTCACCAGATCACACAGGTACGCAGATGGGTGTTTTACATGTATGCTTTAATGCACTCGAAGTGAGGCACAGGGCAGGGAGGAGCTGGAAGAGCTGCTGAAATGGTGGCAGCTTGTTTTATGCTGATTCTCACCAATTGAAGGGTGCGTTTGTGTGTGTGACTTCAGGAAGATGTTTTCTGGATTTTTTGGTGTGATGCTGTCGGTGCATTCAGTCCTGCTCATCTCAGGTGGATTATAGCTGAAACCCTCCTAGTCTTTCCAAATGTCTTGCAAACAGGCAGCCTAAACTGCTGCCTCTTTGGCCGTTTTTTTCAGGCTTCTAAAAGTTTGTTTATTATGGAAATAAGGGAAAAGAAACAAAAGAAAAAAACTTGGTTTGAACCAAGCACAGCAGCAGATGACAGCAAGGCTGGTTGCTGGCTGTGTGCTCCAGTGGTACAAGGCAAAGATGCTGCTGCTGGGGTGACTGGTCTAAACTCCATGACAAACAAAGGGATAACAGTGCATGGATTTCAAGGGGCTCTGTTTAGTTTTCTTTGGTTTTATTTTTTTATTTTATTTTATTTTTGTTGTTGTTTTTTGTTTAATTTCTGTGTTCTGGCCACACCCAGGAGAACCGTCTGCTTTTGATTTCTCCCTTTACGGTTACATGGTAAATTTTCTTTCTCATTCTTCAGAGATGGAAACGTTCAAATACTATATATACATTTATTATTTTTTTTTTCACTGCTCATCATGTTGCTTGTTATTTATTGCAGAGTCTGAGGCCAGACTAAAAGGGTGGCAGTTACTCGGTCTCTTCAGGCCCTTTCAATAAACCTTTGGGTAAAAAGGGGTTAGTCTGGTACTGCAAATTACTCACTAATCCTAAAAATGTTGTTGGAGTTTAGTGTTCGCTGGGTCAAACTTATTTTCTGCTTGGGAGAAGTTCATGGCAGTTACTGATGGGGAGGAATTGTTGAAAATTTCAGCCTTGTTATCATAACAGCATTATTAAACCCAAGCTATTTGTATAATCTAAATTTTAGAAGCCCTAAGTCTTTTTTTTATCCAGGATCTTCCCTTCCTCTGACTCCATACCTACCACTATGGAGCAATCCAGTACCTGCTATAAAGCTAAGCTAGTAAATATTGGATACCTGCCATCTCTTTTTTTTTTCCTTCCTCCTTTCTTTCTTTTTTTTTCCAAGGTCAAGACAACCTTGAGGAGGGAAAACTGAGAATTGTTTGTTGTATGTGTGTAGTTACAAATTAATCCCTATTCTTTACAGGTCATCTATGAGAAGGAAAAAAAGTATATGTATGTGCTTTTTTCTCTCCCACATCAAAAATATGTGTATATATATATATAATTGCTAGTTTTTAAACTTTGAAATAACAAAAATGTCAAGCATGGCTCACCTGTTTTTCCTGATGAAAATTTGAATGTGTAAGAGATGCATTAATATGACAAACCAAGAGGGCACAAATACTGACTCTGCCACAGTCAACTATATAAAGCATTAATTCAGCATTAACATTAAATGGTTCTCAACAAAGTGAGTTGCTAAGGACTGATCTGTCAATATGGTTAATTAGTTATGTTGTTCTGAATCAGATTAATTCTGGTTTAATTCACATTGTTAATTATATTCCTATAGTCTGCATGTGGATTGTATGCTACCTTGAGTCAACTTAATAAAAATACTGAAAATTCCTACTCAGTTTAAAGATAATTAATGCTAATGTAGTTTTTAAAAAACCCATACAGACTTCACTAATTGCAAGCAGATGTGAATTAAAATAGTCTTAGTTTGGTTCTAGCCTGCACAGCTTAATGTCTAAAAAATTACCTTCCATCTGCACTCCAGCTTTCAGTTCACATCATCACCGAAGACATAAATTTCATTCAGTCTCCACAGGCTTGTCTAGAACAAACAGAAATTTTAATGTAAAAAGAGAAGAGGGAAATAGAGATTCGTGTTGCAGTCCTTACCTCCCCTCCTCCTCCAGCCTTTAGAAGATACTTTTTCCCCATTATACAGAACCAGAGGGAAAGGTGTTGCTCTATTTCTCAGGCTTGCCTTTCTCTGTAGGGGTTCTTTGAAGCAGACACAATACCCTATTCCTTCATAATCAGCTTTGCTATTACACCCCCTGCACCCCCTTTGGTTCTCTGTGACATATTTGAGAGTTATATGCAGTTGGGCTGTTTTATTAGCCCCTGTGTCTGTGGCTCTGATTTTAAATCATTTAAACAGCAAACTTTTATGCTGTTCTGAAAAAAGGCATCAGTCTGATATTTATATAGCTCCTTATTTATAGCTGGAGAAATGAAATTATCTGAAGCTGTAGATTATTGGGTTGGAGCCCAAAGGAGCACTCTTGTTGATCTCAACATTGCACTACTTGGCTAAGTTCTTTTTATTATTGCTGTTTGAGGTTTGGGGGAAGTTAAAAAAAAAAACAACAAACCAACCCCCCCCCCCCAAAAAAAAAAAAACTCAAACCAAACAAACAAAAAAAAAACCCACACAAACCAACAACAAAAACAACCCCAACCCTCCATTTTACAAATGTGTAAGAGTTTTGTGCTGGAAACCTAGCTGTGGGTTGTAAAAGCCAGCTTGTCAAATGGCTTGGACTGTTTGATTAGTATTGTAAAGACCTCTAAAAAGCACTTGAAGAATAATGGCTTGCTTGTGTCTCATTGCTAACAATGCTTAGAAATCATTATGCTATCTGTTTTTTGGGGTGTCCAGTCCATACATATGGGACCCCAAGGTGCATGGAGGAGGCCAAGTGGCTAGCATGCCATTTCCCTGACAGGCATAGCTGTAGATCACTCTCATCACCTTGCTTTTCAATGAACATTGTGAGGTTTCCATTGCATCAAATGTAAGCTTTGTTGTTCTGCTCCTGAGGGTATTGAAGCTAGTGGAGATTAAACCAGTACATTAAATCAGTATTTGCTTTATCCCAGCCACAGGAGCCAATTACTTCTGTTCTTAAGATACCTTAAAAGCAGAATGCAACAACATTTTTCGTTTGTGTCTGCTCTCTATAATGGCATGAAGAGAATCTCCACAGTTGTCCTTATTAAGATGCCATTTGTTACTAGTTAAAATCCTAATTCACTTAGTCACGTTGGCTCTCTTTTTAATGTCAGCGCATTCATCTCTGTGGAAGGAAGCATGATCTCTTACCCTGCCCTGCTACACGACTGCACGAGTTGGCAGCAGCATGAGCATGTAGGACAGGCGTGTTGCGTGTGCCTTCATGGATGCGGTAAACCTAAATTCGTCCAGCTAAAGCAACGTTTTGGCAGTCCTTGAGCCTTTGTGGTTGCGCCAAGCAGGGCATGTCAGTTTTTCTGAAGCTTTCTGGTCTAACTAGGCAGAGATCTGTTGCTATCCACAGCCCAGAGGTTGCCATCTCAGAACAAAGCCAAGTAAGGTGGGTAGCAGGGTAGGAGGGAGGTAGCAGTGGGTCAGCAGTGTCAGACAAAACCTACCTTGACCAATGAATCGGTATTTAGGTGTTTAGATTTACAGTCAAGTCCAACACAGTACTCAGAGATGGGAAGATTTTGACACTACAGTATGTGATACTCTAAATCTTCACATTAAGTAATGTTATTTGATGGTGCCACCTAGAAGCCCTGCTTACTTTCAGGGTCTCATATGTCATTAGGGAAGTTACAGGCTTAGGAGTAGACATGAGCTGTGCCCCGAAGAGCTTACAAGGGATGCTTTACAAAGAGCCCTTCCTCTCAGCAGTGTTCTAAGGTAGGTAATTATTATTGTCTCCATTTTACAGGTGGAAAAAGCAAGGTTCAGTGTTTGATTTGCCCAAAGCTTCGCAGACTTCCTGGTGCCAGGCATGAACTCAGATTGCTGCTTGCTCTTGTAGCAGTTTCTCAAGAGAACAAAGTGCTGCTCAATGTCCTGTACTGTGTTGGGGTGGGTGGGGGTCCTGCAAAGCTATTAGCAGAGGGGAGAGAAGCCCTGCTTGGGCTTGACCAGCTTGCCTATGTTGGAGCAGGGTTTAGTGTTGTTTAGTGCTTTTAAACAAAAAAAACCCAAAGAAAACAAAACAAAATGAAAAATTGTCTCGAGTAACTTTGTACTTCTTTTTTGGTCTGGCCTCAATTGCTTTTATGTTTTCTTTTTTTTTTTAATTACTCTTATTATTCTTATTATGATTACGGTTCCTTTTTTTATTGAATTTAATTTCTTTCATTTATGAAACATGCATGAACCAACAATGTGACTCTAGGAGGTTATTGCTGAGTTGTGCTGATGTTGATTTCATACTGTGATATTTTTTCTCTATTTACCTAGAGATCAGTATTTCAATATATAACGATGTGCATGTTTTCCCCCCTTCTCCCGCTGCATGCAGGGATTCGGGTTCGTAACTTTCGAGAATAGTGCTGATGCAGACAGGGCCAGGGAGAAATTACACGGCACCGTGGTAGAGGGCCGTAAAATCGAGGTGCATGTCTTCAGTAATTCAATTTCTTCTTTATATTTATTCTTTTGATTTCTTTTTGTGTCTTGCCTCACTTATTTCACATTTGGATCCCAGTCTTGTGTGTGCGTGTGTGTTTGTGTCTGTGTCCTTCACCTCCCTGCACTGAAATGTATAGAAGTTTACACCCTTTACAGAATATTTTTATTGTTGTTTTGGGTATTTTTTTCTTTTCTTTCTTCTTTTATTATGTTTTATTCCCACCCACTCCAAATTTTTGCCCTTCTGCTGTCTTGATTTTTCCTTTGCTTCAGTTTGCGAGGCTCCGATTTCCTGTTACCAGGCCTGAACAAAACTAACTGAAAGAGTACTGTCCAACTTCTAACTCTGTGTCCAAAAAAGAAAGCAGGGGGCCAGTCAGTATCCTCTCTTTCCTCTGAGGCCAGTTCTCCTCCATGCAAGTGTGAGATGATGCCTGTGGTGGGGAGGGTTTGGGAGACATGGGGGCGGAAGCCCCAAGTGGGCTGTGCTATACACATTGCTGGTTTCTGGACCTGCCCATGGTCAAAAGTAGTCTCGGTGAAAGCTAATTCTTAAAGCTTCTAGCTCTCGCCGCAGGGGAGGGAAGGGTTAATGTGTGGCTGGCCAACATGACCAGATGTTGGGCATGCCTGGTATTGACCAGTTTGGTGTTCCACTGTGTTGAAGGCTAACTGGCATCATCCGTCTCTCCCTCTTTCTTAAAAAAAAAAAAAACAAACCACAACAACAACAAAAAAACCCAACAAAAAACCCAAAAAGTAAGAATATTGAAACAGAAAAAGCCACCGTTTTTGAGTAAGATGTCTGCATATTTTGCTTTTTTTTTTTTGTTTTGTTTTTTTATTTCCCTTTCCGATGGTTTAGTGTTTAGGGCCCTTCACTTGACTCACTCTTTCCATGGTAACTATACACAATGCTGGCGATGGTACGAGTTGGCGGTAAGTGAAACAAAAGCGCTAGAGAAGAAGCTTTTTTCTTTTTTTTTTTCAAATTTTTCTTAAAATTACAAAAAAAATTAAGAAAGAAAAAATCCATCTGCCATCTCACATTAACACTACGAAATGTGATTTGACTTGTTGTCCCCACCCACCTCCTTCCCCCTTCTCCCCCTTTTATTTTCAATGCTGTTGAGTAATGCCGCCTGGACTTTGGATGTACATATTGTTTTGTAGCAGTCTGAGCTGTTTGATTACTGACTTCATGGTGATTTCCCCTTGCACATCTTACTCAGAGTTACTGAACTCCAGTTTGGCTGGTTTTTATTAATGCACCCATTTCCTCTTCTCTCTCTCCTGCCCCTTCTTTCTGCTGCTCTTTCTATCTGAGACCTGTTTGTAGCTGTTACTGTTTGTTTTCTCTCTTTTTGTTTCTCCCCCCTCCCCAGTTTATTTCTTTACTAAGTTAAATGCAGCTGTTGGTCTCTTTGCTGACTGGTGGTTTCTGATCGGTTCTGGCAATTTTTCCTTTAAGTGCTTGTGTTGCACTTTGCTGTAGCAGCTGATTTCAGGCACTCGCTCCATCTAAATGATTGTTTGTGAGACCTTATCCCCTCACTCCTCCCCTCCCCACCCTCTGAATCAATTGTGGTGTTTTATTTTCTTTTTTTTATCTGTGTGTGTTTAACTGCATGCTCTCAGTCTCATCATTGTTGTTTCCCATTCTCTCTTTTTAAATGTGTAATGTTTCTATTGTTTTGGGGCTGAAACAAGAGTAAAATGTAGCTCCGGACTCCCCACCCTGTGTACGCTCGCCATCCATACATCTCAAGGGCCCGAGGCAGCTTTTATTTTTATATCCACTTTTTTCCTTCTTCACCCTGGCCTCAATTCACATTTGGCATGGGTTTTGGTAAATTATTGATGATACATGAAGACTTCACCCTCCTTGCAGGAACTTTGAGGCTGTCTGGCACAGGGCTGCAGTAACTTGGCTTCCAAACTAGTCCATCTTTTCTTTATCAGCACCATCTCTGTGGTAACACCCCACTTGCTTGAGCAATCAAACTGCTTGGAACTATACAGAGCTCTGCAAAGAGGGTGGAGGGCACAATAAAACCAAAAAAAGACCCAGGTCTGCTGCTATGTATTTCTTCTTTTTGCTCTGTGAAATATGTGACAAGGAAAAAATAATCTGGAAAAAGATTTTAAAATTTTGGGGAAGAAATCAGTGAATATAGACCATCCAAACAGTTCGTGGTGTTCCAGAGACTTCCTCAAGCCTTGGGAGTTCAAATCTAAAGCCGATGGACTCCAAGCTACCTTTTTCTATCCAAAAGCATGCCTGCCAGAGACCTGCTGGGCCCCAATTCCAGCCGTGAGCTTGAGAAACAGGTCAGTTTGTGTGTCACCTGGTTCAGTTCCCCTGCCCTGGGCTGCAGAAATTATTGCTGCCTCTTGAACAGAACCTGGACAAAACATCAAGTTTTGCCCTTTGGATCACTGAGCTGTAAATAATCCTGTGCCGAAGGATGGCAGGGCGGTGGAGAATCTGCACTTTACTCTCGTTGGCCTTTTGTTTAATGCATAATTTTAAAATGCCACATTTAACTGTAACTTTTATAATTAAATGGCAACTGTTAAAAGTAATTTAAAGATTGCATTAAATGTAAAATTAATTTTTTTTGCTCAGAGAAGTATAGTGTGTGTGTGTGTGTGTATGTGTGGTATGTGAGTTTTCCACCATTTTCCCTAACGTCCTATGCTTCCTTCCCTCTCCTCCCCCTCCCCTTTCTTACTTTTAGGTTAACAACGCCACTGCGCGAGTGATGACCAATAAGAAGATGGTCACACCTTACGCAAATGGTAAGAGAGACTGTTTGTACTACTGATGAGCTGAAACGTTTGAAGAAAGACGAAAGGGAAAAGTCATGACCTCTCCTCAGGACCAAAAGAAACCAACAAAACCCCACAAACCCTAATTTATTCTTCAGTCTAACCTGAAAGTTTTTGTGGAGAAATACCATTTTCCAGATGGAGAAGTGGGGACAAAGAGAAGTAGGGATATGCCCGACATGGCCAAGCTAAGTAAAGATGCCAAGGAGCGATGAGTTGCCTGCCCTGCTACTGCAAACTGATGCTGTACAGTGGGATATGCAGTTCTCCTGTGTCTCATTGCCATCACATAGATACCTAAATATGAATGCTGAAGCATAACTTAAGATGCGTAATTAGCTATATCTCAGTTTAGGTTCTGTCTGTAAAACTATAGCTGTCCCCAAGTAACCAGGAAAACAGAGGCTTTGCACTGCTTCTGTGCTCGCTTTTTGTTACAGATTTTGCTTGTGTTCAGTAATTTTCTAGTGAACCTAAATAGAGAAAGGCCAAGTTGTTTGGATAATGAAGAATCCTGTTTCATTGGGATATCTTGGTTCTCTGTACAGTAATTTTATTGCATAGGCATATATAGCATAAAAAGTCATTCTCCTGGCAGAAATGAATGCTGCTCTGATAAAGATTTCGAATCTGAGTCTTTGTCTTGAAACAGGCAGGCAAGTCCTTTTTGGTCTGAAAATGTTCCCAAACAGCTTCAGCAAGGCAGGAAACTGTGTACAGGTAGTTAGTTGCTAGCGTGAGAACCTTTTTTGATTATAACATAAGGCTCTGAAGTCAGAAGATAAAAATTTTATATGTGCCTCTGCTGCTGACCTGTTGAGTGGCTCCTGGCAAATAAATCTGATTTTGGGTGCAGAACTGGGGAAACAGGGCCAGGCAAAAGGGCTGGGATTCTGAGTTTCGGTACCTGAAAGGATTTTGTAGCAAAAGGCAATGCAGCCGTGCTATATTGTCCTGAAAACAAGGGCATAAAGTGTCATGCATGTGACTGGTAACAAAACTTGGTGTACTTGTGAAACTGATAAGAGGCAAGAATATTTTGCTTTTGCAGCCAGCAGTTTAAAGCCCGCTTCAAAGCTATGCAAAGGTATTTAGTATTAGGTCAGGCTTAGGGCATACTGACAGGTGGGTGTACAACTGTTAGTAAATTTGAGAGTTGATTCCCAGTCCACTTGTTGCAGCCACTGGAGTATTTTACCATCAAGGTGGGCAGTGCAGCAGAAGCCTGCCTGTTCTTATAGAGGGAGCTTGCACTGCATCTCTCATTGATAACCTGCCAGCAGATGAAGGGGTGGTGTTGATGGGCTGCAGTTCACAAAGTTTGATTTCTAGAGTGGTTTGAGGTGTTAAAGTTCAGTAAGTGCACCAGGTCTCCAAGACAGAGGAAGGGTATGGATTTATTTAAATAATAAAGCCTGTGTGATTCCTAGCTGAACAGCTGAGATCTTTCCTGAAAGGAATGCTTTGTGGAAGCCAATCAGATTATGTTGTTAGCTTTACACCCCTTCTCTCCCCTATTGGAGAGATGGAGGGGAAAAGGACAGATAGGTTTCTAGATCTGGCTGGAAATATGTTCCTCCTCATACCCATAGTTTTTTAACCCTGTTCTCTAGTAGGGAATCATCTTATGTTGATGATTTGCAGTTCTTGCCAATTATCCAGATTATATTAAAATCAGTTCTCTGTGAAGGCTTTCACCTGAAAAGCAGCACAAAGAATACAGGAAATACTAAAATAACAGAGAGAAGAAAATGTGAGATGAACAGAATGCTAATAGGCTTTATGAACCATAGCTGTGTAATGCAGTTAATGAGGAAATTCAGACACTTATTTTTCAGCAGTTCTCTAGGAAACAAGACAGAACGGTGTTTTGAGAATTCAAGGCTATAGGTTGACTTGCCTGAGATGACAGTCTGGGCCAGTGGCTTTAGAGAGGGCTTGGATCTGCGGTGTTCCTGGTAAAGGAGGGAGGAGTTGGCAGCAAGGTTCAGCAGGGAATGCCAGGTCGCATGGTGCTCACGGCGAATATGCGTATAAGGCAGTTGGCATTCCCTCAGCGGTGCCTCTGCATCTGCTGCGGAACAGCTGATGTTTTGCTGTTCCCTCTGATACAGCGACCTGTACCTAGAACTTGACATTAGAAAAAGGCAGTTGGCCTCCATCTACACCAAGGGGGATTGAGGCAAAGCAGAAATTGGAAAGAGCTATGCATGTGAAGCTGGGGCCGCATGCAAGAGACCGTTCCCCCTACCCATGCTGCCCGTTCCTTCTCTTGGTGTAGATTTTGGCATTCACTGCAGTCTTTGTTGTTTCAGGTTGGAAGTTGAGTCCTGTGGTTGGAGCGGTGTACGGCCCTGAGTTATATGCAGGTAGAGCTTAAGCAGACACTTCCACTTCTGCCATTTAACTGCAGTGGTGTTTGTTTATGTTCTTAATCTGCTGTTTCTTTATAACCTTTTTATGGTTTTGTTTTGTTTTTTCTTTTTTTATTCTTTTTAAAATTAAAATAGCGTCCAGCTTTCAAGCAGATGTCTCGCTCGGCAATGACGCCGCAGTGCCCCTCTCAGGAAGGGGGGGTATTAACACTTACATTCCTTTAATCAGTAAGTAACCCCCGTTGACCCCTGTATTGTTACTGTGCTTGAGTTAACAATGACCCGTTACCCTTCTTCTCTCCAGTCTGTATAATATATACTTGAAAGGATGGGTCTCACTGGGAATGAGTTCACCTTGAGCCAAAGTATACTGTGCAGTTGCTGTAACTTGTTCATCTGCAGTGTGTTGCTGTACTACTGAATGTGTCTTTCTGAACAACAAGGAAGCTGCAGAACAAGGGGAGGGTGTGTGTGAGCAATAGGCCATTCCCTTGCCCCCCCCCCCGCTTTAGAAATTGAAGAAACCAAACAGACAAATCCCTAAAGTACATATTATACAAGCTGCTAAACCGCGAGTCTGCAGGGCCCCTAGTGGCATGTACCTGGACGCACGTTGGGTTGGGTTTGGTTTGTGCCCTGGGACTCGTTCCCTCTCGGTATCTGATTACTACGTGTTTGCAGATGCCTGTGAGGTTTTACGTCATTTCATCACGAGCCAGTTTACTCCAGTTTAAAGTGTAATATAGGCATCACTATATGTGGTGCTGGTTATTGGTCACACTTGTTAAATGAAGGTGGGCTCTCAGTAAACTGGCACTTTATGGGAAGTTTCTGCTGCTGTTATATGGGCTATCTTGTCTTTCAGGCTTTAAAATGAACATACAGAGGATTGGGTGGAAAAGAGTGGGAGGGGAAAGGAGGGAAGAGACTGATGTAAGTTGGTTGACTTTAAGGGCCTCTTGACCAATTATTTTAAAGAGCCTCTGCAGTTTTGGAAGAACCGCGTGCTGTATTGATAGTAACTCCCCGCGCTTCTCAGACTCTAACCAGACTGCATGGCGGTGTCAGAAGGTGGGGGGATTTGAACCCTGTTTGGGGTGGGTAAGGCATGCCAAAACATTAACCTCTTGCATGCCAAACCTCTCTGCAACCCTTCTCCCCCCAAAGGGCCATGGTGTAGAAGGAAGTCTGTATGGGATGCTTGCTGGGTTATAAGCATGTCCCTCTGCAGGATTGATGCAAAACGTCCCACTGCTGTGGAGCTATTGTGTCACTTTGTTTGAAGCCGGTGGTTGTTCTCTGGGAAAGACCTCAGATCCTTTTCACCTTCCACTTTGTCTGTCTTTACAGTTCCAGGCTTCCCCTATCCAACTGCAGCCACCACAGCAGCCGCATTTCGGGGCGCCCATCTGAGGGGCCGAGGAAGGACAGTGTATGGGGCAGTCCGGGCGGTACCTCCCACGGCCATCCCTGCCTACCCAGGGTAAGCACAGGTCACAAGAGCAGAGTGCTCTGCACAACTGTGTCAAATAGCTAATCAGTTAACAAAACAACCCTAAAATTGTCTGGATGGTGAGAGTCAAGATATTGCTAGTGCCAGAGCATTCTGCACATGATGGAATCCAGTGGGGGCACATCTAAATTTTTCCATGTTGAGTTTTTGATTGAAACAATTTTCAGTACTTGTGACAGCTTCAAGCGCTGATGAATTCCTTCTCATAATTTCTCAATTTGTCTATGGGGTGTTTGTCATCCATTGACTCAAATGTTATAGTGCTGCTGAGAAGGACACAAAGAGAGAAGATCTAAAATTCCTGAAAAGGTTCTGCTCTTTGCACTCCATTTGCGTTTTCGTATCCCGGATTGAGGAATATTATCCATTACCTTCATGCCTCACCATCTGGCAGTAGGACACAGAAGAGCCAGTTACCCACAATGGATTTGCTTTCTTTGTTGGAGACGGTTTAAAAAGGTTTAAAACAAAGATTAATCAAGTCCATTAATTTAAAGCTGGGAGTGTTGGAGATGTAGGGAAAATAAAAGTGCAATGAAGCAGCAGTGAATGCATGGCCTTAGCATTCTTTGCCCTCAGACTTTTCACTAGTAATGCAGTGGAATAGATGCTGTTACAAAAGAATATTCCGCTGTTTAAAAGTACAGGGAACTAGGTCCGTATGTGAGTTTGTTTGGGGTTTTTGTTGGTTTGTGTAAATGTGATGGAATGACAGATAAATCAGCAAATCCCTTCCAAACTGTCTTTTTTTTGTTTGTTTCTGATTTTGAGGATGCTTTATTCATATCGTCTCTGGAGTTTTACTTGCCATATTTTCCAGGCCATGTTCTCAGAAAGAACAGGAGTAGGAATGAATCCTCCGAGACAGAGAAGTAGACTGACCTTTTTTTTTTTTTTCTTTAGACTAGGCCCAAAAGGGAAGAAAATAAATCACAAATCTTTTATTAAAAAGAAAGGTGGAATCCACACACATCAGTGCAGGGAGCTGGCCTGATAAACTTACAGTACCTTCTATAGCAGATTAAGTGGTGAGAGCTTCTGTGGCCCTTTCTTTTTAGAGTCTCGGCTGATATTTAAAGTGGAGCTTGAGGAAGCAAGCTGCAGTGGTCATGTATCTGCCAGATTTGCCGGAGAGCAGAACTAGACAATGTTTGTATTTAATTCGCCAGAAGACTTTAAATGAAGCCTCCTGCCTGAATGTTGGTCTTCTGAACAGTGTTTCTTCTGGGTTTTCAGATCCACCTCTTTCTTCTACCACTTCTAGTTCGTGTTATCCTCTAAACATAACCTCTGACCTGCAACTTGTCTGTTGCTCTAAAAATGACCCAGTCAAGTTTTATTAGGAAGTGCTCCACAGCTTAACAGAGAAGCAAAGCTGAGCTAAGTGCTGCTGTCTAGCAGAATATGAAATATTTGCACCAGGGAAAGGAAATGTGCTCTTCATCCCTGGGAGTAATGGCTAAGCTTTCCTAGCAAGAGGCTGTCATGAGTGGGGCACTGGGAGGGCTTGTCTTTGATATAAATCCAGCCTGAGTCCCTGTAAAAGGTTTATTTCAATTTGGAATGTGGGACAGGCTCCATTTATTAGCCATCCCAAATACTGTCTCATGTCTGTATTTACTTACATTACATCGAGTTTTTTGACTGTGCTGACTGATTCCATGTCTTCGTGGGCAGGACACTATGTAGTAAACATTGACAAGGGCAGCAGTAAGCAAGGCAGGTTCACAGATGGCCCAGGACTACACCTAGTCCAAGCACTTCGGTGTAATTAACTGCTGGTGTTTTTTGTCATCATAGTCTGAGTCTCCAAAAGATATTTTGTAGACCAAATTTGTTTCCTAGTGGAATCATACAAAATGTGCTATTGAATTCCATGTTGCAGTAACCTGGACAGCCACTGCTCCATGTGGGCACTGTTGACCTCCATGAGGTCAGGGACAGGCACATGTTCCTGACACCTTGCCCTGCATCAGTTAGTTTCTTCCTGGCCAGTGGAAAGATGACACTACAAGATCAGTCAGCAACACGAGTGACCAAGACATAGTGAGTAATGTGGAAGTACGGTAAAGTAAGCTGCAGGTTAACTCAAACCTGGTGGAAGGAATTGGTTTTCACAAACCTCAGTGGTGTTTAAATTACAAAACTTAACGGTATCACTGCATTTGAGAGCTTAGCAGAATTTAAAAAACACAGAATATAGATTAATAAAAGCTCATTGGTATTGCCATACTGGATCAGACCTGAGGGCCATTCAGGTTAGAGTAAGTTTTGACAGTGTCAAGTGCTAGACCAGAGGAAGGTGCAAGAAATCATAGCTCTTAATGATTTAATATTTATTTCAAGAACTCAAACTAAGATTTACCAGTGTGTAATTGGAATTTCCATACTTATGTATGGACATGGATGTTTATCCAGGGAAGGCTATCCATACCTCAGAAAGCAGTTGCTTAGACTCTTGGAGATGGTGTTAGATAGTCACCTGAGCCTGACTTCGAATACAAATGCCACCTTCAGTTTATAACTGAGATACCACTCAGTAGAAATAAGGAGACCTCTGATATATAGCATGAGTAAAAACTGTACTGGAATATTGCCCTGATTTGTAGCAGCCACGCTTTTTAAATGAGAATGCTGACAAATTACACTTCAGACCAAAAGCTGTAAGAATTTAGATAGTGTGAAAAAAACTTGCCTACTGTAAAACTCTGAAAGCTGAATAAGCTTGATAAATTTTATTTCTCAAACTGTAGGTTAGTCTTTGACTTGTTCGTGGTCATTAAGTACCTATATGAAGAGTGGACTTGCCTTAGTAAAGAGTAATTTAGTCTAGGAGTGTAAATATGTAGAGGATTCACAGGTTCAAAGCCACAGCAGATAAAAGACTAGGTACAAGGCAGCAGGGAGCTTTGGGGGTTTGGAGTGGTTTTTTTGGTTCTTTTTACAGCACAGTCAACTGTTGGTACACCTAAATGATATGCTGGCTGCTTTACAAAACCAGCATAATTCTTTTTCCCGTGGATGTGTTTTAGCTCAGTTAGTGTGTTTTTTGCAGATGACACAGATTTGACGGGCTGCTGGACTGCTTTATGTTTCTGGTCAGGCTACATTACCAGAATGGCCTCTGTGGTTCTCAAATGATGGAATTCTCTCAGTTTTTTGCGAGCATTAAGAAGCAACAAATATGGATATTCTAGCATATAAATAAACCTTGCTAAATTTCAACCCTGCGAGTTGATGTCAGTCAAGTCCTAACTAAAGGAGAGATGGAGGATGCACGTGTGCTTGGTTATTTTGATCCAGGAAGTCTTACTCTTACCTGTTATTAGTGTTCCTTGCAGTTTTCTCTGGAGAGCTGATGCTAGCATTTCTTGCTGACAGAAATAGCGGCCTGATCCAATGTGGTAATGCTTATATTCATCCAACTGATTGTGTTCGGAATAACTGTTAAAACTGATAACCTGTTCATAAACCAAGTCACTTCCTCTGTCATGCGTTTGCCTTTCCTGCAGGAGCAGGTGGAGTATCACTGCTAAAACACTCCTGGTCCTAGATAGAGAACCCAGCAATGTAAGTCACTGCCCCAGGAGCCAAATTCTTTGTTATGTGGTTGTAAAAATTTAGCTTCAACAAACATGATCTTATGGCCTGCTTCTCCCTGCTGAAGTGGCTCCCCTCTTCCTCTAACAAGGGTCTCTATCTTCATACCTGCTCCCAGCGCTCTTGGAGACTACAGTAACTTTGTCCATTGGGAATGGAGTGTACTTTTCCTGGGGAAGACAGCAAGACTAAATTATTCAAGCAGTAGCTAACATGGCAAGATTTTTTTTTTAATTTTATTTTATTTTTTAGTAATAGCATGCAGAATTTTGGCAAGATCTGCTGGGCTTTTTTTGCGTGTGTGTGCCTTACAATAGGTGGGTGTCTGAGGGTGGCAGGCTCTTGGCAGCATTTCACATTTTATCTGATAAGTAAAAAATAATAGTCAAAAGAATAGCTAGTGTTCCATACCTTCTTTTTCCTTAATGCTATGGGTAAGTCATACACGTCAGGTCCATGAACAGCACAGGTGGTGGGGCTAATGCTTTTTAAAGCCTTGAGCAAGTTTGTGCGGAGCTATTGAGAGGACAAAGCAGGAGGATATTTCTCAGTATGTGAAGCACACGCTGAACTCAAATGGGTGGGGGGCATACCCTCTCTTCCTTCCTCATCCTTCCCCAACCCCTGTCCCCAGAGCAAGCTGCATAGTCTTAAGCTAGTGAATGCTCTGGCAAGAGCAGCTCTTTGGGAACCCCAGGCTCTGTTTAACAGTTTTCCTGCTTGAAGTTCTGAGAGAAAGAAAACTATGGCTTAAAGCAGAAAAAGCACCATCCCATGGAAACCCTTCCAGTTGCTCCTTTCTGCTATGGAATAGGTTGTTACTACCAGGGACTCCCACTGCACCTTTCAATTCTCGGACCTTGGACCAGTCACCTAACCTTTTTAGCTCATTATCTCTGCTTGTGAAAGCAATGCATTGTGGGTATTTTTGGTTTTTTCTTTTCAATTACATTTCTCTGTGTTTACTTTGATCAGAATTGATTGACTTGTTTTCCTGAGGTGTTGCATCGGTTCTTTAAGATGCTGAATAATAATACTTTGCATGCTTGTGTGATCAGCCAAATCTTATCGCATGTCTAATGTGCAGGGTAAAAGCAGGTGATGTATGGATGTCAGAAACAAAGTCATGCAGCCCTGTGAAGCCTGAAATATGTAATCAGGCACAAGTCTCTGAACCACACTTCCTGACATAGGTGATTCCAGCCCCCGTGGGATGCCTTCTGAGGGGCTCCTCAATTTCACAAACCCACTTCAGGAAGCCAATGTTTCCACATGCTTAGGGGGTAACTAAACTCATTCCAGGAAAATAACCAAGAGTGGAGGTTTCTAAACCCTTGTTTCTCTTCTTCAGGACATCAGATCTTTTTGAGTCTATATTTATTGTACAAGATGGTGGTTCCCCTCCCTCTCTCCTTCGCATACTGTCTCCCCCTCTGCCCGCCCCTTCCCCCTCTGCATGCCATGGAAGATGACTTGGAGCCGTCTAGCGTGCGTGCGCACACACATTCTCTTGCTGATTTGCTCCTGCCAAAAGCCCAGGTTGTGGATTCATACATCACCTGCCTGTGTAAAACGCATGTGCATGCTGCCGTCCTCAATAACCGGAATGTGTTTTCTGTTCTTTTGTTTTTTGTTTTTTTGTTTTTTTGTTTTTGTGTGGATTTTCTGCAGTGTGGTTTACCAGGACGGATTTTACGGTGCTGACCTCTATGTAAGTACACACACCGGAGCCTTCTCGTCCCCAACCCCTGACAAGCCAGCCTTTTTTTTGTTTTGTTTTCTTTTTCTTTTGGTTTGTTTGTTTGGTTTGGTTTGTTTTTTTAAATATCATTTACTTTAATTTTCTTCTTCCTTGTGGATATATATATTTATATATTTAGGAATGCAAGCATGCTTCTCTGTCACTGCGCTTGCCCCTGGGTGCAAGACCTAAGCCTTTGGGTTTCCTGATCATTGCCAGGGTCAGTTCACTGGGTGTCCTGTCCCCCACACGCACACTGATACTAATCAGCCTGAGAGACGACTAGCAAATTAAAATTTCTCTCAACACTTCTCTCATAATTTGAATATAAAAATAACAGGACTGGTTTAGCCTCAGACCTTCCCTTTCCTTCTCCCCCTTCACCCTCCCCTTTCTCTTCCCTCTTGGGGCCCTTTCAGGTTTGATTTGTGCAGCCCACACTAAACTGAGCAAGCTGTATGTTTAAAAATGTTCATGTGCCACTGGGATGTGGAGCTTTTCCCTTTGGGGAAGACACTGGGACTGATTAAAAATGGAGACTGAGATGCTAGAGTGAAAACTGACATCTGATTTTGCTAGTAGAAATGGTACCTAAATAGGCTAGATTCTCTCATCTCTTTGGGGAATTGTAGAGTACAAATATGTTGAGATGTTCGGTTACAAGAGTCAGCAGCCTCCTCCTGTCTGGGAATTAGCTGTGATACCATGGGAGACTTTGTCCTGTCATTGTCTTTGTCCTACCCAGTCAGTCTGTATTGCAAATCTCCAGGGCATCTATGTTTACCTAGGTGGGTTGTAGATGGAGGTATTTGAACTGGCCAGTGAGAAAAGTGGGAGGGGGAGAGCTGTTGCAGAGCAGGAATATGCCTTTCAAAGCAAATACGTTCAGGTTCACTACTGCCATTGCAACTTGTGGCCTGCCTAGCTCTAGCGGAGTTTCCTTTTGTGATATTGTAGGTCATAGCTCTTTGGAGCTGGGGAAGTTTTGTACTGGGTAGTGGCACAGTTGTCAGCATGAATTTCGCATTCCCATTCCTTTGAAGGTGCTATTCCTGACATTTATAAAGAGGATCCTGGGGTTAGACTCAGGATAATGGATGGAACTAGCTTTTGGATTTTGTTGGCTTATGTAGAGGATCAAGTCTTGTAGAGGTGCTTTTCCCAGCCCAGGTATACCAGTTGGAAGATGTGCTCTCTGAGCATAGAGATACTGGGTGCATTTCTTCATTCTTACATATACTGTTATGTGTGCAGTCCTTTAAAAATTGATCTGCCTAGTCAAGTGTTTCTTTATAAAACTGTGTCAAGGACAACAGAAGATTGTGGGTTTTCCTGTTTCACGCCTAAAACACTAGCTTTACCCACCACTGACTTTGCTACAGCAAGTAACCAAGAAAATGAGTGATGCTTAGTGCCTCTTCCCTCAGTGTGGCGTATAAGAGTCTGCCACATTGCCTCTTCCCTCAGTGTGGCGTATAAGAGTCTGCCACATTGAAAGGAAAGACTGGCCAGGGTTACTCCCTGCTTCTTTTGAGAAAGCTCCTTCAGAGCTTCTGTTGCAGGTGGGGAGAGAGACTTAACATGTTTTAAGGACAGAGACTTCAGTAATGAAGAATACCCATAACGACTTGGTGCTGCAGTGCACTACCATCACGTAACACAAAAGCAAGCCCCCAAGTCAGGTTAGAACCGTTAGGTGGACTTCTGATGACTGCTGTTGGTGGCTATGGTCTCTCTGTCAGAAAGCAGGCTGATAGAAGAGGGAACTCCATTAAGGTAGATGGTGGTGCTTTTTCCTATGTTATTGCTGCTCAAAGCCCTCCAGTGGAGCTCAGGAAAAAGTTATCATAATCCAAACTTGAAATTGCCTTTCCAAACGATTTCTTTGTCACAGGTGGAATGATTGCAGTGTCCCTGTGTCCCACTGATTTGTCGTGCTTTTCACTGCAGTGCTTCCATCCCTCTGGTTGGTGTGATAGACTTGTCCAGATTTTGGAAGGGATGGCAGAGGATACTTCAGTTAGGACTGGGGGGAAGTTAAATTGAGGTTCTCTTAAGATGCCTGAGCCCATAGGGTTGTGTGAAGGAAGGGTAGAAAAAGGAGCTAAGCTGGCAGGGAGTGGTTAGTCATAGGCAAGATGGAAGGGAAGTGTCCCAAGTTTGGGCTGCTTTTTCTGCATATATGCTACGCACCGATTTCTCATTTTCCTCCTCCTCCTTTTCCTCACTCCTTTTTTCTTTCCTGGGGCAACCATCCTGCTAGCCATTTCTTCTATGAAGAAGGCATTCCATCTGTTGTTGGATGCGTCCCACTCTGGCAAGACACCTGAATTGATAAAACAACCTGCCCCAGGATGCAGAGGGCTTCATTTCGGATCATAAGAAAGGTTATCTTTCTTCTACAATGGGGTCAATCTGGGTGGTGGGGGGGAAACCCAAACAAACCCACCCATGCGAAGACCGCTCCTGCCTGTGAAAAGCGTGCTTGCATCCACTGGAAAGAAAAGGCTGGTGAGCCCCGCTGCGGGCTGTTTGTATGATTGTTTCTTTCCACAGCTGTGTTTTTTTGAACTGCTCTTCCTGTGTTCTGTTATAGAATAGTCTTACAGGAACCAATCATTAGCGCTAAAATACCTCAGGTAGGAGTGCCAGTGTGACCTGCCAACCAATCAGATTGTGGATTGCAGTGGAACAAACTGAATTATACTAACCATTCCAGCACCACATTAGAGATGGGAACAGAGGCTTTTTTAGGGCAGCGCAGACTCACGTGTGATCCAAGCCCCCGCTGTAGCAGGGTGGCGTGTGTCCAGATTTCATACTGAGTGGCATTTCATTCAAAATAAAAAAACCCAAACCAAAACAACAAAAACTAAAAAAAACCAACAAAACATAAATTCAGTGGAAGGGTTAACAAGGTCATGCTTGTCCCATTACCATGTTAGAAGCACCTGCTGCAATGGACACCGTTGTCCTGTCACCTCTTTTAATTCATTCATGCTCATTCCTGGTGCACATATGCCACCCTTCTAATACAGAAATACCAGAAGGGGTTCTAGCCCTTTCTGCTTCTTAAATTCTGTTATATGGCAGTTTGGGGGTGGAGAAGACACATTTGAGAGATGACAAATAGAAGATCCTAAAATTGGGCTCGCTGCCTAAACTTGGCAGGTGGTCGAATGTATCTAACTGGTACCATAAGTTACACATTTCTCCAGGGTTATGTGTATGCTTGTGCCTTAGGGGTATTAAGGCTCTTTGAAGTAAAGAGGGCCAGCAACATACTTTGTGTGCCTGTCTAAGGCAGGAAGGGAAAAAAAAAAAAAAAAGGGAGGCTTATACCATAGGATACACTGGCATAGTAAGCTGTAGTGTTGGATTTCCTCCCGCTCTCTTTGGATTGATCACCTAATATGGACCTGAAGAGTGGAAGAGAAGATGGACTTATTTTGAGCTGAATTGCATTGTGCTCATTTATTTACATTAACATGCTCAGTAATTGGAATGCTGCTTTAGTTGGGATTGCAGCTTCCTGTGTACGTTGTTCTTCCATGTTTGTATTATTTCAGAGAATATAAGACAGTACTGAAAAAGCTGTCATCTAACATTAAAGAAGGAATTTTAAAAAAAAAAATTGCTTTGTTGATGAGCCAAGGACAGTAACATTGCAGAAGAATCATTTTAAATTTGGGCTTTTGTGAATACCTGACTAATACAGGCAGTTGAGGTCTGAAGGCCCAAGTGCTACATGGGGAAAGGGTTCAGCATAGTCCCGGCAACACTGGCCAGATAGCCAGAGAAAGAGAACTTTGAATTAATATAAGCAACATCTAAGCTTGTGTTCCTCTCTCACATGTTCCCCAGACAATCCAAAAGCCTGTATAATCTTGATTTACACAGTCCTTTTGGTTGTTACTGCCCAGTAAAAATTCATAACCCTTCTCATTAGTTCCTGTTTCCTTGTGTAGGCAGTGATTAAACTGTCCCAGTAATGGAAAGGTCTCTGACTTAACATCTTTGCAAGCAGCTCAGACAGACTCATCTCTTTTGAGATGAGGCTAAAGATTTTAAAAAACTGAACCTAGGTGGGCAACCTGTCCCTGTGGAATCAAATAGATTGGAGCGGGAGTTTGCATGGCTGTCCTGAGTTTCAGGCACTCTGTCACTCAGTGGTGTCTTCTGTTGCAGTTTGGCTGTGTGGCACTGGAGGAATGTGGGGAAGCTAGCAAGGGCTTTTTTTTTTTAAATAATTATTTATTTAATTGGTAAACGTGATTATTCCTCATTATTGCAGATGCTCTACTCTGTTATAGTTTATATTTACTGGAGTACCTGAAGTGAGTGGCACCAGAAATCACTAGGGGTTTTAGGACTATGCAGCTGAGGTTACAGATGAGCTCTGCATATCAGTTAAAAGTTCTATGTGAACAGGAATAGCAGGAGAAAATATCTGGTGCATTGGACAAACTGAGCAGGGCTTTAGATGCATTTATGGAATTATGTAGGTGGGCACTGGGTTATGGAGAACAGGAGCATCAGCTGGATGAAGCAACCTGTACAGTGTCTGCTTTGCTCTGTACAGGTCCCAGAGCTTGGTGAAAGGATTTATGAAATAATGAATAACAGTTGCAATAGTTCCTCCTCTTTCTTTCACCCTGTTTTGGTGTATTTGGACCTGCTGGTCATGCTGAATACATCCCTGTGTCAGAAGTCTCCCAGCTGTCCCCACTCATTGCTCCTATGACAGGAATGCACCATGGCCATTATAATCCCCATTTTTGGTTTTATTTGGAGTACACATAAGTAGACTTTGCAGATCGCTTTGAACTGAGCAGGTCTGCCTGTACGTGTGTACCTCTATCCTGAGATTTTTTTTGTTTTTTTCCTTTTTTAAATAACCAGTAGCTTCAATTTTGCATCAGTGCATGGTTAAAAAGCAATACACGTCAGCTATTTCTTAACTTCATTTCTCCAATGAATTATTTCTCCTGTTTTTTTTTTTTTCTTTTTGTTTGTTGTGCAGTTGACTGAAGAAATGTTAACATCCCGCTCTAAATCTCTCAGTGGAGTCTCTGTTCCCTTCTCTGATATAACAGATGGGTTATTGCTTGTTATAATTATTAACATTGTGGTGTGGGACAGGGCTAGGGTGGGAGCCATTTTGGGGGGCGAGGGCGGGAGGCTGCGGGAGTCGTTAAGGTTGGAATGTTAACTCCAGTGGTGACTGACTGTTTCCGTAATAGCAGGTTGTTGTGGCTGCACGCTCTAGTACTTGAGGCTGTGTACTTCACTGAGCTTGTGGTAGAGCCTAGGGCGAACTGCTGTCCCAAGAGAATGCTGGGATGGATAGAACTAGCCAATATGAGTCTGAACGTGGTGACTTTGCTGGTTGTTCTAGCTCCAGATGTCAGCATGCTTAGTTTTTAATTTTGATTAATAAATGTTACGCCATTCCCCCCCCACACCTGATTCCAACCCTTCTTTTCTTCTTCTTCTTCTTTTTTTTTGTTTTGTTTTGGTTTGTTTTTGTTTCGTTTTCCTTTATGAGAGACATGAGTTAAAAGATAATTACATGATAAGCCTTTTTGGTTTCAAACTGCATCTTGCTGTCATGTTCAGAGTATGTGCCAGGCACATTTGAAGTGGCTTCTGATCAAAAATGTGACTGGCAAGTGTGGGGCAGGGTGGGAATCAGGGTGCATGCTGAAGTCAGCTGCCCTGCAGAGGGCGGTGCCAGGAGAAAGTACCTCTTAGCTGTGCCCAAGTAACAGATCAAGGGTTCAGGAAGCTGATAAACCTAAGGGAATAACTCAATAACAATGATATGAAGTCTTGTTTTAATTTGGTGAGATCTCTGAAGGTTTGGTTTGGATTAAGGCTGCGCCTCATTGCAGTTGCCTCCATCATGTTTTGGAGGTGGAAATAATGGTGCAGTGATACCATGACAAAACCAAGCTAAGGATCCCCAAACCATCAATCCACAATGCAGAGTTTGAAACAGCCAAGTGAGATTAAAAGGGCAAAACTGCAACGTGACGCCTCTTCCAGGTCATGTGGTGATGTTTCACAGGTGTAGATATGGGTTACTTTTTCTTCTGTTAACTAGAAAATTGAAGAGGCTGCAGGTCCCTCTCCTCTGGAGTAGGAAAGGGTCTGCAAACATGTTTTCGATAGCGTGTTAGCCTCCATGGGACTAACACGGGCCCCACAAAAGCAACCAAAATTAGTTTAAAATCATTACTTCTAATTTAAAAACTACCTAGCCCCAAACTGAGCACTGCTGAGCAAACACAGTTCTGTGGTAGAGCTGATCTGGTACTCTTAGTTACATATGTGCAAAGGATATATAAGTGGTAGAGGTATGTTGAGCTGATTCTGGAGGTGAAGAGCATAACTCTGCCTTCTGCTCCTTCAAAACCTGAAATGTCATTTGGAAGAAAAAAAGAAAAGAAAAGGCCAGAAACAATCTGGAATTTTCTGATTTTTTTTTTTTAATGGCTCATTGTGTTTCAAGCAAGTCAAAGCCATGGTTCATTTACCATTCCCCCTTCCCCTGTAAGTTAACAAAAATGTGTTCAGAAGTGTCCAGTAAGGAGAGACCTAACCAGGGCTTCAGAGTCCCCTTTGCTTCCTGCTGTGCCACCTTTGCCCCTGGTCTGAAAGGTGGCTGGCCTTGACCCTTCAGTACTGCAGGGTGTGCAGAGCCTGGGCCAAGCCTTGCTCTGCCCCAGGAGCTCCTTGTGGGAGTTCCAGGAGAAGACTCACAGGTCTTTCTCTGAGTCAGGATTCATGTTTTGCCAACACAGCTGTAAGCACATTTTTAGTAACTACCTCTGCTCAGTGTAAGCCCCTTTGCTACAATGTGTAGCACGGGCAGAAAAGCAGCAGCAGTACAGACTGCTCTGGAATAATTTCCCTTGACCTGTGTCCTTTTCATATGGAGGGGAAGGTAGAACAGTCTGATTGGCTTCCTTGTCAGTTTGCTTGTTGACAGCCCTGAACCCACTAAGGACTGTCTTCTCTGACCATCTTTTCCTGACTGCTCTTTTGCTTCTCTGGCTATTGGTACTTTTGCACATGTGGACTAAATTAAATTCTAGTCTTTTGTGTTTTCCAGGCTTAAAAAAAGAGAGGTAAAAAATAATAATAAATAAATGCAGGAATTTCTCTTAACGGTCCCCTTTCTAAAATACACACTTCACAGAAAGTGTCCACCTCTAATTTCTCCAGCTTAAGAGGAAGGGACCATTAAAATTACGTTACATGCAAGATTTCAGGTCTATTCTGGTTTTCAGTTCCTCCATGCCAAAGTGCATTTTCTGCAGGGTTATAACCATGCTTAGTCTTCTTCAGTATATTTTTTCTGCTAAACAGAGTAGTGGAAGAGCCTCCCTGGTCCCTCTAAGGAAAGGAATATTACATGAGTTAATGGGTGATGCTTGCGATAGACAAGACATGGGAGCTGATGCAGTTTGAAATACTTCCTCTCCTTGTGATGTGTGTGACTTTTATTTAAATTTTTTTTTTATGCTCTGCGTGGGTGGACAGGTATCTGTAAAGTCAGTTCTCTTCTCTCCTGCAGGGTGGATACGCAGCCTACAGATATGCACAGCCTGCTACTGCAACAGCAGCCACGGCCGCTGCAGCCGCTGCAGCAGCTTACAGCGATGGGTATGTAAGGGACAGGTGTCCATGGGGGTTAGCTTGCTGTGCTCAGGGATTCAAGGAGCATCGATCCATTACAGAACTTCTACTTCTTTCCCCCATTTTTTGGTCTTTCTTGCACTCGCATGCGCACACATGCATGGACAACCCAACACAAAAGACTTGAATGCACGGTTTGTCTCTACTCCCAGACTCCCAGTATTGCACTCCGGTGTATGTGAGCTGGCACAAATCCTAGCCTCTTCCCTATCCTTGTGATTCTCTGCACAAAGGAGGCAGTGTGGTTACAGCCTCAGAGTCAGAGATCTGGCTTTCCTTGCTCTGTGACTCTGGGCAGGTTGCTTAATCGCTGGGTGCGTTTCTTTCCCCATCCATAAAGTAAAAATGACTCAGCTCATGCAGTGCTCTAGGATGCTGTAACATGCAGCTCTGAATAGATACAAAGGATTGTCATCATCAGAGTGCTTGCCTTAAGATTTTTCATCTCCTGTGCAGTGAGGCCGTGTTTTAATCCTAGCACATGCGAGACCATTAAAGTTTATGCTCTCTTTTCATTATGGAGAATCCCTCACTGCTTTCCATGTAGCAGCTGTTACCGTGCCAGTAGCGCTAGCGCCAGCAGTCACTCTCCTCCCAAATTGCATCACGTGAGGTAAGGGATATACTAGCTGTCATTTCAAAGGCAATGACCTCTTCCCTACAGGTCAAGCTCATGGCTTCTACCATATCCCTCCATGCAGGCCGTTCTCTTGCCCATCTCATACCGATGCATGGCAGCATGCCCATTGGTTCTCTTCACAGAGAGGCTGCCTGTGTGTGCATGTGTGCATACATGTGTGTGGAAGGGCATGCTGCTTCTTCCATTACCTGTGGTCAGACAGCTATTTCTCTGCCCCTCCCGAGTGACTTTTTTTTTTTTTTCTTTTTATATCTTTTCTCCCTCTCTTCAGTTATGGCAGGGTGTACACAGCAGATCCTTACCATGCCCTTGCCCCTGCCGCTAGCTACGGAGTTGGCGCTGTGGTAAGTGGGATTTTCTTTCTTGTGCTGTTTCTCATTTCCACTGTGGGGAACAGCTGTTCACTGGGTACAGGGCAATGAAACTTCACCCAGAAAGACTTTTGTGTTGAGGGAGGAGGTTCTTAGCTGCAGTGCTGGGTTCCCAGTTGTTCTGCATTCATATGTGTGTGTGCACTAAGAAAGGAACCAGGTTTTAGGAGGCCAGTTATTACTTGGTCTTGCACATCAACTAGTACAATAAAAAATGAAAATTAAAACTGACCAGAAGTGCCAGGAGCCAGAACACTGCTGGTGAATCAGTAGAACTGTATCAAAGTGATATATAGAGCAAAAATCAGCAATAGTTTGAGATTCAAGACGCCCTTTTGTGCCATTTTCCATTGTAGGAAGCAAGGGAATAAGTTTTTCTTGTGACATCTTGCAGCAAAGCTGCTTCACTTGGTTCCCTCTTCCACTAGTGGAAGGATGCGGTGTCCTGCCTGCCAGCAGTAGTTATGCAAGGGTAGGAATGAGGTATGCTGGCATCAGAGACGAGTGGAGCAGCTTGGTGAAAACACACGCTTGCCCATCTGCTAGCCAGCGCAGTAGCTAAGTTGTTGCAGAGGCTGGAATACAAATGTGTTCAGAGAAAAAGACACCTAAAAATAGATAACTGCAGTGTAACACCTCTGTTTCAGCCTCAGCTCATCATGTGGATTCTTTTTAGGGTCAGTGAGGGAAAAGCAGGTGATTCTAGAGTACCTGGTCATCATATCACCCTAAGGTGAGGTAAAGAGCATCCTAGAAGTCTTGGTGTCTGCTATCTATCTATAAAGGCAGCCTAAAAATGTAGCTTGAGATTAGGACTCATGACTCCCCTCTCTGGTACTGAGCTCCCTTCCACTAAGACTTGCCAAACTTCACCTCCAGCTTGGCTGGCCATGAGCATGTTCTCCTGAGCCACGTCTTTGGATTTGCAGACAGAGTTCTCTCTTGCTTCTTAGAGGTGCTGATGGTGGTGGGCCAGTGCCAGGACAGGTCCATTGGTCCTTCCAAAAGCATTTGGGTGCTGTCCTAGGTATCACTTCACAGTTCTCCTAACAACCTTTTCTTCTCCCGTTTCATTTCTACAGGCGAGTTTATACCGAGGTGGCTACAGCCGATTTGCCCCCTACTGAAGTGACGTGAGCCCCCTGCAAGTGGGACAGCCCCCCCAAGTCATGAGGCCTGGCTATTGCAATATTTACTAGTAGAGGAACTCTATAGCAAGTTGAGGAGGAAAAACAAAAAAACAAAAGAGAAAATACTTTTTTATACCTCACTATGTTCTTTGAATATGTATTTTTTTTTCCTTTAAATTTCTGCCTTTAATTCTTTTGTTCCAAAGATTGTGCTTTTTTTTTTGTTTTGGTTTTTTTTTTGTTTCATTTTTGGTTTTTTTTTTTTTTAAACTGTGGTAAAAATAATGCATTTCCGTGTCTGTATGTTGGTGCATAGCTTATCCTACCAATCACGGAAAAGGCAATTAGTGATAAGGAAAGCGGTTAGAAACTGATATCATGCAATTAATCAGGAACACGCAGACAGAGTTACTTCCCTGGGTCTGGTGCTTGGTGCCTGTGAGACAGAAGGACGTGAGGGAGAAGTCTCCACCTGCTGTGTTTCTGGTCTGCAGAAGGAAGCACTCTTTGGCTGCGGCTGGGACCTAAATGCTGGTGGGAAATAGTCATTTACATTTGGAAATGGGGGAAATGCAGAGACTTTCCTCGTTCCTGTCATCATCTGACGCGCACAGGTTTGGGACAGCTTCAGCAGTGTCAGAATTTTAGACTTCACAAGAGAAGAGTCCCTCAACCTGCTCTAAGACTTCTGCTGTTATCTGCTGTATAGGGGACAAGACTTTGGAAGAAGTTTTTGATGAGGATGACCTTTCCCCCACACACAGAACTTTTACTAGCTGATCGTTGTCCATTGCTGGTGGCTATAATTATCTTAATTTTCATTCCTCCTTTTCAAGATCTTTCTCCCTTGCTGTCCCATTCCTCGAGAAGTGGCAGATGCAGTGCAGGATCAGGCAGAGTACCTCTGCTGCAGACAGCAAGTGGTTAAACTTGCAGAGGTGAAGCACGTGCAGCCTTGCAGAGGAAGAAATTTAGCAGAAGAGTCGAGCATGGCAGATGCTCTGAGGCCCAGCGTGCAAGGTCTCTGCTCCTGTTCATCCTGAGCTGCTTAGGTGCTTCTGCAAGTAATCTATTTCAAACAACATGAGTAAGGTAAAAACAGTCATGTATAAGCTACTTGAGGTGAGGGACAAGCATGTGGGTTTGTGTGGGGGAAGAGGATCTTTTATATCTAAATGTGATCCTGAAGTGGTTTTGTTTCTGGCAGAAGCAGTTTGTGCAAGCTCTGAGTTCATAGGAACTTCCTACCACAAGCTATGTCAGGCCCTTACATAGCTGCATTGGAGCCCCTGGGTTTGTTTTGCCCAGCCTCTCGTAGAAAGTTGTGCACCTGGTCTGCTGAGTCCATATAGACACTACATATTAGAAGAAGCATAGAGATTATTTAGCAGAAGGCTCCACAGCTCCCAAGACCATCTCCCTTCTGCTCCCACATACATCAAATTCGCTGTGTTTCAAAGATAGCACATTAAGATGACAGTGTGAGCTGTGGTGTGATGGGGAGTTGCTGCTCTCCAGACCTCCCTGCTCAGCTGCTGGCTCTTGGAGTGCTCCCAGTAACCCCAGTGGTTAGAGGCAGGGCTCACCACCTGGTAGAGAGGTGCAGAACCCTAAGTTTATTAGGCTGCCTCGACTCCATCAGTTGGTGCTGGGGTGAGCCACTGCCCCCAGAAGGGCGGCTTGGAGTGTGGGTTTGTTGGTGAAACCTTTCCAACTCCTGTTGTACGCGTGCTTCTCCATCCACCACTGATACAGAATAGGAAACTTCCTGCATTTAACACTAAGCAACATCACCAAGTGGAGGTTCCGCTCCTGGGGAGGTGTCCTGGCCCAGCCACACGCAACCACACATGTTTTTAGCTCTTCCCCAGTGACACATGGAGCCTCTCTGTGCACAGCACCTCTAATGGGAAGAATGGGGAAGCCATTAGTTAAGCTAGAGATGCTGAAGCAATTGATTCTATGGAGGAATAGACAGATAAAGAGGACACCAAACTGCCAGCCTGTTGGCCACTTTTTTTTCTGGTTTTATTGTTGGTTTTTTACTTTTTTCCCCCCAAGCCAAAGTTTGGTTTGTTGCTATTATGACAATTTTTTTGTTGTTTGTATATAAATATTTTAGCTTGAAAATGGGGAGGGGGGGGGAACAGGGTGTTGGGGCTTTCACAAAATCTAGGAAATGAGAGGGACTCGGAGTGTTTGGGGGCTTTTACTGCCTGAGTTGGGGTAGAAGAGGGAGGACTTGTGGTACAAATAGTTATATTCAAGGGGAGCCATTTCCACTGAAGGGCAGCCAGGGTACTTGAGGAGCTGGGATGCAGCAAAAGCCTCTACTGGACTTGTTCTACCGCTGTAAATGGAGGGCCTGAGTGAGGCCATCCCTTCCCATGCCCCCAGGCAGTTCCTCAGGCAGCAGGTCTGCAGGCTGTGGGCAGAGGAGCGCAGCTTGCAGAGCACCCCTGGGGGCGCTGCGCCCCCCCCCCCTTGCGTTCAGTTCAGCTGGTTCTGACTGTGGCTCCTGAAAAGCTGGGTTCTCCCTCCCCGAGTGCCCTCCCCTGCCCCGGCAGTGCTGCCTGCAATCCCTGCCTGCCACTTGGCCTCTCTGGAAGTAGGGAGGCCAGCCCCATTTCTGCCTCCGAGCAGAGTCTATGCATGGCAGCTTCAGCCCGCCCGAGTATATTTTAGGAATGTGAGGGGGTTAGTGCAGAAGCACCCAACCTTTGTGGGGCTGTGGTCCCCTGATCTCCGAGTAATACCTGCTCTAAGACCATCCAGCCTGATTCCTCTTGTACCTGAGCCTGGTCTGCTCTGGTCACTCCCTGCCAGGATCCTCTGGTGCGTTAACCAGCCAGTGTCTCCATGACTCCATAGTTAGTGCTGCCAGATCCCTGCTAAGGGAGCTTGCTGATAGCCCAGCTTCCTGCTCTCAGCAGTGAGCTGCAGAGGGGACACTGGGACACTTGCATGGCTGGGGGCCAGAAGTAGCTCACTGGTTCTAGGTGTCCGGAGCACCGGACCTCCCAAAAACTTGCATGCCAGCTGGAATTTTGCAGCAAGGTTTCTCGAATGAGTGTTGTGCCATGACAGGAGAGCTCTTCAGCCTTTCTTCCCTGTTGGCAAACAACAGCTCTGGTTTCGCTCTGATGTGTTATAAACTGGCTAGAGATGCTTTCAGAGTAGCCAAGCTGTGGCTATATCCATCTTCTGAAGAAGTGAGGACAAAGCCTATATCTCCCTATGCAAAATGAATTACGTTTAATAAATTAAACTGGGCCCTGGCTTATTTGAATGATGGCAGCTAGTGCTTGCCCCTGTGATGGGTCTGCAATCACAGGTCCCTTGCAAAGCAGGGTTTGGCTTTCTGAGGGAAACCACACAGGCAGCATGGCAAATAGCTTGCTGTTTGTCACCTTCTAGTCTGGTGGCATCTGGGATTCCTCTTGATGCAGAATAAAAATGTTTCTTTAAGTGTAGCTGTTTGTACTGTCTTGCAATAGGTCTGGCCAGCACATGATGATATACTGATAAAATTTTGGTTTGAAGAGTTGATTTATTTAATGTGCTGGTCTGTATTTCATTGTGGGTACAGTTGTGCTGGTACAAAGATGACTTCTACTAGTATAGCATATTCTCAACTGGGAATAAGTTGTATTGGTGCCCAGCACATTAGCAAACTGTTATCCCTGTCCCCATGTTTGGGAGGCTGCTCTGTTGTAGGTGGGTTAGCTTTTCTAAGAAAAGCCATGACAGGACCTGGAGGCAATGGGGAGCTCAGTATGAGCCTGCTATAGCCAGCTTTTCCCAGGTTAAGCAGTTATGTGGATCTTGTGTCATGAGTTCAGATAGACAAAGCCATGTTTAAAGATAGCTGTGGCTTGGCTGTTTCAGTGCCTGAGAGGGAGCAGACTTGCCCAGCAAGAAAGAGTGACAGCTCTGGAGTCTGAGACCTGTGTTTTGGGCAGGGCTCTGTCAGTGATCCTCAAGGGCCACCGTGGAGCAGTTGTGTTGCTACGTTAGACTTCGCTTCCCCGTCCCTAAAGTGAAGTTGAAGTTTACCCCCTGTTCTTACCTGTTTTGAGACATCTGTGGATGTGAAGTGCACAGCAAGAGCTGAGGAGGTTTTTCTGAATAGCTGGCTCAAGTGCTAGTTGTGGAATGGTTAATGAAGCCATTTCCCTGCCTGAAAAGAGACACTGGCTGCTGGGCTTTCAATTCCAGCACCCAGAGCTCCATCAGCGGGAAATACAAAGCAGAGCCTCCCAGTTCTACCCATGTTTTTCCCTAGCCCATCCCTATATGTATTTTCCCATCCTGGCTGTGAAGATGGAGGCAAGTAGAGAACAGATTTGGGGAGCACTTAGGAATTTAATAAAGGGAAACTCAAATAACAGCTCTGGGGAGTGCTTTTGCTGAGTCTAGCTCCAAAGGGAAAGCGCATAGGCAGCATGGCAGAGGACCTGCTGCCTGTGACCCTCCAGCCTGGCAGGGTGGGGGAATGCTGTCCTTGGTGCAGAGGGGTGATTTTTAAAGTGTTTTACCTGTTTGCACTGTTTTAAAATAGGAGGGGGGGGGAAAACCAACATAGTGAACAAGAAAAACATCCAATGTAAACTTCTTTGTGTTTTTATTTTTGACATGCTCTTGGATAATGTCAAACATTTTGTAGTATACACCAGTGAGACTTGATTCTTTGTTGCATAAAACACTATTTTTTGTGATGTTAATGTCTGAAAAGCCCGTTCCCTCCACCCCCACCTTACTGATTGCCCTCTCCGCCCTGCAACCCCAGTAAACTTCTCTTCCACAATGAAAACTCCAGTCAACAAGGCAAGCAGGAGTCTGATAGCAAGAGCATGAAATGGGGCCCTTTACAAGTAGGCTCTGGGGTTTATCCCTGGTATGCTTCGCTCTAGCCAGGAGTTGTCAGGATAGCCCCTGTCCCTCTGCAGTGCCTGCATCGATGGCAGCCTAAATGGGTCTTGGGATGTCCAAGTCCCATCTCCGTTGCCACTGCTGACCCTGGAAGGCAACTTCTTGCCAGCGGCTGCCAGTGCTGCCAGTGGTTGTCCTTTCCAGGTATCGGGCTGCAGCTGGTCCAGGCTTGTGCAGGAGATAAGCTTCCCATGCTGCCTCTCAGCTCATGGTAGAGCAAGAACACATCAGCCAAAAATCTTGCCTGATTTCACCAGGAGATCGCTGGTGTCTAAAGCCGTCCACCCAGATACTCATTTGGCTGGCAGTCAGCAAAATGCTGGTTAATCTTGGGAATGCTTTTTTTATTCTTTTTTGTTGTTATTCCGAAGTGGGTCAAGAAATCTCTTACCAGATTCCCAGTTCTCTGCTGGTGGAGGGGCTTGTTGATTCCCCACAGAGTAAATTAGAGAAATCAGGCCTCCCGCATTAGTAGTCTCAGTTCTGGTCATGTTTTTCTATTTTTTCTGTTCACAGTATTTTGTGTGTGCTGCGTGTGTTGTAGTTTTGGCAGCTCAGTTTGGCTGCATTATCAAGTGACGAAATCATCCTCTTTTACCCCAGGGGATATGATTTGGTTTCGGTTGTTTTTGTTTTTTTTTTTTAATGGGGTTTTTTTTTTGTTTGTTCGTTTGTTTTTTGAATTATTTTTTTAATATGATAAATCCTGCTTGTAAATAGCTGGAGCTAAAACCTGGGGCTGATAGCAAATGAGAACCAGGGCTATAGAGTGATACGGAGCTGGTGGAGTATTTTACTGACCTCACAGGCTGATCTACTTGAGACTTGCAGATTTTCAGTGCAAGGCTGAGACGCCGCAGCACCTCCAATGGCAGCGACAGACTTGCCCCTTCTTGCAGTCTCCCCAGCACCTCCCATTGCCAGGTACCGCCGGGGAACAGGACGTGTCCCAGGTGGGATGCGTTCCCTTCCCCTGGATCATTTCCTAGGACGCCCAAGCCGCTTGCCCAGGGTCCCATTTCCCTGCTGACTCTGGAGAAGCAGTATCTGCATCCCAGGGCTTCGTGACAGCCTCTAACTTCCCGCCCTCCCTCGTTAAGTATCATATTGTATAGTAGCTTTCAGACCATACAGTATTCATTGGGTTATTCCTATTATTATCAAGTAGCTGGAATTGTGAAGGTTGGAGTAGTTAGATCTTTAGCTTTTATTCCTTTTTTTTGTATTACTATCCATGTGTATAAATTATTGATCATGTTGCTGGCTTTTATAAACTCTAAGCAAGGGGGGAAACCCTTCCTAACCCTTTGCAAATGGTAATGAAGCACTGTTTTTAAATAAAAGAGAGAAACACCAGTCTACTGGCTCCCACGTGTTGTCTGTTTTTCAGTGCATCTGGATGAGTTTTGCTGGTGCATCTCCCTGACAGGTAAAACGCGAAGAAGGGAAGCTGGTGTGAAGAATGAGCTGGGAGATTGGATCTTCTTAACAGTGATAAAGGGCAAAACCTTGGCAAGTCATGCTGGCAAAATCCCAGCCCCATCTGTTTGTACACTGAGCTCTCTGAAAATCCACGTTCTTTCCCATTGCTGCTTATTAGCAGAAAAGGGCCATTTGTTTGGTATTTGATAAGGAGCCTTTTTTTTTTTTTTCCCCCTCCTCAAGCTCAATCGCTGTTTGAACCTGTTAGTGTGGAAGGAGAGACAACTGTTTCAAATTACAGTATCGGCATTTCCTTTAATGCCTGTGTAGCCAACCTCACTCCATCTGTGTTAGCACAGGTTTAATAGTTAACATACACAACTGGAAGCTGCTGTTACTGTGTTTGGTGTAAATTTCCTCTGGGAGTTTGGACATGTCTTTTGATCACTGCTCCTGTTTTCCTGGTTATAGAAGGAGGATCACTGCAGACAAGCAGAAATCCATTCATATCCTACAAAGTATTTAGAGATCCTGCAGTGAAAGATGTCATGCAAATATAGATCCATATAATCAGGTGCCTTTTCAGCTGAAATGATCCTAAAAATAACAAATAAATCCCTATGGCTAATTGGAAGTAATTGTGGAAACAATAACTGAGCAAAATGGTACAGCTAAATATGGCTAGTACAGTTGAGGCTGGTGCAGGATTTTATTGCTTTTGGAAATACAAGGTACCAGGAACAAAAAGGGTGGGATAAGGTGTGTCTCCGGGTGGTAGGATTGTCAATTAGGATGCAGGAAGGCATGCAAGCTCCGTAAGCATTCCTTCCCAGTACTTACCAAGGATATGTTCCTGTCAGATGATCCTCATTTCATTCTAACAATAACTCAAGAGGATGTTCAACAGTGACTGCTAAAATTAGATGCCTGGAAATCAGGGCTGAAAATTGTTGAAGAAGAGCTGGTTAAGGGATTCTTCATCAGTGAAACTGGGAGTGGTCTTGAAAGGAAGCTTGGCTGTGCTGGGAGAAAGGCATTGCAGAGCTGCTTCAGAGGCAAAGCAAAGAAGCTTTAGGTCTTCCAGCCTACCTTCATTTCAAGGCAAAGCTGTAAAATGGCTGATCCTGGAATTCACTAGTAAGTCAGTAAAAGTGTTGTAATATTCAGCATTTCTCAACATGATTTATCAAAAGTAAAGCTCATCAGAGGAAGCAGAGATTCTTTGAATGCACTGCAAGTTGGTTGAGGAAGTGAACACGGCTGATTTAATACATTCCCTTTCTATAGGCTGTAAATACTTATAATAGATAATAGACAAATCACACAAATCACAGCTGATCACAAGCCATGGTGCTCATTTCAATGTGTGTAGGTAGCATCAGCTGAGAGTGACAGTACCACTGTCACATCAGGGAAGAGCTGGGAGGAAGGTTTGGTGACAACCTGGATGTGGGCTCTGGGGTTTGGTGCCAGCCCAAGGTCCACCAGCATGGTTACTGAGTGAGAATCCCTGTGCCACACGGCCATGCTTGGCAGCTGCAGGGTAGGATATAGTCAATAAATGGTAACATTTGCTGGAAAGCATTTGGATCACATTGAAATGATTTATGAATTCAAACTGAATTTGCAGAAGAGCTCAAGGGTGAGGTTAGCGTTACTGCTAAGGCTGCATCTTAGGCTGGCACTGACAAGCTGCATCAGGAGATTTGACCCGAAAGCTCAGGAAGAAGCCCTGATCCCTGTGCCAGTGGCAAAGCTGACTTCTTGTCAGGATTTTGCTGCTGGACTTCTATTGGCTCAGGGATGGCATCCTGAGCACCCTTTGATAGGAGAGCTTAGCTTAGTAGCTGGTGTGGGAGGCAGAGTTATTTGCATGCCCTCTTTCTGTCTTTATACAGAAAATTGCAAAGCTGTAGAATAATTTGGGTTGGAAGAGATCTGTGGAGGCCATCCAGTCCTGTGTCTTGCTCAAAGGTCAGTCAGGTTCATGTAACTGAAGCATCTTCAGCATGAGCTCAAAGGCAAAATGCATTCTGCAGTGACAACAACTTCAACGTGCTCTGGGAGGTGAGAGGTGACCTGTGGCCTCTGGTGTGTGCCTGCAGCCCTGTTTCCTTCCTGTGCAGCTGGGGTCAGTTTTTGCTTGTGGCTGTTTTACTGGAGTGTAGAGAGGAAAAACTGCAGTGAGCTTAACTTTGATTTAGACAAGATGTATTTTTTATGGTTGCTCTCAGTTTGCCTGAAGCATGATCATTTCTGGCATAGCACGTCCAGTGCTCCTGCTGCTCCAGAGGAACTGGGAGAGGTTCAGTGAAGAGCTTCCAGCGTTGTTCAAGGGCTGGAACTGGGTGGGGGCAGAGAGGGGAAACAGGGAAACAACTGCGAGAGCTCATCTGTTATTTGTCAGGCAGAAGGATAATTGATTGTTTTCTAGAAGCACCTTGCAAGGAACAGAGATCTGACTTTTCCAGGTCTTTCCTACTAATTGCTGTAATATTCCCCTGCACACTGCAGGTGAAGCCAGGCAGCTCCAGCTGTACCTGTGGGCTAAGGAATTTGCTGCAATTAGTGGTTTCTAAAGTATTTCTTAGTGTCAAATCCAAGAGTTTCCAGCGACTCGTGCCATCCAGCCCTATTGCTCACCGCATTGGAGATGAACCATCCACTGTCCTGGGTGCTCTCTGTTCCCCTTGGGCTCACACTGGCCCTTCAATGACAGCCCAGACTCTTGGGTGCTGCTCCTCTTTGCTTTGCTGGTTGATGAAGGCAGCCCTACAAGCCAAGTCTTAAACCCATAGAGCCAGCCCAAGTGTGCCAAGACCAGCATTCCCCCATGTTGCCTGTAGCAGCGGTGAAGGCTCCTGGCTTGCACAAGCACTATAACCAGGGAAGCAAAGAGAGTACTGGAGTCAAAAACAGAGGATTTTTGTGTCTGGGAAGAGGCAGTTGTCTCCTGCAGGTCTCTGAAGGTAGAGAAGGGACCATTTAGCTCCTAAGGTGCAGTGGCCACCAGCCCATGACCAGAATCTAGTCAGCCTTCCCACCTGTAGAAGCCTTGCCATGTTTGGCCCCTTTCCTGCGGTAGCGAGTGTGCTGATGCTGGGAGCCCCACTGTGCACTGAGGAGGGGATGCACAGAGCTGGCACCAGGAGCAGCTGTCCCAGTTTATGGAAACTTTCTTGCCTTTTTAAGGACATGCAGAATGCTATGCTCTAACTTTAGCACAAAGGTATGGTTGACTTGGCTTCTTTTATTAATGGATGAGTATAAATATATCTGCTCTTGGTGCCTGTCTTGTTCTGCCATGTGTAAACACTGAGCTCTGTCCCAGCTCCTTTTGATGATAAATTCCTTGTCTTTTGAATCACAAATCACCTTTTTGTGTGTCAGAAGGAAGCGTCAAAGCCCAAAGTCATTTTGTTTTTTATAGCACCAGCGCTCTCCAGCTGAACTCTGCTCAGACATCACCGATTTCACGGAGCTCTGCAACAACAGCCAATCTGGCGTGTTTACGGTCTTATTGAAGTAGCCTTTGAGCTCCTCTGGAGTCCTCCTGCCACAGAGCACTGCAGTCCTCCCTTATTTTTGCAAGGATGTTGCCTGTCCTCCCCGGTGGGAGGCTGGGAAACCTCGCTTCCCATTTGAAACACCAGGGCTTTTCTTTTTCGGTCAGTGCTCCTGAGTTCTGCCGCTTCTGCTCTGAGAGAAGCAGCTCTCCAGAAATAGCTCCTGCTCTTGGCCAAGTGCAGCTCACATGGGCAAGATGCCGCTGGCTGTCCCTGCGCTCTGAGCACGGAGACAGTTCTCACCCAGCGAAGGGCAGCTGCAGATGCCTGTGTGCAGAATGCAAGGGGGTGAGGAGGAGTTTCAGCTCACCCCAGTGTGAATGTGGGTGAGCTGCCTGTTCCACCATCCCACTCGGCTGTGGGGCTCGAGGGTGAGAAAGGAAGCGGGAGAGTCAGTGTCTTCCATGGAAAGCTTTGCACACCTATGCTGGGGGGGGGCCTGATCGAAAGTTTGGGGATGAAATGAAAAATTCAAGGTTGGGGAAAAGCTGGTGTCTGCTGAGCTTGCTCAGTGGCCTTGAGGGGTGAGGGCTGAGATGGCTGCAAGGCTGTGGCCCAGGGATAACACTCCTCTGTGGACCAGCGATGGGATTCGTGATGCAGGAATGGAAATGACCCACCCTTGCTCCCTGCTAACACTGTTGTGTCACAGGCACCAAGCCGAGAGCCGGTGCAGCCAGAGGTCTGGAGAGATGAGTCTGACACACTTCACAGGGTCAGTTTGGGTGAGACAGCCTTGAAGCATCAGAGATGACAGCTAGTGGTGAAGCCGACTCATCCCTGGTTAAAATCCAGGCCCTGCCATGTTTGAGAGCATCATTAGCTCTAGAGGGGAGGCCAGGCAGAGGTCAGCTTGGCCATTCGGGTCACTGAGCGGCTGTGCAAAATACCTATTCAGCCCTGGGCTCTCAAAGAGCTTTGACTTGAAAGGAGCAAATACCTGGACTTACTGCAGGGTTGAGTGAAAAATGCCATTCCCACAGGCTTGTTAGTGACATCAAATACTTCTTACAATATGGATTTAGGACCTGTCAACAGCAGCACAACTAAGTACTGGGGTCTTTTTGCTGAGCAGCACGAATGCTGGTAAGTCACCAGTCCCCACCATTATCCATGAGCTGTGGGGGATGGTGAAACACCTTCCCACCATCAGCCAGTGTCCTCATGCCAAAACTGGGCAAAACCCCCATTTGTAGAGCTAAGGGAGGTTGCTCTGGTTGTTCCCCTGAAGAGCAGCATGCAGGAGGTGGCTGTAAGCCATCCCTAGTACCAAGGAGGGTCATAAATAACCCTGGGGGTGTGATGCCAGACCCTGGTTTTCCTCCGGTTGAGCCTGGAGCCTTCAGGCTCAAAAGCATGTTGCATTTTGCTAAGGAATGGTGCCCTCAAAACAAAAAACAAGGCTGAAGCCAAATTTCACTCCAGGGGCTGTACACATTTGCACTTGGATGGAGCTGCTTGTATGTAGGAGTGGTGACTGTCCAACGGCTCCCGGCAATGGCTCAGTGTGCTCAGAGCCACGCCAGCCTCCTGGGAGGTGTCACAGGTGAGACATCCCGGCACCTGCAGAAAATCCACTGTGATTTACGGACCAGGTGTGACCCAGCAGTGCAGCAGGGAACTGGGGAGATTGCCTCTCAATGGCAGTGAATGCCCACCACTGAGCATGCAAGGAACTTTATTCACCATTTTTCTTTGTGTTTATGTTTAAATGTTTCTCATTTTGTAGAAGAAAAAGCATTTGGAGGGTTTGAACTCTGGCAAGGGGTAAGTTGCAAGCTTCCTTCACTTTCTTGTACTGGGAAAAGGCAACCAACCCCCTTCCCTAGCAAGTGGGCAGTAAATGAACTTGTGGAAAAGTAATTTTTCTGGACCCCTACCCGTCTTTGGCATGCCCTCATCCTGTTCACAAATTCCTGGCAACTGTTTTTCTCTAAGCCCTCCACTAGAAATTAAACACCTTGAATGAAGGGTCCTGCAAGAAACACCTTGACTGAGCATCTCTCTCCCTGCTGGTGACTGATGGCGCCAAAGGCATGTACTGTGTGCCTGTGGTGCAGACCCAGGAGCCAGTTTATCCCTGTGAGGCAGCAGTGCCTGGCTCTACTTGGAGATGGGCAGATGCACGGTGGATTTGTACTCTGGTCTTCTTGGGAAAATGTGAAATACTCGACTCCCTTGTGCCTTTGTATGGCTTCCTGTCCCCTTGCTGGGGACCCTCACAGCTGAGAGGCCCTAGAGGCACAGAGCAGCATCCTTACGGGCACTGCCAAGGGTGAGATCTTGGCAAGCCTATGTGTGCAGAAAGCATGTCCTGAAGAACAGCCCAGCACAGTGCATCCCTGACGTGAACCCTGGAGATTTCGCTCATCACGTGCGTCCACTTCATTCCCTCCCTGCCACTGGAGCTATGTAGGTCTCCTGGGGCCACAGGTTTCTAGTTTAGTTACCAGCACCTAGTCTGAGCATCTGTGCCCAAAATACAGTGAAAGTTGCCAGGAGGAGAGAAGAGGTGATGGGTGAATCTCCTCTTTTCTGCTTTGCAAACAATCAGATCCCAAGCTTTGAGCTGTGCTATGCTGCCCTGACTCCTTGGCTTGGTGGTAGGTGGCTGCTCAGGGAGTGCTGCAGTACAGGAGTTATCTTTTCTAAACCCTTCACTGCCCTCTGGCAGCCAGGCAATCTCCATGGGACAAAATCCTAACATGCCCAGAAATGTTTCTGGCCTCAATTTCACTCCAGGCATTGGGGAAAATAGGAATGCTTTTAAAAGCTGCCATCTCATCGTCTAAGTCAGAGAAACCATGTGCCATGAATGTGCCCAAAGGAATGACCCACGGGAACAACAGGGCTTGAATGGGCAGGATGATCCAAGGCAGAAAAAGCAGAAAGGCAGATTTTGAATGGTATTTTAATAGTCTGATCATGTGGACAAAATTAAAAGGAGAACCAGGACCAATAAATCTGGGTCTAACCTGCCTCTCAGGACACACCATCCCCTCTTTACTTGCTCTGTGTGGGATTTGCCCTGGACATGGCTGCAGGATTCAGCAGCACCATGAACACCCACCCAGAGCTGTGTCTTACCCACCAGGGTAATCAAGGCCATGATATTTCTGAGACTCCTCTACCCAGGATTGTTATTATTCCACTTAATTTTACAATTTATTTTTTTAACACCTCTTTCCTTTCACTAGTGTTTCTGCAAACAGCCTGGAGAGGTCCAGATCTTGGAGTTATCAGCCCTTGCCTCCCAGAATCATGGTACAGCACCTGGTCTGTTATATCCCAGGGACCTCCTGGCTCTCCAAGTGTAGGAAAGCCAGAGCTGTGCTGCATCTCTGAAGGTCTGTGGTCACACTGGAAACCAGACTGGCTTCTCCTCTTTGGCCTTGCAGGTGTCACTAACCAGTGAAGAGCAGCAAACCCAGGACCCAGTCTCAGATCTGGCCCGCTGGTGGTCTGATTTTACAGCTGTTTCATGCAAACAAAACAAGACCCTGGTGGGAAATCTGGAAGACCAAAGGATTGTCAGCAGGATGGGGCGCAGTCCTCTGGGTAGGGGCATCGCCTCTTCCTGCCCATATGACCACTTGGTGCCTCCTGCTCAACCCTTCCATTTGAAAAATGGGACTAGAACCTCATCATTGAAGTTGGCTTCATTAGTATTTGTGCTCTACAGAACAGTTCTGCCAGGAGCCACTGATGTCCATGTTTTCATTGCCATCGCTGCAGTTTTATATATTTCTGATATCAGAACATTTGGGTCATTAGACATCAGGATGACCTCGTGGAGACACTGCCTTGCTTAGTTAACATATTTCCCAAGATGTCGGCACAGCGACTCAGTGAGATTGTGTGATATACTCACTTATTGTTTTCCCATCCCAGAGCTACTTCCTTGAGGATTTTCCTTCTCTATCTAAACCCATAAATGCCTTGCTGGTTTCCCACATGTGGCATGTGGGTAGTGAGGTCTCTCATACCTCTCAACTGGCTGCCCCAGGTCATGCCTCTGGCTGAGTTTCCCACATGGAACATGCACATCTGGTCATATCCCTTCACTCCTGTAGGGAACCAGTACAGGCTTTGGCCATTTGGAGGTGGTGTTTCCCCTGTGTGGGTGGTGTGGTGGCCCTAGAGCTCTTGTTTCTCAACCCCACTCACCAGTGTTGGAGTCATGTCTCTGTCTAATTCTCCTGCAAGCTCAGGGCTGTTTCAGGAGCACCAGAGTTTGAGCCAAAGCTTTTGGAATGGGTTGATTTCCAAGCATGCCATGTGGGCTTGGAGCTGGAGCTGCTAAGGGGGTGCAGCTGTTCCTCTGTCCCTCTGTTCCTCAGCATCTCTGGGATGTGAACACTTGGACATGAGCTCCTCAGCATTTAAGGGTGAAAAGGTTATTTTTCACATACTACCTGGCTCCCACGTGTCATTGGAATGCCACAAAATAATTTAGGTGTGGCAAAGGTAGCAAGAGTCCTTCAGGTCTCTTCCAGCATGCCAAGAGTTTGAAGTCAGATCACATACATAAGAGGACAGGAATTTCCCTTAGGTTTTCCAGAAAGGCTGGGACCCAGGTTGGGGTCCCAAAACTGGAGCAGTTGGACAATCCCTGCCATGGCAATGTGCATGTGTTGCTGCAATGGTGTTCATGTGGGTTTACCACGGCAACACCCACAAAAGTGGATGACATTATTCCACTGCCACCGGGTTCAGCTGCCATGCAAATCACCGATGGCATTTTACAGGAGACATTTGCCTGTGTGGTGATGTTTGTGCTTTGGGTCATGTCTATTTTTGCTATAACGCCATGTATTTTTAAATTGGGCTTGAATGGCGTACAATGCCCACAGTGCAGCTCCTTTCAAATCATCTGTCATGTCAGAAAATGATTTTGAATATCTGTCTGCTCATTTCAAGCAAAATATTTATTCTGTAATTAGAGAGTTTTGTTCCAAATGCTTTTTAAAAAAAAAAAAAAGTATGAATGAGAAGTCAGTATTAGATTGCTTAAGTGGATGGAAATATGCAGGTGGAAAAGCAAAACGCTTCTGCAAAGCTGGTGTGGGTGTTTAGCCTTCACAAAATGTTTCTCTGTTTTTTCCCCCCCCTATCTCATCACTGTGAAGATCTGCTCTATTAGTTTCTGTGCCAGGACATGCTGGGGATATTGCAGCTGTGTCTGTGAAGGTGAGGGAAAAGTTTTCAGCTCATCCTCTCCACACTTGACCATGCTCCTCGATGTTGTCTCCCCACTGTGGGTGCCATGCAGTTGATGTGCTGTGCAGTGCTGGAGGCATCTCTGTGCATCTCTGACACAGCACTGTGGTCCATGTCACAGCCTGTGAGTGCTGTGCAGGGATCAAAAATGATGGACAACTGATGGGGTAAATGTGATTTAATGTATTTCCACTGCCAGAGTACTAAAAGTTATGCTCTCACAGAGACAGAGGGCTCATGCATGCACATGTGGGCAAAGACAGAAAGGAAGGAGCAAGTTTCATACTTCACTGAGGCACTTGAGAAACATTTGCTGCTGTTGTAAATTTACTCCCAAGATAGCTTATGATTCACCTGCAAGTTCATGGGGGAAGAAAAACCAAAAATGTTTATGTCAACCTCACTCAGGCTAAAAATATTTCTTTTAGGTTCCTGGCAAGCCAAAAGCTTCCTGGTATCCTGACCGTGTGTTGCATCAGGGGTCTACATGGTTTGATTTTGCTTTCAGATGAAAACATTTCATTTCCCAGCCCCAGTCCCAAGGCAGGTCTCCTTGTAACCTGTACTATACTTCTGAACTCCAACCTTCAGGTCCTGCATTGGGGCAGGGAGCAAGACACTGGCCAGTGGCACGGCTGCCTCCTGGCTGCCTGAAGCTACACAACTGGTGTCTTCCTTGCTCTGCCCAGCAGGATCATGGGATCCTGTCCAGTGCACCAGCGTGCTTGGCTTTGCAGATGGAAGTTGCCTCTGGATTTCAAACTAGAGAGAAATTAAAGGTAAGAAAGAAGGATAAAGATTTAAATTTAAACCTAAAATATAACTTCAAAGGACACAACAGCTAAGCTGCTAGGGAAACTGGTCTGAAGTTTAGGGATTTGATTTTGTGAGTGTCTACAAGTAAGAGCTTCCCTTTAGACCTGAATTCAGTGGCAGGGGAACTCTGCCTCAGAGCATGACATTACTTTTAATTAATTCTATCCAAATTTGTATGAAGTAATTGTGTACTATTAAATGATCCCACTCAACACAAGGTAACTTTGCTTTTCATTTTCTTATCCTGTACAAATAATACATATATCCACTGGCTGTTTTCTAAATAACCTCACTGCCTCACCCCTGCCAAGGGGTGGCCCGTATCTCCACCTTCTCGCCTCTGATGCCTTTTGGTTATGTTATTTCCTGTCAGCATGCCCAAAGCCAAGTAAAAACATGCTGCCCACAGTAATCAGTTGTATTTGCTAAGCCTCTGTTTACACAGCTGTCTTACTGTGTCTGCTTAGGTGACCCTATCCGAGCAGGTAATGCTGAATGAGATGCTCTGATTGACTGCAGGAGCTGGGATTAGGTACTGGCTCTTCACATTGTGCATTTCTGCATCAGCTGGATGGTGAGAAGCTGCTCTAAAAGGCCAATTGGGTGCATGAGCTCGTGAGCCCAGCCCCACAGTCATAATTTGGAACAGAGTGATTAAGGCTTACAGTAAAGCTAGCACAGAATCATAGAATCATGGGCTGGTTTGAGTTAGAAGGGACCTTTTAATGATCATCCAGTTCCAACCTCCCTGCCACGGGCAGGGACACTTCCCCTCAGACCAAGTTGATCCAAGCCCCATCCAAGCCCCTTGACCACTTTCAGGGATAGGGCATCCACAACTTCTCTGGGCAACCTGTTCCAGTGCCTCACTACCCTCACAGTAAGGAATTTTTTCCTATTATCCAGTATAAACCTCCTCTTTCGGTTTGAACTTATTCCCCCTTGTCCTGTCACTACATGCTCTTGTAAAAAGTCCTCTCCATCCTTCTCATAGGTTCCCTTCAGGTACCAGAAGGCTGCAATTATGTAACTCTTCTTTTTTCTCTTTTCCAGACTGAACAAACCCTGTTCTCAGCCTTTCCTTATAGGAGAGGTACTCCATCCCTTTGATCATCTTGGTGGCATGTCTCTCCTCCCTCTGTTTGCTTTTTGCATTTCCCTCCTCCATCTCAATGTGCAGTGTCTTGCACAGCATTGTGGATGTGCTACAAGGCAGGTCATGCAGGTGTGCTGATAAATCTTCTTGCTTTGGACATGATAGGCCTCTCCTTGCCCAATGCCCCAAGCTAGGCTATGAACCACTCTCCCTGCTTTGGTGAGCTCTTTGGCCACTGAGCAGGCTTAGGAGCCCATATGGTTTCGTGTGGATGCTGCTTTCCAGGGCAGTTTGTGTGCAATGCCTGATATAATAATACCAGCAGGAACAATGTGCTTCAGAGGAAGCATCCATGGCTTTTTGCCTCGAGCTGGAAATCCCTCTCCTTAGAGGGAACCAGCAGCTTCCCTGCTTTGTTCCCTTCCTCCAGAGAGCTGATTTTTCTCCTACACGCTTGCAAAAACACTGCTGGCTGCTGCTGCTACCACACTGCAGCCAGCTGGGCACAAGCAAGGTTTGTTCTGGCAGTTGGAGGTTAATGGTGGCCAGAGGGTGGCCAAGGTGCTGGGAGCCACACCTGGTGGCTCTGTGGTGATCCTGGTGATGTGGTTCATGTGGATCTCCTCTGAAGGCATTTCTCTAGGCTTTCAGGTTAGAAAACTGCCCCAGGAGTGCTACGAGTTTTGTTAGAGTTTCTGCTAAATCACTAGCCAAAGTCATCAAAATGTATCTTGAAAGTTTTTGGACCTGGTGACTTAGGGGCGCTGTTTGTGGAGCTGTTGGGGTGATCCCACAAGAAAAGTCCCTCTGGTGCTCATGCTGCACCAGCACCAAGGAGCACCTCCAACTGTAGAGGCTGCAGAGTGGCTATTTCCACATCACCAATGTCTTCCAGCACTTCCTCACAATAAGCTTTGTCCTGCAGAAATTCAGAGACTTCTTGGCTCTTGTTGCTGGTAGCTGCCCACTATATTTGGAAAATGGATTGAAAATCCCATGTCTCGATGGAGTCTAGTTTAGACCTGAGGTGTTGAGGCTGAGCAGAGCCCAGCAGGAATGGCTGGTATTTTGCATGTGTGCCCATGGAGGGTTCCCCAGAGGAGCAGATGTGGGGTGCCATCTCCAAGTTATGGGCTGGGCAAGAGGAGGGGATGCCTGTGCTGAGGCTGGTGCAGGGTTGCCCTTCCAGCACAGCACAGTGTGCATGGAAGGAAAGGGAAGCAGAGGAGAGAAACCATCTTAATCACAGTGCCTTTCCGATAGTACTGTATCTAGTGCCTGTACAGTGTGGCCTTTTGGCTTACTGCACACAAAGAAGATGAAATACCAGTCATCTGGAGAAAGAAGAGGAGGGGAAAAAGAGTGGAAAGGGGAATGTCCAGGAGTGGGAAACATTTCTGCTGGGAGAAGTGCAGCAAGAGGAATGGATCTTCAATTGCCAGGCAGGGAAGTGCCGTTTGCACAAAATCACTGTCGAGACTGGCACCAACTCCCTCTTGTGGGCATTCTCCTCTGTCTTGTGTAGAGTCGGTATCTGCAGCTGCTGCCAGCAGCCTTGAACCTGTGATGGCTTCATTGTGATGAGATGGTTCGTAATAACTTCTGTATTAAATATCCATGTAAATTAGGCCAAGAGGGTGGGCTGATTGGCAGAGCTGGCATCTGGAGTGTCCTGGCATCAGGCTCATCACTCAGCAGATGAGAGGCACATCTACATCTGTAAAGTGAAACACCCAAAAGCAGGACCCATGACAAGGGGGCAGATACTGAATAAATTACTTGCCATGTTCACTCCTCGCAGGTCATACTGGCCAGGACTTCACTTTCCTGCTCTCCTCTCACTTTACTCAAGTTGGTCTTTTTATTTTATTTAATAACCCAAACAAATCAAAGCTTGCCCGTGTTCCCACCTGAATTTCCATCTGAACCCTGACCCCAAAGATTCCCTCTTGGCCCAGGCTATGCTCAGTGGGTGAGATATTTGTAATATACATTTTTTCACACAAAATGTCTACCTGCTTTGTCTGGTCTATCTGCAGTCCCCTTTCTTCTCCTGACTTTTTTATCTGTGGTCCCACTGTTGTCCTTGTCTGTTTTTCTTTTATGATTTGGACCCTCTCTGCCCCAATAAACAGGTGAGGCTGGGGCTGTCTTGTTGTGGGGGCCAATGTACCTCTCTCAGCTACATCAGTTGCAGGTCTGCAAGAGCAGCAGAAAAATCCTGGCCTTTTGCTCAGGAGGATAATAAATCCTGTGTAATTTGGCCTTTACTGTAAACCCATAGATAAGTCAAAAAATTAGCACTGAAACCCAGAGAAGGAGCATGGATTCATTTAGAGCAAAGAGTGGAATGAGATCTCTGCTGAAGATGATGGGGAACGAAATAAAAGGACCACAGGCTAAGATAAGCAACTTCCAGAACAGATGCTGTCACAGAGCAGCTGGATCCGACCAGCTGAGCCACCAGCACTGGACCACTTAGCAGGAGGAGGAAGATCGAAAAATAAAACCATGTTGTTTGAGGAACTTGCAATTAAAAACTCACCAAAGGTGGGACCCCTGCATGTACAGAGATCTAGAGATCTTCGATGGTAATGGAGCTTCATTTTTATTGGCTTTTTTTTTTTTTTGAATGATCATGCCTTAAACCTGTTTGTGAATGGTTAGAAAGTGACTATCAGATTTTTGTCTTTGTGCATTGGCTAATCTGTTGCAGAGTCACCAAGTCAGCAGGTTGTTTTAAACAGTTTGACCTAGTAAGGCTGCAACCATGTCTGAAATATATTTTGAGGAGCATGTATAAGAGGATTAAAAAAATTATAAACTTGTGAAGAATTCTACCTACAGCTGTTAAATGCAAACATGCAAATATAACCTTGGGAAGTCCTTTAGCCTCAAGATGCTGCACAGGAGTAGAATTGTTCCTGCTTCTTACACTTTCCCTGGGCATCTGCCACTAGTGCTGTTGGAAGAAGGAGCTAGATGAGCTTCTATCTGTCCATGGATCCTGTGTGTGTAAGGTGAGCTTTCCAAAGGTGACCAGCCTGGGACATCTGTATATGCAACCCTAGATCCCAAAGAGCTGAGGGGGCTAGCCAGGCTGAGCATGCGGCAGGAATACTATGTTACACTTGTACCATGGGACCAGGAGTCGCAGCAGAGGTGAAATCTTCCAGTGTTTTTTTTTGTGCCAGTATCTTGCAGTCAGCAGCAAGTCCCACCACTGTGGTTGTCTTGCCAGCAGGACCCTAAAGGGCAGAAGACAAAAGATCTGATTGCAAGCACAGCATTGAAAATAACAGGGAAGAGATACAGAACAGAGACGCCACCCCAAATTCAGTGTACATCCTCTGCTCAGGCAGCCAAGCCACCAGCACTGTGTTTAGGGTGCTCACTGCTGCCCAGTGTTGATCTGCTTGAAGAAAACACTTATTTTTTGCCAAGGCATCAGTTTACTTGCAGAAGTTCCCAGAAGACTAGCAGAGCACAGAAGGCACTACTGGATTAGGGGCTGCTTAAACTGGTGCTGCTTCTTAGAAGAGAAGAAGTCCTGATTGTTCCTTTCCTCCCTAAGGCAGCACTTGGTGTTGGAACGATAATGCAAAATGAGACCTTGAACTTTGAAAAGGGCCAACTGCAGCTGGAAGCAAGAACCTGCTGGAGCTCATTAAAAGGCAAGTGTAAACATCAATACAAATGAGGGGTAGATCTTGGCTTCCCCATGGGCTCTTATCTTGCAGAAGCTTCATGCTTTGCGGATGAGAGGCTGTTTTGCAGGCAAAGAGAATAAAAAGTGTGCCTGTTTTCTCACTTTTCACCCCATGATACTCAGGCAAAGGGAAACCCTAATCTGTATGTGCTGTTCCACTAGTTAGACAGTGCTGCCTGGGGTTCTGGAGGATGGCTCCATGGGTGTTTCTTTCACAAGCGATGCCTGCATAAGTAGCTCTGCGTCCTCCTACTCCCCCTGCCAGCATATGTTGGTCCAGCTGTGTGACAAATCAGACTGTAGAACTTATCTGGCTTCAAAATGAACTCTCCAAAAGATAAACACAGTTACTTTAAACTCAGACCAGTTCCTTGATCCACTTCATTTCAAGCCCTCATAAAGAGCTGCACAGGCATTGTGGAATGGAGCAGGCTCTGCTGGCATTGCCTCCAAATCCAACTTAAAACATGCACAGCCTCATATTAAGTGCTGGTACCTTGGGGGCCATTGTCTGCCCACTGGGCCTGAGAAGGCAATTTTCAGCTGTATCACCCAGTTTTACTATGTAGGGATGGGCTCTCCCACTCTTTTGGGAGTCTGAGCTGTGCATTGTGTATTGAGGCCAAGTTAACTCCTCTTCCTCGAGGAGCAGCTCAGATAGGAAGAATTATTCAATGCTGAATTGACCTCATCTCAGTCTACAACTTCCTCATAAGGGGAAGAGGAGAGGCAGACACTGGTCTCTTCTCTGTGGTGACCAGTGACAGGACTCAAGGGAATGGCCTGCAGTTGTGCCAGGGGAGGTTTAGGTTGGATATTAGAAAGAGGTTCTTTACCCAGAGGGTGGTTGGGCACTGGAACAGGCTCCCCAGGGAAGTGGTCACAGCACCAAGCCTCACAGAGTTCAAGAAGCATTTGGATGATACTCTCAGGCACATGGTGTGACTCTTGGGGATGGTCCTGTGCGGGGCCAGGAGTTGGACTCGGTGATCCTTGTGGGTCCCTTCCAACTTGGCATATTCTGTGATTCTGTGAGTTTAACCAGCAGTCAGACACTTCTGGCTCCCTGCAAACTTTGGGCATGAGTGTTGGTGTGTCCCAAGGAAAGGTGGACTGCAAAAAGTGTGCTTGTTTGCACAGTGGCTCCACTTTGTTGCTGCTGATTCTGCTCTTGCTTTGGTCTTGGCCATGCTACAATTGCTGCTGCCTTTGCAGGCATGCAAACACCTCTCCAGCAGCACTCAGCCACACCCAAAATGCACCCCACGCTCTTATATGGCAAGGCAGCTTGCAAGGCACCACCCATATTCCCAAGGCACTGGGAAGAGGGGGATGAGGACACTCTCTGGCATAAAGCATGGTCTGGGAACAGCCACCCCTTCCAGTTGCCTGGATTTCAGTCAACCTGTTCATGAAATCCGAACCTCAGCCATGCTGCAAGAGTCTCTGTTACAGCTTCCTGTGGGTAGCTCTGAGCTGCAGAGCTCCACGGTGGCAGGCAGTGCATGTTTGGACATGCAGGCTCATTGCTTGACTCTTTTTGCCCATATGAATTTCTGTGGCCCTTGCCTTTCTCAGTTGTCCTTCAGCAGGCTCTAGTTACAATATATTATTCGTGATGAGGGAGGAATTCCTCTCTTGCTTTAGTACTTGAGTAAGTAGTACACAAATCCCTGAGTGCCATTAGGCTGTTATGAAGTCTAATCCACCTGAAGGGACTTCTGCACGCCACATTTCTCACTGACTCCTAAAGATCTCTGGGGTCTCACTGCTATCATCCATGTTCTTACCTCTAAACAGTAATTTCCTCCTTTTACTCTGGGGTGGGTGAGACTTTAAAATCTGCCTGTTCTCTAATCATAATCCTCCTTCCTTTAACTGCACTCAGTTTCCCACACAAAAACCTCAGTCCTTTTGTGCTCTGCTTACCAAGTCCTCCAGAGAAGGTTTACATCCCCAGGGAGAGCTCATGTGCCTCAGAGGCAGCCTCAGTTTCTATATTGTAGCCTAAATATTCTTGTCCTGGATCGCCCTGCTGCTTTCCCACATGTTCTCCCACTGAATCCAAGCACTGGTCTGCAATAAGTGTCCTGCTTAGCCGAGATAAGTGTTTTGTCCAGGTGCTGTGCAGTGTCACATACACTGTGAGATGCCTCAGTGATTGCACAGGAGCTGTGGGTCATGCCTGTGTTATGTCTGATAGTCACCAAAGGCTGGATCCTGTGAGCACTGAAGCAAAGGTAAAGCTACCTCTGACTTTATGGCACAGGGCATGATCCCTGAAAGAATCCATGCCAAGATACTGGTAAGTACGTAGCACATCTCTGCAAACTCACAGCCCAAATCTTGTCCTGATGCTGAAATCTTCTCCTCCTAACCTTTCCTCTTCTTTTTAAGCAAGCAGGTCGGGTCACCTCTCAGCTGTGTAAATGCATCAGTGTGCGGGAGCCCTGCCTGGAGGCGCTGCTAAGAATAGTGTCTAAGAGCAAGGGGAAGAGAGGAGTGAGCCTGATTTGGCCACTGCCATCGTCAGTTAGACTCCACCTCATTTCCTACAAGCCATAGAGGCTACACAATAAACGTAGTTGCAGATGGTGCTCTTACTTGACCATCTTCTGATCCTCTGAATACCAAAGTCAATGGCACAGCTTCAGAAAACTCAATGCTGTTGCCCTGCTATGGCTATAAGATCCTGTTACTATATCCCTTACCTCTCTAGCTAAAGCTGCTGTGACTACAGGGGTCTCACCTGTCTGTCTGCATGGACTGCACTGCAGGCTCCTGAAACAAAGTGCAAATGAATCCCCTAGAAGCATCCGTGTTTCAGCAAAATGCCATAGAAACCACAGCTGTGTTATGGAGGGCCTTTCCCCTGGCATTATGCAATAGGTAATTATGTAAGTTGTTGTTATATAATATTCCTAGTTTTTTTGGAGTGCCAACCTCCCCCTGACCACAGCAGTGTGTACTACTTACGTCACAACCCAGGATCACAGCAGAGCTGGGGCTGCTGTCACTGCTTCTCCCAGCCATGGGACTCTTGGCTATTCTCAGGGCTTTTAAAAAATTGTACTGTGGGGGAAAAAGCTCACTGAAAAGAAAAAAGTATTTGATGAAAATATCTGTTTGTTCCTCTGAGATGTTTTGCTGTGTAAGCACACAAGATGGCTTGGCTCCCTTCTTGAGGAAGAACTGGATTTTAGAGCATCTCTCTCTCTTCCTTGCTGGGAAGTTTATTTCACAAGCTTACTTCAAATAAGAAAGAAATCTATGATTTCTGCCAGTGCCTTTCTCTTGGGTGCCCATTTTCCTACTTGCAGCAGGTCTGGCTGATGAGGAAACGGAGCTAGATATTTGTTCTCTTAACCACCAAGGCAATGTGGGGGACTGCTGGGCTCTCTGATGTTCAGTTTACAGGTTGGGGTTGGACTTCTCTCTTCATAACAGCAATACTCTAAGAAAAAAATTGAATGTGGCCAAACAAACGCGGATCTGGTCCATCCTTGTGGCTGGTGTGTGATTCCTCTGTGCCTCCCAGCGCCACTTGGGTGGCTGAGCCCCATAGTAATAACCACCAAACAGTATTTCTAAAACCATACCCAAGGGCCAGTCCCTACCCTTTCAATGGGGTATCTGTGGGCTCAAGCAAGTCATAGAACTTCTTTGATCACTCATAAATGGAGAGAACAAGTGGCTTGTCCATCTGCAGGATTGGGGCATGTTCTAAATTCATTAATACCTGTAGAAAGGTTGGCCATATGTGGAGGGAGGAGCAAGGCAGACGTGTGATTGCATCCACTGTTTTGCCAGAGATGGCTCTTCCCCTACCTGCTGCACTCGTTACATGGGGTCCTTTCCTAAGCACCTTTTGGGAACGTTTTTGGGTAGAAACAAACCCCACAAATTCTCTAGAACAGCCTTTCTCTTCCGCAGTACCCTGAGTCTTGGCTGTGGCTCTGCTGCTGTCACATGGGATCTTCTGCCCCCATCTCACCACCCCAGACCTCTTCAATATTAAGGCTTGGTGGGGAAAGGAGGGAGGCATAGCATCCCAAGTGACCAGGGAATTCAACGTCTCTACATCCCACACCGAAAATGAGCCCCTTACAGAAGTTCTGCACCAGACCGCAGCCGCAGCCCCGTGGCGCTGACGGCGGGGGGATGCTGAAGTCCTGTCTGCCCTAGGGTCACCCTCCTGCCTCCGAAATGCGAGGGCTACCTGTCGGACATCTCCCCGCGCTTCCAAATCCCGGGCAGGGGCTCGGACGTGGCCTCCAGTGCCCATGGCTCAGTCATCCGTGGCCACGAGGTGGCAGCAAGTCCTGGCCGACGGGGCCGGAGCTGCGGCGGGTCCTGCCCGGGCCGGGCCGGGGGAGCCCCGGAGGGACCCGCGGGGGGACCCGCGCTGGCCGCGGAGCCACAGAACGGCTGGGCTGGGCAGGGGCCACTGCAGGTCACCCAGTCCACCGCACCGTGCTCAGGCAAGGTCTGCTAGAGCACGTCCACCCCGGGAGCTTTGCAACGAGGTGACAGTGGCTAATGTACCCCAAAATATTGTGGCCCAAACCGCAAAATGGCCAGAAGCATCAGCGGTCCATTTTATGCTGGTTTAGCAAGAGCGCCTCAGGTGTGGGTGCAGAGGCACAGCCACGCGTGCCAGCATGGCTCTGGTGTGGGCAGGGCTGCTTGAAATAGGCTATTCATTCACCTGGAGCATTTTAGAAGAGGTAGCCAAAATGCTGGCTCTCTATGGTTTGTGTTTATCAAGATGATTATGCAAGTGATAGATTTTGCCCCAACGGAGGCCCCGAGACCTGTAGATACTAAAATGTTATGTCCTTTTCAAGGCTGCAGGGTTGAGGGGTAGTCAGGTGCGCTATAAAGCTTTTAGTATTTTTGTAGACTACTTATTTATTTAAGCTCTAGGGAGAAAGCTTATGATTTTATTTCATTATTACCTCACCTGCAAAAAGAGCAATATGGAATCTCATGCTCGTTTTAAGTCTTCTGACCATTTAACATTAATATTCATACCAGGACTTTTGGCTTCACAGCCCTGGAGAAAGTTACAGAGAGAGAAGAGTCGACCAATTTCAAACAAAGCTATTACAGCTTTAGTTTTACACTGAATTGAGTAGTTTCAGCTTGGGGAATAAGACAGAGCTCGGTGCATAAGCAGCAGCCTCTTGTGTACCAGGAGCATGTTTCTGCCATGTTTGAAAGGCTTGTAAACCCGTAAGGTCAATATTCAGCATTCTACCCAAGGCCGAACCTGAGAGGGTACAAATGCTTGTTTACTGCTCTGAGTACTTGGGCAGTGAGGTTGCAGGTGTGTGATCTCTCCCCTCTCAGTCCTGTGCTGTGGAAAACTGCACAAGGAATGAGTTGGAGGAGTCCTAGGTGCTACTCCAGCAGCTTATCTTAGTTTAGGTAACTGGTAGCAACCTGCTGTTTGCACAGATATATCAGGATGAAATCTTGGAATTGAAGTGTTTAGGATGTGGCTTTCTGGATGTGAAGCAAACTGATGCATAGAGGAGAGGGAAGGGGTAGATTTCAGAGTCACAGGCTCATTTGGCTGACAGAAGCTTGTAACATGTAATGGCCAAAATTTTTGTACCTCTGCACTTGGAAACCAGCTGACACCTCCATTTGGCTTTTGCCACCCTTCTTAATCAAACTATTCCCTTTAAACCTCTGTGTTTCTGAGGGGTGGGAGGCTCTGTGCCTCCATCATCCTTGCTGCCTGATTACCCTTGTAATGTGGGCACTTCTCTGCCCTTGCAAGGCTGGAACAGGGAACTTGTTCCTGTGTTGTGGAAGGGTGTAGAGGCAGCAATGCACCTCAGGTTGTGCAGCACTGTGGTAGAGACCATAGGGTGCATCTCTGCTCCTGAATCCCAAGGCAGGTATCTTCAGCCCTTTGTTGACATTTCTCATCTGCTTGCGTCTTGGAAACATCCAGAGATAGGTTTGGGACACATTTTCCACATGGTTTGGGACAGCAGTGCTAGCTCAGCTGTGTTATCAGGCTGTGCTCTGACTGCAGCCAGCCCTTGGAAGGGACTAGTCACTCCATTGGTGTGCCAGGCTGTTACCAGTCCTGACAGAGAGGGAGGAGAAAGTCTGGGAGGTGTCCCAAAACATACCCATGTGGTTTGTTAGCCCAATGGCTTTTCCTTCAACACTGATTGATATTTGTTTGGCTTGACAGAGGTAGCCAGAGACCAGAACTGCTGGCTGGGTGGGTGTTGAGTGAAGCCTTGCTGTGTCCTTGTGTCTCTAGCCAGCTGCAAACTACCCTCCTGGCTCAGCTCTACATCCGTTGGCTCCAATATCCAGGCTCATCCAACAGCTAATCCTAGGTGTTTCCCAGAAGAGCAGGCAGCAGGATCCCAGCAAACAGGTGTGGCATAACTGGCTCCCATACAGCTCTTTTCCCTCTCCTTCCTCCTGCAGCAGCTGGGGAAAGGACTGGACTGCTTTGAATATGGTTAAGGACATGTCTCTTCTAACATTGTGCTCTGCTCTAATAACAAACGGTGTGTTACCCCAGGAGAAAAGGACAATGAGATCAGCATGGGAAAGGAAAGGCCTTTGGAGTGATGGAGCCAATGTTTCTGTCTGACCTGGCCTTCTCTCCTGCCTGCCCTTGCCAGGCCAGGGGAGAGGGAGGCAGGGTGGCCTTGTAGATGACAGTGCTCTTCAGGAATCTCCTGGCATACAGCTTGACACTGTCTCTGGGTCCTTGGGAACCTAGGACAGGCTCCTGGCACTGTGTTTCGGCAGTGCCCTTTATGTGTAGAGTGGGACATGTGCCAGTCCAATACGAAAAGCAGAAATTATGCCATCAGTGGCACCCACAATAGTACCTGACCCAAAATAGCTCCCTAGGAAAAAACAGGGAGGCTGATTAGGTTAGACAAGCCTGAAAGAGAGCAAGATTTCCAGCTAATGATTGACAGGTGTAGGTCTGTGAACAGGGGCTATAAATCCCAGAGGTGAGCTCTCCAGCCACCCTTTGGGGAAAGGCCAACGACTGCAGGGAGCACTCAGGATCTGCCTTCAGTGAACCATGGGGCTCAGTGACCAGGAATGGCAGCAGGTCCTGACCGTCTGGGGAAAGGTGGAGTCTGACCTCGCCGGCCATGGGCATATAATTTTAATGAGGTAGGCAAGAAGCTTCTGTTCTAAGATTAAAGCTGAGCCTTTGATGAGAGACATGTTTGTCAGTGTTTATTTCAACAAGCTGTTTGCTTTCTTGTAGGGTGGTGGGTTTTCCAGTGCTGTGGTTTCTGGGTTAAAAGTAACTCACTGTGTAAAGTGGCTGTGCTTCTCTGTCTCCATCTCTCTATGGGTGCAGGAGCAGGCCGGTGCTGCTTTTAAAAGATGGTGGTGCTTTGTCCCTCTACCTCTGGTGGCTAAGCTTTGCTTTGGATCCCCATTTCCCAAGCACTACAGTAAGAAATGCTGGGAAGAATTGTGTGTCGTGAGTCTTCAGGTGCTCTGCAGCAAGGATATGTGGAGGCAGGGAAGGAAATGAGAGGAAAATCACCTCCGTGAAAATTTTCTTGGAATTTACTATTTTAGTAAAATTATCTGTGAAGTACCTGAGTGTTTCCCTTTCCCCACCTTAGTGTCACCTCACAGAGCCCTGTTCATCCCGCTTTCTGGCCAGAAATCTGTGTGGTAGCACTTGTGTATTACCTTATGATGAATTTGCAGTCTGGGTGTGTGAAATGAAGCACATCCTTCCCCCTGCTTCCCTCCTCCACGATTCTTGTGTCAGAGCAGGAGTGCTCATGAGATTTCCATCTGAGAGGACACCAAACTCCACGAGATCCTGGCACCCTGACTGGGGAACACCCAGATACTGCAGTGGGAAACAACATTAGGTGGGCGTTGGAGCCTAGCTTGTCCTTTAAAGACCAGCAGGGATGGAGACTTCGAGGAAATTCTCTTCAGATCTCCCCTGAGGTGGTGCAGAGTACAATGTGCTGGAAGGGTACAGAAAAGGCCAGGAAAGCCAGTAGCATTGGCTCCATCACTCAAAAGGCCTTCCCTTTCCCATGCCGATCTCATTGTCCTTTTCTCCTGGGGATATGGCACCTGCTTGGGGGCTTTCCTACCCTAAGCATGGCTAAGGAAAGGAGCCCACACCATCAGGCATATCCACTGAAGAGCTCTGAAAACCTTTTTTCAAAGATGAGACAAAGCAGGGAGCTCTTTTATTTACCTTCTTTATAATGGCCCAGTTCAGCTGCCATTTGAAGGGAAAGGAATGAAGTGGGAATGAAGTGAGTGGCAATGTGATGGCTTTCCCCTCATGAGGTCCAGAGCAGGCATGCTGGAGGGGTAGCAGGAACCTGAGCCCTCCTCACGTATCAGTTTCTGTGAGGTGGCTACTTTGGCTCTGAATTTGCCACATGATGGTAAAAGCAGTTCCAAATGGAAAGGTAATACAATTTTTATTACAAATATCGCATGGTAGAGCATGGCATTAAATAAATAGATGGCAGCCCTTCCCCTGTAACTTTGTGCTCCCCAGCCAAACAATTCCTTGTTCCTCCAAGGAGTTTCTGAGGGAGAAGAGAGGCAAGGGAAAGAGGGTGGGGAAAAAAAAGGCAGGAACCAAATTCCTTTGTGTCTGCAATCATAGGGTTGGGGGGCACAGTAAGCACTCCCATCCAGCTGATGTTCAAGAAAACCTGAGCTCCAGATGTAAGGGACCTGTGGCTGAGGACTGCTACCATAGTTTGTTTTTTTTTTTTTTTTTTATCTGTGAGAAGCTTCTAGAACTCTTCTTTCCTGGTAAATGAACAATGGGCTGGGAATAGAGTCCTTGTGAGAGCCAGAGGTCTACAGGTTGGCTCCTCAGCAATAGTAACTCAATGAAGACAAGTGGTTTTGTTTGGTTTTGGTTTTCCTTCAGATGAATGCAAAAACTCACCTCTCAGTACCACAACCAGCCTTGGCTCTTGTCTCTGTCTTCAAACAGTTAACGTAACCCAGAGGACCGGTGCCAAAGAGTTAGCAGAGCTGTATGAAAAAAATACAGACACTTACTCTGTTGCTCTAGTTGGACATGTTTAGGGCAGTGTCTCTGTCACGATCAGAGGGAATGGAAATAGGCAATGGCGATCGTATCAGGACATGTGTAAAAGGATGGGATTACAGTAGATTCAATACTCAAAGGGAGGTACGTCAGGAGCTTCTGCTCTCCAAAGACAAGTCCCTCTATTTTTGTCCACAGACTCTTTCAGGACCACCCTGAGACCATTGAAAAGTTTGAAAAATTCAAAGGCCTGAAGACCCCTGATGCAATGAAAGGCTCTGAGGATCTGAAAAAACATGGAGCTACTGTTCTTACCCAGCTGGGAAAAATCCTGAAACAGAAGGGTAATCACGAGTCAGAGCTGAAGCCCCTGGCTCAGACCCATGCGACCAAGCACAAAATCCCTGTCAAATATCTGGAGGTATGGAAAAGGGCAAGGAATCTTGGTGTCTGAAGCGCAGTGAATGTGTGTAAGACATCTGTGTGAAAGCTGTGCTTTTATTTGCCAATGACTAGTTGGACTTCAGTGAGTTCTCCCTCAAGACCAAAGTCTCTGTGTACAGGCAGCAGGAGGCAGAGAAAGGGCTAATGGCATGCGAATGGTATGTGAATATCCAAATTTAGATTTCCCATTCCAAACACCACACACAGTCTGACTAACCCTTGACAACAACAAACCAACCCATGCAGCCTCTGCATGCCTGGGAAGCTGTATTACATAAGACCTGTCAGTGGCTGGACACATGGGACATACAATTTTATAGGAAGCCCTAGAGGATCCACTGGAGACCAAAACCCATAAAACTAAATATTATACAAACATACGGCATGAATTTTCGGTCTTAATGGATGAGGCAGACAAAAAGTGGGAAGGGCCATGGTCTGCTCAAGGTCATGAAGCAGATCAGTGTCAGAGCTAGGAATAGAGCCCAGTTCTTCTGCCTAGGCCAGGTTCCTTGCATACTAAACTTCACTGTCTCTCCAGAGACTTCACAGAGGGCTACTGAATTAGCTCAGAGATATTTCCAGGCTCTGCAACCTATTTCTTAGTCTGGTTTTTCTGAAAATAAACCTTGAGTGTCCCTTCAGTTTTTCTCTCTCTCTTTCCTTCCCCACAGTTCATTTCTGAAGTCATTATCAAGGTCCTTGCTGAAAAACATGCTGCAGACTTTGGGGCTGATGCCCAGGCTGCAATGAAGAAGGCCCTGGAGCTGTTCCGAAATGATATGGCCGCCAAGTACAAGGAGTTCGGTTTCCAGGGTTAGCACATATGCACGAAGGAATATCATGATGGAGGCCTGGCCAAGCATCTTAGATAGCTTCCCCAGCACTGTTTTGGACATCTCACAACTGGCCATCCATGATGTGTGGGAAAGCTTTGATGAGAGGCCAAGAGTCACTCCAGGCAGAATAGAGGCACTCAGAGTGATATCCATGATAAACTGTTGTTTCTTGGCTTCATGTATACAAAAGAAATAATCTGCTTTCTTAGGAAAAATAGTGTTAGGGGTTATTTGTGAGCTTCTGCCTATCCTATATCCTTTCTCTCTCTCCCTCCCTCAGTCTCATCTGAGAGGCAAATGGCATGGCCAGAGATGAAGGGATGTGGAGGAACAAGGGAAGTGTTGTGTGGTGAATGAGAGTGTGAAAGGATGACCCAAATGAAAGTGTTGTAAGGATGGCAAGCAAGGACACAGATTCCCATTCTTCCCACAGGTCAGTTTGTTAGCAGGTTACTATGGCGAGCTTCCAGCACAGTATTACTTTGCTTTGTGAGGGCGAATGCAGCCAGTCAGTCTCCAGGGCCTGCCAACTCTTGGAGGGTTTAGGTGTTAAACTTGCATTAGCAAAACTATAAAGAGCAGTACTGCCTGTGATCTGTACGTTTCTGGCAGCCGCCACTATGTATCTGAAGGTCTGTTGCACTGGGAAGTAAAGTATGTGTTTCTCAGAAAATAAAAATCCCTGCACCAGTGTTGTGTGTTTGCTCTTGGCTTTACAAATGCTCCAGTGAGAAGTGGGGGAGAAGGAGAAAGTGGAAAGGGGTTTTGCCTACTTATCTGGCTGTGCCACATCCTGCACTGTCAGTCCATGACCTCAGCAGCACATGGCATCTGTCTCAGCCGGGGGCTCAGAGCACTCAGATGTCACCGTGGGGACCTGACCTGGTTACCGGACCTCACAGCTCAAAAGAGCAGCTTAGGCTGAGAAGTGCTCCCTGATTAAAGGCCGTGGCCACTGCTGGGGGGACATGGTGAGGCAGAGTTCTTTGTTTATTTATGGGGAGGTGGCATGTGCAAGCAGCTTCAGCTTCCAGCAGCAGCACAGTGCATTGCTCCCTCCAGACACTGGAAAGAAGGACCGATTAGCTCAGGAGGGAGGCTGCAATACCAGCATATGCTCTTGAGACTCAACCTCTGGTCTCTGTAGCCTTTTGAATTTTTGCTGAGGTGCCTCTGCAGTGCATGCTGCACTCTGTTTACAGATGCACACCCACGTCCTGTGGTGGACTTAAAGGACAGAGAGAGTGGCAAGATGCCTCCCTCTGCCAATTGCCCTCTCCCCATCTTGATATCACTGGGTTGTGGTTAGGGGAAATGTGTGGAGGTGACATGGCTGCTCTTCTTTGTGTGGATAAAGTATTGTGTCTTATCTCACTGAGACAGTGTAAGGGCAAGCACCAGAAAGAAAAAATGAGGTGCTCGGTAACAGGGGCTACTAGCAGGATCTGGTTCAAAGTACCCCCTACTATACTCTGTGCAGTGGAGACAGAGGAGGAGCCACCAGCTTCCTTAGAAATCAATCCTGAACCAGCATGAACTGCTGCGTCTTTGGTCAGGGAAAAGGCTACAAAATTTCAGTCTCTAAAAGGAGAAGGAATAATAAATTCCTTCCCAGAAGAGTGCATCTCTTGTTTCTTGCTGTTTATAAATCCTCACTTTACCTCTGGGAGCTTGCTTGGGGTTTCAGCCTTTCAGAGAGGGTCACAAAAGCACATGCTGTCACCTAGATGAAGTTACAGCCAGGTGGTCCCTGGCTTAAGCAACATGCTTCGTCTGATTCCAGTCTGGTCTGTCTGGTTCCGTGGGGAGGGCGATGTATTTAATTAAGGCCTAGGATTGCCTGTCCAACACAATAAGATTTCCTGCCAATGACAACAGACTCTGCTTTAGGATTAAAAACTCTGCTATAGCAGCTGCCTCTGTCAGTCTGAGTGGGACTAGAGTTATCCAGATATTTTCACGTAGGGCACTGTGGTGAAGGAGGGAGTGTTTGCATGTATGTTGTGCCTAGCTACCCGTTATTAGGTACGTGGACTAAATGTCAGTCCACTGGGAGCACTGCCCCTTCTCTCTGCCTGCCTTACCCCACTGTGTCAGTGCACTAGGGACCATCCTTAAGTCCACCCCACATCTGTGGGATCTGATGGAGGTTTTCTGGTTGTGTCTATGTCTCAGTGAAGACATACAAGCTGAGATGAACCAGCAAGTTCAAACACCAATGACAGTGGAGCTATATCCAGCAGGCTCGGTGGGCTGGGATGCTTATGGTGAAATCAATGTCAAACCTTTGCTACTCTGGATACTGATTATGCTCTTGGCTGAGTCCTGACATAACTGCAGTGAAAGGGCAGTAATTCCTACACAGTGGGTCTATAAAGCTCCTGCAATGGCCTCTGCTTCAGGAACAGGGCAAGTTTCCTAGAGCAAAGAGGATGATAGGGAAAGGATTTTTTATCTCCACGCTATATTGATTCAGAATCTTTGTTGTTCTACTGTGCTGATAGCACGGGGAGCTTTTCTGATTCATATATGGGACAAAGTCCTTCAGTGGAGATAAACCATATCAGCGTAAGCCCAGACATTTTCCTGCCTCCTTTCCAGGAATAGCTTTACATAAGGTGGATGGGTCCCAGGGACTTGGACTCAGGCCCCCTCCCCGTTAGCACCGTGTGGTGTCACATACACATTTCTTCGGGTCGCTCGATGGGATGTGGATGGTGTGGCTGCCAGCCTCCTTGCTCCAGCACGTACATGCTGACTGCAGCCAGGTCAGGCTGCTCTCGCTGTCGAGGTTTCCATTGCATGGCACAGCTCACCATGGCACCGAGCCACTGCCCTCTCTGCCCTCTCTTGGGCTTTGGTGTCAGACACTGGCCACTTGTCAGGATCTCAGATGCAGGGAGCAGGCCCTCACTTCCCAGACGCTGTGCAAGTGATCCAGTCAGCCCCAGCCAAGGTACAACAGCACTGCAACCTGTGCTGACTGTTCCCCTTCTCTTTCCTTCTGCCTGCAGATCCTGCCTGACTCCAATACACCTTCCAACATCAGGTGGCATCACAGAACAAGTGCTGGGGACCATACTATTAGTCCTGTGATCTGTCTCTTGGTCACCTCAATGGGAGAAAGGGACAGGGCTCCAATGACTAATTATGTTAAATATTTAGCAAATTAGTATGAAGTTTCTGACATTCTTTGTGTTTGCACCTCCCTGCAGAGCTAACGTGAGAAAAGGGCAGGGAAGTTTTCAGTCCAAGTCATAGTCACTGAACAGATAAGTCTGGTTTCTGGAAACTGAAGCACAGACAGTGCCTTAAGGATGTAATGTCTGTATAACATCAATTTAATAAGGAGACTCAAATGCACACCTATACCACATGCTTTCAGATGAGGATTATTTTTGCCATGATCCTTATGTTTTCTACCACCTGGCCAAAACCTATCCTGTATGTTATGCCACTGAGGAGAAGAAATGGTGGAACCAGGTGTTTCTTTGATGTAGACATGCTTGACAATAATATTTTTTTCAGAAGGTGCATGGCATCAGAACATATCCTCTTCTTCTTGGATTCGTTCTTCTCAGGTTTGCTCAAGGCTGCATCCTTGCTTGTTCAGGCTGTGCAGGGCTTAACAACCAGAGTCTCTTCTGCTTCTAAGCACACACACACACACACACACACACACACACACACACACACACAGAGACACAGACATCTATATACAACAACCAGCTTCAAAACACACATTATAGCAAAGCCCATCTGTCCAAATCCTTCAGATTCCAGCATTCCTGCGTGCTGGTTCTTCCTTTGAGAGGATGATATATATGAATTTTCACATCATGCTCAAAAAAAGTACAGACTTGAAATGGCTAAGGTCTAACCAAGTGAGAAGACAGACTATGCAAGGACATGACACCTGGAGAGTATCGGTAGGTAGGGGGCTGTTAAATTTCATGAAGGCGTGCCAACAGAGTCCAGAAGCCACCTGGAACTACAGTAAGTGAAAAAAGAAAGTCCAATTGACCTCTTTTATCCAACAGGCTAATAAATGAGCATTTATGAACATGAGTCACAACAATGCAGCATTCTTGACCAGCACATAAATCCCTCTCTCCCCTGTGATCATAGGCACAACAAGTCCATCTCCCAGTCCTGTGACTTCTATAAAATCCTTATCCAAATGTCAGTAAAGGTGACCTTGCGGCTTTTTAAAGCAGTACTTAATAGTCACTTGGCTGCACTGTACCAAAGTCCTTTCCCAGTTTGGCTTTTCATTCCATAAATAAATAAATGAAACCAGCTGCTCCCACCTTTCCCCCCAGCCCTGTGGTGACTACCTGTGACAAGCCATGTCAGACAGGCAGGTCTGGGGCTCTCTTTGGCAAGGCAGGCAAGCAAGCCCTGGCATGGGGCATAGCAGCATAGCTGGTAGTTTTGGTGGAAAAGGCAATGTGTATTTGGGATGGGGAGGGTATTGGAGTCTCTATTCCTCCCTCTATGCCCCAAGAAAGGCAACTCATGCTGAGAGAAACAGCAGTTCAGCTGCCCTGAGCTGGCCAAATGGTCATTTGGGTTATGCCCATGTAAATGCGAGGGGGGACAGCCTGGATATGAGACTATTTCACTTCATTTAAACACTGGCTTGGATACATATTGTGGGGCTGTGAGGCTGGTTTACTGGATTTGCCCAGAGCTGCTGAGAGGAGGCTGTCGCTGGTATGGCTACTCTGCAATCCAGCAGTAGACATGACCCCAAAACAGTTTTCCACTTAACTGCCTCAGGTATTAAAAATGAGTACAACACAGATATTCATGTCCAGGAATTTGTGAATTTCCTCAGGTTGTAAGGCTGAGAAGGAGGCTGTAGCTATGCTATTATTGATATCCAATAAGGCTACTTTAAAGCTGATACTGGTGTACACACCCTAGCTGCAGCCTTATGTCTGGAGGAGAGCTTAAAGAAAAATATCCCTCTTTCCCATTTCTTTTCTCCAAGGAAAGCTTGGTATGAATGCAGCTGCTGGGTGCCCAATCTTATTTTAGATTGTCCTTAAAGCAGGTTCAAATGTTCAAGTGACAGAATAGCTTTGGGTGGAAGACCCTCTGCATTATTAGCACTTAGTTCTCTATGTCTCTGTGCTCAGCTTGGACCTCCTGTTACTTCCCAGTGTATTCTATTAATGGTGCTCTTGTTAAGGTTTTCTATCTTCTGTCCTCCCTTAACATGCCTATCTGTTTCCTCATGCAAGCTAGATTCCAGTGTCTGAGCTCTCACCAAAGGGGTGGAAAATTCCTGGAGCTGATACTCTCACCGGGATCTGGGATTGCTCTGCCCAGGGCTTGCATGACATCAGGCTTGTCGTAGTCTTGGTGAGCTTTTGGGTTATCTGGAGAGTTAGCTGATACAGTGTCGAAGTGAGTCTGTGTTTTTTCACTCACTTTGCAGCTGGATGAATAGTCCGGTGCCCTTTGAGGGATGTCATGGATTAACTGTGAGTTGGCTGGGGAGAAAGGAGAAAAAATACCACAGAGTTTTGTCTAAACCAGCCATATGGTGTCCCTGCAGAGTCTGTGGGAGAGCCTTCACTGAAAAAAGGGTTTGTAGCAGGCATGCTCAGACAAGCTGTACAGAGATGCAGGAAAAGCAGGCAGGGCATGCCATGTGCCACACTTGCAGCTACCCCTCTTTTTCAGAGCAGATGGATCTGTGGGGTTGGTAAGGGAGAATGAAAAATGAAATACAGGTGGGAAATGGAGACACAACTGTTTCCCCTCAAAGGCTTTTTACCGCTATTAGTGCCTTTTGAAGAGCAACAGCATCATTCTGACAGTCACTCTGCTGTAATGTGATGGAGGGAGTTTCTTACCTCCAGCTGGTAAGTGGTGTGCTTTTGTATGGGAAGAAAGATGGAGTTTACTCGTGGTGGTGCAAGCACTACGGATGTGATGCTTTCACAAAGCTGGCCCATAAATCATGAGAAAGAAACTTTTTGTACCTTTTCGTTTTGTCTTGGTAATATTGCTAACCCAACTAATTCCCCAGCTAATTTTAGCATGTCACGTTTAAGCTGCTGTCCCTTTGTCTTTTGCTATGTTCCCTTTACAGCTGAAATGATCCCTCAGTGCATAAAGTCATCAATTTTTTTCTTTCCAGTCAAAATCCCCTATCCTGAAATGGAGTTCTTTGTAACTGTCACAAATTGCTAGCTCATAACAACAAGAGCAATTAGAAAATAATCCTTAACATATTTCCTACTATGGTTTTTCAAGTTCAGCTGTGCTGTAGCTTCCTTGTCTGTTTTAGATCAAAAACTTGTTGACTGTGAGTGTCATCTGGGGAGAGTTCTGTTCTAATTTCTAATGGTAATTAAGACCTCTCTTTCATCCCATTTAAAACTCTCAGTCTATAAAATACTGAAACAGCACCCTTCTTACAATATGCCTGAGTTATTTGCTATACTGTTTTTAGCCTAGACCTTAGAGGCCTATCTGTGCTTTCCATCTACAGTACTGTGCAATTAGCCCCATTTTACAGACGGTAAACTGAGGCAGAGCCAGGCACCAGCACATTGTTTCACTCTTTCTTCATTCAGTTGTCCACTAGGCCAGGCTGCTGACTGCATGACAGTGATCTTTTTGTGTAGTGTGAAGTTGTGCCATCTTCCAGTAAGCAGTTCTTGCTCTGATGTAGTGGCATTTTAGCAGTTGTCAAAGGACATCCTGGATGTAGACATGCAGTTGAAACGATGTGTGATGTAAATACCCAGATAGCTTACAGATGCTGCATACAAAGAAAAGCAGTATAGTGAGTTTTGGGCTGAACTTGGAATGAAGTTCTCTGGACATTAATGTTCTCTTGGTATCACTTGGGACACTGCTAATCTTCTCACTTTCAAAGAAAAAGAATCCCAGACTGAGATAATAAAGGACATGAACATCTAAAACAGGTCACTGGCAGAAGTGAGGTCCCTAAATCCAAGTGTATGAATCTCAAATCCTCCTGTGTAACTATTTACATGCTTACATTTTCATCTGTAACCCCCTCCTTGATTTCTAACATTTAGCCTCTGCGATGCCCTGATTTTCCTCAAGCCTGGGTGCGTCTAAGCCATTCAGTGTGCATCTGCCTAACTTAATTTGTAATCCACAGAAGTGACCTTGCTCTGCCTACTCTGGCAGAAACTAGTCATATTTTGCCTACATCTGGCCTCCAAAAAGTGCTGTTCCAGATACTTTCATCCAACAGCATGGTTAGTGAACAAGGCTTAGGTGCATGCCTCTTATCTCATAGATCACTCAGCTCATAATATTTTGGTCTTTTAAAAATGAGCTGTGTCTTGCACTCTGTTTTGGAAAGGCCTTGCCTTCAGGAGACCAGGTTTTGGTGATGGATCCCTGCCTGACTTGTGTGCTAGGCTCTAAAGCAGTAGGCTTTAAAAAACCCTAAAAAATGCCAGAGCTGGATTTCATACTAGCTGGACTTAGCTAGCCCTCCTCCCTCAACATACAGCCAGCTGAATCCTTTTAAACCACCAAACTCTCTAGTGGTGTGCTGGAGTCCTGGGCAAGTGGCTCAGGCTTCATATTCTACTCCAGCAACCAGGGCTGTCTAAAAGCCTTCATACACCTTTGAGGCTGTTACTGTCTTAATGGGACCACTCCTTCCCAAAAAGATTGTCTTTGAACAACTGAAAATGGAGAGAGAAGGGAGAAAATATTTCTACAACTAGTATAAAATGACATACTGCGAAGCATGAAGTGTCTGCTTGGGAACAACAGGCTATGTGACAGCCTGCTATGTGTTGTTCCGAGAGTTTGGAGTTGTTTTTCCTGCGAGTTATGCTCGCAACATCCCCTCCCACCACATTGACAGTAACATCTGGACCTACCCACAATAGGAGTGAGTGCAAGATGAGAAAGAAGGTTTTCTCTCCTCATTGCTCTGAGGAGACCTTGCAGCTGTGCCTGACTGGAAAGAAATTACAGATTTCATGTATGATGGTAAGAAACATTTCCTCTCCTGACTTCATCACATCCCTGTTCATACACATAGTGGTTCCTAGCCGGGATGTCTTCAGTTCCAATACTTCTGGCAACATACAGTGCAAAAAAAAATAGACAGAAATGGAAGCAATCCTTTTTCTTTCCATCTATGGTCAGGTTGGAGATGGACAATGCTGCATCCGCCTCAGTAAAGGGGTTAATTATATCTGTGAAGAAAAGTGTGTTAGAGCCTCTCAACATTAGAAATAGACCAAAACAGAGTAGGTGCTGCAGAGTACATCATGCTTTCAAGTACTGGTGTTGGCGAGATAAGAGATAATACATACTAGAGGGTGTCTATTGAGAGAGAGAGAAGAGATTGAACACACATCACTTGTATCTTGAGGGCATAACATCTTAGAAATAAATTTAAAGAATAACCTTTCTTTGGGCATTTAATTTCACTCCTGTTGGAAGCGCTTGCCTACAATTAAGTCTGTGATGAGAGCGCATGTGTGTGGGTGTGTATGTATGTACAGCACAAAGCCTGTAGTTAGTACACAGAATTAAATGTTTTGTTCTGGAACCCCAAAGGTACACGACATCTCAATACTCATTAATTTCAGTGGGTGTGAGACCTTTCAAAGACCTGGATTCATACAACAAATTCTTTGCCACAGGGTTAGGACCAGTGATTTCTTTCTGCTCATGATGCAGTACAAAGTTGGAAATCAGCTCTGCAACTATTCATCAGCTGAAGTATGAGCCCCTTTTATTAATGCCTTTTGTGGCAATAGCTGTGATCTATTTAAAGTGCTAAGCCTTAAAACTGGAATTCTCCACAGCAGATGTGGTAGAAGCAGATATCCATGGAAATCAGTCAAAATGAACTCGTTTTGCTGCTCAAAGGCTGGGCTTCATCCCGATCAGCAACAGTTACCCAATTCCTGCCACATGGGCTTTGTTTCCTTCTTTGGTGGTTTGGGGTTTGGAGGGAGGCTAGTTTTCCTGGGGAAGTTTTGCTGCCATTTATATTCCCTGCTTCATATTCACTCTGTTTCATTTCTCCCTCTTAAAGAGCATACAAAGAGGAGACACTGCTGTTCTTGTGGCCTCGCTTTGCGTCTTTAAAGACATCATGCCTAAATCCATGTGGCATGACTGCCAGCCACGGTCCCCTGTTTACAGCAGCAAACTCATTTTCATCTCAGCAAGTGATCCTTAAATACTAACTTTAAAGCTGTATGGGAGGATAAGTCTCACAGGAAACCAGAGGGGCTCAACCAGATCTTTTTATTGGAGCAACTGTTGAGATGCACTACACTCACTGGTGTCAGAGCTGGCCAAGTGCAGGGCTCTTCTGCTTGGAGAATAGCCTGGTAGAAGACCATGGATGGCTACTAAGAATTCTGGATAGTAAAGGTTTGGCTACAAATTGCTATGTAAACCGAGGCTCATATTTGTTAGAGTTGTTTCCTGTTAGGCTGTTCTCATTGGAATGAGCCTGCAGCAAATGGAGAAAAGAGCAAAAGTGGCACCAGGTATGCGAGTGGTGTGCTTGTAATGTGTCCCGATCCTCTCATGAGTGGTGTCCCTCAAGGGTCCATACAGGGACCAAAACTATTTAGTACTATTTAGCACAGTCCTTCTCTGCAGGGCTGTTCAGCCTGGAGAAGAGAAGGCTCCAGGGAGACCTAATAGCAACCTTTCAGTATATAAAGGGGGCTGATATGAAAGATAGAGGAAGACTTTTTGCCAGGGTTTGTAGTGACAAGGGGAAGCAGTTTTAAACTGAAGGAGTGTAGATTCATATTAGATACAAGGAAGGCATTTTTTACAATGGGGGTAGAGAGACACTGAAAGAGGTTTCCCAGAGAAGCTAGGGATGCGCTAGCATTGGAAGTGTTCAAGAACAGATTGAACGAGGCTTTGAACAACCTGATCTAGTGGAAAGTGTCTCTGTCCATGGCAGGGGAGTTGAACTAGATGATCTTTAAAGGTACCTTCTAACCCAAACCATTCTATGTTTCTATGACTTATTTCCCTACTGGTGTGTCACTCTACTTCCCCACTCTGTCCTTATCAGTGCCTGGATGAATGCAATCATCTCACTCTCAAACAGGAAACAAAAAATAACTACCATATACAATACTATAAAGTACTGTATATCGTGGTTGCAGCCTTATTCCTGTAAGCCACATACTTACATGGAAGTTATAAGAACAAATGCAATTTATGCTTGCTCAGGAGAGTAACTGAAAGGTCCATCAACATCATGAAGGAAAAAAAAGTGTGGCTGAGAATCAAATTTTAAACCCTAGCTTATGCATATCAAAGCTGGGTGCTTTTGTTTGGAAGAGGTGTGGGCCACAGGGAAGAGAACAGTTACTTTTTCTCTCAGATTAGGTCCTGTATCTGGATTTTGGTAGTCCAAAAGGGCTTCTGCTGTGTTTTACCAAGCTTTGTGAGGCTAAATCAGGAGATATGAGAGCCACATAAACAGGGACAGTTTTTCTCTTGCAGCCACTTTTTTGGTGTGTATCATGCTCAGGTAGATGGTGGTAGAAGAGACTATGGAGTTCACAGACAAATGGTGAACACCCTGTTGGGCTCAAAGGGGAAGGCTGAGATCACATGATACCAAGTTTTGCTCCACTCTTGAGCTGCTGACTGTTATCTTCTAAGAAAATTCCTTTTTATGCAGGAATTAATGCAAACTCCCGGTACAGCCTAAACTAGTTTGTCATGACATCACTTGTTTGTTTGGTTCTTTCCCTGAATAATTGGGATTTGGCCTGTAACAGAAACAGGGATGGGAAGCATATTTGCCCACCCAGGCTGCAGAGAAAGATTGTAAATCATGACATTAGTCAAGTAGCAGTTTGAGTCATGCCTGGTACCATAGCACAGCTGACTCAAGAAGCAGTCCTCTGGGGAACTGAGCAGGGAAAAATGGGAAAGAAAAAAAAAGCACTTTAACTAGCAGTGCCTAGTTTTAGTTCTTCTTTCCTGCCTTTATTTCCAGCTTGTCACCTGCATTACTGGAGGAGATATTGTTTGGCCCAAGGGAATTCTTCCTCCCAATCCTCTGATCAATCCTACAATTCTTTTCAAACCAAGACAGCAACTGAGCTGGGATTCCTGGTTCAGACTCTTTCTCCCACTCAGATAACTGCTACTGTCCAACGGCGCAGGTGTGAGACAGCTGCTCACACAGCAGCATCTAGCTAGATGTTGGAGGTCTGATTAGACACTGAAATGAGAACTGGAACAGGGGAAAGGACATTTGTACCTTCAGATTCTACCTGCTTCTTTATCAAAGATATCGTAATGAGCTATGTCAGTTCCACATTCAGAGGACTGGCTTCATAATTACATTATACAGCACCTTTCCCAGTCTTCCACAAGACATCATTTATCTGAAAACAACATTCTTTCTCAATGAAAAACTTTAGATCTGTTTGAGGCATTACCTTTATTATAATTGGTGGAGGGATGACTGTGTGTTTGGACAAAGCACAAGACGCCAAAGATAAATAGTCTCTGCTCCACAGATAACCTTGCTGAGCTGACTTTTCTTGCCCATGAGGGTTGTATCAAGGTCATTTCCCAATAAGGTAAAATTAATATCCGCTTCATTCCCCATGACTGTGAAAAAATAAGGAGAGCATGATTATCATTCCTTAAGTCACCTGCCTGTTTTCTGTTGGAGGTCCACCTTTGCACTGACATAACTGTTACTGAAGACTACATGCAGTTTTGTAGAGCAACTTCTAATGTTCCTCTAGAAAAGCTGAGTGTGAGCATAGCCTGCCTAAAATGCAGTTGTTGACTCCTTCTGTTTTTTTTCTAGGCTTAACCTGCTTCAGAAAAGGCAGTCACTTCAAGCAAAAAGACAGACTTTGGCTCATTTGCTTCCAAATGCTGCGTCCTGCTGCACAAGGTAATGTGACACTATTTCATTATATGACCTCATACACTCAACGCAGCTTTAAACTGTACAGAAGCAACACCAGTCAGACACAAAATATACTCAGATGGATCTACTTGTTCTTCACAAAACTCCTTTGGGTAGTCGTGAAAGACAATGTGCTATATCTGTAGGATTAGGCACCATGACACAAAGGATTTCAGTGGGATTCAAGCAGGTAGAAGGTGTCAAGATAAGAGGAAGCTTGGCTTGATTACAGAGCAGCCAAGGAAAGGAGATGAATTTGGCAACAAAACTGAATTCAGTTTTAGATAAAGACATGACACGCTTGACATGAGCTTAGCTCTGAGTTCAGCTTCAAGTTTCGATGATTCTATGATTGTATGACTATGGGGGTGATAATTTCAAGGTACAAAAAGAAACAGACGTGATATTCTAAGACATGAGTTTCCTACCTAGCTCTGCCAGTGTCTATGTGTGTCTGTGGACCACTATGCAGCACACAAAGCACAGAGTGTTCCTCTTAAGGATCTTATCAGGACTTGTCCAGGACACATTTGTGCTGATGTCGTAAAGAACAGAAATAGAAAGTTCAAAGGCTTCTTCTGTGGGGAATTATGGAGTAAATGTTCCAATTCCCTTCGTTCTCAGATGTTATGGAAAGGTTTTTATATGAATTTGAGATGGGAAAAGAGAGGCAACAGAAGGACAGATATTGTCTCTAAAGAGTATCATACCTGATGCCATGCCATATGGCAGCCCATACTACAACACTGGGCAAGGAGAACTGTAACCTCTCAGAGGAGCTCAAACCCAGTCTATGATCCTAGTTTGATAGGAGGCTGCTCTCTGGTTCAAAGTAGCCTTTTCTTTGGCAGAAACAGCTGCACCACCTGGAAAACTTATAGGCAAGAGGGAATTTGCCTTTCCTAAAAATTTGAAGCTAACTTCTAAGGAGATCAGGTGAAAGAAACTACATGCAAGAGTTTGTTTTCTGTACATCTTCACCTCTCTTGTGTTTATTTCAGAGTACAAAAGCAATTCCTTTCCCAAATCTGACTCAACTACAGATTTGGCTTTGAAGAAAAGAATCTGAAAAAGAAGACCCAAAGAAAATAACTGCACTTGTAAAGTACACCAAAGATGCTGGGGCAAACATGAATGTAATCTGAGGGGTGCTGAGTTATACATACAATGTTGTGATTGATACTGTCACAGCAGACTTCCCTCCTTTTGGTAGATATAAGGGGTTGGATTGTCAAACAGCATCAAACCATTCTCTGGGAATTCAAGCGCAGATGGTCGTACTCTGTCAGCCTTGACTCACTACATTGAGTCCAATGACTAAGAAGGTCAAGAACAATTCATTCAGAAACAAACTTTCTTTTAGTTCTGCTGCTGCACTTCAGGACCACGCTAGGGATAAAGCTTGAGATTCATTTTCACAATCTTCTTTTCCTGGTCTTTGGGATCCTCATTGTTTCTCTGAGTGTCGGCCAAGCACTCTGAGGTGAGCACAGAGGACAATATCTGCCGACAGCTGCTCACAGGGTCTCTTATTTTGCCTTCCCTCTTCCTTTGACCAGAATTTCCATGATTGGTCATGGAAACCTTCCTGTAACACTGCCAGGGCAAGCTGCCCATAGGCAAAGACCTTACCGCTATACAATTTCCCAGCTGAGAATTTTCCCACCTGGCATATGCAGCAAAGGAGCGGTGATTCAGGCTTTTAGTTACCAGCACACCACTGGGCTTCACAGTGGTTAAAGCATGACGTTTAACAAACCGACATTTGTTAACGTGAACCGTGTTTTGCCAGAAAATTCCTCCCTGGTCCACTGGGAAAGCTGGGAGCTTCACACCATGCTCAGCGGCGGGGGGAGCGGAGCCGGCGGAGGGGCTGCCCCGGGAGCCACGGTGTTTGCACAGCTGCGCTGCCCTGGCTCGGGGTGGGCGAGGGATGGGAGGCACCGCAGCGCCCCGAGGGGCTGCATTTCAGGGGACGCTTTCAACGCCACTGCTCTGGGGTCACGGCTGTCGCTAAAATGATGGAAAGTGCTTTCACGGCGTACCAACTACCCCCACAAGTAACCCAATCCGTCAGCGCAGAAATTTGCCTTTTGTTGGCTCTCCGGGGGAAGGACGGAGCCGGTTCTGGCCGTCCCCGCCGGCCCGGCCCCCCGGGGCACAGGCGGGGACATGGCGGGGACGGGGCTGTCACCGCGGGAGAGCCGCCACGAGATGGCGCCCTGGCACCTCTCGCCCCCGCAGAGAGGGGCGGCCTGTCAGCGCGGGCCTTTGTGGGGTTATTTTTCCGCCTTTTTTCATTTTTTAAGCCTTTCCTTTCCCCCCTCACCTCCATCTGACCTGAGCACTCAGTGAAAGTGGTAATCCTGAGCCACTGGACAAGCCCAAAAGAAAGATGTGGCACTGGAACAACAGAAGCAACCAGACCTGCCTGACATGTACCTGCTCTGAGCAGCTTCTCCTTCCTTTATCCGTGTGTCCCTTTGTCTCCACCAAATTCAAGGAATGATTATGTGTGAGGGTGCAGGGATCTCTGCTGGGAAGAAGGATCTATTTTGTGAACTCTCGTTCATTTTTCCTCACTACAGGTTGTTTGCGTAATGCCAGGACTGTTGGATGTACTTTCTCAGGGGTGTAAACTAGAACAACACACCAATTTCTTCTCATTTTCACTTTTCACTTCTCTTGATTGTCCTTAAAAGCACTTATGAGCTCACAGGGCCTGCCTGGTTTTGGATTTTCTGAGCCTCTGCAGCTTCCCTTAAAAACAGATCTTAGATCTATTAGTTTACAATGGCATGAAAGGCTTTGGGGTGAAAGATGGAGAGGAAAATGTGATGACAGCTGTTCTATGATTAAAAGAAAAAGAAATAGCGGAGTCTGTTCTTTCTACATAGGGGGTTTAGTGTACAGAAATTCTAACTCAGTTAAAAATAAACCAACCCCAAATTGACTGAAATGAAAAGTCAATTAAAAAGGAAAAAAAAAGGAAAGCTTATAAACTGTAGGAAACAAACTGATTTTTGGAAACATATTGTCCCTTAATTGAACATCTATTTCTAGACGGAGTCATTTGTGCATGGAATCCAGCTCTATGGCTTTTGTTTGACAGTGAAATGATCAGTTCCTCAAAGTGTGAACGTCATGTGGAGAACCCTATCACTGCCTTGGAAAGGACTTCTACCCTAGCAGGGCTTTGTTGGCAATGTCAGAGGGTGCAGAATCAAGCTGTGTTGTAATCCCTAATTGTATGTCATCACGTAACAGCCTTTTAATGGCACTGATGGCTTTATGGGTTTTAGTTAGAGCCCCAAGGGGGTGGAATCCCACGTGCCAGGCGCTGCAAAGGGCCAATATGGCCCAGGATCTGTTGCTTTTACAGGAAAGGCCGGTCGAGGTGGATCTGGGTACAGGCAGGACAGGCCTTGAGCAGCAGTCTGCTGGGCAGGAACACAGTAGCCCTACTCCTGCAGCTGACCTTGCCTTTACCAGGGCTGCTGAGCTGGCTGGGGCTCCTGACAGGCTTCGACAGGGGGCTGATGACTAATGCTGGGAAGAGCAGCCCCTGCTCCCAGTAGTTTTTTTCCTCTGAATGACTGCGGGAGCATCTACCCCTATCCTTAAGAGCTCTCTCCTAGCCCTCCATCTCCTTTTACATCCTCTCTCCTTAACTTCCCTTACCACAGTAAAAATTGACCTGTCCAGGCTCCTCAAACCAAAAATGTCAAAATTCATGGCACTCTGAAGATGTGGCTCTTTTAAAAGCCCAGTCCAACCTGATTGTAAGCCTCTCCCATTCCTTTCCTCCACTCAGATGTCACTGCCATCGGTGGAAGTGGTGAGGGCTCACTGTTGTTTGACTTCCAGGTATCTCTTGGGATGGGTAGTTGGGCTCCCCTGTACCCTTTTGCAAGTGTTTTCAAGCCTTGCAGTGTCTATCTCAGCAATATTAACAGGCTAGTTTTGCAGAAGGTAGAACTCACCACGCTGGTGAATCTCTGTCCTACCGCAGACAAGTCCTGACTCCAAATGCACTGAAGAACCACTAAGCAACACAGATATTTCTGTCACACCCCAGTCTGCGGTATAATTCCTGTTCTTTGTCTTCAACCAGATATAATTTGGGACCTTCCAACCACCCTCCCAATTCCATAACATCCAAATGAATTTGGCCGCCTTCACAGGGCGGTAACCAGAGCTCCGGTTCCCAAGCATGCTCAAGACCTGAAGAGACTCCAGTTCAGTTCTTTGCAGCTCAGCACCATTTCTAGCTACTGCATGTCACCTCTTCTTAGACCAACCTTTAGCAAAAGACTTCTGCATCGAACTTCCAAGATGTTGGCTGTCAACATGCAGATGTGCAATCCTGCCTCCCACTTCCCTCCTTCTTCCTTCCCTATCTCTCTATCATACCACAGAATCTCTCAGGCTCCTGCAGTGTGGAACTAATCCCACAAAGACAATCTCACTATCTCTGGCAGATGGATATTGATCACCTACCTACACAAGGACCCTCCACAAGTAGCATAATTTCTCTCACCCCTTAACCCTGAACAGTTTCGTTGCCAAGACATCACACAGTGCTCCTAAAAATCAATCTACACCTCTTCTCCTCTAGTAAACTAGACTGCTTCTTTTTCTACAAGAAATAAAAGCTGCCATGAGTCCTTCAAGGGAAAGATGTTTTCCTCTCCTCCCTCCTCCACCTACATGGCATGAATCTTAGGCTATATTCCACAGGTTTGATTGGAAGTAAGCTTCTTACTGCTGGCAGAATCTGCCTCCGCGCCCTCTCTGCTCATTCAGTGAGTGACACTAATCAGTGGTGTGGGAGGCAGGGACAATATCAAGTACTGAGGTGATTGACAAGCCTCACTGAGGATGTACATGTACCCCATGTACATGTAGGTATGTGAGGGTGAAATAGGGTGGATCAATCAATCTCTTTGTATCATTGCCCATCGCTGGCACAGATCTTCATTTAATTAATAGTTCACTGAGTGGAGAAGAAGAAACAAAGCAAGTTTTCCCCTCAAAAGCCCTATTTGGTGAAGATTTTAGAGTATTTTTGTGGGGTTTTTATGTTTTTTTATATCTCCTGTTAAATGAGCAAATGCCTCCATATTAATCACAATATGGAATCGACATGAAAAATCAGGCCCTGCTGGGCAGGGAAAGATCCTCTGAATTATCTCAGCAGGAGAGCTGGCACTAATTTACTGCTGTTGTGCTCCAAGTACTTCTGATGCAAAAAACGAATGGAGCTAAAGGAGCAAGTACATTTAGGCTTTTTGAACAGCATCAGCAGGGCAATGTAAACTGGCATGAGACCCTTGACTCATGGTTCGAGTCAGCAACCTAGCCCCGTGTGACCTGCCTTCACACCTCATTGTCTTTTCTTTTTGAGCAGTCTTCCTTCCCTCCTCCCCACCACATATATTTTTGCTACTCCAGAGCCTTAGATGTAAAAATGCACTGCTGTTTCTCTGCTTTACCTTCGAAAATAGTGAGTTTTATGCCTGTTCTAGTTTATTTCCATGAGTTTGCCAGTGGGCCCTTTTGTTAACAGAGATAGAGATGAAGGAAGCAGCCACAGCTTTGTTTATCAAAGACGTGAAGGATAGTGTTGTTTCACACTATGAGCAGGTTACAGCAGAGATTTTTCCAAACCCTGCAGCCTTTTCTACCCTATTCCTTCAATGGTACTGTAGGCCAGAGTTGTACCAGAAAACTAAATGTAGGATCTTTCTCTGGCACTGAAACCAACTAGAATGGAAAGGTCTGCATTCACTTACATTAAACCTCATTACCCTTTAGAAATGGCTGTCTGTCTGTAAACTCCTTATGAAGAATTGTTCCTGTCCTGGGCTAAATCAGAGACTGCTTAAAGGTATTGTCTGATGGGACCCCTCCTTGGTTTGGGTCAAAAATGTGGTGGGAAATGTACAAACAATTTAAGAGTGGGTGATTCAGTTCTGGAGTCTGGGAACACACCCTGGCACCATTTAATTTTTTAATATAGTAATGACCAAGATGTCTTTTGCCTTTGAGCATTTGTTTTTGTAAACCCACTAACACAACTACCACCTTAAAGCCCTTTCTTCTGCAGAAGAAAGGCTTGTGTTGCTCCACCTCCTAGCAGAATGCTAGAGACTGTAATTGCCTAGGTGGTAAACCATCCCACCTTTCTTGGTAGCTTCTGTTTTGTAGTCTCCCTTTGCCTGAATGTGCATTTACTGTTTCTGTGAGGAGGCAAGAACTGTGAAGCTGTGGTTCCCAGGATGGGAAAAGAAGTCAAGACTTCTGTCTAAGGATGAGATCTATACTTCCAACAGATAACTTGTCACTTTAACCCCTGTTCAGATTCTCAAGTTTTATGGTGAGATATAAAAGACGAAGTCTTTGGGGTATTAGGTTCCAGTGTGTTTGATTAACTCTCAGGATTAACACCTCAGGGTTTTTGGGTTTGCATCAGATTACATGCTAGTATGGGTTCGCCCTGGCAACATGTTCCCACAGCTATATTGGAGGCACAGGCATTTGTGAATACCTTGCATGGTCTGGTGCTTTCCTGTTAATCCAGCAAGTCATAGACCATTGGTGCCCAGCTACTGCTGGCTAATGTCAAATCCCAGACACCAGGAACAGCACTACTACTCACTTGGTTAAAAGGGATGTCTGACATACACATCTCCTTAGACAATTTTTTGTCCACCTGAGTTTGCTTCCCAGTTTCCTCTTTCCCCCTGAATTACTTCTTCTTGAGTGAAACTAAAGGCTTTTTTTTTTCTTTTCCTATCTCCTCCTGAGAAACAGACCAAAGCCTGTGGACGGCCAGAACTTGAGCTTAGGAGTGCAGTGCTGGAATGCCTCTCCTGGGTCAGAGTGTCCATTTCCTGACTGCAGCATCCTATCATGTCACACAAGGTCCTTCATAATGCGTCAGACTTATCTTTAAAAATAGTCAGGCTCTTGTCCCTGGCCTCTGGAACAGAGGCAGAAAACGAAACTTTTAAAACTATCCCAAATAAACATTTCCTGTCCACAGGACAGACTTCACCCTATGATAGCTCTGTCTGGTTAGTTTTTCCCACTTCCTGACCACTTTTTTGTGCTTTCTCTTCTCTGCACCTTCCAGGGTTCAGAAAGTAAATTGGCTTTCTGTTGGGGTAACCTGAGGATTTACTCATCACCCTTGGCCTGACCTTTTTTTGATATACTCAGCTGCTCCCTCTCTGCCCCTCCTGGCAAACAGGCAGGCAGGACATCCCCCCACAGAGCAGTTTCCGGCTAAATACCCATATTCAGCTGGAGTCATGTCAAGGCATGAGCCTCTGACGTTTCCTGCCACAGAGGAACTGGTGGACCAGTTATCCTGCATCAGGCCTTTGTGAGGTTGCTGCTTTGTTAGCATGGTGTCAAAGGCTGGTGTGTCCCTACACTTACCTTGCTAACTTGTTAATGTGGTGCCAACATACTCTTGTCCCTCTGAGGCTACTGACCCTGAGCTCTGGACTCGGTTGTGCTTTTCTGTGAGTACCCCAGAATCGAGCTGTTGGAACATGGCACTGTTTGTGCAGCAAGCCTTACATAACTGCCCTGGCGTAGAACTGCAAGGCTTCCACAGTGCCCCCTTTTGACTTGTCACTTCTGGAGTTATTTTGTCTGGCTGTACACTTATTTCTGGGATGGTCTGTGGCTGTGCCCCACAATGGACTTGTTGGAGCACACTATGCATCTGTTGGAACATATCACAAGTCTCTTTTTAGGGTATTATCCCAGATTTCCTTTCTTTGCAGATCAAAACAGTCATGTCTGGTATGTGACAAAGACAGGATAAGCACTGCATCATGGAAATTCAGAAATATTCCTGTAATCTAGGCTTACTCTTTACTTTACTGCTTCTAATTCTTTGCCTGGGACCAATGTTTACTTATGTGAAGTAAGCCAGGGGAAAACCCTCAGTTCAGGCAGTATTTTGTCACTCTCTGTATCGTGGCTCTCTCTGTATGGCATGAAATGACATCTGATGGCTTTCTGAGATGGGACAGAACATACTTCAGAGAAAAGTCACTGTGCCATGTGTATGAAAAGCCCTTGTCTCCTCAGCCATCTCCTTTGACATGCCAAAAGGGAAAAGGCTCTGGAAACTGTATCTGTGGAGACTCTGGTCATGAGCTTGAGAATACAGCAAGATTATGGACTAAAAGCCATCAAGAAGGCATGGCTCTGCAGTATGCAAAATCATGCAGGGGATGAGGACAGTCGGATCACAAGACCTGATATACAAAACATGGAAATATCTGGCAGTATCAACACAGGTCCTCTTGATTCCGACTAAGCAGAAAAAAGAGAAAGCTTTCACCTGAAGTTTAGGAGGGCTGGAAATAATAGGTGTTATCTTTCCCTAAAACCATAGACATATGTTTGCCACATGTCACGGCCCTGCCATCTGGACATGTGAGAGCTGGTCTTCCACAAGGTTCCAGTGGTATCTATATAATTTGTCTCTCCCTCTTTCTCCCCCTCTCTTCTTCTTCCCTCTGCTTCTCTTTCCCTGCTCCTTTCTTGGTGTTTTGGGTGGCTTGGAGCTGGAGAGTTTGGATTTTGACTTAACCGTTGTGGAATAGTATGTGCTGGGTCAGTATTGTGGTGGAACATTTTGTCTAGCTTGTGTGGCGCTCTTTTGAACTTTTGCCAAGTTCCCTTGTTTTCTCCCCTAAATTATCAATAAAAAATACCTCTTGGGAACAAGTCTGTGGCTTGTTCTCTTGACGCTATCTCAAGGTGTTAAAGAACCCTGTATATATATTTTAAAGTAAAACTCCTGGCTTAGCCTGTGAGCCTGCAGCTCTGGGGCCAGAGTGTTGCAGGAGAATAGAAGAGGACAGGACCTTTCTAGTTAAGAATAGTGACAGACACAAAACAGAGCTAATTTAGAGGTAGTTTGCTGACTCAGTTGCTAATGATGTTCTTCCTACTGGCTTAGATTCCTGGAGCACCCCACATACCTCTAGTCAAAATCAAACTGGCTCTTTGTTCTTGCTTCAGATTCTCCTATAGCCAGTGGGGGGAAAGATAGAGGTAGGAAACACAGAGCCAGCCAACCCCAGGTGGGGGCATGGATAACACATTATGTTTTGGGCTCCACCCTCCCTTTTGCTTTAATTCCTGGTTGACAAAAATATACCATGGCAAAAAATGCAAACCCAACATTTCACTTTGGAATACACTCCTTTTCTGAGTTCTTTTAAGAAACAGAAAGCTTTTCTTTTTTTTTTTTTTTTTCCTAATATAAATGAGTGGGAAAACAGAAGGGCCTCTCAGACAGTTCTTGCTTTACTAAGAAAATCTTCAATACTCAAGAACTTCTCAGGCAAAATCACTTACCTTTTCAGTTTTCTCTTTCAGTGGAAATTTGGTTCAGAACAAGTATTTCCTCCTCACAAATCTCAGTCCTTAAATGCTCCCTCTTCACTCAACCAATTTGGATAAAGTTGAAAAAAGCACTTAAGTGAGCCTAAGCTCATTTCATTTTCAAAAGTCAGTTGGGAGTCTGAAGTCTCATGGAAAATCATCAAAACTCGAGGCTCCTTAATTAATGAGGTGCTTTCAGACATTTTCCTCTTTGGCAGAATTCTTGTCTGAAAAGAGAAAATTCATTGGGGAAGATGTGAAGTCCCAAGAAGAAGGGATAGAAAACATCCTTAAAGCTCTCCCTTTCACCAAGGGTGTTCATTTCTTATGCATCTCCTCACTTTCTAGCACAGTAAAGTGTCCTGCTGCTGCTGGGTGCTCTCCATCAGCTGGGTTCTGTGTTGTCTGTGAGAGTTTTACCATCTGAGGGCAGACCATTCTCCAACAATCATGCTGTGGAGGGAGAAATCAAAGTTTTGTCAAAATCTGTGCCAGAGGTATTCCTCTCTGGGAGATCAAGGTCAAATAATGGCTCTTGCATGGGCTACAGCAGTACAAAGGGGCTGCTGAGGAGAATCTCAGTCTTCCCTGTGCTTTTTCATTGCTTTCAACTATGAATTTTGTGGGTGGCTAACAATGTTTTCTGTTCCATCAATTTGTATTTCAAAAATTAGCACAGTTGGTTAGAGCAAGGCTGTGAGTGTGATCCCCAGATGGGCCTTTCACTTAAGAGTTGGACGTAATGATCCTTCCAACGCAGAATATCCTGTGATTTTGTGAAAGGTGGGTGTACACCCTCCTCCTAGCAGTGTATGATCCATTTCTTTCTCCTGAGAGCTATGGGAGGTCCTGACTCACAGGCAGGAGAGGAGCAGACATTCCTTGAAGCATTATCTGGTCACTAAAGGAAAGGGCAGTCAGCTGTCCCTTGCCATAACTTGGCAATGCCATCATGGATGTCTCACTTTCTTGTCCTGCCCAGATTCAGATTTCACAACAGCCATATATGTAAGACAGCTCTGCTGCCTGTCTCAGGACACAGTTCAGAGTTAGGTCTGAATCACCGTGAGCCATAGCTGGCTTGGGGTTTGCACAACTGGACTACCAAAATGCCACAAAGGTGCTCTGTCTTCCTAAAAGATGTCTCCTTGACAAGACTGCTAGGGAACATTGCAAGGAACCAATGCAAGAATAATAAATAATTTACCCATCCAATGTGCATTTTGGAAGCAATGTATAATCCTTACATCTGCTTTTTCTCTTTCACTAAGTCCAGCTGAAGGAAGGTTATTACTAAATTGTATTAGGTCTTGGTGCTGCTACTGCCACAATGTAGTACTTCCAAGATCTCTACTGAAATAATTCACTCTCAGATGCTAATCAGGAAAGTGGTGGATTAATTTTGCATACAGCAACTTCTTCTCACTTTAGGCTGCAGATAGGATGCTGGTAGGAAACAGGTAGAAACCATCATAGAATATAAGGCAGATGCTGTGGAGTACAGGAGTTAATGAGTAGGATTCTGCCCTGGTCTTTGCGTATATTAGGATTTTCTATTTGTTGTGCATTTGTACATTGTCTGGTATAATGGAGTCCTGGTCTGTGTGCAGGGCTCCATAATACAAATAAATACCACCATGAATAGTGGCAGACCTTGTGTAACTGCCCCAAAGTCGTCAAAAGCTGCAAGCAGTCTGAGTCAGTACCATTGTGTAAGGGGGTAATTTTCTGCCTTGACAGTGTTGTGGCCAGCTGGAATTGTTCTCTCTGATAATTGCCAATCTGGATTTCTCCCAGATGGCAGCATCTCATAAAGAGTATCTAAGAAGAGCTCTGCTCCGCTCTCTAATAAGACTCCACGAGAGAGCTGTTCATCCCTGTCACCCCTTATCCATTGCCTCAGGCAAGTCTCCCGTCAATTTGCAGTACAAGTCATTGCTCTGTGTTTATTTTTCCTTTTTATTTTATTTCTTTATAGAAACTTCTATTTATTACCTTGGCAATGATCCACCCAGCAAGGAACAAACTGTTTTGTGACAGAAAAGATGAGACATTCTGCCCTGGACCAGCCAAAAGCAGTGCCACTGATCTTTCCTATGCCATCCTCTAGTCCCTCAGATCGTGTTTAAAAAGGCTGTGTTTTCCTAAGGCACTCATTTTTCCAGCAGAGAGAGGGTGAAAGAAGAGGTTGTGCTGTGCATCCACCTAAGGGTCCCTGAGCAAAAACCCTTCTACAGCCCACTACTGCTTAGCACACAGATATGTAGTGACTGAGGAACAGGGGGTTGCCAGTGTATAATTTTAATCCTGAAGTTCATGGGACTTGCCAGCTCAGCAGATGCTGAGGAGAACAAGACTGTAGGTAGTGCAGAAATCAGGGATTATGCAAAATGTAATTGCTCTCCTGTGTAGCTGGCACTGCAGCGGCTCAGCTCCTGATTGAGGTGATACTTGTTTCCAGTCTGCCTCTTCACCTTTTAACGTGTTTATCCATCACTGTGGTGCCCAAGTGCCTCGCAATCTAGAAGATGCTTATCCTCTCTCAGCTCTCCCATGAGTGCTATTGGCTCTCCATCAGGGATGGGAAACCAAGATGCTGATTTAGGTAAAGTTTGGAAACTGGTAGAACTGTTCCTAGGCCTTTTAGATCTCTGACCTGAAGAGTAAGACAGAAATACATGGTACCTAACACACAGTTATTTTACCAGTTTGAACCTACTTTAACTCTGAAACTCCTGGGAGCTTTGCAAAGACAGTGAAGAACTAGTTGGGATCTGTCACAGTCCTGATGCTAGTGGGTTCTGAAATGCAAGATTCAGCTCCACTGCTGGGAGTATGTTTCTTGTGCTTCTGTGTGGCTTTAGTTCCCAGTGTAATACAGAAGGACCTCAAGTCCCAGTTTAATAGAGTTGTGCAGTTTTCCAGATAAGGTCACGATGCATGAAGGAACTGTTTCTTGCAGCTAGAATTATCCACCCTTACCCCTTCATCTACCACAACTGTAGAAACTGTAGAGGTTTTTGTTTTGATTTGTTTTTTAACCTCAAAATATGGACTCAAGACATATCATTAAAACCCATGTAAAATATTCAGGGCTCTCATGTGTGAGTTGGTGTTCTATACTAAATGCTGAAAGCCAAATGCTTGTGAAAGGACAGTCTTGAATAAATAACAGTCCATCTGGAATGCTTCCTTCAAGATCTTGGAGGGGAAGAATGTACTGGAGAGAGGGAGTTGCTTCCCTCCAGGTCAGAGTAATGTGAGGACACGTATTCAATGTGTCAATGGGTTTTTTTTTTCTTTTATATTATTTTGCTTTGCTACACGATGCCCTGAAACACAGTGACCTAATTCCTCCTTCTCTTCATGTTTACTATGAACTAATAATCTTAGTTATCTACCCCAGCTAAAGCACAGGACACATTTGCATTAATAAGTCATCAAATACTTCTGAACAATAAACAAATGCACAAGAAACCTTTCGTGGACAATTCACCAAAGGAACTGTCTGCTGCAAACAGTCCAGGGATCTTTCTGAAAGTGCTCCGAAAAGCAGAGTCTGACATAAGAAGTCTGGTCTCTATTGTTAGGGGTCTGCTGGGAAGGGACCAATGAGCTACCAATCCTCCACTTGGGGGCCAGGAGCTTGCAATGAGGACAGACACTCTGAGGAGATTTCTTTGAAGCAGACTTGGGATCAGAGTCCGTCACAGCAACAAGTGTGGGATCAAAATAACCTAGTGGCTCAGTCAGTCCAACACACTGCCCACAGCAAGTTACTCCTGCTGGCTATGTAGATTTCAATGTTTTTCCCTGTGTTTTCCTAATGGGACTTTCATGACATCACTTAGAAAAGTTTCCAATAAATTCCACTGCCCTAAAGTCTTCACTACTGTCTTGCCTATATTTTCTTGCTTAATACTCCTGTTCCCACTGAGCTGTCCCCATGTCCAACTCTAAATAAAAGGCTGTCTCAGTTGTCATCTCCACCTTTCAAACACATCTGGGTGTTTTCAGCCAGTCTATCTCAGACTTTGTTTGCCTACAGGGCACAGAATTATCCCTTTCAGAGTTTTCTTAGGCTTACTCAAGTCAATCCCTTTAGGCTCATGAAATGTTTTTCTTGCTAGTTCTTGGCCTCCTCCCAAACTGTTAACAACTTTCTAGGAACATGATGCCTGGGACCTAGGGTGGTTCTGCATGCTATGGATGACCAGTGATGATAGAGGCAAGGAAAGGTCTTTGGGTGATGTTGTCATGAGAGCAAAAGGAAATGTTTCTCTGGGAAGTCTCAGGCTGAGACTGTACCAGACACAGGTTAGAGAGAAGTTGGGCAAAGCTCACAGCTAGCTCTAATCAAACCTGAGTACAGAAGCTGGGTTTACAGCAGTTTGGGATGTGTATTCCCTGTATCAGGTACTGTGCCAGGAGCAAAGCCACAGTTTACAATCACATCATGGCAATGGCTTTCTTATCTATGGTAGCACATCCATCCCACAGCTTTACAAGACATATTGACTTGTCTATGAAGTGGGTCTGGCTGGTGGTCTTTGTTTCTCCACATAAGAGAAACTGAAGGGAGGAAAATTTCCCAAGAGGACTCAGAGTTGAAAGATCTAGGGCAGAGCCACTGCTACCCATCTCCCCCCTGCAAATTCTCTGCTCTTTTTGAGTGCAGAGAAAAGGCTGTTGCTATAGAAACCAGTGGGGAAAATGTACATTATCTCATGTTTTACATACTTTTTCAAGGAGACCGTTTAATCTGAGCCTGCCGCCATGTAATTTTACAGAAACAGTAATGCTAGTAAAACTCCTGAGTGTAATAGTGATTTCAAATTACATCAAATAATCATCAATGACTTCAAAAACACCTATGCTTGTAAGCTTCTGCCCTAGCCAAGACACTGGCACAGGGCTAGTAAGGCAACCCATAATAAGGTGCATGACAGGAGAGTAAATCTAAGGCATCAAAAGGTGCGATGAGAGGTGGGGGGTGGGTTCTTCACAGTGGTAAGCAGCAGCTAACATCTGAGGAAGGACAAAAAAGCTAAATAAAATTTCTTCACATTTTACTTGTTTGTAGAGAAGTAGGAAATAAAGATGAAAGGTACAATTTATAGAATACATTCTAGCCTATCTTTTTGTTTCTTTACATGCACAACCTCCTATTGCTTTCCTACATTTGTTAGCCCCCTTTTGAAGCTCCTTTCTGCTGCCCTTTTAAAAATTATCCCACATTTCCTACTTGCCTTTGTAAAAGCCCTTTGACCTCCCGGACAATCAGACATATTGTACCCCAGGGTCTCAAGGAGACAACACTCTTTGCGAGGCTGCATCATGAAAGCCTCTCTCTAGCATCAGGCTGGCCTGGTGGCAGCAGTTCTCCTGGGGATCCTTCAGAACAGAAGCCTAATTTAGTCCTTTGGATATCAAAACAGGCCTTCACTCTGTCCTTCCTACACTCAGTTTGTTTTTTACTTAATTCACCATGAACCAGTGTTTCTTTCCTGATTTCCTGTGGCTTAATTAGATTTTTGCCAATATTTATAGTAGCTCCTATGTGTTGACTTGCAATTTCTTCAGGACAAGGACTTTCTTGCTGTATTGAGCAATATACAAAATAAATCTCAGTCCTATCTTTTTCCAGGGCTGTGATTGATCCTCAGTCAGGTCCCTGCTAGATGTTCTGAAAGTAAGTACACAAAAACATCAGCAAGGCTTTGTATCACTAATGTTTGGGTTTATATACTGCAATATAGGACAAGGTAGCTATTGGAATAAAGCAACTCAATTACACCAGGTAAGACCAAGTAAAGATACACCAGCTCTCAGCATCTTTTCCACAGATCCTTTCCTCCAGACTTGCCCTTAGTCCTGTGCATTTTCATGACTTCTTGGGTTGCAGTAAGTTCTATGCAGGTGCCTTGAATCCCAAGGGGGAAAAAAGAAAAGACTGTTTCTCTTTCCATTGCCTCTGAGACCTGGCTGTAGGTCTGGTCTTTGCTCCTTTCAGGGTCTTGCAGTTTCTGCACACACGTAATAGAGTTTCTCATAAAGCCCTTCCCTGTTCTACCTTACAGTCAGACACATTCAGTGGTTAGCAGGGAAGAAGTAATTCGCCTTTCCTCTTCCTGCCTTACCTTATACCCCCTGTGCAGGAAGGTAGCCTTGCTCTCTGTTTGCCAGTCCCAGCCTTTTTCACAGAACATAATGGCTGCTAACTGTGAATAAACAACTGATACACATACTGTCTGGTTTAGGGGCTGTAAGAACTTCTAGAGCTCAAATAATATATAGATATTAATAGAATGACTGTAATGATATAATAAAAGAAAAAAAAATATCCTCAGAAGCACAATAATCTAACTTCAAAAGCAATTACCATCAGTAACAAAATGCAATGAGAAGACTAGGATTACTTTAATGAGATTATCTGCTTATTGCCATTTGTTTTTGTGGGTGACTGTAATACTGTTTCACCCTCATTCCCAGTCAGTTTCTCAGATGCTTCTCACCCTGAGCATTGGCCAGCCAAGCTGGACTGTGAAGCTGGGGCTCACTGGCCTCCCCATGGGATCCAGCCTATCTCTGTGAGCACCTTGGTCTTCAGCCTCCCCTATTCTTGTGCCTTTGTTGTCTCTGCAACATTGTTTTTCCACACTGGGTGTCTTTGTATCCATGGCGGAAAAGGCAGGAATGGGAGGACATGGAAGGGTGAGGAAAGCTGGTGTCTTCAGGGAGATGGAAGGAGAGTAGGCAAAATAATTGTAAGGTCAGTGTTTTTAGACAGAGGCAGAGACTTGATTATGAAGACTCTTTTGAAATTCAGCTTTATCCAGCAGGCCAGGGAGAGCAGATATAGGCTCAGTAAGGAAGCACCTGGTCTATAGTGCAAGGAGTTCTCATTTAGCTTCCCAAAGCCTCTTAACCCAACCAATGTTTACACTTGTGCCCTTCTTACTCCATCTTCAAACCCCCTCCATGTCCTTGTGGCACACGAATCCCAGAGTCATGCACTTGGGTGGAGAGTTTGTAGAGACGTGGGCATGTGCTCTGGGGGACCAAGGCTCAAACAGCTGGGATGTGCAAATGGTGAGAGGGAGAGACTGCTAAGAAAATAACCAGTGATGTGTCTGCAGAGATCACATTAAGTCACACCAGAGATCAGCATATCAGCTCTGTGCATGAAGAACAGAGTTGTTGTTTTCTTGTGTTGGAGGCAGCATGGGGAAGAGTGACTGTCGGCCTCTGCAGATATCTGTATATATAAGTTAATGTTCAGATAGATAGACAGATAGATGTGGATATAATTCTATTCCAAACTGACAAGTGTGTAGCCCCTGGTGTCTGGAGGACTTAGAAGGTTCTTCCAGAACTTACTGGAGATCTCATCAGGACTTGCAACCCAGAACTCACTTGCCTTGATGCACCGGCACAACATAAAAACTGGACCTTCCTCCTTATCCTTGGAGGAAGTATAAAAGACCAGGACACAGGTAATAAATAAACCAGGTTTAATCATAAACCATTTACATATTTATAGAGAGGGAGGGAGACATGATCAGAAAGATGCTGCCTTGGCAACAGGAATAAAAGAACAGTGTATTTTACCAGTCAATATACAGTACCAATGAAGGGTGGAGCTGATAAATGAATATGGGATTTTGCGTCCCAGAGGCTAATTTTTACAGACAATCATCATTCTTGGTTTCCTGTCAAATTATAGCACGAACTAGCTCACAGCTCTGCCCAAGACACAGCAAGGCAGCCACAGCCAAGAACAGAAACTGAGGGTGAGAAAGGGAGAATATATCTGAGGTATATATAACATACATATTCTACTGTTGTGTACAGTCTTGGGGCCATGCTTTGCTCACAGATATGTGTGCACACATCTCATTTCAGTCAGCAAGAGTGGTAAGCTCATATCTGAGAGAATATATTGGGCTTTGAGGGCATACAGGAACTCATCAAACAACAGAGCCAAAAGCAGAACAGGGAGAGAGATGAAGACAAGGAAGCCTGTACTTAGCTGAGAAAGGAAAGAAGTGAATGGACAGCCCCAGATTTATCTGACCAGTCTGTTCAACCCTGTTTGGACAGCCAGCACAAAGCTTCTGTTCTGAAGAACTTCTGCAGTGCAAAGGTTTACATCCAGGCAACCTTTATCAGACAGTGGGGGAATACACGAACAAAATGACTAGAGGCATGTTAACAGAAGAAATACAATGGAGCTGGCCCTATAATCATTCAGTTCCTAATTCTGAAGAACAACCCAATCCTGCCTCTTAAGTGGCCTAAGTCTACATATTAATCTGGTCACTCTCAGCTGATACAGGCAGAGGAAGAAATCATTACTCCGGTGACCATCAAGGCAGAGGGTGGCATTTGTACTATGGTACTCAGAGTTGGTGTGGCTGCTTTGAGAAACAATATCACACCAGGCTTGAAAAGCAGTCAAATGCATTGGTTTTTGCAGAACTATTTCACTTTCAATCAATGTACATACTAGAAAATTTTACAGATGAAAACCACCTTTCAGTGGTAGAAAGCAGACACTATTTAACGTCAAACACACCATCTGATTTTACTAAAAATCCACCCCCAGACAATAAAAAAACCCCAAATCCCAAATAAAATCTATAACATAAACCAACATTCATGTCAATGTCAAATGGTAACTGTTCCCACAAACATAAAATCAAGTTCTTCTTAATGCAGGTGCCCTCAGAAGTGAGTGGAAGTCATGCACCCACACGTAGAGTCCACTCCCAATCTGTGAATCCTCAGTTAGGACTGCTGCCCTTTGAAATGCAAGTCCCACTTTTTAAAAGGAGAGCTCCACACATGCATGCACACATACACACAGGCACACAGAGATTCACACACACACACATAACTTCCTCTCTCTTAGCAAGAGCTGCATGCTGGATAAGTGTTAATGCCTCCTGTGCATTTTTGACCTATTTTCTTTGTAAGGATAAAGTTGAAAAGTCTTTACTTCTCAGGCCTGTGTTCTTTAAACAAAAAGGGGAATGAAGAGGAACCACATTACAAAGACAAAAAGATGCACTCGTGTCTCAGGCGTATACTTTTTTCCCAGTCATTTTCAAGGATGATGTTATTTACATTTGTGACTCAGCAGAATCCACAGGAAGAGTTATCCTTTCTCCACGTTGGGCTTTCTCAATAAACCCCATGAACTCGTTCTCTGTTCCCGTGGACCATTTTTTCTTTAAGGCACTGCATGTGGATGTTGACTTCAGACAGAAGTGCAAGCCTCCTTCACTGGATTGTGCATTTCTCCCTCTCTCTGGACTGACCTTCCCGGAGAACTTTCGATTTGATATACTTCAGGTCACTGTTGACGCTTGGCCGGCGAGCAAAGGGAGAGATCATGCCATAGGCACCCATGTCCTTGAATCGGCGCATGCGGAAGGATTTCTGTTGGAAAGTGTCACCATACTGGATGGAGATCTTCCTGTGGAGAGAAGGGCTCATCTCATGAGGTAGCTTGGCCATACTGAAGAGAACATAGAACATCTCATCCACATTGGTGTTCTTCTTGGCTGACACTTCAAAGTAAGCACAGTTTTCGTCACTGGAGACAAGATTCTCACCTTCATCAGTGCGTACCTTGCGGAAGACTTCACTGTGGTCATTTTTGTTTCCACAGATCACCATAGGGAGGTCAGCTGATTCCTTGGTCTTGTTCTTCAGGCAGGATTTGACCTCAAGGATCTGTTTCTGGAGCCGCTTGACCTCATCAAAGGATTCTCTGTTGTCCAGGCTAAATACCAGGATGAAAACATCCCCTGCAAATTAAAAAAAATACTGTAAAGGTTTGTTCGTTGCAACCAGTGTCAGAGGAACAAATTTTGAAAAAGACATAGGTTTATTTGCCATCTCTTCCCCATGTTTTTTGGTTGGTCCTTTGGCATCTATTCACTCAGCTGTACTTTAGTTCTTCTAATTCAACTCCCCACACCTTTCTGTAGTGCTACGGAAAAGACTTTTGGCTATGATGTTACTTCAGTGATATCTGAGCACATTCCTAGTTTGCACTGAGCTTGTAAGTTATTGTGTGTTTTGCTCTCTTTTGTAAACGTGGCTCTATCTCAGCTCTGCTGCATTGCTCTTCCTTTCTCTTCATTTTGTTTGTATCTCCGTGTAAAACACAGCCTGTCTGACACCAGTAGGAGTGGAGAGCTAGTAGCCACTCAGCCTTGGTCTTTTGATTACACAATGCATGGAACAACACCTGAACTAAAGATTTAGAGCTGGTCAGTCCTGAATGCCTAAGTCAGTAATAAGAAGTTTCTCAGTGTGCAGTACTCTGCTGCCATTGCATTTGCTCAAGAGAAACAGGCCATGGAAAAAAGAAATACATAAATGACACAGATCCCCTGGCATTTCCTTTTGACATTTCCTGACTTACAATTCCTTATGCAAGTAGAAAATAAGGCAAACCATTGCCTGTTGAATGACATTCATGTGGAACATGCTAAGAGAGCTTTCAGGGACAAAAGCTCACATTTGCATCCCAGAAACTGGTCCTAGGACCTCACTGAATGCACATGCTATCCTGGCCAGATGTGAAACTTATGTTTCACTGGCCAGCTAGAAGGGTAGACAGCGAATCCAGAAAGTAGGTTTGCTGTGAGGTGTGGCTGAAGATATCTCTACTGTTACTTTTACAATTAAAAAATTCATTTTAGCTCACAACAGGAACAGTTTGACAGTGAGAATGTTCAAACTGAGCCCCCCATTTTCCTTTCCCCTCCCCTCCTTTTAACACATTTGATTAAGCACAGACTAAAGAGGTATCTTTCTACTGGAATATCAAATCAAAGAAATTGGGCTGGAAATTTTAGGAATAAAAAATTCTTTGGGATTTTCTTGGTTAGAATTCCCTTCTTGTGCATTTTACATTTGTTTTTCACTACATGTGTTTTATAATGACATGTTTATTTTGCCCTCTTCTGCTCTTTGTGCCCTCAAGATTTTATTCAGGCATTTATTTGTGACTGCAATAAAAATACAGAGCAAGAGGGGAAGGTAGAAGGGAAATAAACTAGAAGGAAATTTCAATTTCAGATCTTCACCTAGTGGACTTCCTTTCTGTGGCTAATGCATTCCCTATAGTGCTGGAGCACCCCAGACAGGAAACCTCTCTCTCTGGAAGTGTATCTTGCAACAACATCAAGCAGTCCCTTTAGCTTCCTCCCAAGAAAAAGTCATCTCCATGCTACACTTTTCAAGCTAATCTTGAAAATAATCTATCCTTAAGATCTTTCACCCACTGTTACCCATCTACTCACTTCCCCACGACTTTCTCACCTGTCAGGATAGAAAGCCTCCTCATAGCAGGGAAAGGGTGATTCCCAGAGGTGTCCAGGATGTCCAGCTGATACATGTCTCCCCGGATGTTGTAGACCTTGCGATGAAAATCCTCGATGGTAGGAGTGTACTGATCCTCAAACCGGCCGTTGAGAAAGCGTGAGACGATGGAGCTTTTCCCCACCCTGGAGGCTCCCAGCACTACCATCCGGTATGAGTTCTTGGCTGGCACATTCAGGTTGCAGTTTCCACCAGACATGGTCTTCATCATTGCTTGATCCTGAAAGAGGAAACAGCAGAGTTGGAGGAAAGATCAGAAACGGAATGGAAGATAAAACAGGGAGCTCCTTACCACAAGCTTGTCAAAGAGTGCTCTGGAGCATAGTCCTGGTTAGTAGATGAATGGTCCGTACAGAAATCTTTTAACGGGAAATGCTTAAACTTTTCCAGTCTCATTTCCAGAGAATATTTGGTTTTGGTTTTGGGTTTTTTGTTTGTTTGATTTTGTTGTTGTTGTTGGTATTTTTTTTTTATTTTCTTTTAAAGTAATATAAAAATGAAGGTATTTACACTGAAAAATAACACGCTTTTGAATTGCAATTTGCTGTTTCATCTAAACATTAAGGGCTAAATTCATCAGCTGTGCTTCAACTTAGACACCAACTTCCTTCCCACCATCTGCATCACTTACACATTACCAGATTTTTCAGTAGAGCTTGGTTCTCATTTAGATACGTAAACACAGAGGTCAGATTCCCCAATATATTACATTCACTGCAGCTGCCACTAGAACCTAGATCGCTTCATTTCGTTGCCTAAATAGGAGTTGTGCATGATACTTGTTTTCTGAGATCAACTAAAAGTCAGACACAAACAAAAATCATGCTGAACATCAGTGGCAGCTAGACATCTCAGTAACTTTAAATAGCTGGTCCCGTGCAACCTTCATTGCTGGTGCAGGGAGTGCGAGCCACAAAATAGCACTGGCTGGTGATAAATTCAAACATCTGTACCTTCAGTGACCTTTTAGAAACAAGATTTTAATCTTGCTCTTTGGACTGGTAGTGTGGGAATTCCCTATCAGCAAACTATCAGCATTGCAGCAGGATGGCTGGCCATGGGTAGAACTGCAGAAATGTAGATTTCGTAGGAGCTTCAGTCTTTATACATACACAGCTCTTGTGGGTGTCATGGTCTTTGCGAGTGCTAAGTACAAGCAGAGGAAAAGATGAAGGACAGCCATCTTAAATAGCTATTAGACATGATTTCCAACCCCTGACATCTAAAATGTCAGAGACCTTGGAGATTGCATTTTGACATAGCACTCAGATGCAGGAAACTTTGATAGGAAAGAAAAAGTGATGCTCAGACATTTTTCGTGTACCAGTTCAAATGAATTGTGTGCAGAAAAGAAAAATATAACCCCTGTATGGGGAAAGCTGACTGTTAGAGCAAAGAAGGCACATTTTGGAAAGAGTTTATTTTGGTTACTAGGATCTTATTAAAGAATAATCAAGTTCCTACTATGCCGTTTATTTAACTTAGGTATTGTTTATTTAATATTACAATGCAAGTACTTTATGTACACTGAAATATCATTCCTGGGTCCAGATCTGGATTCTTATCTTTATGCTGAGTGAATTTTATCTCCCAGGCTTTTATGTGGCTGACAATTATCTCAGTCAAGAGCTTAAAATATTTTACTTTGTTTAACATGTGCTAAGCACCAAAGCAGCAGTGAAGATACGGTCACTGCTAAATAAAGAAGTCTCTGGAATTCTGATCCAGCATCATTCCAAGTGCTGTGCTATTGCCCAAGGAAATAGCAAAACACAACTATTTATCATTATTAATATAATTTGCTGCATGACAACAGCATACTCAGCCTTACCTAAAGGACAAAAGAAAATGTAATGCTCTCCTCAGAGTAGCTTACACTCTGAATTACAGTCAGCAGGCAGGACAGCATGATATTAGAGGCAGACAGTAATGTCAGCACACAACTTTGAAAGGACACATACATGCAGAGTTATGGTACTGCTGGGATTGCTGTGGTGGGAATGACAGCAAGGAGCACACCAGTATTTGAACTGGACTCTGTGTTCTAGCTACAACAGGACCTATCTGGTATTTGAACTGGACTCTGTGTTCTAGTCACCACAGGACCTGTCTCCAATAGTGCAGAAACACCGTATTCAGTCTCTGAAACAACACTGCCATGTACGCTGTCTCTGCCTTTTCCTACGTAGCCAGTTCAATACTGTCTTCCATTCGTGAACAGACTTAATGCTTCCTTTCTCCCTCTCGGGCTTATTTGGCAGAGAAAAATAGGGAGATAGATTAATAAGGAAAACTACAAACTTCTTTACAGCCCAGCATCAGTATCTAGAAGTGAGTCAGCTCTTCAGACTGAGATGGACCAGTGTAGCTGCATGAGGGTGAGTGGACTGTGTTGGTTTACACCTGCTAGAGATCAGTTTCGTACAACTCGGTGCAAAAGCATCAGGGATTGAGCACAATTATGCATTTTAAGCAAATGCCTTATATGTCCTGTACAGAACATGCTTGCTGAGGGACCTGATCACTTTACGCTGTCCTTGTTCCACCTGTCAAGGCATTCAGTCAAGAGAACTCCTGTGCTTTCTTAACTGTTTTTCATTTCACTTGAAGTCGAAAAATGCTTTCCAGCACTTTGACTCATGGAGTTGCTACTCATCACCTCTCCTGCAAATATGACTCCAGAGTGTGCTGTTGAACTGGAATATTATATTTGTGGTTTGTGCCTTCTCTTCTTATCCCCCCACTCCAATTTTTCTCCGGTTCAACACAGTCTGCCTTCTTTCCTTTTCAGAAAAGGAATGAAACTTCAGCCTTCACACCCAGAGGTGGCAGGGGGGGAGCACAGGCACTCACTCATACATTGAAAAAGATTAAAGGCAGAAGAAAAGAAACAGAGAGAGAGACCACATGTTCATGTACTAAGTAAAGCAAAATCAATCAGAAGAGAATGAGGAGACAAACAAGCTCCAGCTGGCTTTAATCTACATCTTTTCCTTCCAGTTTATTAAATTCTTAAGCATAGTTTAATTCCCAGTGATACCTTCTGCTTTATATACTGGCTTGATGCTAGAAATTTTACATTAGTATTTTATATTGGTACAGTGCAGGGATTTCAAAATGCCATAGAAATATAAACAATTAATGTTATCTCCTCTTAATAAAGGGAAAGGCTCATATGCCCAGAGAGAGCTGAAACAGCAGACCAAATTCATCATTAAATCCCATTTATCTTGACTCCCTGTGTCATCTTCTACCCGGTAACCACCACTGCTCTTTTCATAGGCAGGCATCGGGTGAATGACAACAAACCTGCTTTTGTATGCTCTGAGGAGTGCTCGACTGAATTCCAGTGAGGTACTGACAAATCTGATCCTGAGCACCCAGAGAGAGATATCTAAGGAAGATATTCTTCATTCAACCTACCAAGAGCTATTGCACCTTAGTTTTCCATCCTCCCATCAGGGTGTATGCTCCCTACCACTCCCCATCCATGAACAGACTTCTGAACTACCTCTCTTGCACTCCTCCATCTCCAGCTACTGCTTCTGTCTCTGTTTGCCACCCCAGAGTAAATCACTGCACCCAGCTAAAAAGGACATAGGCAGACACAAATGCTATCATGCATAACAAACCTGTCACTTGTTAATCACTATTAGTGTCCCTGTAATTTCCATGCACACCAAAATCACTCCCGTGGGATGTTTGTTTCCTACTTTCATCCCAAACTCCATGCTGATTTCTTACCTCTCTTTCCTTGGAGGAGCAGTCCTGGATCTTGGTGCAGTCTGATGAAGCTGATAATTTTAATCAGGGGTGGCTGCTGCTGTAAAAGGCTGTTGTTCTGTGGATCCCACGTTGCTTATTCTGGGCTCAGTTCTTCTCCAGTGTTTTCCAAGAACTTAGCAGGATTGGGAAGGACTGCAGGGCTCCAGAGGGTGTTATCCCATGAATGGTAATTACTGGATCAGGCAATCGACATGGGCTAAAGAAGAGTCTCAGAACCAGTGACAGCTTTTCCCTTTGGTGAGATGAGCTTTTTCCTTCACAGCCTCAGTTCGAGAAAAGGAAAAACAGAGTCTCTCCCACCCTCACTGTCTTTTCTTACAAGTTGCGTAGGCTCTGCTGAGGGGGAAAGAATTTCAGGAGCAAGACCTAGTTGTGCAGGGTAGTGGGTGCATCTGGCCGGCCCACCCTGCCTCTATGCTGCCTCAGAGCCTATGGAGAAAGATCAGTGCAGGCATAGAAGTTGTCTATGCTTCCCCAGGTCTTGCCTGGTACATCCCTCTGCAGAAGCTTCTTTTCTGCTGGTCTGAGATTTGCTTTAAAATATTCTCTTTCTAGGACAGAAGGGGTTTTTCTTTATATTTACCAATTAAGTCTTTCTTCTTCCCTCGCTGCCTTTCTCCTTCTCACTCTCACAACTACTGGCAAATTGCAGATTTTTCTTCTGTAGGACTCACAGATAATTGGCTCAACTCCTCCCTTGAAGTCAGTGTCAGACACAGGGGAAGGAGGGGTGCTGAGGGGGTGGGATTTTGTGCCTATTGGAAAAATCTTTTCTCCTCTAAACAGAAAGTTCATATGCATCGCAGACTGCACATTCCCTGTCTTTCCACCAGAGACCTGTATGTATGCATGTGTGGGGAATGAGTTAGCGTGTGTGTATGAGACATAGAGAATTCATTTACTTTGCAAGCTGTAAATTCATAAGCTGTTTCTAAAGGCTCTATACTTCCGTGCTGATCTTTTCTGCTAGATAGCAGCAGATTGACTCATTCCCCAAGTAAGGGCTTTCTGTCCATGATATCTGTGATACTTTTGCTGTATGGAATACTTTCTCCTATTTCCTCAACCTCAAAGACATTTACATTAGAATGGCTGGTTGGTTTAACTGAGAAACAAGAATAATGTGCAACTGCTGTTCTCTCATTAATGTTTAAATAAATGAAAAACTAAACTACTAATGGGTAATAGAAATGTTAAAAAAAGGTCAAACAACTGAAAGTGTGGGGAACTGAAACTCAGAAAACAGACAGAAACAAATTAAAAATAGGGTGAATCCAAGTAGTTTGTTAAACCCCAAATGAAAAATTGTGTTTGCAATTTATTTAATTGATAATTAAATTTTCTCTCTTTTTTGAGCTAAAGTAATAGTTTAGATCTTTGAGTGTATTTTAAAAGATGCCAAAAAGATTGACTTTGAAACATTTGAAATGAACTATTTCAGCATTTCCCACCTAAAACTCCTGATCAGGGGCAGGGTGGGGGAAAGAGGAAGAAAAACACTTTGAGATTTTCAAGGCATTTTGACAATAAGAAAATGGAAGGGAGGCACAGTCTTCCAAATGTGAAAATAGTTTCAGGTATCCTGCAATCCTCCTCCTTTTCTGAGGAAATTTACTCTTTTTTGAACACAAAGATTCTTCCAACTACCATGTACGTTTCATCTCCAGATGTCCCCCCCTTTTCTATACCCCTACTCCCCGTGAAAAAATTCCTGTAGCTTTGGAGGAATTTTTGAGATGCTTTGCTTTTTCTCCTTCTCGGAGCACAAGGAGATTTCTGTCGCCACCCTCGGAATAACGCTTCCCTGCTTTGCCCGCGCTCCTGGCGCTGCACAGCAGCCATCCACAGCCAGCAGCCGCAGCAGCTGCCGAGGAGGGCTCCTCTCGTGGCTGTTGCAGGCACATGGTCTGACACTCCTGTGAGTGTCTCTGTGCCGACAGACATGGAAGGATACGGCGCGGGCTGTGGGATGAGTCCTGCTGTAACTGTCTGTGAGAGGCAGCAGCTGCCACTAAGGTCTGTCATGGCTGTCCTGAGCTGTCCTGATGTGCATCTGGGGACTCCCAGGCTAACACAAAGGCAAAACAGCATTGATCAAATTTAGGGTGCAGCAGCTCCTGCAAACAACTTCAGATTTGGGAAGGAAGGGCACAGCTCGGCAGACCACCATTGAAACACTCCTGGTGTTTCACCTGGTACCGAACTGGTAATTGGTCATGACCTGAACTGAGCTCTTTTTAGACAACAGTACCAGATCTCCTTTGTCAGCTCCTGTGCCTTTTTTCTTTGGCAAAAAGCAGAGGAGTATTTTTATGGCTCAGACAGATTTTTGGCATAAGATATGATGCTTCCCATTCCTAAGTCATTGGTTCAGATCAAACCTGGACCAAAAGCTGACATCTTTGGTGTCCGGTCAGCTATTTGTGTAGCTTAGATTCAAACAGAGTAACCAGCATCTTGGTATCATTGCCACAGGAGAAACTGCCACAAAAATCAGCAAATTCAAGTCCTGTAATGCTACAGAAAATAAACTCCACTTTCATCCCTGTAGCTCACATGTCAAGTGAACTGAGTTCTCTACCAAGAAAGAAGTGTAGTCATCGAGGAGACCATCTCATCAGCCTGGAATCTCAGCCTACTCAAGCTCTTTTGAAAACCAAATGCAAAACTCTTGCCTAGCTGGCTTCACCGCGTCCAAACTCCTACTCAGCTGTTCTCTCCAGCATTTCAAGTAGCCAATCGAGTTCCTCAAATGATATCAAAATAAAATAGGAACATACTTGACTATTCACCCTAGCTTTATTTGATCTCTTATCAGACAGCTAGGAAAAATATAAATTAGTTTTGAAGTAAGCCTTCAAAAGATAATTGATAACTATGAACCTTCAGAGGCTTGGAAGACATTGTTGTAGGTTTTTAGACTGGTGTTTTTTGCTTCCTTTCCTATGGTGTGCTCCCAGTTAAGGAGTTGACAAAAAGCCAGGTTTTCATACTTTTCCCTCATGGCTCAGGAGACCAGAGCTCAAAAAAAATCCCTACTTTTTCAAAGGCATCCTGAGGGGTTCTGAAGGAGAAGTCATGTTATATCTGCCCCCATCTGAGGAGTAGAAATAGCAGCACCTCTTTGCTTTTAGGGTTATAAAGGGAATAAGTGAATCAGAGAGACAAAGTCACTGCCAAAATGAGAGGAAAAGTCCCTAGTCTCAACAGTTGCCTCTGGTTAGTCAGAAACTAACAGCCTTTCTTAGGGCTTACGGATATTTACCAATTTAAAAGGCAGGCTTACAATGTATTATTCTCTGGAGGCATTTCTTCCTCCCACTCCTTCAGTCTATAAAGAAAGCCTAAATGAGGTTTCTATCTGTCTAAGGCTTTCTCTTAGGATGACAGGCTGCAGAGAACCACCATTGCTACAAAGGGCTGTGCTTGCCTCACTGGGTGACACTGACCATAGTTTTTGGGTGTCCAGTGTGAGAGACAAGAGAAACAGAATGTGTGGAAGATGAGTTATATCAACTGAACAACGTGGGATGTCAGTGGATGAAAAGCTCAACATGACCCGACAATGTGCACTTACAGCCCGGAAAACCAACCATATTCTGGGCTGTATCAAAAGCAGTGTGGCCAGCAGGTTGAGGGAGGTGATTCTGCCCCTCTACTCACCTCTCATGAGACCTCATCTGGAATACTGCATCTGACTCTGGGGGCCCCAGCAAGGACATGGACCTGTTGGATTGGGTCTAGAGTGCCACAAAGGTGATGAGAGGGATGGAACACCTCTTCTATGAAGACAGGCTGAGAGATCTGGAGTTGCTCAGCCTGGAGAAGAGAAATCTGTGCTGAACACTTTAGCACAAGTACCTAAGGAGGGCCTACCAGTAAGATGGAGTGGGGATAGGACAAGGCATAATGACTTTAAACTGGAAGAGAAGAAATTCAGGTTAGATTTAAGGGAAAAAATACTTGCTACGAGAGTGGCGGGGCACTGGCACAGATTGCCCAAAGAAGTTTTGGATGACCTATCCCTGGAAGTGTTCAAGACCGGTTGGATGGGGCTTTGAGCAACCTGTTCTAGTGCAAGATGTCTCTGGCCGTGGCAGAGGGGTTGGAAGTAGGTGATTTTTAAGGTCCCTTCCAACACAAACCATTCTATGGTTCCATGGTTTGTTGATGCAGTGGCTCATCAGCACATGTAGCTGCTGTGTCTGATGTTGGCATGCAGGTCCTGCTGGCTCATCTGTGGGGCTACCTCAGCTGGAAGGTACTGCAAATGGTGCAGCTGTGACTGGTAGACAAGACAGCTGCATGTTTTTTGGTTCTGCCTGTACAGTGGTGGGCAGAGAGGGAGGACTAGGGAGGGCGAGTCAAAGGAAGTGGAAGAGAAACGTTGCAGAAAGAGGCTGGGTAGAAAGATGCACAAAGGAATGGGGAGATACAAGGGGAAAATACAGCTGATATGTGTTGCACTAACCAGCTGGTTTCAAATGGGGAAGACCTAAATGAAGCAATTTGCTCTGTGGTGAGACACAACTGCTTCTCAGACCCCTCAAAGGAGCTTCCACCTCCCTGAAGACAGGTGCAGCTCTCAGGCAGCATGCACACTGACCATGCTGGCACCACGATCCAGGGAAATGTGGGCTCATGAGGCTGAACTGTCACTGTCATGAGTAATTTAATGCCTTCTGCAGCTTCAGGTACTGGCCGTGGCTGGAGACAGAGACTGATGTGATGGGCTGATGCAGCAGGACCAGTCTGTTTCTCTCCACCTTAAGGCAAATGACAGAAGTGACAATCACATGCCATTCATCTCTGGTCAGAATTAGTTCAAGACAAAAGATGTTCCAAGGCTTTTGTCTCCTCTTCGAAAGCAAATGCAACAGAGATTAAATATTTAAACCAGCTTTTCTCTTTCTTTTCCCATTCATTTTTACTCCCCTCATTATTCAGTAAAGCAGGCTCATTTTTCCACCCCCTCACCTTCCTTCCCTCCCTCCCACATTCATCTCTCCTGGTTGCTGCTCCAGCCCTTGAGCAGTGCTGAAAAGTTAGTGTTCAGAACTCAGTAAGCTGCAGGTACCAAGTCATATTCTGAACAGCAAATGGATGAACAGCTGCAAGTGTTACTGACCCTGCATTACCTGTACCCCCTCCCAGCATTTAAACTCAGTGAAGGGCTCTCCAGGGGTGTTACAGTGACTGTGAAAATAACTAATGATTATCAGTTATGAGTGAGAACAGTAATAATTGGGAGAATACAGCTGGAGAAGGCATACCATTTAGAAAGTGGTGGTTTGATTTATATTCTTGGTCCTGTCACAGAATTTGTGTATAACTGTAATTTCTCAGCATCCCAGAGTGTAAAATGTGTTAATAGTATTTACTGAGATCCCTACAAAATGGAAAAGCATTACTTTGCTGTGAAAAATGAATTCAAGTCACCTCTTCTTTTTTGCATTTGCCATGAATTAGTTTTTCATTCATTTTAATGAAATATTTTTGAGAAAAACTGCATCTCTGGTCCCCCCCTCCTTTCCTTTTGCCACTAACACAGGATGTCCAGATTTCTTCACCAGACGTGCATGCATCCTTTCATTTTTATTCCACTGTTGAAATTTTTTAAAACTCCCCATATTTGAAAAATTATTCAGAAGCAAAATTAAAGCTAAAAAAAAAAAAAAGCTTATTTAAAAATACTTCAGGGTAGGACATGGGGAAAAAAACAACCAAAGTGTACAAGTAATTTCTTTACCCTCAGTGAATTCTAAGGCAAGGGTGGTTTGTAGACTCTCATGCTCTGATGGAGGAAAAGCAATCCCCAAGACATCCATCCATGTAGCTTTTGATCCTGCTGGAGCAGAAGAACAAGTCATGCACTCACCTGACAGTGAACACAGAGTGCTTCACGGAGTGGGCGTAGATATACTCTGTTTTTCAGTTTCCATTTACCATCCCACTTCCCTACCTGCTCCCAGGTCCTTGTCCAGACAGATTAACACCTGTGAAGGAGCCAAAGCAGATCTCTCCTGCTGAATGATGCTGGTAGAAAGGGGTTTATTAAAAGGGCCCCCAAAACTCTGCCCTGACTGACACCTTCCAAAAGACAGAGAGCAAAATAATTCCTTTTGGGCCATTTTTGTAGCTGTGTCCCCAGTGATGTTGCTTGGATCCCCAAGATATGTCCTTACCTGCCCTGTTTTACTATTGGTTCTGACCCTCTTACAAGGGCTGATGATCATCTCTGGAAGATTTTTACCTGCAATGGGAATATGGACAACTAAGGAGAGCAGAGGGGAAGGAACAGTTGGGAGAAGATGAAGAGGACTGTGGAGGAGAGCATAAGTCCTCATGGAAAAATATCTAATCAAAAGTACAATTCAGGCTCATCAGATACAGATGAAAAAAAAGACAAAACAAATGGAACAAGAGGAGATGCATGAAAAATAGATGAAACAGAGACTGATAACCCAGAGCCCTCTGCAGCACATGTGATGCTGCCTTGTAACCAGCTCTTCTATTTTGGTTTCCATTAAGAAGTGGCAATTGCAAGTCTGGGTCTGGCCACTATATTTGGTATGAGCTGGTTCCATATAAACACTCCCAATGAGAAGCCCTCTTTGCCTTACAAGCTGTCAAAGGCAAAAACTTTCTTCTCTAAGGATCTGGTTTCTCACATTCCTTCCTTACTCCACCAACACCTTCAATCTACAGCTGTGCCTCCAGAAAACAAGGTTAATTCACCTGCAAAACCTGTCAGCCTTTACAAGTATGTCCTTCTAGCACAACTCTTCTCACACCATTGTCTTTTTATGCCTGGCTGACAAGCTTGTCTAAATCCAATGGAGCTCCCTGAAGCCATGTGGGTAGACTGCACAACCACAACCCTGAAGCTTCGTGGTGGCTCTGGCTCTACAACCACATGATTGTGCACAGGTTTTATTTGGTACTTGGGTTCGCTGTGGTTGCTAACAAGAACATGAATTAGGGCACCGTGTCTTTACACAGGGTTAGTTGTTTCTGTGCCTTCCTCTATCTAAAGGACCAGTCCTATGTTAGAACATGGGCTTTACAGTTCCTTCCATTAAGAAAATAAGAATGTTTTGGGGACTGAAAAATGCCATGTTCCTTTGATCTGAGAGATATTATACACCTTTTTTCATCATGAAAGGAAGACAGTGAATGGGAATCACTCTGAGGGAAGAAGAGGTGAGAATGACAGATTGTTCTTTTATATTTATTTTGTTCTTGTTCTGTTTCCCCCTCTCAGAGGACTGCAATTATGTACTCAAGAACTAACGTAAAATCCATAATAATAATAATAATGGTAATACTATGCACTCTTAGTCTAACTTTTTTGTTAATATCTCCACGTGTTCTGCAAATATCTAGGAAGCTACTTCCCTAGGTTAAGTCTCCCCTGCAGAGCAGGAACATCAATATTTTAGCAGTTTACAGATGGAAAACCTGAATGTGCTTACAGGTTTTAAGCAGTTACTCCCAGGTTACTTGGGGTAAGCATCTCCTGACTTAAGGTCCCTCTACCCACACTACAAACTAACTGAAAACTGAGCAGCCATTACTAATGAGCAAGCTGTGGAGCATGAGCTAATTAGTCCTGTTGAGAGATTATATAGCTTTTGGCCAGTTCAGAGCATGAGCAGAATGAGTTCTATCTGTCTGCAAAGGGACACACAAATAATAGCCTTCAGGCTGCACAACTGGAAATAGTTCTCAGTCCCCAGCCCCAGGCATCAGCTGTATGGCCAGGAGGTGACATAGCACACAGACATGTAGAGTACCAAAACCTTCCTGGGAAGTACAGTTAATGGACATGTCAATAATCTCATCTGCGTCCTTGAAAGGAACCAGAACATGAAAGTGCTTTGGCCCAGTTTTTAAAAGGCAGTGTTGCCTGCTACAGTCTCTCCACAAATATATGTCAGGTCCTCAAAATCATGAAACAGGCTTAAAAACTGCAAGATTAAACCCAATTAGACAGGAGAAAAGAGGCCCTCAGGGTGCTGCAGGGTCAGATTTTTCTCTGCAGTGGAAATAACTAGCATCTTATTTGTTTAACTAAAAAATCAGAAGTCAGATTAAAGCTTCTGCATTTTCACATATTTACTGACAGGGGCCAAATTTGAATGGGTCCCTTTAGTTGATGTGAAACTGGAGAACTTTCCTGAACCAGTCTGGTTCCTCTGCCCACAAATCTCTCCAGTGATCTGGAATCAGGAAAATTCAGGTTTTTTAGCAGCAGCTACAAGCAGTTCTTTTTTGTATGGAGCCTACAGTGCTGTTGCCTGCCTCCTCAGGGGCTGGATTTCAAGACTGGGCCATCCACCTCGAGCCCTGCCCAGCAGAAGCAGTAGGGCTTGCCATAAGCCCATTTCCTCTGCTCAGGCTGGAGGCTGTGCTAGCCTGGCACCCCAGTTTTAGCAATGTAAAAAGCTATCATTCTGACATGAAAGCCTATCAAAGCAGCTTTTACTCTGGTGTAAATGACAAAGCAAGCTGCTGAGTCAAAGGAAATCAGATCTAAGGCATTTTCTGTGTGTTTGTTCTGGCTGAAGGCTCGGAGGATGTGTGCAGGAGTATAAATTTACCCATTACCTTCTCTATCACTCTGCACGTTTCCAACCTCCCTCTGTCCAGAAGAGCTTGTTCCTCTTAGATAATTTTGCAATAATACAATTAGCAAGAAAACTTTCCATCTTCAGTGCCAGATAAGACCAGATTATTAAAGGCTCCCATTGGCACTGACCTGCACTTTGCTTCAAAGCAGAGGGCAACTGCATCCGTGAAATGAACAGAAGGGACAAATTTAATTACTGGTAAACTAACCCATCAGGATTTCTATTCCTGATAGCGCTACAGTGTAGAGAAAAGGGTTTGTGATTTATGTGGCAGGTCAAACAAAGAAAGAGAAGGGGCTAACCATAACAATTTGTGCTAGAAGTCACTGCTAATTAAGATAGGATGCAAAAACATGGAGCTGCTTAATTTGCCAACCTCTTCCATGTGGTACAGACCTAAGCCACATTGCTTTTTTGTTCTGTCTCAAAGACCCTTTTACCATACAAGCTAATTCTATATAGTGTCCTTCTTAAGGAAGGGGGTAGGAGGAGAACCTAAGGAGTTCAGGTTTTTCCACTTTTGCACTTGAAGATAGTTTATGTAAGTACCTGGAAATAGCGATTCCTCCTTCTCAGAGTCTTTGAATGGCACTTTGCTCTATTTTAATGCTACAGAAAGGAAAGCAGGCACACAGACTCATGCTGTGCTTGTGATTCTTTTGATGGGTAACAACACAGGCCTTGCGCTCCCAATGAGGACTTGAAATGAAATTCAGCAGCAAAAGTAAAGCCCTCAGGATAAGGAAGCAGAAGTGCTGCAAACCAGTTGGTCTAGTGCATTCCCTCATTGGTGGCACAAGGGCCAGGAGTACACACACTTTGCAGAGCTCTTCAGTCTGCTCCACTGATGGAGCAAACCCTCTACCACTGATGGATCATTTCGGGGTGAATTTCCACTCCTCCAGGCCCGCCCCATTGTTCAGAAGGGCAAGTGGATGGGAGGAACTCAGCAAGTTGGCATAGCAACCTCAGGCTCTGTGCCTTCAGGCTTATGCAACCACGAACAGGTTGAGAAGGTGTGAAAGGGCACTTCCCTTCTCTCAAACATGCAAACCCTTGTCAACCATCACTTCATGTCCTTGGCAGTCAATCAGAAATCAATGATCTGCCAGAGCTCTGTGCTTCCTGCAAAGCCTCCCCCTTGCCTTGCACTTCTTTCTGGAAGCTTCACCAGCTTTTAGGCAACAGAGGGAGCCTCCAAAATGCCCTTCACCCCATCCATTGTGCTTCAGAGCATGCCCTGAGAAAGGTTACTGGTTCAGTGGTTTTGTCCACCATCAGGAGCCAATGAAGGATAATTCAGGTACACAGAGCACTACTAAAAATAGGATGTCTGACCACCTGACTGCTGTGCTTTAGCCCTTACACACCCAGCCTTAGAAAACCATGTGCTCCAGGTCTGCACCACAGAGGTACAGTCCTGTAGCTCCAAGGAAAAGCTTTTCACTCTCATTGTCAATAGGAAGCGTGGAAGTTTTAGGCACTAAGTGTTTTGAGGTGAACCTCTAAGCGGCTTTTCTGTCCTCTCCCTATAAGCAAAGGGAAAGGTGAAGAAAAGCCAGGGGTTTTTTTAGCAGAATGAATCTCCAAGATACTTTTCCAGCATATGAGGTTGATTGGAAATGTGTTTTCTTCTTGGTTTATTGCATCCTCAGTTATGAGGTTTTTAGACTCCACTAGCAACTGTATCTATTGTGCTAGACAATTTTTATTTGTGAATACTGAAAAGGGCAAAAGGGAATAAATCCAATGTCCTCACCCTAGCTGAGCTAATGTAAACTCTTGCCAGCAGGAAGAGCTTTAGAGTGGACAGATAGGCAGCTTGGTCAGAGGTGCAAAAGGTCACTGCACTGAGCCAAGCATATGGCTGCTCAATAACCACTGCAAATCCTTGTGGTTTTACAGTAAATCTCCTAACAGCTGATGAGTCCTTCCAGATTTGGATCTGTGTGCTGAAAGGAAAAAAACCATCAGTTTTATTTTTATTTTAAAGCAACGAAAGTAACACAAAGACAGCAAACCAAAGTTTTCATGCATGCTGACAAAATTTGGTAAGCATAGTTGGAATTAATCTACAGATTCAAAGGTTTGGAAGTAAAGGCAGGTCGTTCCTACTTTCAGTCAGAAAATAAATATTAATAACTTGTAAGCCAGTCTCATGATTCAGGAAGAGGTGACTCATGCTTCAAAACGCTTGGCAAGGCAGCATTGACATTGCTACAAACACCTTCAGTGTCCCATTAGCACCTAGTCAGAGGTGCTAGGACTTCCCACATAGCCACCACAGAAGCAAGAAGCCTTGGCTGCCCAGGTAGTAATGTTTTGGTATCCCTCAGTGCTTTGACTTCCCAAATGTGCCCTGATATGTTTCTCAGTGAACCTTACCAAGCTTCTTTAAGATCATCAAAATAGGTGAGGAGCTCAGCCAGTTCACTACCGGCTCTGTGGCTGAACAGCTATTTTCTATACAGAAATTATCACTAGCAGTTTTCCAGCATTAGAGACACTGAGCTTCAGGGAATTTCTTATATGGTTTGATGAATGAAAGAGAACACATACACATTCTTTTGGGGTGCTTCCACTTTTTCTTCTCCTCTGGATAGGAGAAAGCAGGGGAAGGTGACAGAAGGAGTTGGCAAGCTCATCCTGACTATCCTGAAAGTGGATATACTTGTGGAAAGGGAACAGGTATACAAACTCCCTTTAACAGCCCTTCCAGCCCTCTGCCCCAACTCCTGTCTCACAACTGTCCTGCTTGTGGCCTACAGGAATCATGTAAAAGGATCTGCAAAGGGAAGGGAAGAAGGGATGTTCAGACACTGTGCCAGCACCTCTAGAGGGGATTGCTGCTCCTGCTAGAGCCTGCCCAGAGCCTGCTGAGCTCACAATGAAGAAGGTTATGGTCTATTTGCCAGCACCTGGGCAATCTTACTCTTGCTTGCACACCAGCCTGCACTGAAAGGCTCCCACATTTGGTGGCTTGGGTCTGTAAGCTCCCTTCAGGCTTCCTTTTTGATCAAATCCAGGTTATGACACTGAGATGAAAATTGCTGGTAGCTGTAAGAAAGATATGGCAGGTACTGTCTCCTCCCCTCTGGTTATTGCTGAAAGAAGCTAAGCAGACCTAAGACTGCAGGGTGTCAGTCCCAACTGCAATGAGATCACACAAATTCATAAATAGACAAGAAATATATTACAGAACAACTTTTAAGTCTTGCTTAAACTAAAGGTTTTGTATTCCCTAACTGTCCCATAGCTGCGGTGCAGAGAGGTCCTGGCATATCCTGTATCTGCGTGTGGTAATAGAGTTGTCCCTCAGCTTTATTCAAATTGTCAGATCTTGCTACCTAACACAAGCAGACAGCATTCTCCTTGCTCATTGACCACTGTTTCTCCCAAGAGACAGTCTGACACATCAGGCCACAGTTGTGTAGAGAGAGTATTGCCTTTTGGGGCTGTAACAGAGTCCAGGGCAAAGTGTAGGCCCAGCTACATGGACTACACAGCCAAGCATGATTTGCTGCCTGCTGTTTCTCTCAAGTGTCTCTATGGCCACGGCTGCTTTGCATTTCTCCCTGCCATAGCACCAGCAGCAAGACTAACCTAGCATGCAGACATAGCTAGGAAGGCAAATCCCAGGTGTTCGAGGGAGTGACGGGAGACATGGTAAGTGCCTTTCACAGTGCTTCATTGCTGCTGGAGGAAAGTGCCAGCTCTGCGAAGGAAGATGACAGGTCATAAATTTGAAAATGGGCTGAGTGGCTCTTGGAAGGGGTGCCTTGCAGGGGATGGTAGGGGGACGACGTAGAGCTGCTCATTGTTCTTCTCTCTATCCACTACCCCCCTCAATCTTTCTGCTTACAAAGGGATTCAGAGGCATTCCATGCCAACCCTTTTCTTGAATTTGGCCTGATGACCAAAGCCGCCCTCAGATGAGAGGGCAGCCAGATTCTTTCACACATCTACAGCTTTCTGTTGTCCACCATTGCTAGGGATAGTGAAAGAGGATCACAGATAGTGTCCAAGCACAATGGAGTTGAGGTCAGTGGTGTGGGGAATGGTTGGCACTCTTGCCATGAGACCTTTAGGGACATCTGTAAGACAAACAAATCCCAGTTTGTGGTCAATGCAGTGCTTGCACTCTGCAAAACCACCCTTTGTAATCCCTCTTTGGCCAGCAAGATACAAGTGAGAATGTACTTAACAGAGTCCTGTTAGTGCAATTCAAGCATGGCACCATACCATTGTAGGCTTTGTCTCCAGTGGTATTTGTGGTGGGAAAGGGGGACATTACAAATACTTCCCCTTCCTCTGCCACCTTACTGCATGCAAAATTTCCCTCTCACTCTCCAGTGTTGACTCTGGCCAGTCCCACTGGTTGTAAAGCTCTCCCTTTTTCCCAACACTCATTGTTCCAAGTTGGGTACTGTAGACAGCAAGTGTCAGAAGGAAAACAACCACATTAACAGAAATGGATTTTTCTCTCCACACAGATGGACAGTGAATATTTTTAAACACAGTCTCAACAAGATGTGCTAATTGGTACCTCTGTAACCCCACAATCCTTTCTTGTAAGGAAGTGAAAGAACAGATGGATAGTATTATGAAACTCCAGGGATATGGATGGCTGCGTAGTGAATTGGACACACTTGGCCCTTCTCCAGTTCTCAGACAGGACCCCAACAAGGCACTTACTTTTTGAAGCCCAGCATGCAGTCACAAGTAACCCTGAGATATGCACACAATCCAGGTTCAAAAGCATCAACCATGGTTGCATCAGCAGCCTAGGAAGAGAAGGGATATGTAAGACAGTAAGATCAAGTTGTGTTAAATGCTAACTGCTGAAAACAACAAAAAGCACAGATGCTCCCTGGGAGGGAGAAACGCAAAGCAAGTGTCTAAAGAGACGTGAGAGAAATAGCGGGCAGCAAATTGGCCTTGGCTACACACGCTGCGTGTGTCAGCCAGGAAACTAAACACAAGCAGTTTCGCTGAATTGGTTACTGTCAGAGCCTTGAAATGCAATTACCTACTATTTAGGTGACCCTGGCCAGCCATCTTTTGTAATAAGGAGCTTGAGTGTGGGAGCTTACCAGAACCATACTGGAGAATGGTGGGGTGTCCTGTGGCTCCTTGCTTGGAGTCCAGCTTAGATCACTCTCATCTCCCAGATGGTCACATCTCCCTCTATTCTCAGTCACACCCTGCCACAATCCACTGCAGGAATCTGTAAAGGAAGAAACCTGCTTTTCACATCCCCATTTTGCCCTGTTTAGAGCAGGGACTAAACCCAAACCACTGGAAGTGTGACCTGACCATCACATCCCTGATGATTCAAGAGGTGGGGACCCCATATTTTGCTGGGACTACTCCTCTTTGAAAGTGAGTATGACTGTAACACTCTCCCATGGACCCTAGAACACTTCTTCCCTTTGGTCTCTTGAGATAGCTGTTGTTGATACCTCAAAAAATCATGGAATTATACAACTTAATGTGTGAGATACCCATAAAACCTTTCCTGTAGATAGCAGAGAAACTCCTTTGTGAAATGAGTAACTAAAACAAGAGCATCTGCTACCTAAAAGTTTTTCTGCCCAAATTAAAGGCAGATGAAAGGCTTTTGCCTATTACTGTTCCTGTGAAAAACAGGCAGCAACATTTGGAAAAGGAAATGCATGGGAGGATGACCTTGAAGAGAGCCTGGAGAAAGGCCTCTGTGTTGTATGCTCTTTAAAAGATTTTAGGGCCCAAGAGGAAAAATGCTGCATGGAAGCAGGATTTCATAGCTCCTTGGTAAACATACAGGACCATGTAAAAAGGCTCCAATGGCATTAACAATTTCTTTGCCTGATGAAATTTACCTTTTTTCTGAAAGAGATAGCATCCGTAGATCCATCCCTCCATAGATGGAAAGGCCTTTGCATATGGGAGAAGCTTTAAACGGGGATATTAACAGAGGAGATAACCACAGTCCACAAACACCCCAAGGATGCAGACATCAAGGAAAAGAGTGAACTGTTTGGCACTCTTTGAGGAGCAGAACATTCTGTTCGATGCTATGACAGTCTTTGAATGCTGGGATCTGACTAGTTTTGGATTAATCTCCAGGGAAAGTGTTGAAAACAGCTTTGCTTTTTGTTGCTTGTATAAAGCTTAACAGACTCAGATGCTGGGAAGTGCCCTGTAGGGAGCAGTCCTCTTCTGGCAGGGATGTACCATCTTGGATCCTCTTCCATCTCTAGAACTCTGCAAGAACACACCATCGCAACCCCTAAATAATCCAAGTGGATGTTTTTCATGAACAACCCTGTTTTTCATGAACAACTCTGTGACAAGAATCCCAGGAGTCCTTCAGAGTAGGCTGCAGCACATCTCAGCCTTCAGACACAACACTGCAGGGAACTCTCACAAACAGAAATCCAGGTCTAGTCTGCCATTATGAAGAGGGCTGGGAGGCAGTGCAGATAAATAAAAAAGGAATTCACAACTTAAAATGGGAAGCTGTCCATCTGACTGTCTCTTGGAATAATTTTTTTGCTTCTAAAATCTGACCCTGGGCAGTTCCCTCCTTGTCCTGAGGTCTGGAGCTATTCTTGGTGGTGCCACTGGATTAATATTGCAGGAAACCAAGAGGTGATGTATGGTGCTGTCAGATGTGGACAAAAGGGAGCATGCCCTTCTTCCAGGGAAGGAGACAACAGCGTAATGAGTGTGGGAAGATGTCAATCAACATTTGCCTCCCTCCACGAGGCTGGACTCATGCTCTTGCAGCAGCAGGAATGTTAATCATCTGGGTGAGCTGGTTGTTCCACTGCTTGAAGTCTGACTGATAGCAGTAATTAAAATTTCATTTCTTTATGGGGCAGCTTGGTGTAGTTGCTGTGTCTAAGGGCCTCAAGCACTTTGGAGGCAGAGTTCAGAGTGGGCTCTGTCATCTGTGGGAGGCTGTAAAAGCCACACTGGCAATGAAGTCAACACTCATGACCATCTCACCATGTTAACTCGATTAGCATGTGTGTTGTGATTTTTTGCTGTGTTTTGTGTTTTCATGATGCAGATCAACTAATTTTCTTGGTCCAATTAGAGTTACAGCTGTTAAAGCCTAGGGCATGACTGGCTGATTGGGTTTTGAAGAATGTGACATTTTGCAGCTAAAAGCTTTATCAAGAGTAAGCAGCATTAACCTCTTTTCTTGCTTCCTTTTTTTTTCTTCAACATAAGCAATAGATGATTGCTGTCTCTAGCCAGACCCACTGCTCATGCCAGAATCTGGGCAGCTCATGATAAATGACTGTGTCCCCAGAGATTTGCAGCCCAGTCCTCCCAGCTCAGCCAGTGAGTGCCCCAGCCTATTTGCAAGGCAAGGTAGATCCCTCTCATTAAACCATACACCTGATGTGAAACAGTTCCTGCGCAAACACAGATGTGGCAGAAGCTACACTAAATGCCATGTCTTGAGTGGGCTGGTGCTCCCATTTGCTTTAGTAGGAGTGCCCTCTCCTGCCTGCTCATCTCACCTCCCCCGACTGAGTTACTGCCACATATGGATAAAACCTTCTCTGTTTCTCCCCTCATGGTCTTACCATGCTGCACTTACACACACATCTATCTGCACACTTACAGGAAACTCTCAGCACACTGGGAATTTAGGGGACATTACCTTACTAAACAGGCAGATTTAGCTGAAGCCAACAGTGCTGCCAGAAGGGCCCCAAGCCCAGCTTCGACATGACTCTGCAAAGGCCACGAGCACATGGCTGAACGAGCTGTGTCCTCTCTGGCTTCTTGAAAGCAGAATGCCGTAGTGCAGAGAAAAAGGCACAGAGCTAATCCAGGCTGGGCAAGTGACACCGTGTCCTAAACCATCCTCTGTGTGATTTATCTGAGAAATATTGGCTTGCAGAGCTTTTGGTTATGAGTCTGCTTCCAAAATGGCAACATCCCTTCACACTCCTCTGCCCACTGAAGGGATTTCCTCCTCTCATCCTGCCCTGGTGGATTTTCATTTTGCTAGCAAGCCACAGATAAATGTTTGATATCAGGCTGCTATCAGTTGCCCACTGGGTATGCAATTCCTCATGAACACCATATGGGCTCATGCCTCTTCCATTTTTTTGGCCATAATGACCAGCAAGAGAGAACCTTATTACAACCTGCTGGTAAGTGTCTTTCCTTAGGTGGAAGTGAGTCTGGTTTATGATTGCAACTAGTCCTGGGTACATGGGATGATAAAATTGCCCACCAAGCTCCTTCAAGTTTTCCCCACTCTTTATAAGGGTGTTGCAACAGAGGCTGCTCCTTACCTTAGCTGATCTGGGTCATGATAGTCCCTAAGCCAAAGGAAGAGCTAGTGGGTCCTCCCAAACAGTATCAATCTGTAGATACAGAAAGAGCTTGTCTTTTAGAAGGGAAAGGAAATAAAATCCTTCAAAATGTGTCTACTTTGAAGATTAAATCATATTCATTTCAGTCTATTTGTATATTTAGCTAATTTTTTTGGCACAGATATAGATGCAATTCTCATTTCGTTTACACAGCTGCAAATCCCCATCTAAGTTAAAAGAAGAGAGTAGAGTCAGAGCCTGTTAATGCACTCTGGAAGAGATATTCAATCTTATAAATCACAGTTTACACTGGACTTTACCCACAAGAGACTAAGAGGTTATATTTCTACTGTTGGAGTCAGGATGTAGGGCTTATAGACAGACGAATGTAGTTTACCTATAGAAGTCATTTTTGCCCCCATCTGTAACTGCAAAGCATCTCAGTACATTGTGGGTAAGTAGCTGCTCAGTGGTGAAAGGCTGCAGTGACTTCTGCTGGAATAAACCACATCCACAGTCTAACCATTAAATGTCAGTCTGGCATCACTGTCAGAGTCTCATTCATGAGTGGTCTGTGCATTGGTACAGTCAGCAATCAAGAAAAAATACAATTCCCTATTCTTCCAAAGAGAGGTTTTAAGCAAAAAAACTTGTGGGAAGAGGCATATAATGGATAAATGGAATCATCTGAGACATTGGTTGGAGTCAGTTTTGGAGAGTGCCTTTTCCACTTGCTCGGGGAGAATTTGGAGATGGTTCATACCTACCACAAAGAGTCCACCGCTAAATTAGCCATGGGGTTCAGCCAGTGCTCTCCAGTTTCCATCTCTTCCTTACTGATAAAGCCAATTTGGTGCCATTTCCCCATCTGTATTCATTACTGGTAGACCAGATTATTCTTTCAATACTTTTTTTTAACTGAAATATGGCATTTTATTGATGCCATATTTTTTACAGCGGGTCCAAAACATGGCATTTCCATATGGTTGCAAAACATATTAGCCAGCTTGAACATGAACGTGGGTGTAGAGTTGAACATTAAAGATACAGCAAAAATCTGCTATATAGTTGATAATTCTGACTTTCTTCAAATATGTTCTGCATGCACAAAACTGTACATGTTAGTATAAATATCTGTGACTTCTACTCCTATTTGAAACCTCGATCTGGACTCCAGGATCTTCCTGCAAGCTTTCAGGCTTGGATTTGGTTTTTGGCAGATGAAAATAAATACAAGAAGCTGATGAATGGAGTATCTCTGTTCAGTGCTGGCGTAGTTCAGAAAGCTGTGTATGTCTGTGGGGGAAGATGGGACTCAACATCTCCCAAACACTGTGCAACACGTCAGCTTTGTGCAGAGGATGCTTTAGCACACAGCTTACCTGGGAGAAGAACACAGTGGTGAAATAATGGGCTAGGGCAACGCTATGTTGCAGTTACCACTTAATGGTGGAATGATGCTTCCCCACCCAGTCTGTACTGGTATAAGTGCTAATAGCCATCCTGTGCTGGGAACAGACTGAAGCCCCTCCCTAACGGTACCAAAGGCAGCAGAGGAGCATGGGGGGAGGGAAAAAAGTCCACTTTTGATTTTAAGAGGCAATTCAAGAGACTCCAGTATGTGAAGAGGGAAATAATCTGCTGTTTTGGCCATGAACTCTGTGTGTCCTACACACTGGCAGTAGGACAGGGCTGGTGTGATTCTGAGTCAGGTCCCTCATCAGAGAGCATGTCTGTACTGCAAATAATTTAGGTCCCAGATTTTCTCAAGTCCTGGTCATGGGATCATCCACGCTATATGTATGTTAGCTCACTCCTAGCCTCTGTTGAAAGGGATAAACCAGCTGCTACTGAGGCTGTGTGTTCTTCTATGGACATTTAGCTTTGCCCTTCAGGCAGCATGAGTTGGAGTCCTCATCAGTCTTGGCTTCCTCAGCCCTACACAGCCCTTCAGTGTTGTGTCTCCAGCCACTGACTGCTTATGTATCTTCTGCCAAGGGCACTTTTCTCTCGCTTTCTCTGGCCCAGAGCACTGTCTGCTGTGAGCCGTGGGGCAATCCCTGGGCATTCTCCCCAGCAACCACAGGAGTTTTAAGCACCTTCCAAATCTGTGGGAACTGCTTTTGAGATGATTTCCTCAGCAACTGCTAATCAGTGCTCCCCCAGGATCTGAGACTTGGTGGTGAGACAATATGTTACTTCCATCCAAGATTTTACAGAGCAAATTTCATAGATGGGGAGTTTCCAAGTCTAACTTGCTCCTTTAGGAGTCTAATAATACCTATAAAGGCATGAAACAGCCTTTGATTATGAACTCCTAACTGCTACTTATTTCCCTGGAGAATTTGGCTGTTTACAGCTTTGCTCATTCTTCTGTATTCTCACTCCCAACCAAATGGAGGTTGTTATTTTGGGGCTGCATTCACATACACCCATATGGGAAGAACATAAGCTACTTTCAGAACAAAAATAAGTCATGGTTACGTACATGCTTTAAAAGGCAGTCAGTCCCTTGCAGCGGTATTCAAGCACCTTGATCTTTTGCAATATTTACACCCAGCAACTCAGTCATCAAAGCATCTGAGAAGGATGGGACGTAGCCATAACTCTCCTTTCAGATGTGTATTGGCTAGTTTAGGCTCTGTCTTACTCTACAAGGAAACCAGTTGCAAACCCTAATTCTCCCAGTGAATTGTTTAGGCATCTAACTCAGGGTGGGCCACCTGGGCAGCTATCTCCTCCTCTTCTATAACATCTGCCTGTAGCATCTTCTGCCTCTTTCACCTTCCCTCTCCCTGTGTAAGCAGTGCCAGCTATACCTAGCTGTACCCTAGCCAAGCGAGCTGCCTTCACAGCCTCAGGGGAGCACAGATAGTTCAGGCTGCAGAGGCTGCAGTCAGCCTTAAGGATCTGGACAGTTTCCTCTGGGGGGTAAGAAAAGTGAAGGACCGAGGTTTAAAAATAACAGTTGTCAGGAGAGATGAACTGCTATAAATTTTAAAAATTGCCTGAACTGGCTAATTGCCAGGAGTGAAAGTTTACTGAAGCGGTGGATCGTTTTGACAAGTGTGATCCCTTTTGCAGCTGAATAACATTTTCTCTGCTTTTGTTTCCAGTTTACATCAGTCCAACATTTAACCCAGTCAAAGCTGAGAAGCAGAAAGGACAACGAAAAAGGGCAGACTGTTTTTCTCTTCAAAGCCTGGACTTACAATTAGGCTGAGATCTACTAGTTCGACAGACCTGGTGAACTCTAAGAGGAAAATAATTTCCATTAGCATGTTTTCTTTGGAGAACAAGCCATATGTTTTAATGTAAAATGTTTTCATAAGTAACTTCTCTCCAGCACATGTAATGTGGTTTGACTTAGCTAACAATATCAGTCTAAATGCTCGTTTTCTGGATTCTCAGCTTTGTTAAAAATTATATTAACGTAGATTAGGAATTTTAAAAATGTAACTGTTTAGAAAACTGTGAATGGTCATTCTGCTATACTAAGATGTTTAAGCATATGCACAGGTTATTCTCTTGATTAGCAAAAAGAAATACCTTATTTATTCTTCAGGTTGTAACTAGTTGCAAATCTGACTGCCGATTAGCTGGGGGAGGGGGATGGTGGGTGGGAGGGAAGCCACTTCTCTTCTTCCAGAAAAGTGATTTAAAAGCAAAAATGCAAAAAAACCCACAACCCCATGAATAACAATAATAAATTAAACTTTCCCATTTGCTAGCTTTAGTCACAGCTAAATGCAGTGATTTTGAAAATGCATTCCTTTCAGTCAGCTGCCCGTGCAATGATGACCTGACATTTCTGAGGGGGGCAATCAAATATGATCCTGTTATTTGTTTGTCCACCTGTTACAAAGCACGGATAGATAGGTCCCTGTGCCGAAGTGAGATTAAGTTCCTGTGTCCTCTGGCTCAGCTATTTCTAACCTTGCCTGCACCATGCTGTCTTTGTGCTCTGTGAGATTGTGTTCTTGCCAGAGACATTCAGATGTGCTTCATTTGCCTGGATCCTGGGGTCTGATTAAAGGAGGGGAAGAGCTGTATAGCTCATGTGCGTGATCTTTATGTGTGGTCCTTTCTTGCTATGCTGAGGAGTTAGTTGTCTCTGTAAGGATCAATCAATAACCTACCATCCAGCCTCGCTCAGTATGCTCCGGTTCAGTACACTGTGGACTCGAAATACCTTTCCAAGTACAGCAACCTTATGATGCAGTGCTTAATGTTCCTTGATCATGTAGCCAAGTAAGTTAGAAAGATTGATTGCCTTGTCTTTTCATGTTGCTGTAGCTCTGGGCTGAATGATGGGCAATTCCTGGCTCTCTTGGGCTAGCTTCACTCTTGCAGCTTCTCCTTGCCAACCTCTCTGCCAGCCCTTTGATGCCTCCTCCAGCTTTTGACATTGATGGGTCTGCCTCCACGGTCAGTTCACAAGCTCCTAAAAAGGCTCTGACTACAAGTCCCTAGGTCTGTCCAGGATGTGGATCTTTTTCAATCTGGGAAAGTCACTGCTGAGTTGACTTCTGCTGTCCCTGAAGGCTTTGTAACCACGGCTCCTCATCTTAGATGTGAGCAGTGTTTTCTTCTAGCTCCCAGCAAATGTGTCTCAGCAGCAGTGCGGATGTGGGGACCTCATGTCTCCTAGGTAAGGATGCTACCTTAGGGCTACGTTGCTGATGAACACAGTGCCCTGAACTGCAATTACACTGGGGCACTGAAAAGGGGAATTTGAAGGGGAGCATTTACACCTACTCAAGAACTCTCTACTCCTCCCCTCCTACATACACTGTAGGAAAAAAGGAAAGTGCCCGTGTTTTAACTAAGAATCAGATTCAGTTACGTCAAACTATTGTTTTAGGACATACATCTGGGTGATGCTGTACCGGAGACACCAGATCTCCATGATCACAGATGCAGTTTTCCTGGAACATATCCTTCACTTCAGCCCAGTTCAGGTGACACCAGGTCTTTGCTGCCCTTGAGAGAGCCAGGAAAAGAGTTGGTACCGTCGTGGCAAGCAGCGACCAGGAGCCCTGGGAGGCAGGTGTGGAATGGGGAGGTCATCATGTTCCTATCTTGGAGGAGCACTAGGAGCAAAATGCCCAGCTGGTGTGAAGCCTTCAGATCCTGCAGGAAGGAGAGCTGCAGAAATTCCTCAGGAAGATGGATAAGTACTCTCTCAAATTTGTCAGCGTCTAAATATAGTGGCTCAACCCTTGCTGAATGACATGTAATCAGACCTCTACCCTAATGCTGTATTATATTGTTATGCTGCATTATCAAGAATTATGATCATATATGTGTGATTAATATACCAATGCCAACGCAATGTATCATAATTATTTTTTTTCCCACAGAGGCAACATATATGGGTGTACGTGGTAGTAAAGACATCCTTTAAAGGCAGGCTTCAAACTTTCTCAAAAATTAATCATCTTGGGCAGGGGGGAGGGTCAAAAGATTGGTATAAATATGTCTGTTACAAACTCCAGGATAACTGCAGTTTGTGGATTTGCTTTTCAGGTGGGGAGAGTTTCTCTTTCAGTTTCTTGCATTTTGGGGGAACTTTTGGGGGTTTTTTTGGCCAACAGGATTCATGTTTTAGAAGTATAATTTTTAAAAATGTGAAATGTCCAGCTGAAGAATAATAAAGACTAAATTACTCAATGATCACAAGAAACTCTTCAAGAAGCTACCAGATATCCCCATTTTTATAAAATATTTCATGGTGTTGCAAGAGAAAAGAGACTTTACAAGATTTCTGTGGAACATGGAGCTTTTTAAAAAATCCATTGCTTTTTTTTTCTAGAAAATTATCTTTTGAAGAACAGCAGTATCTTCTTAGAACAAAGGCCTTGGAGGACCAATTAACTCTATTCCTTTTTCCATAACAAAGCACAGTGCAACAGCCAGTTCACAAACTCCACTGTAAAAGCAACACTAGTTTTTGCCTCACTAGTCCTATCAGCAGGGGTTGCTCTAAGGTTAAATGCATTTGTGGAAAACTTTTGCTCATTTGCCACTTTTTAACGTCATCCTATAACTTGAACAGCTGTTCTCCCAACCTGATATTTTCCTCCTGCTGAAGCCAGACTCAAGAGATAGGCTCTTGTGGTCTCTCCTCACATGACAGCATCTGTTTAATCTCCCCAAGAAACTCCTTTCTCTATCTGTTGGATTCACCTTTCCTGAACACAGCTCGACTAGGGTTGAATGCAACCTGCCAGCCTGACTTTCACTGTTCTTCAGATGTCTGAGCATCTGTAGAGCACTGTTTTTAATTCCCTGAAAAGGTGCCCATGTATCCTAGGAAGACCTGGACATACTTCGTGTTCCCTTAGGAACATCTCTTTCCAAAGGCTTCCTTCTAAAGGCTTTTCAATTCAGAGGTGAAAGCAGAACAGGTGATTAACACGTGGGATTTACCTTACCACAACTGCTGTCATTTGCCTCTGCATTCCCACAAGGATAAAGTCTCATTGAGACTGAGATTCCTTTAAAGTAAAATGAATTCTGCAGGAAGACAGCTTTGGCGGTGCTTAGCTGAAGCAAGTAGCAGACTAGGACCCCATATTGTATTTTTGGCTGTGATCCTGATATGATATTAAACATTTGACAGGTCATTTCTTCTCTGTATCCCCTGCAACCATATTTCTGTTTTGTATGTTTACACTTCTGTGGTCCTTGGGGCAATGGCAATGTATTATAATGCATGGAATAAAGCCTAGCACAGTGTGGCTCGGAGTCAGCGACTCTAATTGCTGCTGTTTTAAATACTAATAATCACAATTCAACAAAAAAAATTGTTTTTCAAGTAGGAATTCTACTCTTATCCCAGAGGCTGATTGCTCTGACGTTAACAGCGCACAGTTCTAGTTTAGCTTTACCATTTTGGTCCAAAGCTGAAATACTGCATCATGGGAGCTCAAGGCTTTAAGAATAGCATCTTTCCTATTCACATCAGATCATTCAGCATGTAATCTTTTTATCTCCTGCTGCAATTGCTTCTTGTGGTGAGACCAATCTTCTATTCCAGCATTATTTGAAGTGATTAGCTCTGACAGATTCTTAAATTCTGACTCCTAAACTTGATTTTTGGAGGTATCGAGCCACGATGCTTCATGATACATTTCCCCCTAGATTACGATCAAAAATGGAGCAGTGATTGTTGTTTGTTTGAAGTTGAATCTTATTTCCCTTTAGGCATCTGAATAAGGCAGTTTTCTGGAGCTTGATACTCACAGAGGAAACACAAGATTAAGAGCTTAATCAAAGTAAGAAACAATGCCTGGCAGGAGCCAAATACCTCCCAGTCTCCTTCTCAGTAGCAGATTGTGCTTAGAACTGTCTGTAAGAAAATTCCCAGGCAGAAACTTTCTAAAGGAGCTTTTTTTTAATGGTGTCATGCCCATCCACTGAAAGTGGGGATTTTTTTCAGGGATATATCATCTGGGATGAAACTTGTCCTTGGGGGATATTGGTCATCATTCAGCACTTCGCTGTGTACTTTTTGCCAATGTTGAAACTGAAAAGAGAAGCCCCCCAGTAGATTCATATCAATGAAGGAATAGAAGAATATTTGTCATTCCAAAATCTTCTAAGGATGTAAAAATACATTTAGTATACATATTTCTCTGAAATATATCTCCCATTGAAGACAGCATAATGATTTCTATCTTAAATGAATCACAGACTCTTCTACTGGCCTGTAGTGATATTCTGCATCTATGTGGTATTCTTATCCCAAAGGACTTGCAAATATCTCTAAACCCCATAAATATATGATCCAGAATCGATGGCAGGTTTTGCTATTTACTTCAAAGGCTTTATGTTAGTCCTCTCTATGTACAGCAAGAATTATTTTAGGAAATTCACATCTGGTATGAAATATGGCATCTGTTTAACAGTCTGGGGAAAGCTTTAGGCTGAGAGTCAATAAAAATATTCCAGCCCAAACTTCAATTTAAGTTTGCCAAACTGAGATATGACCAGGACATGAACAATCTGACCACTGCTCTTCGAGAAGGTACTTGCAAATGAACACAAGTGATGAATAGCCTGGGTTTTTGTCTAATCCAAATTTAGAGGGTCTTTTGATACCTGAATGTCAGCCTCCTAATAAAGACATTATTACGTTTCTGAGAAAAGAAAATGGTACAGTTATGCTAAGCAGCAGGAAAAGAAATGTCTATCCTATGAGTGAAAACTGGTCACCAGCTTGCACTAACACTATAAGGGGAGATCCAGGAAAAAGCCAAAACACTAAAATAAAATGCCAGTGGTCATACGAAAAAGGCAAGCTGTCTCTTTAAATGGGAAACAAGAATTGTGGTAAATCAATACATATTTCCAACATTTTGAAAGTTAATTCTGTTTCATGTTTTGGACTTCAGGAGGTAAGAGAAGTCTTTATTCTCCTCTGGAAAGGCTGATAGTTCCTTTTGTAAAGCACAGGACAAAAGGCTGCACTTAATGATCTTTCTGGCTCTAGCTGGTAGTGAAAGCCACCTAATTGGCAGCCCGTAAGAGTGAAATCTTCCACTTACCCACAAAAAAGCTACAGCTGTGATAGCAGTAAAGCAAGCTACTCACCACTAGGAGAGGACCGTGGAGGAAAATACTTAGGCCATGTGAAAAATGTGCTGTTCATAATCCATTTGAACCATTCAATTCCATTGAAAATTATACTGGGGGGCTGTGATGTTGGCATCTGGCCATTGTGTTAAGGAGCCTCTCCATTTCACCTCTATTTGTGTAGCTCAATGAAAATTCCAGCAGGCAGGAAATACTTCCAGTTGCTAATGACCTAGGCTGTGTTTGAATGAGTGGCTGGCAGCAGAAAGTATTAGCACTCCCTAATTTCAGTCCTTTTTGTAAGGACTCTCTTAAACCTGTAATCTCTTGGTTTGTTCAGGGTTTGATTATTACTCTTCTCTAAAGACAAAACTTCAGTTTTAATATGACTATTTTTAGAGAAGAAAGATGTTAGGGAGGCTAAGCAGTTTTAGGCAAATGGAAGATACTAGTAGTTCATCATCTAGGAAAGCATTAAGGTCCTTGGGTAGTGTTTCTCATCTGCTGGACTGGAGCTCTACAGAGCAAAAAATAGAAACATCCCTTAAAGAATTGTATCATCAGATGGTACTGTGACCAGGACAATGACTGCAACCCCCCTTCTTTCCTAACCTACTCCCACTCAGCATTCTTCTGATGTAGGAGATGGAAAATACATAAACAGATGGAATAAAGAAAATGAATAGATGTGTTTTTAATAGATTAATTGTTACTGGATTGTGAATGAAAACCTCCATGGAGACACAGCATAGGATGTCCTTGGAGCCCTTTCAGAAAGGAAAGGTGGTTCTTGGATTTTAAAAGCTTGTGAAACTGCTCTAAGGGCATTTCTGTTTGAGAAATGCAGCTCCAGTAGAGCCATTCTAGTGGCTCTACACAATAAGTTGGGGAGAACCATTTCTTTGTTACTCTGTGGAAAGTGAAACTGTCAAGGAGATGTTTGGGCAAGAAGAATGGAAAGCATCAGGTCAACAAAAGGCAATAAGTCTGTATCTGACAGAAAAATCCCTTTAGTCTGCCATTGAAAATAGGGCTTAATACTCACTGATAACAGCAGAAATATCCCAGGGTGGCAGAGAATATATCTGGAGGGGATACAAGAAAGTCAGGCAGAATAGCTTGAAGTCATGTACTGTAGCCAGAGAGGGGAGGCATGTGAAGGACAGCAAAAGCCTTGTGTGAAGATGGGAAAGGGGCCTCAAATGTTTTTCCCTCATACATATAGAAAGTTCTGGATAGAGGTGTTGAGTGGAATCGAAACCTTTGTACAACGTGCTCTCTGGTGCATTAGATCTCTGATCACTCATCCTCCTCCTCAACATAATGTTCCAGAGATCCCTGTGCTCTTTAGTGCCCTTGTCCCATTCTCTTCTGAACTGAATCAACCCATTCACAAGCTCTTGTCCTTCCCATGCTAGAGCTCAGATCAGCTCAGTAGCTTAATGCAGAATAACCATTTTTATTTTGTAATTGAACTCATTTTCCTCCAACTTCATGAGTCAAATCAGCAAACCAAGGAGTCCAATGCATACCTGAAGTATCCATGAGAGGCTACTGGGAGATGTGAGTTTTCTCCTTCATTGAAGGGGGTACCCTTGGGTCTATGGCATAGCAATGCTGGGTTTGTGTACCTGCAGCTGCCGGCATGACATACAGCGCATTTTTTAATTTAAACTGAGATATTAGACTAGTAATCAGCTAACCTAGAGTGCAGCATTGTTTTTTGAGAATTAAAACCTTTCTACCTTTTTCACCAGATCTTTATACTTCGTTTAAAAACAATACATTGCTTAGATGTTTCATTTTAACCTTGACATGTTTCTGTCGGCTTTTTTTTTGTTTATATTTCCCTGCTTGTAAAAACAGAATGCAGTGCTATTTAATCCTTTTTCTGTTCTACATTTCCAAGCAGTTCTTGGTCAGGTTGGGGCCTATACTGTCCCCTTCTTCTACTGAGGTGATGGTGTTCTGTGATCACCCTAAGTCAAGAGCTGGCCAAGTGCTGCTTCCTCCTCATTAAGAGATCAGCCTTGTACAAAACCAGTCACTGCACAGCTTGACTCCTTCTTCCAGGTGGTGCTTCAGAGAGCATCATTCATCTACCTGCACCATTCAGGCAGGGCAGAACCACACTTAAATACTTGTAGGATGAGATGGAAACTACATGAAGGTGTTAAGATTCTCCCACATTCCTTTAGCATTGGACTTTTGTGCTTTCAGTTGATATTTTTACAGGAAATTATTTTCATGGGTTAAGAGCTAGGGGAGCTTACATGCTTATTTTATTAACCCTTATTTTCGTGGCTTAAAAGCCTGGGGAGCCTAGAGCAAAGACCTGACCATGGTTCGGCCGAGCTGTGGCCCCTCACTGTGGAGTCATTCTTCCTTTCTGAACATATTCAAGAGCTCTTTACCTGTTTTGTTGTTTTCACTGGAAAAGCATTGATAAAATGAAAGGGGAACCATGAGAAACAGGGAGATAAAGGCAGAGTATATAGGACATAGCAAAAGCCAGAGACAGCTACTGGAGCAACGGCACCATTGGGAATTTAAAGATTTTGATCTCACGTTGAGCTGAGAAGGATGCTCTCAGTTTACTGGCTGAGGGATGCTCATTTGGCTATGCAGCAATACTGATTTACTCTAGATGAAGATCTACACAATTATTCCTCTATGCAGAGAAGAAACAAGAGCTTACAACAACTCTCTTGAATTAACCCTGGAGACATGAGTACCATTTGTTCCTCCCCTCCTGTCTGTAAAAGGCCCTATATTCCTTCCCGAGATCTCCCAAGCATCCTCCTCTGTAATGCTTGAGGAATCAGGTTATCTGATGACAGACATATCCAGCATACCAGGGAGGATGGGAAAGGGCTGCAGTGGAAAGCAGCAGCTGTGGAGGCTGGTATACTCCCTGTAGCAGTGTGGTACTGCAGTGCCTCTCCCACCCAGGCATCATGGACCAGAAGACACCTGGGACGTCTAGTTCCATCTGGCCCAGGAGAGTTGTGGAGAAGGAAACAGCCAGAGTATTATGTCCTCTACACAAGTTATGGGATACCTGATCTGCAGCAAGGGAGACTGAGGCAATCACAAGTTTCACGTTTTAATCACCAGACTCTATTTTTGTGCCTCCCTCCACCACTGCTTGCACAAGTCCAAAGCTGCTGGGCTTCCTTTATCCTTGTATAACTTCTGTATCCTTGAGGAATACCTAAAATATGTGGGCTTCCCCCAGCCCTGTGGGTGAGTACTCTTTCCCATGGATGTCTCTCCTCCTTAAATATCACAGAAAAACACAGATATGAAGAGAAACAGATCTATCATAGTTTACCATGGAAGCCAGCCCAAGATGTAAATAATAAGAGGGAGGACAGGTCCCCATGGGTCCAGAGGATCTGCTTGGTTCTAAGTGCTGTGACATCTCAGTGCTGTGTAGTCCCAACCAGATGCTTCTGTCCCAGACCAGCACACAGGGATGGATGGCCACTGAAAAAGGGAAGAGGGGAAAACTGACTGCAAGATTTTACAGTGCTGTTTCCTGAAACTCTTTCCTGTATTCTTTATGTTTTAGTGTGCTCCTGTCTCTGTTTTCCTTTTCTGCCTGCAGAGGCGGCCCCCGTTGTCCTCCACAGTTCATCTCTGCTGCATGCCATGGGTCTGGCATTGCCACCTAACCACAGGGGGCTGGCTCAGACCCTGGGCTGTGAAGAAACCCAGCCAGTGTCTGAACACAGAGGCTTTACCTTCAAGAAGCATGGTGTTATCCAAAGGCAGGAGTGGATTTGGGGGATATCGTCTGTGCTTTCAGTGCTTTGTTCACCTGGAACCACACAGGGTACACAGCACCTCGCATCACCCACTCCAGGATGTGTTTGGGCAATGAGGGGCTTGGGTTCTGTAGCCACCATAGGGATAGGGATGCAGACAGAGCCTGGCTTATTGCAAGTGAGATTGAGAGCTCACAGTCTTAATACTGGCAGTCTAATGGGCAAAAAATTTGAGCCTTCGACTGGGACTTCACCCTCTTCCCATTCCTGTTTGGGTCAGCTCAGGCAAAGACATATTACTCAGCTGGCTGAGCTTAACCCTCTGCATGCCTGTCTTCATAGACTTGGAGTCTGCTTTAAATCACTTTTGTTGCATTCATTTGCTTACTGAGCTGTGATGGGTTAGTGTGGCTTTACTGTCGCCAGAAAATATACTCATGGTTTATTTTGGTTGTTCCAGTTAACTCTTTCTCTGTTTCCTGTCAGTTCTTCTGGCATCGTCTGCACTACAGGTTTTCCACCTACTTTTTGTTCCCTGAGCATTGCCCTTGTTGTGACACCCCATTTGCTGAATTTAAGCATCCGCAATGAGGACAGTGGCCAAGACCCTTAGCTGCTGTGGCACTGCTCAACCATTCACACCCCTGCCCCTCTGTTCCTTCCTCACACAGCCCTTGCTGGAGCTTGTGTCTTCTCCTGGCCTCTGACCCCAGCACAACTAGATCATCTGGAAAATTTTTTAACAAACACTAAATGGAACAACTTGCAAAACTGGGTCAAAATCAGCAAATAATTTTGGCTGGGGGAAAAAAAGTGTGAAGAAAAAAAAGGAATTTTGAAAATGCCATGCAATGTCACTTATACATGTGCAAAATGAGATGTTCCATTTTGGAAAAGCCTGAATCACATTGAAGATTTTAAGAGTGACTTCAGTCTTTGAAACAGTGTTCTAGTCACTGAATTTCAAAACAGTAGGTTTTGATAGCTGATTAGCAATTTTGTTTAAAAAAATAAAATAAAAAGTAAGATTCCCAGAAGATTCACAAGACAGTGGTGAAGTGTTTTCTCTTGGCCTGAGCAAAAAGACCTCAGGATGAGCTGAAACATTTTTTTATATTGAGATAAATATATGTAAAGCTTTCTCCTTCAGTTTGACACAAACAACCCCCTCTACCTCTCCAGTATTAACTTCACTGGAAAGACACACTAAGAAGTACCCTCTTTCACTCAGTCCCAGCCAGGGCCTTGATTTCTACCATTTTAAGCAGAATTTTGTACAACTTCTTTCACCTTTGGTAACAGGAGCAGCTCCTTGAGAGAGATTGGCTTTGCTAGGCTAACAGTAGCCTTTGCAAATCCATCCAGTAGGCACACCTAGAGTTTAAATATAATGTGAAGAGATTTGAAGTTAATGTAATGCACTTAATGCAGCCAAGCCTAGAGATAACAGCTTTCAGCACATGATGCCTCATTCAGAGAATGAAGTGGGTGACCCACTCCATTGAAGTTTGAAATTAAAATGGAAATGAACTTCCCTGCTCATCCATCATGACACCCTCACCTTAAAATAGCTTAGGTCATCAAAAAAAAAGATGGGATGTGTTTTTTAATTCTGTTTCCATTATGCTGTGTGTTAATATTCATGGAAATTCTGAGAGCACACTTGGGAGAGAGCCCAGAAAAACAAAAAGGAAAAGAAGGATGGATTTTATGTGGTTTATAGGAATATGAAAGAGAAGACTCTGTGATTTGTTTCTGAAGTGAGGTGTCACTTCCTTCAGCCAGAAGCAGTCCTAGCAGCCTCCTGGCATTCCCAGGAGTCAGGTTTCCAGCTGGGACCTCCTGTGCAGGGCATGTGCCTGGCCTGGCTTGACAAAGGATGTAGTTGTTCCAAAGGAGCCTCACAAAGCCCAGTCAGCAGCACCCAGAGGCACAGTGGCACAGCCAGGCTGCGTGTCCACAGCCAGTGCCTGCCTGCCACAGGGTTTGCAGGCTGTCTGCTGTCCTGTTCTGCCACAGGAATGATTTGTACTAGCCCATCCGCATCTGATTCTGCACACCAGGGATTGCACCGTGGGTTCATCTTCAACATGCAAAGGTGTCAACAGAAAATGTGACTTCAAAGTCCAGAAATGTCACCCCACAAAGACAGGAGACTGACTGCAGGATCTGAGTTTGGCTGAGAGTCACAACGCCCAGTCCTATGAACCATTTGTGGCATTTTTTCCTCCAGCATCTCTTTGGTGTCTCTCAGCAGTGCCACTTGCTGATTAGCATGCTTATTGTGGGTTGCTTGCTTCTTTTGAAATGTGCTAAGACACACAGTTCTGGAAAAAGCACACTGACAAACTTGAAACACCTGTAATTATCTGCAGTGATAGCTACAACTTGGGTCCAATGGCAGTGAGCCACGCTATTATATCAAGTCACATCCTCTGCTTACAAGCAGGCAGACATCCTCTGCCTCCTAAAGCACCTTCCACAAGCCAAGCTGTGCCACTTGGCCCTCCACAGCCAGGGAGTGCTCATCCCAACCAGACAGCAGTGCTGTTTCCACACTGCATTCTGAAATGTGTCTATTGCTACAGGGGACTATTGAGTACAGATGCCAAAAATCACCAGGGAATCCACAAACTTCACAATTAAGATAATTTCACCGCCTTCCCTGTCATTTCCTTTTTAGATCTAAGTCTGCTGTTCTTGTAGGACTTAGTCAGAACCACCCCATCTCTTTTGCCTGGCACACAGTGCTGAAATCAAATGCGAACAATGTGAAACCTGATTCACTGCGTGTCTCCTGAAGCAAACTTGAGGGCACAGGCAGTATGAAACAGGGAATCCACTGCGGGAGAAAACAAACATTTTGTTTTAACCAACACATGCTCCTCTGCCTGATAAGGAGGACACCAGTTTGCAGGTTCTTCCACTTTCTTTCAACCTACGCATCAGCCCCTGCATCCTCACTCAGATCACACAGCATTTGCATGATCTGAATCACACAGTCAGGGTTTATTCATTGTCACATGGCTGGAGCAAACCCACACTTGTCACTTGACATATCTGTAGCTCTAACCAGGACAAGGGAGAGACCAACACGTTAATCAACATTTGGAAGCTCCCTCCCCTGAAGCTCTCATGGGACATGGGGACCTGATGAAGGTGCTCAGGCCTCTAGGAAACTCTGTACCAATGATTGAACCAGCCACATCAGCACAAACTAAGTGCCCTGAAAAAAGCTTTATCTGAAACACAGAAGAGTAACAGCACAGTTGAACCCAAAGAGCAAAATATTTTCTGCCTGGTTTTGAGATGGGCAGCAACACTATCTGATCCATCTAGAAAAAAGACCTCCATCTTTGCCTTAAAAGGGTAGCCAGCCTGCCGGCTCATCCCCAGAGGTGTACCACTAAATCCTCTCTGCTCCTTTAGCTGGATCCCAGCTGTGGTGTTAGCTGGGGTTAGGCTCTCAGGTTGATTCTTGTCATCTGTACTTTGCCTCTAGACCAATTTAAAAATATTTATATGCTCCATTACTCTTTGTTAGGTGCAGCTTTCTGTGACCCCATGGAGTGATTGCAGCATGGTGACGAATTGCAAAGGCCACACATCACGGCGTGGTGAAAGTGCAAGACGGAGGAGAAGATGAGGTGGGAGTTGTGCACTTGGTATTTCAGGTGCCCACTCATGAAGCACAGTGATCTGGAAAGAGATGCTGACATTTCCTCATCACCCCTGAGCTAATGTCTGTGCTTCTGGGTTTGCCTTGCTCATATCTGAATCACCCCATGATGATTGCTTGCATTCCTCCCTCCTGCTCTGTGCCATTTTCTCTCCTGGGCTTTGGAGCAAGTGAAGATGTCATCCTGTGAGGTTGCACACCAGTGGCCTACAATACTTCTGCGCATCGTTGCCAGTGCTGGTACAGCCTTTGTCTTACATGTGCACGACTGTGAAGGCCGGAGGCGGAGTGTGCCCATCAGAGGGTGGCATGATCTCTCTGCTCACCAGGGGCAGCCATCATGTCAGAGGGAGGAGAGGGGCAGAGGCAGAAAGGGATGCTCCTCACTGCACGGGTTAGGGCAGAAAGCTCAGAGGGTGGTTGGTCACACTGTACCTCTCTATCTTGAGTTTAAAGCTGTGTGGCAGCAGATACTCTGCATGATCTGGGGGACCCTCATCTCAGAGAGGCAAGGGGGGCCAAGGAGGTGGTTGGAGGTCCCTTTCCTACAGATCGGGGGCTGAGCCAAGGACCCAGGCTAGGACCTCCTGCTTCTCTTCGACAGCTCCCTGCCGCTTCCCTTGGTCCTGCTGGACACCAGTCCAAACCTCAACACTGGGTGTTTGACCACAGTGTAATATCCATCCTTTTAGCCAAAAGCATTTTGGAATATGTGTCTTTAAGCATCTGGCTAAAATCTTCTAAAGGACGGACCATATCATGTCACCTGTCCTTTTAATATATATATGCTGTGCATATGTGCAAAGGTCCAAACTTACTCAGACTTACCAAAATAAACAGAGACAGCAGACATCTGACAGCTGTTTCTGCCGATGGTGTAACTAAATTTTGTTATCTTTTAATGTTTGACTTTAATAGAGAAATGTGATTTAATCACACCTGTAGTTGCAAGGTAGCTTAAATTCATTTTATAAAATAAGCAGTGTAAAATTCCTTTACCTAAATTATGTGTAGATTACTTTTGATTCTTTGTTTCTGTTTCTCTTCAATTGCTCATTCTCTTCTTTCTTTCTCCTCTCACATTAGCTTAAAATGTAATTTTTCCATTGTTCCCCATACTTTCCTTCCTTCCTTCCTTCTTTCCTTCCTTCCTTCCTTCCTCCGTCCCTCTGTCCCTCCCTCCCTCCTTTTTGTTTCTTTCCTTCCTTCCTCCCTCCTTCTTTATTTCTTTCATTCTTTAGTTCACGAAATAAAATAACTTAAAAAAAAAGTGGATTCATTTATTGTTTTTCATCTGGCTGCCCTAAGGAAATGAGACACGAGACAATGCTGTCTGGCCACCAGCCTCCCTAGTTTCTACAGTGAAAACCTCAAACGTAACCGTTTCTTACAAGTTGCATGAAAATCAATGACCAAGTGAAGATATTCAAGCCAGGAACTTGCTGAGGGAAAGGCCATAGCATACATTTAACAGTTATTTTTCCAGTTTGATAAGCAGTCAAGCCGAACTGCAAATGGATATCAGCCACATGATCACTGTCTGTGTTGTTTGAGCTCTGAGTGGAAGTAGAGTCAGGGACAGTGGATACAAATTTATAGGAACTCACATTGCATTCTTTCTGCTGTTCACTGGACAACTTGCTTTCTAAATTTCCTAGAAGGCATTTTATTACAATAAAAATAAACAAAACATCTGCTACATCTGGTTTATGGGGTGGGGTGGGGGGAAGCTGGCACTGAAAAAGGAAAAACACAGAAATGAAAGAAATAGAGAAAAAGATTTTGGGACTAAATGCTGCCTCAGAGTTGTGAACAAAGAAACTGTTTCCTGCTGTTTCATTCCTGTTCTGCCTAAGTAAAGAGGGTTTCATGTACTGTCTGTGTAAATAAAGCAGGGCTGCAGTAAGAAAATATAGGGCTCCATTATTAGCTTTTTTTCTCCTAAACGAAACAGTGCTCAGGACGTTTAAAATTGGCTAACCATGCAAGTCAAAAAGGAATAATCACTTTGTGAAGTGATCTAAAATGATCCCGACATTGCACAGACCTGCCTTGTGTGCATCATCTTAACGCTCCACTGCTGTTTATTTTATACGTGTTGTCACATCAGAGCTCTGACAAGGCTCGAGCTGAGATTCCATTCCACTGGAAACACTTAACCCTCCCAAGACTAACAGCCTTTTTCAAATGAACAGAGATGAGCCTAAACACCCTCCCATTCTCTTAACCTTTTCCCCACACTCGCTGTCTCCGCCCATCCCTCAATGCAACTTCTAAGCAGTTCTGTCCTCCAGTGACATCCAAATTTCAGTACTGATGGCTCCAGAGCATTAAACTGGGGTCTAGGAAATTCCCAATTTTACTTTGAACTCCAAAATATTAGTAGCTGAGAAACCTTGTATTCATTTTCTTTCCTTCTGATTTTGAAGTTCCAAGTTATGTTGGCCTTTTTTGTCAAATTTGTCTCTTTTAACATAAAAAGTATGCCTTTTTTTTTTTCCTTTTCTTTTTTTTTTTTAATTGAAGTTAAGATGGTCATCTAGTTCATGGTTTCTGGGGTCTAGGCTTTAGAAAAGCAGCATCCCAGATCACAGATAAGGGTTGTGATAAAGATTGAGTGGTACTGGCATCTGCTTTAGTACATCTAATCTGAGATTTCTGCTCTTTTGGCTTTCCTTTCCCTAGTTGTCAAAGAACTTTTTCAACTCCCGATGGCGAGGTCTTTATCCCCTTTGGGAACAAGAGGGGTTTTGATGCCAAGAAAGAAAATCACACAGATCAAGTGCTTTATAACTCAGTCCAAAAAGAAGTCAGAGACTGTTTTGCTTTCCAAGTTGTCTCAATAATCTTACTCAAATTTCCAGCTCTAAAATGCTGATATTACCATTTCTCAGATTTCAGACATCCTTTGCCTGATCAGTGCACTGGACACTGTCTGATGACTAAAGCATCAAGGAAGTTTCCTTATGGAAGTATATTTTCATTCTGTCTGTCTCTACTCTTCCCCACCCCACACCCCCTCAGGATTTTCTAACCTCCCTGCTCTATTTTGGCTAGTGATGTCAGAGGTAGAGCAGTTACCATGGAGAAGAAGGGGACAGACTCCACTGAGATGGACAGAGGCATAGCCTAAATCTACAGCAAACTTGTGATTCATCAGCCAAATTGCATGTCCTCCCTCATTAACGGCTTGCAAAAGGGGTCATCAATAATTTTTCGTTTTAATGTATGTAGTGGTGGACAAGTTTACTAAAACTTCATGAAAGCCTGGCTAATGTTTACATCAGAAAAAGCCACAACACATGTTATTAATGAATAAGTGGAACAATATAAGGCACCCTCTCAAGAATGGCTACAAGAACAAGGCCATAGAAACAAAGCTGGGGGCTGGAGATTGTCACTAAAAGAAAACACAATTACTCTTTGCACGCTAGGATCAATGTTGCAATGATGCACTGAAAATGCAAGGAGCTCCTTAAATGGTGAGGAGAGAGCAAATCCAGTGGCACTAGGTTCCATAAAGGGCATCTCCATGAGGATGCACTGATGTATTTCAAAATATTTCTGCTTTTCTTTCTGTTGTTTTGCTATTTTCTAATGTTTGGCTTACTTCTTAAACTTTGCTTATTATGTGAACTATTTAACTCCTGCATAACCCTCTTTTCTCAACAGCTGTTTAAACCTTTTCCTCTACCATCACTTTAGGAAAATTTTCATAAGAAGAATGCTCCATAGTAACCTTTGCTTGCATGGAGGGATAAGCTCAGTATCAGACAAGGCTCTAGGAACATCATTTGGCTGGAGAACACTGTGACATCCCATGTGTTCACTGGCCAAACGAGTGTCTAAGATCACTGTAAAATCCTATATGCTACCTGGATTTGGGAAAAGCATTTCAGAAACACCGAGAAACCCTTTTTTGGTCATAGAATTCAGCACTGAGATGCTCTGCAAAAGTTTTCTAGGAAAATAGCTTTACACATTATTTCATAAGAATAGGAAATATTCTAATCTCATAAATAGTAATAACAGAGTTGAGAGTTATTTGTTTTCTCAGTTTCCTTTACGGTTGGGAGGCTTTTTTTGCTCATCACCAGGCTGCTGAAAGTATTATCTCTCTAGCAACAGAGGCCAAGCCGAAACACCAGATTCAGCTCCAGCTCACAATCCAACACAGGCAGAACTGCATTCAGTTCACTCTTCTATAGTTTTATACTGTTTTGAAAACTGCCAAGTGTGAAAATGTAGTTAAAATGACAGCAGTAAGAACTCTTTGGATCTTGGCAAAAAATGCTCATTATTGCTCAGTGGAATTTCTTGATGAGGTGTTGTGGTAGCTGTAACTGCCTTCTCCGGTGATTATTAAACATAGTTGCCCAGAAGCATCCTCTGGCTCAGGAATTCCTGTAACTACTGATTTTCAGAAGAGTTCTTCTGGGGCAAGACCACTTAAGTATGCTGTACTCTTCCTTACGCATGCAAAACAGCTTGCTGGAAGAGGCAAAGGAAAGCTGGATCTTGGGTTTGCAGCACCATCGCTGTTTTTGCCTTACGTTCCCCTTAGCTCCACTGACATGTATCACATGAACCTACTTTGGAAATTATGTAGTTGTAATAGCTGCCATGCCTTCAAGATCCAGGATCCCAGAGAACACTCTGGCTGTGCTGAGTCTAGGAGCAGCGCTGTTCCTAGAGCTGGAACAAACATAACACACCAGTGAAAAGGGCTGAGAACCACTGTCTGGAGGCTGCTGCAGCACCAGCATTAATCCTCTGACTGTGTTTTAAACAGTTTGACTCCATCTAATAGTCAACACCAGCATCTTTTTAAATCTTGGAGATTTATATTTGAGGACATTCATTTGCAGGGTCAGTTGTGATGATAATCATCCGCCTGCTAAATCCAGGTTTTCTGCAATGTGGTAACACTACACTTTTTGTAAAGGTCCTGACCCCTCTCAACTGAACTTGTTCTCTGTCATGAAACAGGGAGTCCAGCTCAAGCAAGACAGAGGTATAGTACCTTTCAGAAATACATCTCACTCTGCTAGGGTAAGGAAATAAGAAAAAAATAATGGAAAAATAATGGAAGAATCCCAACTGTGCTGCAGTACAAAAGAATATCTTGTCCTCTTTGAGATCCACATGGGAAACTTCAAATTAATTGTTTTGCTTTATGGATTTTAGCTCCAAAGCCAAACAACCCCATGTATAAAAAAAAAATGAAGAATGGGGGATCCTGACACAAATCTGCAGTTCCAAGAGAAGAAGAAATACATCTAATTTTTCCCTATTTGCTTCCTTTCCTCATCCTCCATCCCCCATCTCCCAGCTAAGGGACCACCCCTGCAGAGTGCTTTTAATTAAGCAAAATCCATTTGTTTAATATCTGGAACTCAGGGAAGCAGGAGTAAATATTCCCGTGAAACACCAGTGTAAATTTATTTAAGGATGGGAGTTTGTAATGACCAAATCACATCTTGTACTAAAAAACCACTTAAATAATCAGACTCAGAGTGCCCAGAGACTGCCTGGGAGCTGTTTTTAGAAGAAGAAATGTTTTGCTCTGTTATCTGAGCTGTCCCAGGACGATCCTGCTGAGAGGATGTTGTTACCAAAGGGTGTCCTAAGTGGGCACTCATGGAATAACCCTCTGTGCAAACTGAGAGAGACCTGGGACACAGCATGGCAAAACACTGTTATGGAAAGTCATCTGGTTTTTCCTTTAATGTGTTCAGAAATTATCTGTTTTCTTCCTTCCCAAATAAATGTTGGTTAGAGCATGGTGTGGTCCCCGTATGGGCATCCCTTAAGAGTTGGAGTCAATAATTCTTAGGTGTCCCTTCCAACTCAGAATATTCTCTGATTCTGTGAATGCTATCTTCACCAATTTCCATTGCTGGCTATGGTGAAAAATGTAGTATTGAAAATTAAAAAAGGATTTTTTTCTTCTGAAATCCCAGGATTTTTCTTTTCTCTGTGAAGTCTGGGAAAAAAAACCCTTATTTTTTTGATTTCACTAAAATTTCCCATTTGCTTACCAGGTTTGCCTATTAGCAATGCAAAGACCCTTGCCTGTGCCCCGCTCCGTCCCATTTTTGCTGAAATCCACCCTCCTCAGGGTTAGCCATCACTTCCTGAAGGCTCCAGGGCAATTGTTCCCAAGACCATGGATTCACGGTGGCCTCAAAACAAATCATCTGAAAGTGGTCACTGCTGCATGTCACAGCTTGGACGCTCACCACAAATTGGCTTTGGCAAATCAAGTGTGACTGACCTTTTTCTGAGTGAGTAATTTATTTCTGTATACCTGTCGTTGCTTGTTCCACTCAGCAGTACTCCAGCTCCATCCTGATGGCCTCAGTACTTAGAGATAACGTTTCCCGCCTCCTTTCTGATTTCAGGTGTTCCTGAGTGTTAATCAACATGCTCTCATCTCTTTCTGCTGCCTTCTGCACATTCCCCTGGATGTGGGAGTTATGCTGCCACTGTCTCTGCACAGCAACAGTGCCTTCAGGCTTGGGGCTGGGTGCAAGTCAGTCCCAAGAGGAGATGCTGGCGCTCCTGTCTTGAGGGATAAGAGCTCTTTTGAGGAAAGAGTTGCTGGAAACCCCATTTTGCCATTCTATCTCCCACTGGATGATAGCAAATCATCATAGGTGAAGCCCAGTTCAGTGCATGACCAAACTAGAGGCCCCCAGGGACACAGACAAGAAGGAATAGCACAGCCTTAGCTCTCCTGGGGCACAAGAACGACTCTGCTCTGGTGGCAAGGAGTTGGGCTGTATCTAGTCCTACTGCCTCAGGGATATCACAACATGCCTTAATGGAGGACAATTACCTTTTAGGTAGAGAGCAAATTTCCAAGAGAAGCTCCTGCTAATGAAAGTCCCTGTGTTTAAGGGCTAAAGGTCCCTCTGATGTAGAGGAAATCAGAGAGAGAGCATGCTGCTCAGTGGCAGGGTGTGCTTATCTTGGTGTGTGCTGGTACTTTTTCCGACTTGGCCAAGTGCTTGGCTGACCAACAGCTGGCATCTGTTTATTGCTGTGCGTGTGCAGCAATACTTTTTATAGTGGTTGCAAGCTGTGTTTGGCCCCAGCCCAACCCTGCTCACTGCTGCTCTGTCACTGCTCATGTCTCCTGGTTTTCCTCCTCAGACAGGGCACCAAGCCCCAGCAGCCACCTCCTGCTGTGCCAAGGTGGTCTGTGGCCCATAGCTCCAGAGGTGCCTGTACTGGCCGTGTCCTGTTGTCACTCCTGGGGCTGCTGAACTGTCCTCTACTGGGACAACCCTGCATCCGTACAGGTGTAGGTAGCACAGTGGCACAAGTTAATGATCCCTGCCTTGGTCTGATGGACCTGCCTTACCTCCATCGGGAACCTGCACTGGCTGCAGAGTCCCCAGTCCCTCATTAAGCATCTCCTTTCTGGCATCTTTTCTCCAGCCTCACGGGGGTCTCCTCTGCTGTCCACCACAACTAACACACTCTTGTCTCCTTAGTTACTGTCTTTTTCTGTCATGTCTTCAGTGTCACTTCCCCGATCTTCCTCCTATGGGTATGTTCACCATGACCTTTCTCATATTTTCTTCTGCATAATCTGTGGCAACCACTAGCACCAAATCGCTAATCTCTTCTTCCTCATCTGAGCTCATCAGTCAGCGATGCCACACTCTCTCCTCTGTCCCACAGGTACCAAAATCCTGTGTGACCTTCAGCTCCCTCCTCCCCCTCTCCTCCTTCCCTGACTTCATAACAAATTCCTGCAGTTACAGTTCAGCAGTCTGGAGGTGGCAGGGCCCTATTGACTGTTCCAGTCCTGGGACTGGGGCTGGTTCTGCACATCTGTACACACACAGTAAAGAGAGGTTTCTGCCAATTGTTGAGACAAGAAAACGGGGATTTATGCAGTCATGAGCCCCCTTTAAAAAAAAAAACAAAACAAAACATTTAAGTATGGTGAGAAATTGCAGCCATTTTCCTATTTTGGGATGTGGGAAATTCCAGGTCTCCCTGGTTATTTATGCTCATAGAGTTTTCACCTGGCAGTTCTCAGGAGTCTTTGGGAACAAGGAGCTACAGCATCTTTTGGCTGAGGGGCATGGTAATTTATAAGTTACAGATGAGTGCACACATGCACAGACACACAAACTCATGCATACATTAAAACTCAAGCAGTGCACCAAAACTGCAGGCACAGAGTCACCCTGCAGAAACCTTCCTGACAGGTCCTGTGAGGAACTGTCAGAGGTAATGGCATGTGGCCATCTTCATCATCCTGGAAAAATTCACGTCACCAGGCTCTGTCCTTCAAGACAGACTCTGCCAGTGCTGATCTGGTCCCCTCTGGACAGAGTGAGTCAACTCTGAGCAATAAAGTATTAGCAAAGCAACCACCATGGATCCACTGGGACTTCTCTAGGAAACCATTTCTGCTTCATTCCCACCAATTCAGCTTTACTCATCCCTTCTAATACAAACTACAACACCAGGGAAAAATACTAATATAACATGAAGCAGACCTTCACTTCTTATCTGAACATCCTACAAAGATCCCACTCCCTCAAAGCTTCCACCACTGGGGCAGTGTGACTGGCTCAGGCTGGGTTACATGCCATCTACTTTCAATCCCCTGTTCCTCACACGGTGACTGTGATACCCTTAAGACAGAAGGATACACACACAGAAGACAGACCCGTTCTGTGTAAAACAACAAAATGTGGTGGACAGGATTATGGGCAGGACAATACTTTCATTTTGGTAAAAGATGCTTGTCTGAAATAGGCTTTTCCTTTTTTCTTCTATAGATTGAGAGCTTTCTGGCCCTGTAAGTCTATAATGTATGGGACTCAGAAAAATATTTATCACTCGTGGCAAAAAATAAGCCTCCTGAATGGGATTGCTGTAGGTTTGAGCACTTCTGGTAAACTGGAACAATCCCAAATGTACTAATGATTACAGATTTTATACGGTTTCTTTATTGAGTAATTTTAGAAAGAGTCTCCAGCAAAACTACCATGGGACATCAACAGGCTCAGATTAAGGACTCCAACCCAAGTGAATATTTAAAATGATCTCACATTCCTTCCATTTCTTTTCCAGATCTCATCTTCATCTGCCCAGTACGTACCATACCTTTCCATCTATTGGCATGGCTCTGTACAAACAGTAGATAAGGAACAGTAATTAGGTGGAATGGTGGAGAGCAGTTCCAGTTCCACGAGGGATGAAGCTCATAGCCCTGCAGTGTCAATTACCATGGGGAGGGCACTGCAAAGAGGAACCTGTCATGGGGCACGGGACCAGTCCTGTCCTTTGAGTCTGCTGCAGTCACTGAGGCCAAGAGAAGAAAAGGCAGGTGTGGATACCGGAGGCTGGGGAGCTGGGACTGAGCAGAATGTGTCCTCATGAAACAGTCGGCATTTCTCTGCTTGCCTCCTTGGAGGCAGCTGTGTGTTTTGTCTGAAGCCAGTCTGTCATTGAAACTGCTTGAGAACAAGCACTGAGGAGCCCCTATTGTAAACGCCACACAAAAACAACACAAAAGTCAGAGTCCAAAGTAAAAAATATTTCCATAATAAAACTGTCAAGGGGAAGTGAGAAACCTTTGTACCGCCAAGTAACGAAGAACAGCGACGCCCTCTCCAAAGCACTTGAGATAAACCATCTCCTTAATAGTCTAATTGGAGAAGAGCATTTGGGGTGGGATGCACAGATGGACCAGGGAAGTAGATGACCCAGGGATGAGAGCCTGGGAGCTGCAGGGGATGGGTACGTGGCTTGAGCTGCTGCCAAGGAGCACAGAAATCCCCACTCCCCTGCGGGCTTCCCGATGCTCCTTCTACAGTTTCTCCAAATTAGGTCACTCCCACACAGTGTACAAGTAAGAGCAGACAGCACTGGACCACCCAGAGCAACGGGGAGGAGGCTAACAACGATGAAGCAGAACCACAGATGATATGATGCAAGGGTGGGTTGGGCAATTAGAAACATACGTTCCAGTGGATGAGGGGGAACAAAAGGTCTTCACAGAAGATGGTGGAATGTGATCCCTGAGCTGTGGCCCAGCCTGGGGTGGGAAGTCCTCACGTCATGGTGCTTAATGCATGCACCCAACCCAAGCTGGCACATGGGGGTCCATCACTGGCCTCACTGCACCCATAGATAGCACTGTGGGTGCTTGGCTGGGTGTTTCTCTGCCAACAGAGGAGAGCTGACTTTGCCAAAGGCATTGGTTGGCTCTTCCCAGTTGAGAGAGCTGTCCCCATGCTTAGCTTTCAGAATGGGTTTAGCAGCAAGGAACACAATGTGGTGTCAGGACCCCAGGTAATTTCTTAGCTTAATATTGAGAATCTGCCTCCTTCCATGTACTGTCTGGGATTCAATTTTCTCAGGACTAGACCAGTGGTTGTTTTTCTTCTGCGTCTCACAGCCGTTTTCCTACCCACACTGCTTTTACCAGAGGGCTGGCTGTCTGAGACTGTGAAGAATAACAGCAACAGATCACCATAATCCAGTTTCTTGCTCTCCTTCTGATCTTCTCACTTCACAGGTCACAGGAAGCCCTATCCAGAAGATGACAGATGAGAATCAGGCCTTTCTAGGGGAAATGGTGATGAACTCCAGATCTGGATCGTCTTACAGACTCTCACAGGAGTTCAGTTCACCTTTAGGTTTGCAAAGTGAGTCTGTTCAACAGACACAGAAATACCCTTAGGCTGGTTATTCCTCTTCCTCACTGTAATTAGGAGAAAGCACCTACTTGATGAAGAAAAATCATATTTGGTTCAGCTCACAGAGCTGAATGAAGCAGACTGTGGCCCCTGAAAGCCACTCATACACCTCATGGTTCAAAGGAAAGACATGGATTATTGTGGGACTAGTAAGAGGACCCACAGTTTTGAACAAATCACCTGCTGTTTTTAGCCCAGACACTGAGACATAGGAGTGCATCAAATGTAATAACAGATAAAACACAGATATGGAAAGTACCAAGACAACCAAGTACTGATGGGCATTAAATGACAGAAATAACCCTAACAGATCAATACCAGACCAAGCAACCTAGAAAAACCAGCAGTCTCAAATACTCCTCTGTCAGACTTGGAGCTGAAGTTACTTCCATTTCAGAAGTGATGGAGTCATTCACACACCAGGTATAAAACACAAACGCCAGACACTTGGCATTATGCAGCTACCTGACAAAGGCATTAAGTTACTTGGACTCACTTGAAGCTCAGTCTTTTTATAATTTCAAAACACCACGTTCCATGGAAATATTCAGGCTGCCATGGCAACGTGGTACATTTGTTCCTTAGTGTCATTTCCCATCACAATTGGGTTTTTTTTCAGAACTTTGCCCAACTTCAAAACTTTGGTTGCTGAGGCAACATCTCCCTTTCAAGGGAAGTGACTGGCTCTGCCTATCTGTGCCAAGGCAAGGGCTCTTCTTTGAAGACCTGTATGCTATGGCAAGGGAGGAGGTGTTAGGGAGGCTAAAAAGGTATCCAAGGAAGCAGGGGGAGAGGAAGGAACTGTGCTGAGAAGTGGCTGTGGAAGGGCAACACACGCCTTCGGGTGAGGCAGGTGGGATGGGCTTTAAGTGGGAGGCTCCAGGCTTAGCACTGGAGAGCTAATGTGCCACATGACATCACTGAGGATATTAAATGCAATCTCGGTGAAAAAACACTTTGCCTTCAGTATATCATGTCAAGATCTCATGGAGATGCATAGTCCTCACAAGACCTCTACAAGAAAGGAATTTGTCACTGGGCTTGTTTGACAAAAAAAGTGATCAAGACAGAGAGAACTTGAATGAATTACTGAAGGTCACACAGTAAATTAGTGGCTGAGGTAGGAATAAGCCCCTGAGGGTGTTGTGTTTCATTTGTAAGATCATCATTCCTCTGATATTTAACTTATGCTTAAACAGAAACCCGTTTACCTTCTGCAGAGATGCACTGCAATCACTTTTTCTCTCACTAACATATTACAGTCTTCACCTCTGCTATTTGTCAACGTATTTGGCTGAAATGCACTGAAGCAGGGATTCCTTTCTTTCCAGATAGTGAGGCCTGGATCTGGACTCTTCCTGACATCCTGCTGCAATAAACATGATCACCACCAACAGTCATAACAGTTCTGGGTAGCTCTTTAAGTGGAGTCATTCCCCCCTTCCTCTTGAGTGGAAGTCTGTAAGGGACACAGCACCACTATCATTTAGTTGCCTATGGGCTCTGGCTGACTCACCTCCAGAAGACAGTGAGAAGCTTCATGAGGCAGCAGGGTGCTGCACCCAGGAGAAAGAGGGAATGATTTGTGGAGAAGGCCCCGGAGGGGTGACTGGGGGACCACTGGTGGCTCTCAGGAAATGCCCAGGATGAGGCCATACATCACCACAGGAATGGGCACCAGGCAACGAGCACAAGAGAGTACAAGAACAGGCAAGGCACAGTGAGAGCATGATAACAGGGATGTGAGCATGGCACACCACAGCTGCTGACATGGGGACTGAGAGTGGAACCTGGGGAATCAGTGCTGGGAAGACTATCCTGCCACAAATCAGTACGAATTACATGAGCAGGAAAATTAGCTTTTATTTCATTAAAGTTGCTGAGGAGATATTATTGAAGCAGCAGCAAATATTGATCAGCCAGGCAAAACTCTTCAGAGGGGATTTGTTCACTATGTCAGTAGCCTCTTGTAGAACAGTGGTGTTCCACACAGAGGGCTGTCATTCAGCTCATGAGGGGAGGATGACTTGACATGGAAGAAAGGTGGGAAAGCTACCTTTCTATGGCTAACAACAAAAGAGGGGGACATTAGGGAGGTGAGGATTCATGAGATGGCACATATTTCTCTGCCTCTTAATGAAGAGGAGAGAGCTCAAGAGGAGTGGAAAACACTCTGGATATGGCATCTGTAGGATGAAGGAAATCCCCATGAGCAGAGCCTGGGATTAAAGAAGCTGGATTTCATCCATCCTTCTCTGCTGTTAGTTCTTGTGCATCTTGGGCTAAGACATGCTGCTTTTCTGTGCCTCCACTCTCTCCTCTGCAGGAGAGATGACCAGACTTCTCTACCAAAGGGTTTGAAAGGATAGATATGTTACTGACTGAAAGGTGCCAAGTCACGGCTGGGACCCAGTTTAGGATTGAGGAGTGAGATTGCACAGGCATGCTTTAACACAAGATCTCCCCTCTCACCTCTCAACAGCTCCCATTAGCCTTCTATTTCCCTTGCCTCCACCAGCACCAAGTGATCTTCTCACATGCCCTGTCTGGGCAGCCTCCAACTGCACCAACAGCTCTTTGCTCTGCTACCACGTTCACATGAGGAAGCCCACAAAAGGAACCAGAAAAACAAGAGAAGCTAGTTCATTTAGAGCCATTTGGGCTGTACAGATTTCACCTACCTCTTGCTGCTCACTGTAGGACCCAGAACAGAACCGTTCACATCCTTTTTTATGTAATAAGCAGATGGATTACATGCTTAAAACAAATTATCACTTCAATAGGAGTTCTCCAAAGCCCTTGACTATTGCAATGCCTGTGAGCCAGCATCTTTTCCAGCCTGAAGGTGCACACAGGAGGTGCTGCTGAAAAGCAAAGCCAATGAGTAAATATACAGGGTTGGTACCACATATTGCTTGACCGAAGGGCACAACTGATTCATTAGACTAGCTCTTGCCATGTTCCCACTTTTCAGCCTGTATCTCAGTGTTCCAGTTCCAGACTAATGGTGACTCTGACACCTGCGTATGGGTCACTGGAGATTGGGCTTTGATTTCTTTCCATTTCAGCGATTCATAGCTGACTGCATAAGTAGAGTCAGATACAAACCCACTGCCTAGATTACCACCCACCTGTTCCAAATCTGGGTCAATGTAGCATTTAAAAACATAAACAGCCACCACAGCCCTGCCAGGCAGATGTAAAGGAGGAAAGTAAACAAGAAAAGTACTCTTGATGTCAAAAGAGAAACATACAGAGGCAGCAGACTTTGTCTTTCTCCTGCATTTAATTGTCTTTGATGCTTCCTTCCCATGGGCTTTCATTTTTAACTGCCTCTTCCTGGTTGATGGAGGAGATCAAAAATGGCCCCTGATGATTTTATGTTTGGCAGAGAACCTCCCAGGAGCTGCCTCCTCCACATTCTTGGATGTTTTCTTCTGTCCAAGTCACCACCAAAGCAGCCTAAGGAGTGACTCCCATGGTGATAATATTTCCATGATGATTTCCAGGGATTGTCTACATCCCAAGACTTCTCTTGTCTGGGCACTAACTCCAGGGATTTTCCCTGATTGGTCCTGGGTATTTCATAGCTTTGGCATCCCCAACCCATGCCTAGTAGCATTAGCTGAGGTTATGAGACCCCAAGGCAGAGCACTGCCTCTGCTCTCCCAGGGGTAATACAGAACGTTCCTGGGGCACACATGAACCAGGTGGAGAAGTTGAAAGAGGCCCTATAGCTCCTGATATACTTCAGCACATGTCAGAGGTTGAAGAAACCCTCAGGACCTCTTTCCTGCCTGCTGATCCCAGTGTGGGGGGAACAAGTCCTCTCCCATGCTCTAGCATCTGAGAATTGCCTGGGAGTATCCTATTCCAAAAGGCAGGACTTCCAGCAGCTGCTGGATGGCTCAGTAAACAAACAAGCAACTTCTGCAAAACATGTCTGGATATCAGCCACATTAGCCATGAGTGCTGCTCTCCCCTGTGGATACAACAGCTGCCCATCGGAATAAACAGGAAACCATTTTATCCTCTGAGGAGCAAGAAAGGTGAAGGGGTCAGGACTGTAAATTGTGTGTCTCTGGAGTTGGGGCATGCAGGAGGAGCCACAAGCAAATAGGTCTTCTCTTTTTTCTCATAGAGAAGGAACTTGAATACTGGGCTTCGGCTTCTGAGCTCGTTCTCTGACCTAACGTTACCCTTTCCTCCAGTGCAAGAGACATAACAGCAGAAATCCTGGTTTCTTTCTCCTCTGAGGTTTTGGAAAGCAGTCAAGTAGTGTGGCATGGGGAGGTACTGAAGAAATACACCTGCCAGATCACATGAAATACAAGTGAACATGTCTTGTCAGATTCTGCATGACCACACATGATTGTTTTGTATGCTCTTGGCTATGGATACCTGTGCTTCTGCGCTTTGCCTTCCTACCAGCTGGTGATGTTCATATGGGAAAACTTGAGTCCCTTTGGGATCATTTTTTCTTGGCAATTTTAGAGTCCTTACTTTTTCAGCCCCTTGGAAAGCAAACCACTTTCACATCAAATGAAGGCAGCCACCAAGAATTTGCTTTGTCTGTCGAGTTCTTTGCTGGGCTCCTTGGTCAGACTGCTAAGGCTTGTGTCATGCAGGAGGTCAGGTGAGCTAGGCCAAAAGGGGTCTTCTGACCTCAACAACTCAAGTTTCAGCTCAACTCAAGACTGGGGAAGCTTCACCCTCTTCCCACGTGACATATCCATTACTATAAGTTGCATTTCCAACTGAATAGGGTAAAGTGAGGTTGGTGCAGTATGGCAGTAGGGATGTTACTGTGGAAACCATGATATTTTAATTCTCTGCTCAGAACAAGCCAGGTAAATCAGTCATTGTAGTTACCTCATTGCAGCAACTATGCTGCCAAAAGATCTGGACCGAGCATCAGGTATGTAGGGCTCTGGCACTCAACAGTTTGTGAGAGCCATGTGGTACTGGGAAAGCCATTTCCCTTTTTGTGTCCTTCAATTTTCCCCAACTCAGGCCCTCACCCTTCACCTGCTGGACCCATACGAAAGGCAAACCTCTCAGATTGGTTACAGTCTCTGCACTCCTGGTCAGACCACCAAACCTGGTCAGACCACCTCCTCATTACAAAACACAAGTAGAAGATAACTAGTAATGTTGAATGTGTATCTTATTCTGGTGCAAAGATCTAGGACAGTGATATTACCTGTATGCTAGGTGAGTTGTCAACTGTCATTCTAAAAACCTTATAAATATCTCGGACATTGTGCATTTAGCTCCAGAGTCCTAGTGAAACACTGAAAGTCTTCTTTATAATCACTTGTGACAGAGTCCACAGAGTACCAGTGCAGTTTGAAACCTGACAGATTCCATCAAGTGAAGGATTTCCAGAAAGGAAAGATGCCTATTTGTCTATTTATAGATGCCTATTTATACCGCAGAGGTGCTGGATGCTGACAAGCACAGTGTGTGGCCAGCTGTGGACAGACCTGCTTTCCACTCAGCAAGCAGTTCAGCGGTACTGTGATCAAGGTAAGCAGGATAGTGGTTCTGCTTTTGTTCTGAGGGTTCAAAAGTGTGTGGTGCAAAGGGCTTATAAACCAGTGTTGCCTGGCTTTCCTGGTCAGAAAAAGAAATCCCACAGATTTCTGGGGATTTCTGGCCAAATTGCCCACACAAAACTCTGAGAAAAAGAAAAAAAAATTAGGAAAAAAAAAGTGAGGTGAGATAAGGTGAAGATAAATAATGGGGAGATGAGGTGGAGCATCTTGGCTGGATGCAAGCTGAAGCACAGGGAGGAGAGGAACGGCCAAGAAGCAGCAGATGGTCCAGGGGATGTTCTCTGATGCGTGTCCCTTGGTGTCCTGTTCCTAACAGGCAGTGCTGAGGGTTGATCCAGCATGTTACACCCCAGCGTCCTGCCTGCCTGTGAAGCCAGCAAGCTTGAAAACAGAAATGGGAGGCTTTTGCTAGGCATTCTGTAAGGTGGCCAGGGACAGACCACAATGGCCAGGAAGGGGAATAGGAGCGAATAGTCATGCAGATAAGAAGAGACAGCAGGTATGAGGTGTGCAGTGAAGGGTAGGAAGAGTGAATGCACTGCCTGGCATTTCTGGGAGAGATCTGGAGCAGAGGTATGCAGGAAGGAGAAAAGGATGTTGCAAAATGGGCAAAACAGGATGAAGAACAATAGCGAGCATATGGATGTCACTGCTGTGGGAGAATGAGTGGTTTGGGATTTTGAAGGAACCTAGCCTAGAATTAGGGTGTATAGGCTGTTAGTCAAAATTCTTAGAGGACTTGAGACTCAGCATGAGATACCCCCACCCAGCAGAGCACTTCACAGGCACCCAGACCCATGACACATGTGCTGTTCCGCAGGGCGATGCCATGGCAGCACAGCATTGCTGCACCACAGTCTTCTTTTGTTTCTTCATCTTTTCTGACACAGTCCAGAGCGAAGCACAGGAATTTCTTTGCCTCCGGGAGATCATTTCTCAGCCTGGCAAAGGCTGGAGAGGCCCTAAAATGTGTTAAGGTTATTTATGTCAGCAGGTAAACTCTGCCACTCAGATTGGGTTACTGTTGTGCCAGGCACTACAAAAAGTCATGGTAAGAAGCGATCCATGCTCCAAAATGTTATTATCCAGAATAGGCAAGAAGATGAAGTCACTTGCTCAACTAGTCAAGCAAGTCAGCAGTAGAAAGGGGGAAGGAGTCCTAGCTTCCTTCGTCTGAGTTCAGTGCTTGGTGGACCAGATCAGATTATTTCTCACATTGCCCACATCAGCATATTCCACCTGCCAGTGTTTATCTCACATCCTTGAGCAATAGCCCTCAGGACTCTGCAGTTCAGTTTTGTTTTATTTTATGGAGGAAGTGACACTCACGACATGCTCAGAGGTTATATTGTTGCATTGCAACAGCTCTCATCCTACACAGAGATGGAAGAGATCCAAGTGGTGCAGATGTGATGACTCAGCTTTGCTGGATTTTACAGTAGTGTAGCTCCACTGACATTCCACAGAAATATTCTGATGAGCTCAATGTAAGAGGAAAATCAAATGTAGTGAAGCTGCCCCAAAATTAGCCACCCAAAGCAAGCCTTCTCCTAAGCCTTTCTCCAATACAGGAGTGTAGCACATGGGGAGGAAGGACATGCATGTCTCCCCATTTTGAGATGCCTATGATATATCAAAAAATACCTACTTGGTCTAGTTGCCTTGACCTCCTTTGGTATTTGATAGAGAAAAAAACAAATGCAACTAGGGAATGGCTTCTCTGGTTTCTTTTAAACATTTACTTGCAATAAAACAACTTTCTGTCTGATAGCGGTCACTCCCCTGCACTGACACAGAGAGCACCTTGCTCAGACACACCCCTTGATGCCTCGTGAGATGTCCAGCCCTCCCATGGACATCAAGAATGCTGACAAGAGCCAAGTCACTGGATCTCTTTGGAGTGTCCTGTCCACTCACACTAACGCATCTCATGCAGAATTACATGTAATCTGCAAGTTCTTCAGTTACTACTCCAATGTGGCAAGAGGTCAGTGTCTTCTACAACAGCCCAAGCTTTGAATTAAAGGCACCTGAGCATCCTTGGTGGCTGCCTGGTTTGGGGTGGCTACACTCATCCAACTGTGCTTCCCAAGGAGACAAGCCAAGGTTGGGGAAAGGAGGGGAAGGGGCTTCCTATGCCAATGGTATAGCACTGAGGTGAGGAACGCACAAGGTCAGGTTGGCAGGCTAGGTAAGGGAACGCTGTGCTGCTCTGGAATAAGTGGCTAAGCCTGACTGGTTTTACTCTCTCTGTTAGCACTGGATTTGAGAACAGCATTTTTGGTCATCTAAGGACACCTGGATAGGAACTCTATGCCAAATCTCAGCACGCCAGTACTTCAAGGATGACCAAAAAGAGACATCTTCACCAGGAGGATGACAGTCCTTTATCAAGTAGCTAACATTTGAGGAAAAATCTGGTCATCTTCACCAGGAGGACCACCAATCTCTTATCATGTAGATATCACCAAGCATCTACCCAACTGAGAACTGCTGTTCCTCACAAAATTTCCATCTGCAGCACTATGTTCAAAACAAGTCATTACTAATCAATGATCTCAAGTTCCAAATAATGCCAGTTGCGCACATCCTAGCTCCACTTCTTGTGATAACACTGCATACATTAGTTGCTAAACAATGTTGTTTCGAGTAGTACCTACACTTACATAACCTCATACCATATAATCAACACATTTCATAGCACGAAGAGATCAATCATTCTGATCCCCACCACAGAAATATACCTCTGCTCCTCACCATGTCATGAAAACAACATGAAAAAAGAAAAAAAAAAGAATTTCCAACCTCCGCACCTGCCAACACCCAGCAGAACTTGATGTACCTTGAGATGGTAGCTCGTTTAAAACCTGTGAGCACCACATGACCACCCCTGGCAGTCAGCAGCTCAAATCCAGCCATGTCCTACTACTCTGGCACAGAGTAAAGATTATGGAGATGGGGGGATACCTGAGGGAGGGGAGGAGGGAAGGGGGAAAGGAGGGAAGGAAGGCAGGTGATGGAAATAGAGCCCCTTGCACTCTGTTCTCCTTCCCAGTCCCCTTCCTAGGACATTCTCTCCCCACCCAGCCCCATCGCTGGGTGCTCTTTCCAAGCCTGGGAACAGAGGCTCACAGATAGCAAAGATATCCAAAAATAGCAGTAGCAGCAGGCTATGGGTACTGATCCCATACTCAGTTCTCTGTTTGCTTTGCTCTTGCTGCACCTCTGAAAGAGGACCACAGACAGACAGGTACTGTCTGCACCGCCAAAGCAAGGACAGAGGTACTTGTGGAAAGGCGGCAGGGGCTGAGAGACCTGCAGAACCCATTACCACAGGACTGCATGGGCTATGACATGTAGCAGAAGAACAGCCACGACACCACTGCTGCTCCATGCCTGTGTTGACCCTGTTTTAACAAGTCGCCTCCTGATGCTGCAATAGAAAGTCCTTGAACAGGGGCACAGGAGCTTGTGTGGTGGGCAGGATGCTTTCAAACAAACGCTAGCAGTTTTGGGAAGTAGGTGAGGATGTGGCCCTTTTGTTGCCACATCAACAGTCACTTATTCCTCCTCCATGGAGATGATCCTCTCCATGGAGCAGCAGCATCCTTTTTTTATTTTTTTCTGACCAGGGAGCACTGCAGGGACAGGTGTCTCTCTTTTTTACTTTTTTTTTAAACAGAAAAGGGGCCCACTTTTGCCCCAGCATTGCTTGCTCCAAGAAGCACAACGAGGTGCTTGGCATAAGCAAAAATACAGGGCAATAGAATCTCACTCACTGGAGCGAGCTTTCTAGGGACCTATTCCTACCTATCCTTTGGGAGCCTTGGGACGAGCCTCTTCTTCCTTCCATCCCTCCACAAAGGTTGTCCCCATCCAAAAAATGGAGAGTGAAGAGCAGAAGGCTGCTTCTCATATGTGCACCCAGTCTCTCCCAGCTCACCTCCACCCGAGCCCCTCCAGACTTCCGAGCCCATAACCACATAGAGTGCACTATGCACACCTCAAAATGTTCCCACAGAGGCAGAGAAAGATGTTGCTGAACCCCCAAGGTTTGCAGTGGGGCCCAGCCCTTGTATGAGAGCTGCCAGGCTGGGTGCACCTCACACCCCAGCCCTTTGGGACCTCTCGGTTTCCCCTCTTGGAGGATGAGGCAGCACTAAGGCAGCGCCGCAGGCAGCTCCACAGCTCAGCATCCTCTAGGCTCTGGTACCCTCTGCTGGCCCTGAACATTTCTTTTGCTAATGAAACCTCTCCTGGGGTGTTTTTTAGCCTGAAGATCACTTGCAGACATGACATCAGCCTCTCCAGCTCCCGCAGCAAGCTTTGCTTGCCCAACGCTGTGCTGTCTTCAAAGGCCCCCACCAGTGCTCTCAGCCCCCAGCTGACCCCAAGCTGCCAAGGGCAGGGACTTATCTGCACCTTACACCTTTGGGAGGATGCTGAAGAGAACCAACTCTGCCAGAAATAATAAAAACCTGTCAAGTTTGTAAGTGCAAGGTTGTGTAGCAAATGCAGAAGGGTGAGCAGCTGCACTCCCCAGGGGAGAGTGCCCAGGTGAGGCTCCTGCTGAGTGGGACAATCATCCCCAAGGCCACTGGCATATATGAAGGAGGTGGCAGAGACTACTTGGAGCAGGACACATAGCTCAAGGGCATCACCCTGCATCCCCATCCTCACTGGAGCAAGCAGAGAGCTCTGCCCATGCCTCCGAGCAAGGCTTTCACACAGCGCTTTACACTGCAGGGTAGCGTGTTTGGCTGCTGCAGCCCCAGGCAAGGGCAAGGAGGGATAAGCAAAGAGCAGCTTTGAAGCAGAAAGCAGGCTGTTTCCTTTGCTGCTGCTGGCAGACGTGGAAGAAAGCATCAGACTGCACTAAGGGACTGGCTAAAGTGCCTCCTGCAGCGCTGAGCCCAACAGGACAGCCTATGTCAACAGGATTTATGCCTTAATACACGATTAAATCCTGAGTGAGAAACAGATTTCTGCCTTCAGGGCTACTGGTGCTGCCCATGGGGCTGTGTGCTGACTAGGGGCAAGTGCATAACACAGGGCAAGCACAAGGGACAGCTTTCCAACCAAAATCCTATACCACCTCCAAAGCAGCAAGGGCATAGATGCCCGCTGCCCCTCAGGGCCAAAGATCCTGAGCTACCAATATCAGTTTTTATTTTAACACAGACTAAAAGCTTTTGGAGTTCAAAGAAACATTGACATGACACAGTGACAGAGCACTGTCACTGTGCTGTGCACTGTGTCACTGTCACTGTGACACTGTGCACTGTTTCCAGGGGCTCTGGAAACCCTGACCACCCCAAAACTGGTTCAAGAGGGAGGCCTGAGGCCGTTTGGGGCCCCAGTGGAAAGCTTCTTCCATGTGACCCCTCTCGGGGCACTCTCCCTGTACATGGGTAGGTGTCAAGCAGCAGCGGTTCCCTCCTGGAGCATGGCACAGGGAGGTCACTTGATGCGGTAGAGGACTTTGCGCTGCATACGGTGCTGGATCTCCCCCCGCCGCATCATCAGCTGCAGCACCTTGTAGATGGCATGTTCTGGGTATTTCTGCAAAAAGGAAGAGCAGGGGAAGATGAAAGCCCAACTATGCCCCTCCAGAGAAAGGGACACCAGCAGTACCAGATGCTGATGCTCCCTTCCCCTCTCACTATTTCAGGTCTGACTGCAGCTAATCTTACAAATTACATTATTCTGTTTCAAGGGTAGAACCCCAAACTACCCAAACCAGGCCCAAACCTCAGAGCTTTTGCAGATCAAATCCCCTTAAATGCTGCAATCACACTGCACACCATTTCTAGAAACAACTTCAAAGGCAGGTATGACCAAAAGGCTCTTCCATCACCTCTTTGAGGAATGGGTTTCAGGCCCCAGCAGCTGCCTGGGGTCCCTGGTTTCACAGACCAACCCTCCATGGGGTCCCTGACCCACCTGCCGCATGAAGTCCTGGACGATGCTGTGCTCTGACACCTGAGAGCCAATGGCAAAGCGACGCTTGAGCTGCTTCTCAATGCGGGACAGCATCTCTTGGTCCTCCTGTGTTGTGAAACCTTCTGCCCCTGGAGGGAGAGGCTGTGTGAGGTCTCGTGCCACCCCTGTCACTCTCAAAGCCAGAGTGCCCATCTCCTGTGTCTCCCACCACACCTGCACAACTCAGAGACTATAGGGAACCCATGAGCAACTCCACCAACAAAAGTTGTGGAGCTCCACACAGCTGAACATAGAACTGACTGCTGGAGCTTTTTCAAACCTTAATGGCATGCTGGTACCCAAGGAAATATTGTCTTCACCCCCATAGGGAAAGATGTTAGAGGACTAATAGGCCTAGGAATCACCTCCAGCACCAGACTCTGCTCTTGGGACCACAAGGGGACAGACCAGCCCTCCCTGGACCAGCATGGGTGGAGACGCTCAGTGTCATTTGCCATTGCTCTCCCTCTGAGGCACAGCCCCATAGCCATGATAACCCCTTGCTGCCACAAGCACTGCTTTGCCTCTGCTTGGGGAGGAAGTTCAGCACCTGCCCCTGACAGCCAAATCCTGTGAGAGCTTGTCTCTCCTTGCCCTGAGCAACCAGGCCCACCATGTCTCTCCAGTCCTCAGCACAGAGCATGTCCTCCTCACCTGACAGGTTGCCTGACATGGCAGCGTCAAGCGTGGACACGTGGAAGAGCCGTAAGGCCTCTTCGACATCCACCTCAGTGGCGAAGGGCTGAAGCTTCATCTTCGCTAAGGACTCGGCAATGCGCACGATGGCCTCCAGCTGCCTGCAGCCAAAGGAGATGTTCCCTGTTTTCTACTGCAGCTCCAAGGTCTTTCTCCTTTCCCCCAACCCCTTCTATCCCCACCTACCCCACTGCAGGCACCTCCTGCCTTCCCCTGCAGCATCTTCAGTTTTGCCTTGTTCACAGAGGGCTCCCGCCAAGCCCCAGCACCCCACTAACACCCTTCCTGGGCTACCCCAGTAATGCCACCCCAATCCCTAAGGCTGTGGTGTGGCAAGGAGGGGGTGTTGCTCACCGGATGGTGATGGGGATGCTGGAGCGGCGGTCACTCTCCTGCTCGTGCTGGCGAGTGCCAGTCCGCATCAGGACGTAGCGGTTCTTCAGCTTCTCCGCTGCTGCTGCCGACAGCCGAGGGCCACACTTCCTGCAAGGGGGAACGGGAGCTGGAAGCAGTGCCACCAGGGAGAATTCCTGGGGCAGGGGTGTCCCTGGGTACCCCTCACTCCCTTGGGCCATGCTGTGGCACCATTCTGAGCTCCTCTGGCATCCCTTTTTTCAAGGCAGTTTAAAAAAGGGCACTCAGATAGAGCATGGCATGGTTTGCTTCTCACCACTGCCTCCCACCGTGCAGCCCAGGTGCTGCTAAAAAGTTATGTCTTTCACTCACGTCCGACAGAAGGAGATGAGCTTCTTCAGCTTGTTCAGCTCGATCTCGCCCTCCACAGCCTGGGTCTGCGTCAAGGCACTCACGTGTAAGGACATCACATGCTTGGCCAGTGTCTAGGAAAGCAGAAGGCAGTCAGGCAGCAAGAACCTCCCTGCCTCCTCCTCCTCCTCCCAGAAAACAGGGCACCAGGAGTCCCAGCTGCACCCACATGCCTCAACCTACCATGTCTCGCTCCTCATTGTGCTCATCCTTGACGATGAAGATCATGTCAAATCGGGACAGAATGGTGGGCATAAAATCAATGTTCTCCTCACCCTTGGTCTCATCCCAGCGCCCAAAGACAGAGTTGGCAGCTGCCAGCACTGAGCAGCGGGAGTTGAGTGTGGTTGTGATTCCTGCCTGTGGGGGGAAGGTGAAACAGATGGTGTCACATCATAGGAGGGCAAGAAGGACATTAACTCACAGTGAGAGGTCCAGAGTGGTTTGCAAGGACTCATCCTCAATCACTTGCATTTAAATAAACCCCCTTAAGTAGTACCCAATTGCTCTGTAATGGTCCCCTGTGAGAAAGACTCAGCACAGGAGCTATGTGGGCCTGGATCCACATCCTTCTGGAGGAGGACTGGCTTCAGCTGAGACTTAAGCACTGAGTGATTTTGTTTAAAACCTCATGTCAAGGCCACAGATACACAAGACCCCACCACAGGTTTTCGATCTGAGCCAGAAGCTGGGCCCTCAGCCAGGGCTGAGTCCTCCTGGACAGCTCTGGCACAAAGCATGGGTTTGCAGGTAGCAGCATGACAGCAACCAGCAAGGTAAAGCCACGGTGAGTGCTCCTTCCAGAGACTAAACAGCTAAGGGATGAGCCAGAGCAACCAGGAGGCAGCAGAGGTGCTACAGAAAAAGATTAAGCAGCAGAAATGAAGAGAAACTCTGACTTGAGAAAGGATCTGGCACCAGGATGTCAGGCAGTTTCTGTAGATCTTCTGAGGGGGTGAAGAGCAGAGGGAAGGAAGAAAAAGAAGTGACATCAGGCTGTGACATAGGGACATCAGCAGAACTAAAAAATATAGAGGAGCAAAGGACTGGCAGAGCAGAGGGAGCTTGTTTCAGTCCTGCTGAAGTTCAGTCTGCTCAGGAAAAGACAACTCAAAACCTACAAGCAGGGCTGACTGGTCTCAGATCAGAGAAACCAGCAACCATCAATACCACTTGCCTGGACTCTAAAATGGGCAATTCTGGCAAAAGATGCGTGACCACTGGTTGCTTGGGTCTCAGGTTCACACCCCAGAACATGCATCCACAGCTCACCTTTGCAATGGAGATAGTCTGCTGCTCCATCGCCTCATGGATGGCCACGCGGTCATCCTCCCGCATCTTCTCATCCAAGGTGGGAGAAACCAGACAAGCAGAAAAGAAGTCACCATCAGTCATCTCTGCCAGACCTCAGTTACACATCCACTGATGTGACCCCCAATAAAGCTCTGTGAAGACCTCTGCAGGATGTAAGCAAATTCCCCTGCAGCCTCATCCCCTTCACCTCCCCCAAATGGAAGTGAGGCCGTTCTCAGGAGAGTTGCCCTTTCTCCTGCAGCTCTGGGCTCTCCTGGGAGAAGCTGGCATCCCCAAGGGCTGTCTTTCCCACTCCTGCACAGGCAGCTCCATGGGTACCTTGTCGAACTCATCGATGCACACCACTCCTCCGTCTGCCAGCACCATGGCTCCTCCTTCCATGAAGAAGTTCCTAGAGGAAGGGTCGCGGACCACTGAGGCTGTCAAGCCAGCAGCGCTGCTGCCTTTTCCAGAGGTGTACACCTAGTGGCATGCAGGACAAGGAAAGGGACAGCACATCAGCTGCCACAGCACCCAGGAGCCCACTGCTCCAGTTTAAGGACAAAGCACCCCTGGCACTGCAAAATCTGGAGCTGCTGGAGGAAACACAAGAACCTCCATGAAAAGCCCTCAGCACATGCAGATGTGCTGGGTAAAGAGCAAGACTATTGCCTCATTCCAAGCCTCGAACTAAACAGCTGTGACGCACCAGAGGGTGTGCAGACACACAAATACAGATATTAAGTACAGAACGGGGAGTGATTCATTGTTTGGTGGTCTGCTGCATTAGCTTTGTTTTCCCACAGAGGGAACAATGCAGTCAGAGGCTGAGTTTAATAGAGACAAAAAACCACAGCTGAAAATATAATTCTATGCCTGGGCTAAGGCTAGAGGTCTGTGCCTGAGATGCCATCAGCTTAATTTGTCCTGACCAGCCAGCCCCTCCGTTGATCAAGTCTCAACAATCAACAGCAGCACCAGTCACATCTTTGGACATCTGCAAACAGCCTGGCTCATAGCATATAATGAAAGGCATTACCTGCTTCCCCTTCCCTCCCTCATTTCCCATCCCTTCCAAGGTAGCACCGGAAACGGCAGTGCATGCCTCTGCCAGCAAGTCTACCTGTGGATGCACTGACAAATGTCTGCTGTGACCAGTCTGGTCTTTGGTGCTACACAAGGAGCAGAAAGGACAAAAGAAGTGTGCTACAAGTGGGTGCCTCAAACCACCTACCCCAATGGGCGAACACTTCTCGACAAACTTCAGCAGTTGGGATTTGGCCGTGCCAGGGTCACCCAGCATCAGCAAGTTGATGTCCCCCCTGCGGGTCAACCCATCTGGGAGCCTGGAGTGACAGGGTGGGGAGAAGAGAGGGAGGAGAGATGGTGAGCCTTTATTTTGACAACCAAGCACTGCTGACTAGTGGCAGGCAGCTGGCAGCACTGCCGGAAGACACTATGAGGGCTCTATGCCATCAGTGACATCCCTGCCAGCACTCTCTCTCCACCAGGCTGACTTTTCCCCACCTCTTGCGAGAGCCTCCAAATAAGAGGCAGGCAATGGCCTTCTTGATGTCAGTGCTGCCATAGATGGAGGGCGCAATGCTCTTGGCAATGGTCTCGTAGATGTTGGGCATGGCAGTGAGGCGACGAAGTTCCTCCTCTTCTTGAGGGGTCACCGAGCCAGCAAAGCTATGCCCTGTACAGTGATGAGGGGAATGATGCAACAGTGGATGTTTTAAAGTAAACTACATCACTCCCCCCTACACCCACTACCACCAAAATCCCTTTTTCAAGGGATTTTGCCAAGTGCAAAGTGGGAAGGGTGGAGAGGGCAAGCATCTGCTAAGCAAAAAAAGGCAGGCTGTGTTCTTAGACTGTCAAGAAAAAGCAAGGATCTTGGGCAAAGCAGCTCTGCATAGTCAGGAGCATGTTTTAAATACATAGCTCAATTTGAACAATGGACTTCAGCCTGGATCCTCAGGGATGGCTTAGCAGATTTCCACTAAGATCAATACAACAAAAGCACTTAAATACCCTGGAGGACTCAGGCTGAAACCTCCTCATTTAACATTACTGAGAAAAAGTCCTACAGGACACGACTAAAACATCCAGGGCAAGTCAGAGCCCTGGAATGGCCTGAACATTCTGCTATATAAGCAATAGAGAAGGACCATGGCTGTGATTTCATACAGTCCTTGCTGAGGCATCACCTTGTTCAGGAAGGGGGGGTGTCTCCCAACACCAAGCTACTAAAACAGAAAAAACACACACCAAAAGCAGCCCTCACCTGAGCCCTCCACATCCACCTGGATGCCCACGACACGAATGTAAGCGCTTCGAATGCCCACCCCCACGTTGTCACGTCTTTTATTCTTGCTCTGGGCAGATTTCTTGATGGAGTAGATCCCCATGATAGTGACTCTGTTCCCTGGGACAACTTTGTCACACAGGTACCTAAGAGGAGAAAGGAGAAAGATGAGGATGGTAGCAGGGGAAAGGATGGCACCAGCGACATCAGGCGGGATCGGGGTGGGGAGGCTGTGCCAGTACCTGTCACAGTACAGCTGCAAGTGCCGGGGCATCTCCCCGTGCGGCACGGCGTCCGGGGACTCCTGTAGCTTCAGGACCTGGAAGTCCACACACTTGCACTTATCTGGCATGATGAAATAGGGGTCCAGTGGACACCTTGGGCGGCCTGCTTGTTCCCTGTGAAGAGAGATCAATCAGGGAAGGCTGTTAGCACTCAAGAGCCACCCCCTAGAGCCCATCTGTGGAGGGGACAGCAGTGACAGTGCCCCATCAGCAGGTAAGGGCAGACGCACAGGGTCAGAGCAAAGGCTCAGCAAGCCCTCTGCCTTTTCAACAGCTGCCAAAAGTGTGCATGAGAACAAGCCACAGGCAGGGGGATACTTTGAGCACTCTCCCTGCCTTCCCCCCTCTCCCTTGCTAGCTAGAAGCAGGAAGGAAGGTAATTCATTAATTACACAGAAGGTAACAGTACAGACTCAGTGACACAGCAGGGCATTTCTCTTTATAACCTCATACATGAAGCAAATGTTAAGTAGATTCTGGTGAGAAAGCAATTAGCAACGTGACAAGGCTGACATCCACCTCCCAGTCTCTCGAGATATATCTGCCTACAAGCTCTCCAAGACAGAGAGCACCTCTACATCCTGCTGCCGTCTCAGAATGGCACTACAGATGCCTGACTCCATGCAGGGCTTCTGGGAAGGGTAACATGAGGGTGCAGATGCACTCACGCAGTCAGGGATCGGGAGTGAGGTGCCGTACAGACCACATGCAGGAACGATCCCTAACCCAAACACCCCTTAAGCTGCAGTAGAGTTAAGGTGCAGAAAATAAATACTGGTAGGTATGAGCCTGAAGACCCAACCCAGCAGGATTGGTTGGTCAAGAGCTGCAGCACAGTGGCAGGCTAATGCTCGTGGTTTGAACAGGCACCAAGAGCCGTAAAGCAGGATAAAAAAGGATAGTAGCAAAGCACCCCTAAGGAAGGTAACACAAAACAGGCCCCTCAGAAGGGGGAATATGGAAGCAAGAAGTTTGTTTGGAAAAGATAAGAACTTAATAGGAAGTTAGGATGACGGCTTCAGACAGCATCATGGGACAGCTGGAGACAACAATGAACCTTTAGGTAAAAAAGGTAAAACACCCTATATATAAAAAGAACTCCCTGGACATGGTCACTCAACACTGCATGCAGACACAGGGGGAGTACGAAGGGTGGAGGCAGACAGTGGTGAAAGTGCTTCTGCCTCGTGTAACTTAGAGATGACTTTGCAGCATGTGGGATGGAGGGGGATTAGGAGGGGGAACACAGCCTTTTTCCCCCACCAGCCTGCCACGTGCATCCCTTTGTCAGTTCTTACGTGTTGCATTTCCTGGGGAGAGCATAGCCCTCCAGGCCCGGGCGCACCGCAATGTTGGTGATGGTGTTGCGGCAGCTGCGGCACTGGATGGTGATCCTGGTGGCTTTGGCTCTCACAGGGGTTGCTGCAATTACTATCCCAGGGATCTTCACGAGGTGGGACATCTGGTCAGACTGAAAGGGAAAAGGTGAAGGGAAGGTTAGAAAGCCATCAGTGGAGGATGGATGGAAAACTAAAGAAGTTAAAGAAACACAGTTCTTTCTTAGCTTCACTGCCCACTTTCCTGGGACTAAAGAACCACAACAAAAAAGCCTGCACAATGTCTCTCCTTCACTCTTCAGTAGTAACATAACATGACTTAAGCCATGCTGATTTCAAAGCATGAGAGGAAAGGATAGAATGCTCCATGTAGAACATCACTAACAGCAATAATGTCCCAGCAGCAGGAACCAGCAAAAACAGTCCCTTGCAGTCAGATTTAAGTTGCAGAGTACTGCTGCTTTAAACTAGTAAATTAGCGTGCAACCCATGTCCTGAACTGTGTGATGAAGTACCAAAAGCTCCCCTGCAATCACGCACACAGATGCAAACCCTGCCACTCACTGCTCTGCGCAGCAGCCAATTCTTCTCACCTTCAGGCTGCGGATGGTGGCTGCGTTGGCATCCGATCTCAGCATCACCTGGATGTCTTGGAGAGCTTCCTCCCCTGAAGGACGAGGGCGAGTGACCTCATCTGCGACTTCTTTTGCCGCTTCTTCCAACTAGAAAGGCAACAATGAGGTTATTAATGGGTACGTTACAGTATCATGTCAGGGCTGCTCTCAAGGTGTGGCTGTGTCAGTGCACCAGGTTGCCGACCTCCTCCATCCTTACCAGCTGCAGGTGCTCCGCTGGTTGCTTGTACAGATAGTCAGCGAGATCTTCATCAAAGCTGGCCAAGTCTTCCATTTCCACCTCCACCCAGTACTGACTCAGGTTATAGTGCCGTTTGAGCTCATCCCTGGAAGGCAGGAAGTGGTAAAGCTTTGCAGGGCAAAAAGCAAGAGTCCCCCACAGTAACCTTATAAAAAGCAGGGATCAGAGAAGGCAGGTTCTGCAGGTGGTCCTTGGTTTGGAAAGCAAACAGGGAAAATTAGGAGCGTCAAAAAGAGAAGCGCAGAGGGACCTGGGCAAATCTTGCACCCAAACCCACTTTGAAATGTGACATAAGACCAGGGACACCAGTGCTTGCAGTGACAATGCACTTACTAGAGTTACATGACCAGATAAGCAATTAGAAAACTTCTACATAGGAAAATAACTACTATACCTAAGATGTGGTTTAAAACAAACAAAGTAATAGCAGAGCAAGCACCATTCTTATTAAAAAGCCAGAGTCCATGAAATTTAGAGGTAAAAGATAGTTCTAGTCCTTGATTATGATATATCTCCATGTTCTCTCACAGTTGTGTCTCCAAGCTGTGTAGGCACAGGGATGGCCAAGAGAACTTCATAGACTTGGAAGGCACACATGGACAGTGCTGCACTGATTTGAATGGATACAGACAAAACTCCAGACCAAAAAGTGGCAGAACTTGAAGACAGATCTTGAATTTCAGAACTAAGTGCAAGCCAGGCAGTGCAGATCCCTCTATTGCTACCTCTGCCACTGGCTGGCTGAGTCTGGCTAAAAGTTTCTGAGAACATCAGACCTACGTTTTTATATCAGGTTCTAGAGGAAAAACTACATCTCTTACACTGAAAAAGAGCAGGGTTTATGGCCTTCTCTTTATGGCCTATGAGAACAGAGAAGTTGGGACGTGCTATCGTGTATCTAGGGTGTGCACTGCAGGAGGGAGGTTAAGAGCAGACTGGACGTGCAAAGAGCAGTGGATAAAGCTCAGAAAGAGAAAAGGGGCCACAGCAGCACCTGTATTTGAAGGTGAAGCCCGTCCGGTCCGTGCCCACCCGGTACTGCCGCAGGAACTCCTTGAACCGCTTCTGCAGCTGCGACTTCCGAACCTGCCCCTCGTCCACGGACGCATCTCCCCCAAAGCTGTCGCTGTAGTAAATGCCGGGGTCATCGAAGCCGGACATCACGATGGCTGGTCCGCTGCGGGGGCGAGAGCGCTCGGTCAGCCCCTACCGCCCCCTCCGCGCCAAGGGCCCCGCGGGATCCCCCTCCCGGGCTGTACTACACGCACGTAGTGCCCCGTTCCCTGTTCTCGTTCCCCGTTCCCCGTTCCCGTTCCCCGTTCCCGTTCCCCGTTCCCGTTCCCCGTTCCCGTTCCGCACCTCGCCGCCCTCAGGAACCCGACAACAACTTTTTCGCGGCAAAAGTGACGCGCAGCGGAAACTGAACGGGTGCAGGGCGCGCGCCGCCGCCGCGCACTCCGATTGGCCCGTCCGCCCCGTGCCACCGCCGATTGGCCCCGGCCGCCCTCTCGCCCCGCCCCACGAGGGGGCGTGCGGCCCCGCCGCTGCCGCTGATTGGCTGGGACGCTCCGCCACGAGCGGTTTGGCGCGAAATCGGGGAGCGAAGGGAGGGGGGAAGCGAAATGGCGGGTGGGCGAGACCATTGTGGCGGAGGGGGAGCGAGCGAAACCATTGCGGGCGAGGAGAGCACGCTGGTGGCCCCCGGGAATAAAGTGAATTAATTACGGCTGTAGGCTCCTGGGGCAGCTCGGGCCTGTCACTGCAGAGCATCTCCGGGGTGCCTTTCTCCTGACTAGTAGAGAGTTTGGGGGGAAGGCCGGCAGGGCATTGGTGTGCATTTTGGCCCTTCAAACATGTGGTGGTGCGCATCCTAAATGATGAGGAAGCTGGAAGCCTGGTGCATTGCTAGGGAGGTTTCAAATAAAGACCGTCTCGTTGTTACAGAGAAACCAGATGTATTCATAAAGGTCATAGACAAGTGCAAGAAAAGCTTCAGTCTTCACCTCTGAAGGTTTTAGGCTCAGTCTAGAGTCCTTCAATGTGTGATCTCACAGTGGCTGTGAGATACCCAAAGGACTATCTTTCTCCTGCGATGAGCAGGTGTCAGTGGGAATCCATATTTTCTAACTTTGGGGTCACAGTCACGATCTCTGGGCAGCGGAGAGGGGCTGAGTGTGGTACAGTGTGTCTCTGAGCTCATGAGCATTTGTTTGCCTGTTTGAGATCTTAGTTACCTCAGCATGGTTGAATGAATGTAATGATCTGGGGTGGCTGGTTGGGGTGGCTTAGGGGGACTGAACTGGTAGAATTTAACATAAACCTGAATGAACAAGTTCTGGTATTTGAATAGCAATCAAGCCTTGTATCCCTGCTTTTCAATCATCTACCCTTTTCAGGAATTAACTATATTTTTCTACCAGGATTGGCATGTGGGTCCAAAGAGAGAATTATTAAAGGGGACTGTGGAAGAGATATAGGGTAGATAAGAGTCCAAGAATAATGACAGTCCCTTTTTCCCATTGCTCATTCTCAGCAGGACCTGCCTTCTGATTCTTTTTCTTTGAGTAGGTTCAGTGCTGGTCGTTAGAACAGATCAGTAGGAACATGAGTCTTTGGGATTAAGGTCACAGCCAGAACAGGCAGCATCATGGAGACACGTTGATCACAGAGGCTTTCTGGTGGAAAGAGAGGAAGGGACTCTGAGGTGGTACATAACAGTTCATTATCTGGCCACACCTGAACTGCAGCCTCTCCTGTGTAGGAAGACTTTCTGAAGCAGATAGGGCCTATGGCTGGCAAAAAAGGCTATCCCTCCAGATCTGCCACAGCAAAAGGCAGGGAAAGCAAGCTGTGTGCATAGTCTGCTCCAGCAGTGCTGGGGTTTGGAGTGTCTTTAGCAAAGTCATATGTGTGCCAAATCCTAGGAGTAAGTTGGATTGGTTTGTTACTCAGGTAAAGGTATCCGCATGTCTCCCATTGAGCTGCCTTGATGAAAACCTAGGATACATCTAATTTTTGGGTGGTGAAAACATACTTGCTGTTCTGATTCACGCTGAAGCTCTCGTAAAGGCAGTCTGGTAACGGAGCTGTCCTGGTTTTGACCAGCTGAGGGTCCCATCACCTTTTGTTTGTAATAGAATAGCAGCTCTTATGTACTGCTTCCACCCCTTAAAAATACTTTGTACACTCTCAGAATTTTGTGCCATTTCTAGAAATAGAGACCAATGTGTAGGAGCTGAAGAAACCTGCCCCAGCTTGTAACAGGTTATTGTTAGCACTGAGTGGGAGCAGAGTCTGGCTCTGATGATAGCTCCCACTTCCGTCTATTGTCATGTCTGTGGAGGCAGCAGCTCCAAAATACAGAAAACCGTGTGGAAGAAAGACACCTCCTTTTTCCCTGGGTAAGGCTTTAATAATAGGAAACACCAGGCCTGAAGACTTTACATTGAAGTTTATTATGTGTATAAATTATATAACCAGACAAGAATGACACTGTATCTTCAACAACCATCTTCTGCTTTTCAAAAACCAAAAATGATTGGAAAAAGAATTAACAAAGACCTACTAGTGTCATATAAAACAGTCTAACCCATGGGAGCCATGCGGCTCCACAGAAAGTGATCACAGTATTATCTACCAGTATAAAAAAACTGAGCAAACAGAGCTCCAAGGACCTTCATATTTCTGAGGAAAGACAGATGTTGAAGCTGTGTTTCTGATCCTGTAGGATTTTTGTAGGCACTCTATAAAGCAATGACAATTCTTGGCCGTCATTTTTAGCCTTTCTATCGTAGTTTTTGGTGATAAAGTTAGTCTCTGAGAAGAGCTCACACCAAGCACAGGATAGACTTTGCCTGAACCCCCTTACAGCACTCTCTTTGATTTCTGGGGAGAAAAGTCTCCTAATTAGTGGCAGAGCCAAGATCACAGTACCCAGTCAGGGAAAATTTCTCTCAAAAGGACTGAGGAAGGTGGATTAGTTCAGGGTGAGGGAAGGCACAAAGAGAAGGTGAAGGTCCTGCTCTTTCACATGGCAAATAAGCCCACGGCCACTGTCATGGCTAGGAAGCTGAGTGCCAGGATCCACCGCACCAGGGAAGTGGTGGGCGTCAGGTTTGTGTTTTTCCTGTTTGTCCTCTCAGTTTCTTTCCCGTGTGCTGGACCTAGATCAAATAGAGAGAAAAAGAAAATAAAGGCAAGTGAGAAGAGGTTGAGGCAAGAAGCTGCTGGCCTGACACACTTGCTCTCCACAGTGCCAGAGCAGACCTTGCTGGGGTTGTCAAGGGAAGAAGGAGTTCTTCCCTTGGGCCAGGAGAAACAGTGGCAACAAGTTCTACTCTCCTGGTGAAGAAGGGAAGAAACAGACTTGACCTGGGAATCACAAGGGCTCACAACCCCTCTGCCTGAATGTGAGTACCAGCCTCTTCCTTTGACTCCTTACAGGCTTATAAACGCGCTGCCCAGATCCATCAGACTCCTGATGTGTGCAGAGGACAACCAAATACTTAAGCCAGAATTTTAAAAGGCATTTTGTCTCCTACTTCTCATTAATTAATTAGGTGTCTAATAACATTAAAGAGTCCTCAGCACTCCAGACAATTTCCCCAGTACAATTTCAGGATGAGATTCCTCATTCAATAGTAAACTTTTCTGAAAATTCTACTTTTATGACTGTGCTGGGAAAAGAACAGAGAACTTTTAGTGCCTTTCCCAAAAAAGTTGCTTTAAGCTTCATTATCTGGAGATGTACAAGGTGAGGTTTGCTTTTCATTCTTTGCTATGGGAAAACTGTGGTTCAATCCAGCGTGCACTGAAAAAAATCTCTCAGTTTCAGAATGGGTAGATAATAAGGGATTTTTTTATTTGACTTGCATGTCATTAGGGAAACCACTCTCCTCTGTAAATATCTGAGCTCGCTCCTTACTCAGTTACAAGCCTGACTTACAAGCTGATTACATTTCACCATCCAGAACAATGCTCACTAGAAACCCAGCACACTCTTTGGAGGGTTTTCAGCAAATACTTCTGGAAGGCAGAAAAATGACCAGATGGAGATTTAGTCCAAAGGGACAGGCCGCTGGATAGGACTGTGTGTCTGGAAGAGCCTTCTGTGAGTATCACAGAACCACAGCTGATCTCCTGGGCCCAAAATTGATGCCTTTGCTTCTGTGAATTCAAGGACAGCTTTCCCTGGGGTGAATGAACCTTACATTTGTTAAAGTCTAAGAGGCGGAGAGGGGAGTCTTTTTTTCTCTTTTTGGAGAGCCCACATGTGTCATCCTTGCTCTGTTATGTCTAGAAGAAGCTTTGCACATACCAGTGCCTCTCCTTCCACTACCTGCTGATGGCTGGAGAAGGCATGGGGCAAGCACCTCATGCTCATTTATCAGTGGCTTTTACAAACAAGAACAGAGGAAGGGAGCCAAAGGAAATGAAGGAGCAATGTTAAGCACCTGCCCTTTAGTGTCTTACCGTGCTCATGTGATTTGTTGACATTCCTTGTGCGAAGAAGCTCTGCCTTTGGCTGCACAGGATGACCATTCTTCTGGCCCTTAGACACCAGCTCCTGCAGCGCCTCAAACACCTGAGAATAAGAAACACTGTCTCATTATGTGGCCTCCTCTTCTTCTTTCATGGACCCCTTGCCCCTTCCCCAGGCATTTTATGGACTAGAGGAAGACACAAGCCTTTGGTCCCAGTCTCCTATTTTGCATAGAAAATAAGCTGCTTGTGGAGTCAAATCATGTCTTTCAAGCTCCTTGTTCACATTACAGGTTCTCCCTGAAGCTTTCAGCTAAGGATAAGGTGATTGCCCATCTTCTGATGGGAAAGAAAGCAAGGTACCTGTGAGCCTGGTCAGTGTCCACAGGGGACCTGTGGAACTTTACTACATTGGTAGGAAAGATAGGTGGTGATCCCTACTCCCAGTATCAGCCCTCATTCATATCTGGATACTGGCACATGGAAGAGGCTGGATTCAAACACTAAGGGACGGAGAAGAGCTTTTCAGAGACCATACTTTTACTTGACTCCCAGTAAAGCATGGCCATCCAGCTCTGACTAGCTTGCCCTAATTCACAACTTCTCATAAGCTCCCCAGAATAAATACTGGCTTTGCATTTCCCCTCTAGCTATTTTATTGTTTGAGAGAGGGTGTGGGCTGGCAGGGCTGGATGGTTGTGTACGCACCTGTATATTTAGCAGGAATGCTTTCTTGGCCTCCTCCATGACTCTTTTCTTAGTGGCAAGGTCCATCTCGAGAGCATTCATGCGGGAGCGATAGAGCTGCTTGAACTTGGTGGCATTGGAGACTCCATCGAAGGTGAAAAAAGCCAGCCCTTCTCCAGTGCTGGGCAACTGGAGGGCCTTTTGGGCAATTTTTTTCAGCACCTGCCCCCCAGACAGGTCTCCCAAATACCGGGTGTAGGCATGGGCCACCAGGAGCTCTGGGTGGTTCTTGCCTACGTAGTGGAGCCTCTCAACGTATTTCTGAGTAGCCTCGGGACATGGGATCTCTTCCCTCCAGTTGCTGCCATAGAAGTACTCCAAGTCTTCCTCCAGGGCAGCTTTCCGGTGCAGCTCCGCCGGAAAATACACAGGAGCATAAACTGGATTGTTCTTGTTACGTTCAATCTCTTCCTCCAGAGCAGAGTAGATGAAGTACAAGGATGCTGTAACCAGCTGAAAGAGAAGAAAGAGGATTAGCTACAGGTGCATCTATCTGTCTCCTTCAAGTCTATGAGACAAATCCTGCTAACAAAAAGGTACTCATGGGCACACCCAATGTGAGTCATGCACATATGTGATGTTGCAGATTTCCCATTTGGAAAACAGACTTGCAAGGTGCAAGAAGCCACTGTTTAGCCCTTCCCCTTCTGCTTGAGGCAGCAATCAGGTAAGCCCTTTCATGCAGATATTGGTCTTACTTGCTCTCAAAGTCACTGCCTTTGCCTTCACAGTAAAGACCTTGCAGCTTGATGTAATGTAAACTGAGCCCTGTTTAATCATTTCTGGTCTATTCTCAGTCCCTTAGTCAATAGAGAGGGTATTCCCAAAGGTACATTTTCTGGTGCATTGTTCAAATTTGAATGCTTCAAAATGTGGCTTCCCTTTGTGCGGCCTTGTGAGACGATGACACACACTGTTTATTTTTCACCATATTCATCCTGTTGGCGTCCTACCATCCTGGGAACCGAGGCACCACCACTCTGCTCATTCAGGCATGCAAGTGGGGTTGCCTCCTCGGTTGTCCCAGGGAGACAAGATAAAAGGGAGCTGGAAACACGGCCTGCCTCTGAAAGATGCCTTTGTGAAGGAATGCTGTGAGCCTGTGTTCTCCCCTCTATTTTGAAACCATTGTTATTGTTGTTTTTCCCAGCTTATGTGATACTTTCTTCTATCTGCCAGCTTTTCCACGTGGTCTAAGACAATCTAGCTGTGTTCCTTCCTTCCCAGGCATTCTGTTTTCAGAGGCTGTTACACCTACACCACCCCTTCCTTACACTGGGATCCCTTGCCAGCAGCAAAGGGTAAAAGATGAAGGTATTGCAGTACAAATGAGTCAGGTTGGATAGGGGGGATTACACTGCTTACAGGAGGGAAAGCAGTTTACTCTCTCAGAAAGCAGTCAGTTCTGCAGGGAGTTTCTATTTCAACTTTTCCCCACTGTGCCAGCAAATAGGACTTTGATAAGCACATGGGCAGTGACTTAGTTGTGGAAACAAATATTCACCATCTGGAGAGTCAGGTAGCAGGGCAGATATATGGGTTTGCCAAGAGAGTAAACACAAATAGAGGTTTTTAAACAATAACCTGCTACCCAGCTTACTGGAAAAGAAACAAAATATGAGACCATTGCCTAACAAAGTAGGCAAAAATATAGGTCAACTGGTTGTTTTCAGAGGCAGGTAGTGGTTTAATGAGAAACACGGCTTTTGAAAACTGTTGTTAATTTTTAAAACCCATGTCCTATCTCACTTCCCCAACAACATATAAAACTCTTCTGAGAAACCAAGCTGTATTCCTGAAGGTCTGACTTTTTACACTCTTGCCAGCCTGTCTCAAAGTTCACTGCCTAACCAATGCCACATTTCTAACAGCAGGGAGTCAGCACCTGAGATTAAATTTATGCTTGACTAAGTATTCTGAATGTCACCTGTCAGAAATAAGCTAGTCTTTTTCCTACTCTTGTGGATTTATTTGCCAAGAAACAATTCAACAACAAAGTAATTAAGCCACAGGTTGGATTGCTAGCTGTTATTTGCAAGCCCATGCGTCACATCCTATAGCCTCTCAGGAATTTCTTGCCCAGGTGCTTGCTTTGGTTTTGCTCACAGCTTTGTTATGTGGCTCAGATCCCAGGAATCGTATCTAGCCAGGTTAGGCTAATATGTGGAAATGTTTCTCTTTTATCTTGAAAGAAGCAACAGGCTCCTGCCTGTTAGCAGACTTGGATTGCTCAAACTCAGTCTGCTTTTGAGTTATTGTTCATGATTTCAGCGCTGGTATAACTCAAGTGACAATGCAAAGTTTAGTGCCAGAGATGATCCCACATCTTCACTTTCTCACCATTCCCTCATTATTTCTAGCTCTGCCTACAGTATTGCAAATATCATATGCTCTCTCTTTTTGGCATTTTGGCTGCTCAAGTATCTGCACAGTATCTCTATTAAACATCATTGCCAATAATTAACATGCAGGCACTTATGAAGAAAGAGAAAAGCAATTGCACTAATCCCATCAACCTCCTTGTCTTTTTTCTCCTGTTTCAGTTTGGCTGCCCATCCTGATATGCACAGTCCTGCCCTGCCTTCTGTGAGAGAAGCCAGTAAGATCTTAGGATACTGGAGTTTGATGAAAAGCATGTTTTGTGTAGGAGATGCTGATACCAAACAGCTGTACTGTCCCCATTTTCCTTACCTATACTGTTCCCATCTTCCCCCTTTAGTCCCCATTCAGCCTGTCTGATCTAACTGGTGAGGAAATCCCATCCCCAAGCAAATGCTGCTATGAAGTACCTTAAACTCATGGAGTGACACCTGCCCCTTTTGGAAATTCTTCATGAACGGTGTGTTCTCTGCCTGCTCATGCACCTCCTTGGTAGCTTCCTTCAACAGTTCTGACAGGTCCTTGGACATGCTGGGAAAGAACACCAAAACAGATATTAATGCCGTCTCTCTCCTCTGGCAAAATGGATCTTAGCTCGCTAGGAAAAACGAGGGAGCCTGGGATGACAGAAAACGGAGCAGAGCATTCCCGAGAGCTGCGTATGGGAACCAGGGAGCACCAGCTTTCCAAACGCAGTCCCGGGCGAGGAAGACTGACAAACTCCATCCAGAGGTGAAAGCAGCAGCATGCCGTTCCCTGCAGAGCAGGAACAGGAACAGCATGCCTAAAAGCAACGGGAGAAACACAATATTCTTCTGGCAAAACATTTCCCTCTCGTTCCCGTCCCGTTCTCACCTTTCGGAGCTGTGTGTCTGGGAAGTTTCCATGTTTCTCCAGGTCGTTTCACTCCTCCCCTTCCCTGTTGTTGCTCGTGCTTCCCTCCTTCCCTTCTGCCCCCAGGACACTGAAGCTCTGAGCTGGGCAGCCCGGCTCCCGCATCCAGCTTTATACTGCCTGGCCACGTGAGCAGCTGAACGCTGACCTCAGTGTGAGTACAAACTTCTTGCAACACAACAGCACTTCCCTTCCCAGCCTGGCTGTCACCCTCTCCTGGCCTGCAGCCCCAAGGGACCAGAAGGAAGTCACCTGATGCATGCTGATAACTAAGCACAAAAGAAGGGGTTATCCAGCAACTTCTCCTTCGAGGGTGCCTGGCTCTGTAACCCTTTCAGTGCATTGCCCATGGCAGGCAGAGCCTGGGCGCAGCAAAAGGTGCTCATTGTCCTGGAGGCAGTGGGGTTGGACAAGGAGGGTGGATTTACAAGGCTGGGGCAGGGAGGGCAGCCTTCTCACCCTACACCCCAGTCTATCTGCTGGCTGCATCCTGCCTGGAGAACTAATCCAGCACCCACCCTCATCTGCTCTAGCACAACTCGGGTATAAGCATCTTATTTCTTGTGGCTGTGCACATCTTCAGAGAGTCTTTCAGGTAACACAGCTGGTTGTGGGCCATGGGATGGGGAGCTCAGCACTACAGGTTAGGGAGCACAGCAGGGACCCTGGGGGGTGTACCAGTCATGGACACCTGGGGTAGTCTGGGTGCTGCGGCACATGCATGCACCAGCTCTGGTCTGCAGGTGCCAGAACTGCCCTTGTGCAGTGCTGGGCACTAGGGAATAAACCCTGTCACTTTGCACGGGGCCAGCACAGGTGTGCCAGCACTGACGCACAGCGAAATTGGTTCCATGCTCTCTTGCTCATGGAAACAATACCGTCTGTTTTGTTTGACAACTGGGTCCTGTTGTCACCACAGCAGTGTGCAGGGCAATTTAGGGGAATAGCACTCCATCTCCTAGATACCCAGAAGGCTGAGGTAGCTAGTGGGCTGAAAAGATATCATACAAGGCTTGGGGGAAACTGAGGAAGTCTGATCTGCAGAGACTTTGAAAGGGAAATCATTTTCCCTGATCTGAAAAAAGAGAGTTGGACAAGGTGCTTCTGCCAGTAGCTGTCTGCTCTGCTGTTTTTTACTGATGGTCAGTGAAGCAACCAACAGATAAAGCTGGGCTCTCCTTTTCCACCTGTAGCTATGCTGGAAGCAGGGCTATCTGGGACAGGGCTAGCTATAGTTTGGAAAAGCACACATTTTGTGCTCAACCCAAAGAGCAAGGCACTTAGAGCCACCATTCCCCTTCTGCTGTGGGTGTGAGAAAGTCCTTGCTACAGTTGTGCAGGGGGTGGTGGGGAGGCAGAGCCTGGGCTGGAGGGAGAAGGACTGTGGCATCTGCTGTCCATCTGCCCTGTCTAGCCAGTCCTCTCTGTGGCTTTGCTGGTGGGTGCTGCCATTCAAGCCACACACCTCACCTGTCTCCCTGTCACTGCACCTATACCAGGTCACAGCAGGATTGGGTGCTGTAGGTTAAAAAGCTGTCCTGGAGAAAATATGCTTCCATGCTTTTTTTTTTTTTTTACTCTGGCAGACATCTGGCATGCAGCGTTCAGGAAGGATTTCTCAGCATTTCCATCCTGACTCAGCCAGACTTTTCCTGTCTTGCTTTTGTCTTTTAAAGCAACAGTGCATACGAGCAAATGCTGTCCTGTCACGTTCCACTCTTACCCCCATGCCGTTGCAGACAACTTGTTGCTGGCTTGCTTCTTTTCTCTAAGGTAAAATAAATGTATCAGGATGTCTAAATCTTTGAAGCAATTAGTGACAAAGCTCCAGAGAGAGGGCTTTTTTGTGGATTCCACGTGCAGAGTGTAGAGCAGCATGGCCAGTCTCTCCTGAAAATGTTGATGCCATTTTGCCACAGGGACAGCCCCAAACCAAATGTTTCCCTCTGGCATAACTTCTTAAAGCCACATTTTCTGTCCTTTTCAGTGAGTCCTATTCTGACGTGGGAAGCAGGAGTACAAATTGAACCTGTAGTTCTAATGCAGGAAAGTAGGAAATACATGAGAATTATATGAGAATAAGAATTATATTATGAGAATATATTATTCATTTTATGAAATACCATGAAAAAAATCCAACCCTCAAGCCCTGCCCCTCCTTTCACCTCTGTTCTGCAGCTCAGGTAATGCACCTAGTTCTTCCCTAAGAACTTTCTGGGTGCTTTCAGGCCAATGTTTTTGTCCCCTGCCTGCCTGCCTGCCTTCTTCCAAGAGGCTGCATTCTTGGAGGCCTTATAAAGGGTGTAGCCAAAAAGTCCTTCTCCCTTTCATCCAGGATTGTGGTAGGTGTCAATAAGAGTGGGGGAAGAAAGAGAGGGTGTCTAATCATGTTTTTACCATTCCAGGTAGGTTTCCTGTCTTGTAACCATACTGCCCCAGGATGTGGAGCCAGTGTACCTCTGGATCTTGGGGCTTTACCTTTCCCTGGGTTAGTCACAAGAGATGCAGCTCAACTCTGCCATAAGCTTTTGCAAAGGTGCAGGCAAGAAAGCCATGCTACATAACTGATTTATGCTGTCTGATCTCTCACTGATCTGGGTTTCTTGGGATGGAACAGTTGCGAGACTGGGCCTAGCTCTCTGGAAAGGCCCAGATATCCTGCAGCAAGATGGAAGGAGAACTGAAAGTGGGGTGTCATCATCTTTGCAAGTTGCTGCCCTGAGGCACTCCTGGCCCCATCCAGTGCTCTGCGACGTATTCTTCTGCTCTGCTGTTGTTCTGTGGTGGGGGAAAGGTCAATGACATGGAGTGGGCCAATGTGCTAGCAGGGATTTGCAAGGGACTGTCTCTTCCTCAAAGAGAACTTTGGAAGTCAACACGGAAGTGATGAACGGGGAAGGAGGTGTGTGCTTTTAGTGGAAGGAACAGACTGGCTCCCAGATCATAGTGGGCAATGGGAAAGCAGAGGCCAGCCCATATCCAGGACACTAGAAGATTTTGCTTAATATCACTGAAATGTCAGGGCTGTGGTCTCCATCATGCCTGGCATTAGTCCTGTCATCTCCTATTCTTCCAGTGAGCTGTGGCTGGGTGGTGCCAGGGCTACTCCTTGTGAGGGCACTACTGAAACTTCTCAGGAGATTTTTAACAAAGATGAATAAAATAGCCTCAGGCAAAATATTTGTAATAGTTCCTACTGGGCTTAAAAACCTCTGTCTTCACATTCCAGGGCCTGAGGAAATGCTTAATCAAGAGATGGTAAATGAATGGTTAAAAGCAACAGAAAGTTATTGAGGGATCAATGTTTCCATCTGGGATAGGGAACTGGGGAATTTTCTCCTCTTTGTATATTAACAGCCTGTTCTGCCAGTAGATTTATGGTCAGAAATGCCTAGTTACACAGGCAGTCACGAGGTACAAAGTCATCTCTCCTCAGTCCCTTGTGGGTAGTGCTGGCAGGCAGCTCCCAGCAGCTCAGCTCAGCTCAGCTCAGCTTGGCTTCTGTGGGGAAAACCAGCCTTTGCCAACTCAGAAGGGTTAATGGGTCTTTTCAAACCATGACACAGCAAAATGCAGCTGCCTGGCTTGCACTTGGAAAGCTGACTCAGACATCAGGATTTGCTGTGTCATGGCAGGGAAAAAAACTTGCTGGAGGAGGGAGTCAGCGCTGGAGTATTCAGGGATATTCTGTGGGTTAATTTGTGTTTGCCAAAGGGAGATTGCCTTTCTCAGCCCTGCCCTGGCAGAACTGACTGTGCTCACTGCTGTTGGCATCCAAAATTCCCATCTAGATCAAAGACACAGGTGGAAAAAAGGAGGTCAGGAGTCCAATGCACTGGAAATGCCCATGGAGAGCTCAGGCACTGCAGATGTCCATGGGGCTGGCACTTCTAGTACCTTTGGAGGGTCCTATAGACAGGCATGGCTGTGCTGGGCAAACCCACACATGGGAACCCCAGAGACCAACATAGTGGGAGATGGAGGTGCAGGCAGGTTTTTCAGTATAAATGAACCAACATGATAAAAATAGGAAATGCAGATTACAGTACATATTTTTATAGATGTATGGATATATGTGTGCTGCATCACATGGGTGTCTCCAGCACATGGCTTTGAACAAGGAGAGAGCTCTAGGCTGTCAGGAAACAGAGTGGGGAGGAGGTGGAGGGAGAAAAGAGCAAGCCCCCTGCAAGGCATGTGCCTGACCAGAGTCAGGCAGCGACCTGAAGCATGCAGCAGGTCTCCGGGTTATGGGTACACTGGGCTGAAATTCTGGGGGAGGATGCATAGAGCCCACCGCACTTCTTAAAGTCTTGTGCCCTGCTTCACTGACCCTGTGCCCTGCTGGGTGTGTGCTTTGGGAGCCAAAAGGAGGTGTGGAAGGGAGCAGAGCAGAGTTAGCAAATAAAAATCCCATTTATGCAAATGTTTCAGTCAGTGCTGCCTCCTTTGTTTCAGTGCTACAACCATGTAAAACAAAGTGTGCCCTGACTGCGAGACAGAACAAACTGTGAAACTTTGGATTTGAAAAATCACACGTCGGCAACAAGGAGGACCTTGTACCACACTGCTCACATCCCTTTCTCAGGAGAGGGAGGAACTGGAGCTGGGAGCCAAGTTTTGCACAGAGACTGACACCCAAGTACCCCCCCGCCAAGGTTACCAAACCACTCCTATGTGGTTCCCTGCCCCTGAATACAGGAGGAGACATGCTGGACCACAGAAAGCTGAGACTGTTTCTGGAGATTTCTCCAATTGTCCCGAGAACCAGGATCAGAGCCAAGAGCAGCAGCTGCAATCTCAGGGCGGCGCACAGGAACTGCCTGTAATAAACAGCCTCACGTGGACCCTGTTCCACTGTGACTCAGCAAAAGAGCCCCTCCGCCACAGCCCAAAACCTTTACTCAGCATTATGTGGTGTCCCAGCCTGACCCTGACTCAGCAGGACGCCCACACTGGGGAAAGGGCAAGTCAGCATTAGCGGGAGGAAGGCTGCGGGTTTTGGGGCTCATGCGGGAGTGAGGATTCCTGACAGAACATGGGGTGTCATCGGCAGCCACAAAATGTTTCCCTTTCAGCTGTACTTCCCAGAGCTGCTCCGAGTAGGCTGGGAAAGGTTGGAAAAGCAGGTGTCCCAGGCTGGGAAAGCTGCACACCTCTCTGACCTGGGGACATGGAGGATGGTGTGGCCATCTGCTCTGGGACCAGAAGAGTTCCTGCTCCATACAGGGGGGAATCAAGGCATGGGAACACCGTTCTCTGGAGTGCTGGATGGGCACCCAGCTTTTGCCTATGCTGGTGGAAAACAGCAAAACCAGGAACAATGTGTGGAAATGAGTTTATTTTAGAGGTTGGCACGTAGGATGTGCCAAATTTAAGTGACATATTCACGGCCACATAGGGTGTCTGTGGCATAGCCTGTGTCCCCTCCTTCCCTCTACCTTTTCCTTCACTCATTACCAAAGATTGCTCCAGAGCAGGCAAGCAGGGCTGTATTTACCCCACTGAGCTGCTGTCGGTTTTGAGAGGGTTACAGCTACATGCGGACAAGGGAAAATAAGCCAAAGAAGGGTTAGAAAGGGAAGATATTTCTTCAAAGCCCTTAGTTTAGGGGAAGAGTGGGCTCAGCATTGGAGGTTGCTGTGCACCACAGACTGCAGCTGCTACTGCAAAACAGCGAGAACATTCCCCTTTTTTGTGGAGGCCTTCCCTAGCATCCCAGGCACCAAGGAGTCAGGGCTGTTGGCTCTGTTGGGCAGAGATCCCTTTCTCCTGAGCAGTGTTTGGCATAGCAGGACCTCAGGGCCGTAGAGGCAGCTCTTTAGCTAAAAAAACATTAACAAGAGCACAGAGGCAAGGTAGGGGTTGAATTTAAATGTTCAGCTGCCTGGTGTGGTCTGGTGGAGGCTGGGAGGGACCAAAGGTGTTGGCAAGTGGTGAGATTGAAGGTGCCTGTGATGGGGTGAGTCACCCCCTTATCGCTCTGCTGGAGCTGGTGGTTGATAGTGTGCATCGCTGCACAAAACATGTCCCTGCCCAGAGAGAGCGGAGATGAGCAGAGGGGCACTACTGACAGGTCACCCACACTCTGGCTATTTTTCTTTTCTCTCCTTTTTTTTTTTTTTTTTCCTATTTGGACTACAGCTCTGCAAAAGAGCTCAGAGAAATTGGCACCTATCTCCCACTGAGACTGATCTGGTATTTAAGCTCTTTTTTTATTTGGTCAAGGAGCTAAAAATACCACTGAAGTACCTCGCAGCAATTTTCTAAATACAGATTTTCCTACCACTCTGTGCTGGTGAAGGAGACTCCCCTAAAGCCGCAGGAAAGCCGTGTCCTTGCCTCACCCCACTGTCAAATTTGCTTTGTGCCTGATCCACAACTTTCTGCTAAGATTGGCCAGGAAAACACTGTGCCTGGATACCGGCACATGCAGCTTTTCTGTGCTGGGAGGAAATTACTGATCCCCCTGAGAAGATCCATACTCTCTGGGGGTTTCCTTGCCAGGGCTGAGCTCCCAGCCTCATTATTGCAGAGTAAAACACCCCCACACACCCTGACCAGGGGCTCCCGGCAAGGACCAAGGTGCAGCCCCACAGAACGGCCGCTGGAGACAGCACTGCAGAAAAACTGTACTCATGGGGAGTGATTCTGTCCACCCTCACCTGCCTCCATCCCTCTGATTGCTGGCAACCTGGCTGGGAAGGGTAAGAAAATCTGTCCCCTCATGCAGTCCCAAGCCCACTGTGTGCACCACCACACAAGATTTTGCAACAATGGTGGTGGATAAAGAAGAGGAAGCTATTGCTTGGGAGCCTGTGCCACAAAGTCCCTATTCCCTTGCCCAGGTTTCGCTGGTCAGTGACACAAAGCAACAAGGACACTTGTTCACCCAACATGTGTCAGAGCTCTGGGCACCAGGCAGGATGCTCTGGGTACACTAAAAGCCAGGGGAGAGCAGGTGAGTCAATGAGAAATCTCCTCAGGGCTACCAAACACCCTGGTATCACTTTGGTTCAAGAGGTCACCTCTGTCTGCATGGTTTTTGAAGTATCTTCAGGAGAAACAGACTGGCTGCAGTACAACTCCTTGTGTTGCAGTGGTGACCACTGGTCAATGACCACCTCCATTCCCTTGCTGGGGAGGAAGGAGCAGTGGAGCACATATTTTCCCTCTATATGTTTACAGTTTTTCGTATCCTTCTTCCTCCCCCCCCTTTTTTTTTCAGCTCTTTTGTCTCTTCTTGTGCTTTCATTTGCTTATGCCCACTACACAGATAAAAATGAGTTACCTACAGAAATGTTTTCCTTCTTCACAACCCACCTCTCTGATGCCCACTGGGCTCCCAGCATAAGTCCCTTCTCAACATCTTCATCTGCCCTAAGCAGCACCACTAACAGTAAGCTGAAGGGAAGAGGAAGTGGCTTTATTCTCATTTTGCGAAGGAAGGGGGAGTTTTTTTATCCAAAATAAGATTTGAGGAAGTTTTGACATGGCAGAGTGACATGAAAGTCCTGTGGAATGGAGAACAACCTTCCCAGTGTACTAGCTCGGGATACTTCTGTGGTGACTTGTGAGACAATGCTATGGGAAAACAGGATACATTTTTGTTAACTGCCCTTTAAAAAGAATCATATAGTATTTGGAGGTTAGTGGTTGGTAAAAGAGAAGCATGCAAGTTTTTGCCTCGATGAATGCAATGCTGGTATGGCAGATGTCACAGTACCCAAACACCATGGAAATTCTCATTGACATTTAGCATATATTTACTTTTCAGAGATGTGGAGCCACTCTGGCCCAGTACAAGGAAGTTATGGCCTTCTTCACCTGGCATAGCAACAACTCTTCTGGGTCGTGCAAAATATCTGTCCAGGTCAAGATCCTGTTCCCAGTGTGGTTATTAATGGATGCTTAGACAGAGCATAAGCACTCCTTCCTGTTCCCCATGCAGCTGCAGCATGTGAATGCCTGTTCTGGAGCAGTCACTCTGTGAGTCCTCACTGGGCTGACAGTTGCAGCATAACACTTAAAATAAGGAAAAACTTCGTTTTGTTTTTGTTCCCAGGGGTGGTAGAGCCTGCTAAGCAGGTCACTGAGAAGGGAGAGGTTGTTCTCTGAATTTGGGAAGCCCAGGCTGGGTGTGCAAGGGACCACAGCCATCTGGTGGTCAGAGTGAGCAGGCAGCGCTGCTCTTTTTAAAACAGCAACATTAGAAAACACTTTTAAACAGGGAAAAGCATTTAAAGGTATTCTTTATACTGCTGTCATTTTATTTTTTTCAATCATAAGCAGTTTTGGCCAATGCAAAATCCCCATCCTCTACTTAAAATGATCCCTTGCAGAACTAGCAGGTTTTTTTCCCCAAGTTCCTCCTCAAAAGAAACCTGGCAAAATAATTCTAGCTATTACTGGTGTAATCTATAAGAAGTACGACTGTACTAGTTTAGAATCTTTCTATGTCCTCATCCCCATTCTTCAAATTTTCAATTGCTTAAAAAAGAGATACATCATCCCTGTCAGATAAATCTCTGTGCTGGATGAAAAGCACCACAGTGGAAAGCGCCATGACTATGGCTGGCTGCATGGTGGGGAGAGGACAGGCTAGCCCAGAGGGCCACAAGCAGCCATCTAAATTTTCACCTGTTGGTCACTGATTCAAACTGACCCCACTTGACAGCCACCAAAAACCCTTCCCACCTGTTTGCCCTGTGATGAAAATAGCAGCAAGCCAATTTTCCCACATTCAAGTCTTCCTCAGGGATGATTCCCTCTTGACTTTGCCAGGTCCTGCGTCCACTTTCTGGGGAGCTAAAATCAAGGTCATGGTGGAAGAAAGAGTCTTTATCCTGAGGTGGGCTCAGGATATCCCAGAGGCAGTTTGGAGGAGCTTGAACTCCCCACACTCGGGATATACATTCAGGGATGTCTTAATTTCTCTTTTCAAGGAAGCTGCAGGCAATGCCCCCTACACAGAGGGAGCTGGAGGCCCTGAGGGCTTTAAGCACTAGTTGAGGCATGAACCAGTGTTCAAAACAACACTGGTGTGAACAGGCCACTATCCTGCACAAATGCTGACTGGGCACCAGAAACCCTTTCTTCCCAGAAGGGCCTGGCAGCCTGAGTCCAGGCACTGGCAAGAGGGTTTGGACATCAGGGCGTTTGCTTCCTCTGGAGGCCTTTCTGGCCCTACAGTTACGAAACTCACCAGCCTGGGCTCCATCATGGCCCTGCTCTTACTTCCTCTCCTGCAGGTGCTCCAGCGGGAGAAGCTCAGTATTTTCCTCTTTTGCCTTTCTTCCTAGCTTGCATTTCCATTAACACAGGAGGGAAGCTGCAGGGGCTCTCAGTCTCTCACATCTCAGCTCAGCCTTGTCTTGCAGGAGGGACCTGCCCTCGCAAGTCTCCAGCACTGGGGGAATGCTGCACTGGCCTGTAGCTCATGGGCTCTCATTGAATCATAGAATGGTTTGTGTTAGAAGAGACCTTAAAGATCATCTCATTCCAACCCCCTACCATGGACGGGGACACCTTCCACAAAACAAGTTTGATCAAAGCTCTATCCAACCTGGCCTTGAACATTTTCCAGGGATGGGGCACCCACAATTTCTCTGCGCAGCCTGTTCCAGTGCCTCGCCACTCTCAGAGTAAAGAAATTCTTCCAAATATCCAATTGTAACTTACTCTCTTTAAATTTAAAGCCATTCCCCTTTGTCCTATCACTCATGGTCCCTTGACTTCGACTGTCCTCCAGAGGGCCACCCTCCCAGCACAGAGCCTTCAGTACAAGCTCTGTGTGCACTGACTGGGGTGGGGAGGGAGGTGCTTTCCAAGGATCTGAATTCAGCAGGGGTGACATCAGAGGCCAGACCCAGTGCTGCGTGGGTAAATTCAGCCTCTCCACACATATTTCACCTCTAACATCTGCTGTGACAAGGATGATTTGTAGATTAAAAAAAAGAAAGGATACTTCAGGAAGCCGTGAGTGTGGTTAAAAGGGACTAAAAATGCTAGAGGACTGCAGCTTTGCCAATCCCCAGTGTTTACCCTTGTCTGCCACATGAGACCCTCATGTAGTTGGTAAGGCAGAAGCCTGTGTCTCTTCAGCTGTGCTCTTCAGAGAGAAAATGCTTTGTACACTTTGTTCAATCCAAGCTCTTCTTAGGTGTGGAGCGTGGGGTCCTGGGCACAATGAAGTCCTGCTACAGAACTGGCTGAGGGAGGGAGAGTAGCTCAGAAGTGAAGCCACAACCATTCAGCTTCAGGCAGCCCCCAGCAGAGCCACTCGTGGACTCAGCAGCAAGATGGGGCAGGACAAGCAGCTTTCAGGCTCAGTAGGCTGGGCTTTCCCCTCCCCAATACCCAGAAGATAGCATGCACACCCTGGTTTGAGGACTGCTGCTCAAAGAGAGCTATATTAAATACGTAATAACACCTGGTTCAAAAAGGAGGAAGAGCTCTCCTGGGTCCTGCCAGAGGCATTGGGAATGCAATGGAATTGAAAATGGTGATTCGTTTTTCCAAGGGACAAACTATCCAAAGATAGTATGTGCTGTCTGTCTTGGAAAGATGAAAGAAGACACAAAGGCTCCTCCCGTCCCACAGCTGCTTACAGAGGAGGAAAAAGAGCACCCTGATTATTCCAGCTGCAGCCCAGCTTCCTTGCAGCTCTGACCCTCAAGGCTCTGCCTGAGCTTGGTACAGCTGAAACTGAAGAGCAGGCATGGGGAGAGGGAGGTGCTGAGGTTTGGACAACTTCAGCTAATTTAACTCCTTCCCACAAGTGTAGGGCTCAGATGACACTTTCAACCCATTCAACCTCCTTTTAAGAATGCGTCCCTCAGCTTCCACTCAGCTGCATGCATGGGGACAACTGAGAACGCCCTGTGGATACCAGAGGGCCCTTTCGTAGCAACTGTATTTCTTGCATGTCCTTATAAATGACTTATGGGCTGCAAGGTGGGTATTCAGATCTGGTCACAAGGCAGAGGGGGAAAGGAGAGGAGGTATCTCACCCTCTGGCTACTGTGAGATGGGCTGTAGTCACCGACCCAGGAGACTGTGGTAAAAAGCAGCAAGCACCTGCCATGGCTCCCAGCACCCTTGGTGCTTCCTCTCAGCATGACAGTGTCCTTGCCTTTTCAAGGAAAGCAAATGTGGCTGCATGGTTTCACTCCTCTTCTCCCCACAGGATCCTCCCCTCCCCACACTGGCACTGACAGCACACACCATATCTTCAAGGGAGGCTCAAATCTTTGCTCCTTTAATGTGCAGTAAAAAAAGGCAACTCTCCCACGCTCAACAAGAAATCCCACGAGCAGGAGCCCTGGGCTTGGCACCCTCCTCCCTGGTTTTCATTTACAATCGGGCACCATGTGTGGTTTGCTCTGAAGGGTTTTGCTCCCCATGTGCAAAGGAGCTCCTGGCTGCTGCAGGACTGCTTGGCTGGCATGAGATGATGGATGCCTCGCTTCGCCCCTGTTCTCACAAGCTGAGCAAGCTACTGCAGCAACAGCATGTTCCCCCCAGTGGTGTAACAGTGCCAATGTAAGGGCCTCCTGCTTTAGGGAACCCAGCTCTGCGACCCCAGAACACACAGCTACTCTGAAGGAGTCTATACAGAGAGACTCCCCACACCACGGCACGATGTGGTGGAAGGCATCAGTGGAAGTGAGAGAGGGGGGTAGGATCACATCGGGAGAAAAGTATAATAATGGGAGAATTAAATTAACTGCAGATGGTTTGCTGAAGGCACATCCTACCCCATGAGAGACAGCCCCTTCAGCCTGGGGTACCACTTGCAGCTCAAGCCTTCTGTGCTGCCAAGGGCCTGGGTAACTGGCTGTCTTGCAATGGAAACGTCTGGGCTGTGGGTAGGATTCTGGATAAACTGATGGGGAGGGGAGGAAAGGAAGAGAAGGGGTTATGAGTGGGAAGGTGTTGCATACCACAAGCACTTGTGCAAGAGAGATTAGAGCAACAGGTTCCCTCTATCAATAGTGTTCTTCCTTGGCCACCAGTAATGCTTCACATCCCTGTGCTTTCCAGTCTAATACTGCCGAGCAGAGGGCTGGATATCCATTCTAGGGAAGGGGTGAGGGAAGAGGCAGGCAGGAATGATTTCAGCAGCAGACTGCAGCCTCTCCTTTTTCTTGGGCAAGATCTCTAACTACGTCATCGGAGAGTAGGATGGGGAGCTTCCTCCAGAGCTTCTTCTGCTTTGCCCACACTGTACCAAAAAGAGAAAAGCCCACTGAACTCCCACATTCTCTAGCAGCTTTGAAACCCCCCTTCACAAGTCTATTGTGTGATATCCCTAAACACAACAAAGATTATCTGAAGTCTGAAAGCAGCTTAATAATAAAAAGAACTCAAAGGTAAAAGAGGAAGAGAATGGAGGAAGGGGACAGAGTCCTTCCTCTGCTGGCCCCTGGTTGGAGGCAAGCAAAACCGCACACACAGCCTCTTGCTCCACAGCACACCGGTCCATAGCATTCACAAAGCAAACATAGCATCATCTTCCTTTGCTTGCTTCCGATGATGGCTGGCAGTTGGAGGAGAGACAGATGTCCCTGCTGAGGAGCTGGACAAAGTGGGTAGGCGGTCCGCAACTTTCGCTCGCTCTTCCAGAAATTTGTCAAACTCTACGGAAAGAGAAGAGCAGAGCATTAGTAAAGAATGGAAGAGCCAACATGCTGCCAGGAACAGTTAGAGAAAAGGGATAGCTGGATTATCTTACCTTCGCTGGTGACACCTTTTGCATCCTCTGATTCTCCCTAGAGAAGAATGAGAAGGGCACGGTTACAAGGAAGGTAGATAAAGGTGTCTCACAGATGTGATTCTTTGCACAGAGAGAAACAAGGTAGTTCTCCCCCCACTTCTGCAGTACGGATATGTTAGAGCGGCCCTGATCCTCAGTTCATTTGCTATACCTTCCAGAAGCCTAATTATACCGTTGCCCTGTGTCCTTGGCTTTTTCTTCCCTGTTCTCTCTGAGCAGCCTGTGCCACATGTTCAGCAATGTTGTCCACCATCTGAAGTCCAGCCCTGCAGACAACTCTGTCAGGACAGCTGGCTCCAGGAAAGCAGCCCCTCACTTACCACATCAGTGGAGAGCCACTTTTCTATGTCTTCCATGAAATTGGCTTGAGGAACCGGCACCTAGGACAGAAGGAAAAAGGATGATGAAGCCAAGAAAAGAGACGATGTTCCAGGAAATCCACTATGCAAAATGAAAGCCCAACCCAGAGGCTCACCCTCTCACTCCACTGTTCAGTCAGCTGAGGCCCTTCCAAATCCAGCCAGCGCCACTGCAAAGCTCTCCCAGCTACCAATGCCACTGCTCACCTGCTTCCTGTCCCCCATCCATGGCCAGACATGCATAGTTTCCAGGGTACATGCCATTAAAAACCTCTGTGGTTTGGCAGTTGGCTTTGGGGTATTAGGACCAGACCAGACTTTCCATTTTGGTGAGGTCTCACTAGGTGGAAGTTGGCTGCTTGTGTTATGCAGCCAGAGGACAAGAGATGTGCGTTTCTCCACACCTCTTCCCTTCTAAAATCTAGTGACAGTCTGATGTCAAAGTCTGCAATGCTGAAGATATCAGACGTGCCAGGTTTGGCACCACAATAAGGGGGAAAGACACCTGCCAAGAACTGATTCCCTGGTAGGATCATGAAGCACAGCAGGATTTGACATCACACCAAACTACTGAGAGAGATTCATCAAAGAGAGAGTCATCTACAATAAAAGTAAATTTTACTTTCAGTAGGGATGAGGTTATCTGAGAATAATTCATGTCCCTGGTCAATTTAAGCAGCAAAGAGACATATTACTAGTGTACAAAGATAACCTGGAAGGAAACCAAGTCTGATCCTTTTCTCTATTCAGGAGCTCCTGAACAAAGCTGAGCAAGAAACAGCCCTTGCTAAAGGCTCCACAAGCAGAAGCATGAGAGTATTTGTGGTAACTTATTTATTAGTCTTCTAATATGTACAGCTTCCTTGCCCTCTGGAAAACACCAAGACCAAGAAAAAGAACACCACCTTCTTACCAAGGACAGGCCGATTTCCCCAAACCAGGGAGCAAGTGCAGATAGTTACCACAGCTAGCAGGTGGATAAATGGGGATGGAAGAGGATGTATGAGATTAGGGAAGTTTCGAAGCGAACTGGCTTTGCCTACCCAGAGAGAAACTCTTTGGAGTAGAAGTGCATTCAAGCCAAGGGGACAGCATGTGGGGAAACTTCCTAAAGCAGACATCAGTCTGGGCAGTGCCCATTACAGGAAGACAGGCTAACAAGCTTCAGACCTGGGAGCTGTCAAAGCCTCCATGTGCCTGAGGGAATGTAATTGTAGGAATTCCTGCTACTAAAAGACCAAATTCAACAGCCTGAAAGCTCAAACACTCAAGCTACAGGAGGAGGCCTTGAACAGTAAAAGTCACAACGTGTTTTCCTCCAAATGGGGCAGCTCCTGCTAAGCAGGAGAGGCTACAAGGGGAATGAATGGCAGTAGCCTCCCTCATGATGCCACCAGCTAGTGCCTCTGCCCCAGATACCCACCTCAAAACAGGCCATCCTCTAGCTCAGAGTGGCACATGCTCTCTTGGCCTCAGAGCTCCTAGGATTTTTTCCTACAGACATGTTTACTTGAGGCTGACACTCTGCCTGCTTCCTTCCCAACTCTGGTCTCCACCACTGGCCCAGGCCAGGGTTGCCCCATTTCAGTTTGCAATCTCTGCTGATGTCTGCTGTGCATCCTCATGTGCTGTGCCAGCACCACTTCTACTTCAGCAGCCCCAGCCTCCTTCCTCCCTGCTGGCCCTCCACGATCTCAGATCTCACCATTCCTTGCCGCATCATCCATTTAGTCAGCTGGGCTCCATCATTAGAGGCACCAGACTCCCCCTGGATGAGAGAGAGCCTGCATTGCAGAGTATGAAGGAGAGGGGAGGCAGTGGGTTTAGGGTGGGGGAAAAAACACATTGTACTGGTGGCCTACTTCTCTGATTGCAGAGAGAGGGCAACTGGACTTGGAAACCTGCTTAAGATGAATAAAACATACATTTCCAGGTGGGAATTTCCCTGCAGATATAGGGAGGACATCCTGTGACTGACTGAGTCAACCCCAGACTTTCCATAGTTTCCCACCTCAGGGGTTTAAAGAATGAGGTATGTAGCCCAGGTAGGACATGCAGGTTGGTGGAGACTGAATGTTATCACTGGTAATGTAAAACACTTGATTTTTTCCAAACAGACAGAACATTTATTGCATTGGTGAGCAAGGAGGATACTCTTATTCCTGGCAATACACTAAAAGCTCTGTGGCCACTTACTGTTCCTGTGTTCTGCTGCCGGGCATCCAGGGCACCAGCGAGTCCTTTGGTGGCTTGGGGATCTTCGTACTTTACCCTGAAAGCATGAAATTAGATAACACACAGGCCATTGAGATGCCTGAGAGTGAAGAGCAGAAACTCCTAAACATATATTCAGTTCTTCTGACGGCACAGCTTTTCATCTCTTGCCATTCTGCTCCCAAGAGCTTCTAGAAAGGTGAGCAAAACCCCTATTAAAGGTATAGCTCACCACAAAACAGACTAATCTACTCACTGCAACATTATTATGGGATACCATAGGACAACTGTGGCACATGACAGGAGGATGACAAGGTATGATATGAAACTAAGATACAGACTTACAGAGATAGGTGCATCAACCACAATGCTTACCTTCTTTGGGGTTGACTATAAAGAGAGAAAACTAACACAGACTGACCAGAATATTACAGCTACTTTAGAAAGGATTTGAGCAACAAGCCCCTACATACTCACCTACCTTCATAGACACAAACACAGCTCAAAAACATCTCTTTAACTGATACAACTCAAGAACTGATGGTGGCAGAGACTCACTGACCCATGCTACATAGGTGAGACTGGATGATCAGAAGATCCTAGTATTGCTTCATGGTCTCCAAGTGCACCGTTACAGCAACCTCTTTCCACATGCAGATACTCCTCACCCGTAAACTCCCTCATTCCATTTCTCTAGGCTGCCAGCACACATGATAATGCCACATGTCCCCATTTGATCCATGTAGAGTGGGGAAAACGCTCCATCCATGCTAGGAGAATGAAACCTTTCACAGAAACTCTCCACAAGTCACCTCTGCAGCTGCTCCTGGGCCCCTTTCCGCAGATCCAGCAGACCATCAAGTGGAGCTGTTTTTGCTGGGGGCCAGGGGCTTGGGCCACCGCTGCTCAAATTTCTCAAAGAAGTGCTCATCTGTGAAGGGGCCGCTGTGGACAATGGCATCCAGGATGAAGTACAGTGCTGCTATCATGCCGCTGATGAGGAAGAATGGCAGGAAAGGCTTGAAGTGTTTCAAGCACTGCTTCACTGAGGCACACATGAAGCATGGGGGGTCAGGAACAAACCCCAATGGCTTTGCGTATGTCTCCTGCCAGCATGTCCTGTTTGGGAGCTGTAGGGCAATGGGTCTGTTCAGGTGGAGGGAGGCACTGAGAGCTGATGCTGATGAGCGAAATGTGAAGCCTGAGCTAGTAGAGATTACTTGGCAGGAGTGCAAGTGCAGGCAGATGAAGGGCAGTGAGGAATAAATAGAAGATGTCTTGTTAGTTGTGCCTCAGCCTGTTAAGGATTGCGCCACAGCAAAGAGGATACAATTTCACCCCTGTGCAGATCTCCCCCAGCCTCCAGCACTCAGCACATGCCAGTGGCTCAGATTTCAGCCCCAGATCAGGTGCTGTTGGCACGATTGTTTCTGTGCTGTACTGCCTCTGCCCTCAGGCAGCACATCCCACCATAAAAGTGGTGGGGAAACCCATGGACAAAACACATGAAGTCATGTGTAGGCCACAGGTTTCCCCACCACTTTTATCAGAAGCAGTATGAAGCAGAGGAATGGAAGGAGATGTCCTTAAGAGACCTTGCTACTGCCCAACTGCAGAACAAGGCACCCCAGTGGATGCAGGAGCACAGGTCTTTGAGGGCTGGAGACAGCCATTTGCCTGTGGGCTCTACTGCTTGGTAGCTGATGGAGAGCAGGGAATGACTGACAGGAAAGCAGTGTGAGATCAGCTAGTCTCTCCAACCCAAGGGATCTGGTCAGCACAGCCATTGTCAGCTCCTCCAGAACAAGGATTCAGGAATCCATTTTGCAGTGGAGAAGACCACTTCAGCCAGTACTGTGGAGACCCAGCTCTTAGTGCTTTACACCAGGAGGTCTCAAACATACTATGGTGGAAGAAACATCAGTCACACTTGCCAACAGGGAAGCTGAGGCACAGAGCAGTGCCCTGCCCTGCCACAACTGACCACATTCTTCCTGCACTCCAGTTCAATACTCTGCCTGTTGGGCTGCATTGGTATTTAGCAATTCCCAAATTCAACATCACCCCAGTCAGGGCACATGAGTTTGGAGACAGACATGAAAACTCAGCCAGTCCCACTCCACACCTTCATCTCCAGACACTGAATCTCCTGAGAACATGTGGAACCACAGTGCTCATATATAGGGACCGCTTCCTTCTCTCCATACCCAGGAGGATACTGTGAAGGAGAGATGATGGTAGCAGAAAAAAGGACTGGGAGCACAGAGCTCATCCTACAAACACTGTGCATCCAAAGAATGCATTTCTGTTGCATCCTACTGTCTCCCAGGAACTGCTGTTGGTTGGGGTCATGGCCCCAGTTGCCTTGAGTCCTCCTTGCTTTACAAGAAGGCAGGACAGGACAGAGTGGGCTGCTGCACTCACCCTCGGCGCTGCTCAGCCAGCGAGCTGCCACGGGTCAGGGCAAACATGTCAAAGTCTTCTTCCAGCTTGCCAGAGGTGTCGAGGGAGTGCAGCCCCGCACTTACGCTGCTCGAGCCCAGGTCTGTGGGAGAAAGAAAGGGTGAACAGGCAGCTCAGAGCAGTAAATGAAGGGCTGTGGGCTTGGAGAGTGCTAGATGGAAAGCTATCATCAGAACAGGCTAAACTGTTCTAGGCCCACTCCTCTATCCTGCCCCTCAGCTACAGCACAGGCTACGTGTGCATGTAGTGTTGTGAGTGAAGTAAAAGCAGCAGTTTCTTTGCCTGCTCAGTAGACATTTTTGTCTCAGTCTCAGGCAGAAGCATCATCATCAATTTACTGAACTGATGCTGAAGGCTAGATGTTCCCGATCATTTTAGACAGCTTGGGAGGGAATTGCTCCATAACCTGTGGAAGACCTGTGCTTCTGGGCAAGCACCTCTGAGACAGATGAGTGGATTTTCATGATTCAGGCATCATCTGAAAAAAACCTGACTTGAAAAATATCTCAACTGGCTTGTCTATAAAAACGGTGTTGCCAATTTTCGGTAGCTGCATCCAAGCTGTATTGAATGTGCTCCCAGGCAATGAGAGCTTCAGGCAGTGTTATGTAGGCTGTTGGTATATCTTGAAGAACCCTCAGGACCTCTAAGGCTTTTTGAGTAAACAATCTGTCAAATCCTGAGTCCTGAGCCCAAGATGCTCATGGCTGCCTTCACAGCATAGTTTCAGCTGATTTTCTTCTTCTAGACCTTAGAGGTCAGCCTGACACCACACAGCATGAGAGGCAACTAGGCAATGCTGCCAGGCATGCAGAAGGGACAATTTCATTCCCTACCCTGCTGGAAGGCCTAGTCCTTAGCCACAGACTAAGTCCTTCTTAAGTCATACCTACCTCCTGCACAATGTGAGGTGTGGGTGCCAAGACATATGCTTGAGTGCCTTGGGGCATATACAAGTTTCTTCATGGGTTTATTAGTTGAAAACATACACCATTTCCCTAGGTTACTCTGTGAATATGATTATATAATTCTGTGAGATGATTCAAGGGCAGGAAGGGATTCCCAGTGCAGCACAGGAGAAAGACTGAGGGGAAAAGTGCATGGAAACATACTCATTCCAGCCAGCTGAGAGGAAAGGTTGTTGGTGACTTCAGCCTGTTTTAATGCAGAAGGAGTACTGGGTCCCAGATCAATCAGGCTGTTCTCTGTCTCATTTGGTGCCTTTGAAGGAAGAAAAAAGAAAATGGTGGAGAGTTTCTGAAGCTTGGACACCCTGGCCCTACAATCCTAGCTCATTAATACTGGAGAGGAAAGCCCTTCTATACCCATTGAAAGATGCCAGTTGTGAAGCCTTTGCTTGTGAGAAGGGGGACAGTGATCAGAGAACTGGCTGGGAATAGTGTCCCAGGGCTGGCCTCAGTAGCCAGCCTCCCAGCTCTGCTGGATGTCAGTAAGTAGGGTAGATGCTGGTTCAGAGGACAGGGCAGTGCTCAGAGAAGGCTCATATAGGAATTGGTCCTCCCAAAACTCAGTACTGGAAAACCACAACTGCTGTTGCTCTGCTCTTGGTCTTTGGGTGAGAGGAAGACTCCCATGGGCAGGGAGGGCGAGGCTAGCAGTGGGAACCAGAGTGTCCTGCACCACCAGGGGTTCTGGTGCAGCTTGGCTGGGAGAGCAAAGCCTACCACTTCTGGGGGGGCAGACTGAACCTCTCTCCAATTCAGCAGGACCTGGCTGGACCTGTGGGATGCAGTCCGAGCTGCACAGAGGGGAAGTTGCTCTGAGTTACCTTGACAGGCTGTCCTGTCCGGAGGCGCTCAAACCTGCAAGAAAAATGACAGGATGCATTTCAATAGCATGTGCTTATTCACCCACAGATTTCTTATAAGGCTTGGCACAGCCTGTCCCTTCCTACATAATAGGAAGAGGGCAACATGGTTCAGGGCCTAATTTCCTCTCAAGACTGAAGACCCACACAGTTGACGTCTTCTGAGAGAGAAAGCTCCTTGTGATCTTCCAGAGCTACTTCTAAGCAAAATGCTTTAAACATAGCTCTCCATACAGACACAGGGCCTAAATTCCCTAGACTTCATCCTAGCAAAGAGATGTGTTTGATAAAATGGTAGGGAAAAAAACGGGGTGCTGATCCCACCTGGGCAATTTCTGTCCCCATCTGCCTCAGAGCCAGAAAACCAGCTCTTTCCATGCAGTTCCTTCTTCTTCTTCTGGGTTATGCCACCAGGGCATCTTTATATCCCATGAGTAACTTACACAGCAGTCTTGAAGGTACAGGAATTAGTCAGCAAAAACTGAACTGGCTTTGTTCTCAAAGAGGGAAGATACAGACTGATACATCTTCAGTATTATACTTGTGGGCAGATCAAAAGGGTGGGATAGGCAGCCTTCAAGGGGCAGTAAACTCTTGTGGGAGAGCAGGGCAGAGAAGGGAGGAGAGAGGTACCTTTCATGTCGCAGAAACACGTTATTGAGGTTGTCATTGATGAGAAGCAGCTCCTCAGTGAGTTGCTCATGGAGGACACGGGGAATCAGCTCCAGTACACGCTGCTGCATGGCTCTGCATGTCCGATTCAGCTCCTGTTCAAAGCAAGGGCAAGTTACCACACAGCTCACGCTAAGGCTGAGCACTCACAGATTTGGGAGTCTGACTGGAATAGACAGACTCCAGAGGCTACTGGGATCTATCAGGAACTGTTTGTTGATGGGCAACAAATATTGGTGTGAGAGGTAAATTGAGTCTGGGCTCTACATGGAATAATTGTATGCTTTTTATATAACACATTGCCCAGAAAAAAAGGCCCTCAGGGACAAGTCCCCATGTGAGATGATTCCAGTCTCAGTAGTGCTATTTCCCTCCACCTACCCTGTGTCTCCCTTATCCCATTACTCCCTGATAAGCCCCACATTAAATTGTCCAGTTGTTCCCCATGCCTGGCAGGCATCATGCCTCAGTCCATCAAGTCATTGCTAAATTTTGCTGCATGTGCCAGCCCTCCCCCCTGCCAGCGTTCCTTACTTGCAGCAGCTCCAGGTCAGAAGGCTCAGCCTGGGATGGCACCAGCTCCGTCAGCATCTCTGACATGACCTTTGTGTTCCCATTCACCACTTCCAGCTCACTGCGCAGCTTCCCGATCTGCAAAAGGAAGTGAAGTGACAGCTCCACCTGGGAAGACTGGGGAGGTAGCTGAGGTAACTCTGAATGGCAGTAAATAGCACCATGTTTGTACGTGTGTTCACAGAGCCGAAGGGAACAGCCACTGGAGAATTCACCACTGTCGCCACTCAGTTAAGCTCTCGGGAGCTCCCAGCAGAAAGACTCTCCATTACTTACCATTGAGTTCATTTGCTGGTAACAGATGCCAGGCCTTCACCTGGGACCTTTGGCTACTAGCCCAGCCTTGACTTTTAGTAGCCAGCACAGGCTGCTGTTGTGATTCAAATCTCTCTACAGCTAGCAGCTCCTGTGTGACAGCCACTTAAATGGTTTAATTTCCAAAGCAGTGTAAGAGAGGGAAAAAATTAATTCCCATTCAACAGGAGAGCCTCAGCTAAGTGTGCAGTTGAAGCTTTATCCCTCTGGTTTCACAAGCTGCTAATGAGCCTCTTTAGAAGAGTTTCTACCCTCTGTTCTGCAAGAGAATGCAACACACTGACAGCTGGAGGTTTGGTGCTGAACATGGTGTCATATGAAGTCAGAGTGAGGAAGGAGAAAAGAGGATGGGGAAACAAGTGAGGAAGCCCTAGCCTTCAGAAACCACAGAGCCAGACAAGGTTGATTTGTATAAAGTAAGCAGTGAGGCAAAATAAACAAAGATGATAAGGAGACATCTACTGAGCAAGCTTTTGCTGAACTGCATTATAAAGACCTCACTCTAAACCTCGATATCTCTAGTCCCCACTTCCCTATAGCCAGAACTTCCCTCTACCTGCAGGCAGCCCTGTCTTTGGAAAACATAACCACTCCATGATTGTGGTGTCCCAGCTCATCAATGTGACCACAGTGGAGCTCTGGGGAGCTCTTGAGAGTCTGTGCTTTAGAAGAACGGCTCTTGAAGACAGAGGCTGGGGAAGGACCAGGACAGCAGAACCAGAATAGTGTTTGTGAAACAGCCCCCAAACACAGGGAGAGTCAGGAATGTCACAGGGCTTGTGTCCAACTCACCTGCTCTGGTGTGGGTGTGATGGGTGCGTCACTGGATGAGCCTCTTCCAGTGGGCAAGGTGACAGGGTGGAGGATGGACTCTATCTGCTGAGGGGAGTTGACTGCAGGTGAGTTCTGTCCGGATTGGGAGTCAGTGCTATACACAGTCTACAGACAGAGGTGGGAAAAGTGACAGAGAACATGTTAGACACTCACACCTGACATTAGAGGAGAAATGTTGATGGCATCTGCTTTCAACAGTTCTTGGCTGTCCTGGAGATTCTCACTCTCCAAAAGCCCTCTAAATGCAAGACAGAGTCCTTAAAGTCCCCTCATAGCTCCAGAATGGCAGCTGCCCAACATTCAGCAATGCTTCCATACCCTCTGTGGTGTGTGGATGGGTGACAGCATGTCCAGATCAGTCATGGGGAACTCTAGGCCCTTCCGTCTCAGGTCTTCATAGACAGCAACAACACCAGTCAAGTCTGGTGAGCTACGGAAGGCATCTGCCCAGGACTGGGGAGAAGGAGACAGCACAGCCCATCATCAATACAATACTCTTCTGTACAAAAACCTAAAGACAAACACTCTCTGAACTGGTGCAGATGCTCACAGTTCTTGGCTCACCTGTATGAGGGTCAGCACCTTGTCGTGCACTATGGCAGGTGGGTTGTTCTTCGGCAGGATTGTTCTCACCAGGACACCTTCTACAAAATCCTGGCTGGACACAAGGACATGGAAGCGATGGCCGCAGTTTTTGACACATGTCTCCAGGACCTTCAAAGGCAATGAAGCAGTTGCTATAGCCTTCTCTGCCTACATGTGTTTATTTGCCTTGTTGGCTTTAGGTACACGTGTCTTTTCAGTACATGTGCTAAAGCTCGTGTTCAGCACTCAGCTTTACAGCAGAGCTGAGAAAGAGCCCTGACCACTCACCGTCAAAGCCAGCATAACTTCATGGAAGTTCTTGTTCCCTACAATTCTCTTCTTAATGGCTCGGAAGGCATCTTTGGGCCTGAGGGAGAAATGAGATGAAGAAAGATCATCAGAAGGTTGAGCCCCACCTACAGCAAGGCAAAGNTAACTTGCTACTGCCCAACTGCAGAACAAGGCACCCCAGTGGATGCAGGAGCACAGGTCTTTGAGGGCTGGAGACAGCCATTTGCCTGTGGGCTCTACTGCTTGGTAGCTGATGGAGAGCAGGGAATGACTGACAGGAAAGCAGTGTGAGATCAGCTAGTCTCTCCAACCCAAGGGATCTGGTCAGCACAGCCATTGTCAGCTCCTCCAGAACAAGGATTCAGGAATCCATTTTGCAGTGGAGAAGACCACTTCAGCCAGTACTGTGGAGACCCAGCTCTTAGTGCTTTACACCAGGAGGTCTCAAACATACTATGGTGGAAGAAACATCAGTCACACTTGCCAACAGGGAAGCTGAGGCACAGAGCAGTGCCCTGCCCTGCCACAACTGACCACATTCTTCCTGCACTCCAGTTCAATACTCTGCCTGTTGGGCTGCATTGGTATTTAGCAATTCCCAAATTCAACATCACCCCAGTCAGGGCACATGAGTTTGGAGACAGACATGAAAACTCAGCCAGTCCCACTCCACACCTTCATCTCCAGACACTGAATCTCCTGAGAACATGTGGAACCACAGTGCTCATATATAGGGACCGCTTCCTTCTCTCCATACCCAGGAGGATACTGTGAAGGAGAGATGATGGTAGCAGAAAAAAGGACTGGGAGCACAGAGCTCATCCTACAAACACTGTGCATCCAAAGAATGCATTTCTGTTGCATCCTACTGTCTCCCAGGAACTGCTGTTGGTTGGGGTCATGGCCCCAGTTGCCTTGAGTCCTCCTTGCTTTACAAGAAGGCAGGACAGGACAGAGTGGGCTGCTGCACTCACCCTCGGCGCTGCTCAGCCAGCGAGCTGCCACGGGTCAGGGCAAACATGTCAAAGTCTTCTTCCAGCTTGCCAGAGGTGTCGAGGGAGTGCAGCCCCGCACTTACGCTGCTCGAGCCCAGGTCTGTGGGAGAAAGAAAGGGTGAACAGGCAGCTCAGAGCAGTAAATGAAGGGCTGTGGGCTTGGAGAGTGCTAGATGGAAAGCTATCATCAGAACAGGCTAAACTGTTCTAGGCCCACTCCTCTATCCTGCCCCTCAGCTACAGCACAGGCTACGTGTGCATGTAGTGTTGTGAGTGAAGTAAAAGCAGCAGTTTCTTTGCCTGCTCAGTAGACATTTTTGTCTCAGTCTCAGGCAGAAGCATCATCATCAATTTACTGAACTGATGCTGAAGGCTAGATGTTCCCGATCATTTTAGACAGCTTGGGAGGGAATTGCTCCATAACCTGTGGAAGACCTGTGCTTCTGGGCAAGCACCTCTGAGACAGATGAGTGGATTTTCATGATTCAGGCATCATCTGAAAAAAACCTGACTTGAAAAATATCTCAACTGGCTTGTCTATAAAAACGGTGTTGCCAATTTTCGGTAGCTGCATCCAAGCTGTATTGAATGTGCTCCCAGGCAATGAGAGCTTCAGGCAGTGTTATGTAGGCTGTTGGTATATCTTGAAGAACCCTCAGGACCTCTAAGGCTTTTTGAGTAAACAATCTGTCAAATCCTGAGTCCTGAGCCCAAGATGCTCATGGCTGCCTTCACAGCATAGTTTCAGCTGATTTTCTTCTTCTAGACCTTAGAGGTCAGCCTGACACCACACAGCATGAGAGGCAACTAGGCAATGCTGCCAGGCATGCAGAAGGGACAATTTCATTCCCTACCCTGCTGGAAGGCCTAGTCCTTAGCCACAGACTAAGTCCTTCTTAAGTCATACCTACCTCCTGCACAATGTGAGGTGTGGGTGCCAAGACATATGCTTGAGTGCCTTGGGGCATATACAAGTTTCTTCATGGGTTTATTAGTTGAAAACATACACCATTTCCCTAGGTTACTCTGTGAATATGATTATATAATTCTGTGAGATGATTCAAGGGCAGGAAGGGATTCCCAGTGCAGCACAGGAGAAAGACTGAGGGGAAAAGTGCATGGAAACATACTCATTCCAGCCAGCTGAGAGGAAAGGTTGTTGGTGACTTCAGCCTGTTTTAATGCAGAAGGAGTACTGGGTCCCAGATCAATCAGGCTGTTCTCTGTCTCATTTGGTGCCTTTGAAGGAAGAAAAAAGAAAATGGTGGAGAGTTTCTGAAGCTTGGACACCCTGGCCCTACAATCCTAGCTCATTAATACTGGAGAGGAAAGCCCTTCTATACCCATTGAAAGATGCCAGTTGTGAAACCTTTGCTTGTGAGAAGGGGGACAGTGATCAGAGAACTGGCTGGGAATAGTGTCCCAGGGCTGGCCTCAGTAGCCAGCCTCCCAGCTCTGCTGGATGTCAGTAAGTAGGGTAGATGCTGGTTCAGAGGACAGGGCAGTGCTCAGAGAAGGCTCATATAGGAATTGGTCCTCCCAAAACTCAGTACTGGAAAACCACAACTGCTGTTGCTCTGCTCTTGGTCTTTGGGTGAGAGGAAGACTCCCATGGGCAGGGAGGGCGAGGCTAGCAGTGGGAACCAGAGTGTCCTGCACCACCAGGGGTTCTGGTGCAGCTTGGCTGGGAGAGCAAAGCCTACCACTTCTGGGGGGGCAGACTGAACCTCTCTCCAATTCAGCAGGACCTGGCTGGACCTGTGGGATGCAGTCCGAGCTGCACAGAGGGGAAGTTGCTCTGAGTTACCTTGACAGGCTGTCCTGTCCGGAGGCGCTCAAACCTGCAAGAAAAATGACAGGATGCATTTCAATAGCATGTGCTTATTCACCCACAGATTTCTTATAAGGCTTGGCACAGCCTGTCCCTTCCTACATAATAGGAAGAGGGCAACATGGTTCAGGGCCTAATTTCCTCTCAAGACTGAAGACCCACACAGTTGACGTCTTCTGAGAGAGAAAGCTCCTTGTGATCTTCCAGAGCTACTTCTAAGCAAAATGCTTTAAACATAGCTCTCCATACAGACACAGGGCCTAAATTCCCTAGACTTCATCCTAGCAAAGAGATGTGTTTGATAAAATGGTAGGGAAAAAAACGGGGTGCTGATCCCACCTGGGCAATTTCTGTCCCCATCTGCCTCAGAGCCAGAAAACCAGCTCTTTCCATGCAGTTCCTTCTTCTTCTTCTGGGTTATGCCACCAGGGCATCTTTATATCCCATGAGTAACTTACACAGCAGTCTTGAAGGTACAGGAATTAGTCAGCAAAAACTGAACTGGCTTTGTTCTCAAAGAGGGAAGATACAGACTGATACATCTTCAGTATTATACTTGTGGGCAGATCAAAAGGGTGGGATAGGCAGCCTTCAAGGGGCAGTAAACTCTTGTGGGAGAGCAGGGCAGAGAAGGGAGGAGAGAGGTACCTTTCATGTCGCAGAAACACGTTATTGAGGTTGTCATTGATGAGAAGCAGCTCCTCAGTGAGTTGCTCATGGAGGACACGGGGAATCAGCTCCAGTACACGCTGCTGCATGGCTCTGCATGTCCGATTCAGCTCCTGTTCAAAGCAAGGGCAAGTTACCACACAGCTCACGCTAAGGCTGAGCACTCACAGATTTGGGAGTCTGACTGGAATAGACAGACTCCAGAGGCTACTGGGATCTATCAGGAACTGTTTGTTGATGGGCAACAAATATTGGTGTGAGAGGTAAATTGAGTCTGGGCTCTACATGGAATAATTGTATGCTTTTTATATAACACATTGCCCAGAAAAAAAGGCCCTCAGGGACAAGTCCCCATGTGAGATGATTCCAGTCTCAGTAGTGCTATTTCCCTCCACCTACCCTGTGTCTCCCTTATCCCATTACTCCCTGATAAGCCCCACATTAAATTGTCCAGTTGTTCCCCATGCCTGGCAGGCATCATGCCTCAGTCCATCAAGTCATTGCTAAATTTTGCTGCATGTGCCAGCCCTCCCCCCTGCCAGCGTTCCTTACTTGCAGCAGCTCCAGGTCAGAAGGCTCAGCCTGGGATGGCACCAGCTCCGTCAGCATCTCTGACATGACCTTTGTGTTCCCATTCACCACTTCCAGCTCACTGCGCAGCTTCCCGATCTGCAAAAGGAAGTGAAGTGACAGCTCCACCTGGGAAGACTGGGGAGGTAGCTGAGGTAACTCTGAATGGCAGTAAATAGCACCATGTTTGTACGTGTGTTCACAGAGCCGAAGGGAACAGCCACTGGAGAATTCACCACTGTCGCCACTCAGTTAAGCTCTCGGGAGCTCCCAGCAGAAAGACTCTCCATTACTTACCATTGAGTTCATTTGCTGGTAACAGATGCCAGGCCTTCACCTGGGACCTTTGGCTACTAGCCCAGCCTTGACTTTTAGTAGCCAGCACAGGCTGCTGTTGTGATTCAAATCTCTCTACAGCTAGCAGCTCCTGTGTGACAGCCACTTAAATGGTTTAATTTCCAAAGCAGTGTAAGAGAGGGAAAAAATTAATTCCCATTCAACAGGAGAGCCTCAGCTAAGTGTGCAGTTGAAGCTTTATCCCTCTGGTTTCACAAGCTGCTAATGAGCCTCTTTAGAAGAGTTTCTACCCTCTGTTCTGCAAGAGAATGCAACACACTGACAGCTGGAGGTTTGGTGCTGAACATGGTGTCATATGAAGTCAGAGTGAGGAAGGAGAAAAGAGGATGGGGAAACAAGTGAGGAAGCCCTAGCCTTCAGAAACCACAGAGCCAGACAAGGTTGATTTGTATAAAGTAAGCAGTGAGGCAAAATAAACAAAGATGATAAGGAGACATCTACTGAGCAAGCTTTTGCTGAACTGCATTATAAAGACCTCACTCTAAACCTCGATATCTCTAGTCCCCACTTCCCTATAGCCAGAACTTCCCTCTACCTGCAGGCAGCCCTGTCTTTGGAAAACATAACCACTCCATGATTGTGGTGTCCCAGCTCATCAATGTGACCACAGTGGAGCTCTGGGGAGCTCTTGAGAGTCTGTGCTTTAGAAGAACGGCTCTTGAAGACAGAGGCTGGGGAAGGACCAGGACAGCAGAACCAGAATAGTGTTTGTGAAACAGCCCCCAAACACAGGGAGAGTCAGGAATGTCACAGGGCTTGTGTCCAACTCACCTGCTCTGGTGTGGGTGTGATGGGTGCGTCACTGGATGAGCCTCTTCCAGTGGGCAAGGTGACAGGGTGGAGGATGGACTCTATCTGCTGAGGGGAGTTGACTGCAGGTGAGTTCTGTCCGGATTGGGAGTCAGTGCTATACACAGTCTACAGACAGAGGTGGGAAAAGTGACAGAGAACATGTTAGACACTCACACCTGACATTAGAGGAGAAATGTTGATGGCATCTGCTTTCAACAGTTCTTGGCTGTCCTGGAGATTCTCACTCTCCAAAAGCCCTCTAAATGCAAGACAGAGTCCTTAAAGTCCCCTCATAGCTCCAGAATGGCAGCTGCCCAACATTCAGCAATGCTTCCATACCCTCTGTGGTGTGTGGATGGGTGACAGCATGTCCAGATCAGTCATGGGGAACTCTAGGCCCTTCCGTCTCAGGTCTTCATAGACAGCAACAACACCAGTCAAGTCTGGTGAGCTACGGAAGGCATCTGCCCAGGACTGGGGAGAAGGAGACAGCACAGCCCATCATCAATACAATACTCTTCTGTACAAAAACCTAAAGACAAACACTCTCTGAACTGGTGCAGATGCTCACAGTTCTTGGCTCACCTGTATGAGGGTCAGCACCTTGTCGTGCACTATGGCAGGTGGGTTGTTCTTCGGCAGGATTGTTCTCACCAGGACACCTTCTACAAAATCCTGGCTGGACACAAGGACATGGAAGCGATGGCCGCAGTTTTTGACACATGTCTCCAGGACCTTCAAAGGCAATGAAGCAGTTGCTATAGCCTTCTCTGCCTACATGTGTTTATTTGCCTTGTTGGCTTTAGGTACACGTGTCTTTTCAGTACATGTGCTAAAGCTCGTGTTCAGCACTCAGCTTTACAGCAGAGCTGAGAAAGAGCCCTGACCACTCACCGTCAAAGCCAGCATAACTTCATGGAAGTTCTTGTTCCCTACAATTCTCTTCTTAATGGCTCGGAAGGCATCTTTGGGCCTGAGGGAGAAATGAGATGAAGAAAGATCATCAGAAGGTTGAGCCCCACCTACAGCAAGGCAAAGAAAAACAGCCAGTGGCCCTGGATGCCTCATACTATGCAGGTGTCCTTCCCCATCAGGTTTTCAGGGTGGCTTGAAGCAATGACTGGTAAAGCAGCTTCTGCCTGTGGTTCTGCAAGAGTAGTGGGGCCCTGCTAATCATGAAATCATTTAGGTTGGAAAAGACCTTTTAAGATCATCGAGTCCAACAGCAAACCTAACATTGCCAAGTCCATCACTAAACCATGTCCCTGAGTGCTGTTCCTGAAATTGGAGGCCTCTGTGCTGATGTCTGCAACAACTCAAGGTGCTCAGGACACAACAGAGAACAGAGTAAAGGCAATGCTAGAAACACACAGCTTGGGGATAGAGCAAAATTCCATGGCAGAGAGACTGAAAAGGAGAATGTCACCGAAAAGCTTGGCATGGGTTAGAAACAGGAAGGAGCGAGCAAGCTACAGCAATTCCTCTGTTGCTCAGAGAGAAGCTGTTTAACAACATTTCCCTGGAGAAAAGGAGAGTAAAAAGCTGCAGGGGAGATTCAGTGGCAAAATCTTGCCTATATTGCAGGTGGGAAAGAGAGCAGCAGCACAGTAGGGCCCCCTTAACCATTCTCAGAGGGGAGAAACACCATGGTCTCAGACCACTCGTCTTGAGCGGGCACAAATGAGTCAACATGCTCTAGTAGAGCACAGGAAGTGAGGCTGAGCTGGAAGAGCAGCACTGCTAGGGGAGAAGAGTGGCGGGGAGACACTGAGGCAGTGAGGAGGGAAGGAGTGTATTGGCCCATGGGGCAGCATGGTGTCAATGGATGGGCATTAGCAGGGCAGTGGGAGAGCCTGTCATCCCAGAAGGATGCAGCTGTGTTATCAGGTGCCAAGACCTTAAAAAAAGTGGCCACAGATCAGGACTGAGAACTGTGGACAGAGACAGGTGTATTTGCACCATGGGAATAGCATGAAAAAGAAGTGGTGACAGATCTGTGAGTAGAGATGTTTGACTTTGTTTTCATACAACTGTGAAGCTGAAAACTGGGCTTGCTAATCCTCTGTCAACATCACTGTGGGGTAGGACAGCAGGAGTGAAACCTACATGTTTTATTCCATGTAGCACCTTCTTTTTTACATGCTGCTCTTGACATCTCCACTGTGAGAAGGAGCAGTCTCCCTTGAATTCATTGCCAAATCCCCAGGTCCAGAGTTAACAAGTCTGGCAGATTTATGAACATCTCCCTGCAGGGAGAGGGAGACAAGGGCTCCCCCACCCACTTTGTGTGAGTCTGAGTGACTGTACATGAAAATACCTGAGCAGCAAACCCCAGCAGGACTTGCACAGTGAGAGGACTGAATAGCAGCTCTCTCCTCAGTCACCAGCCTGCAGATTTTTGCATTCCCAGAGGAAAGAAAGAGAGCGGTATGAAGAAGGAATAAACCAAAGTGGAAGAATTACAAATATGCCTTTGGGACATGGGAGACAGCCTGGATTGAATCAAGGTTCTCTGGGGACCCTGAAGGCCTGTTTGAATGGCTCCCAGCACTCCCTAAGATTATACAGAAGCATCTAACAAGTGCTGTGGCAGATTGGCTGTGTCTCTAGGCCTCCTAGCAGAGTCTTGTCTAAGGGACTGTTGGGAAGCCTAGCTTATTATCTCCACCGATGTATGCTACCACTGCAGCCTAGGCATGTAGTGTTACAGGGTGTGCTGGGACCGGCTGCTGGATATGGACCCTTGCCAGCTCTCCTTACCCTTCTTCAGTCTCGTTAATGATGTCACAGATCTCCATGTTGAGAGCCCAGTCCTCGCTCCGTAGGGACCCATCGGTAGCTCTCTCTGGAAAACAGAAACCAGAACAGGGTAGGGCTAAGAGCGCTCTGGCACTCTCACAGGCTGCTGTTAAGCTCTCACCGCAGATCCCAGCCTCTTCTTCGCTGGATTCCACTACAATATGCGAGGAGGCAAACCCAGCTGCAAATTCCGAGTCACCAAGTGCTGCCCACTAGATGTCAGCACCGCAGAGCACATGGCTGGCTGGTGCTGGAATGGGTGGGTGCACCCGTGCCACCCATGCTACCGACACGCACATTGTGTGATCACTGGAGAGAAGGGAAGAGGCTCAGCATGACTTCAGCTCCACAGCTGGGGAAAAGGGGGCTTATTTGCTTTGTTACTGCAAGGCCAGAAACTGTCAGTTTGGTTCATTCGCACTGTCATGGCTCTAAAGTCACTCTTGGTTTGTACCACTTAAGGAGACAAAAGAATCAACCCCCCCTTTTTTTTTGTACACCAGGCCTATAAAAAAAATAAGCAAACATAAACAACCAAAGCAGGGCTCTCTCTTGTTTAACATTTACACCTCTCCCCTGAACTTCTGGCCTCTGGGGAGTGTGGGCAGAAGCAAACTGCAGGCTGAAGTCAAAGCAATATTGTTTCAGCTTTGATTGTGTTCCCTTTAATTAGGAATTCCTTAGTCAGCCTTGATGTTATTTATTCAAGGCAGAGATTTGGGAAATGAGCAGCTATTACTGAGAGCACCAGTGTTTCCACCCTGTAATCAGCCATGTCTCCATCCTGGCCACGCCACTGACTGATGCCTTCAGGGACACCACCAGCGGCTGGGGGAAAGAGAACTGCCAGCGGGGCCGGCAGGACCCAGGCACTCTCAAGACCACAGGGAAACACAGAGACGCAGCAAATGGCAAGCAGAGGGCAAGAACCATCCTTCCCAGCTCTCCCATCCTACAAAACACTTGACTTAGAGAACTAAAACTGGCCAGACTGGTTTAGCACTTACCAAGTGCTCTTCAAGAGAGCTCAGACCCAACAGAAGTGCTTGCATTTTCAAAACTGCTGTCCCTGCAAAATCTGGGGCTGTCCCTTGCTGCTGTGGGTCCTCTATCCCTTTGGAGAGCCCTTTTCTCTGCAGAGCTGCCTTTTTCTCCTTTTGACCCAGAAGCTAATGATCCCTGTGCAGGAATGAAATTAAATGCCCATTCACACAGTAATGGGATAAGGCCATCACACAGGAAGACTTTTTAACTCCTGCTTGGGTAAGCACATCCATCATGTTTTGCGATGTCCTGTTTCTTAAGGGTCAGGCTCAGAGCTATTCACAGCACTGTGCAAGGCAGCCTCTTATACACGTGAACCTCCCACAGATTGCACACCACAGTGTGAAGTTATCTGCACATTATCACTATGCAGCCACCACCTTTTCTGTTGGCTGCAGAATGTATTGATTACACTGTGATTATGCTGATTACATTGTGGCCGTAGCCAGATGGAAAAGGGCAGACAAGGGAAGGAGAGTGGCAGAATGTTCTTGATGTTCTTCCACCTTTCTGAAGGTCTGGCTACTACTGTAATATCCATAAGGCTCCTTGATTCAGGTGATCTTTTGTCACTTTGAGTACTAATTTTACATAGGAATCCTGATCTCTGGCAGATCCAAGCTTCCTCAGTGAGGCATAGGAGGTAGCATCACATTGGGTGATTTGGTAGAGAATATATCCAGGGCAATGGGCATGTCTGGTGCACCAGGGCATATACCAATCAATAGGTGAAGCTGTGGTAACATGTGGGAGAAAATGTTTTCCATTGGGGCATCTTTGGGATCAGGACTCAGTAATATCAGAGCTCCAGGTTTCCTCCTGCCCTGGGACACCACACAGCCAGCCTTGCCGGCAGGCAGATTCCAGCTCAGGTCAGTCTGATGGTTTTGGCACACATGGTCACAAAGCCACCCTTCACTTGTGCTCTCCTCTGGCGTTCCCTGCTCGCAACACACCGTGGTTTGAACAAGCCAGAAGTTTCTCTGTACTGTTTGCTGCTGCTGGCAATGAATCACACAAAGCCATCATATAGGGGTTGCTCTGCTGAAAGGGAAGTCTACATCCTCTCTTCTCACAGTCTTCTCACTGCACATGGAAGGAAAGACCCACAACTCACGAACAGGGCTGAGCCTGCTTGGAAGCTCTGAGCTACAGAAGAAACCAAGGACAAAATAAAAACTGCCTTTAACCATCAAGTCCTTGCTGTTCAAATCTCCCCAGCCCTCCTCATTCTCACTGGCATTGTACATAAACATGAACTGAATCTGCAAACAGCTTTCCCTTGCTTCCCAATGTTTGGTGGCACTCTGTAACCTGCTCCCCACCACTCCTTTTCCTCTAAACACACCAATCCTGCCAAGGTCAAGCAGCAGGTTTGCTTTTCAGACACGAATGCAAATAAACCATGCATGCTCTGGCCACTTATGACAAAACTTGGTTTCCTCAGAAGTGACACACACTGCCTTGCTGTTGGTTCACAATGCTGTGGTCATCCTGCTACCATCACCCTTGTTCATACAGTCATCAAGGAAGAGCTGCAGGAAAGCAGTAAACCTGTCATAAATGCAATTTGGCTTATAAAATAAAAAGCTGGAAGAGCAGTATTAGGGTATATGGAAAACAAGAATGTGACCCTGAGGCAATTCCATGGACAAAGTACTTGAATTCACCCAGTACAGATTAAGGCCTGGCCTATCTGGCCTTGGGAGAGCTGGAGCTAATGCCCTTTTAATCCTTCTTGCTCTCTTCCAAGCTCTAAGGGACTGCCCGAGCCTAATAAGATATGCTGGGGTTTTCTCTGAAATCCTGAACTTTATCCTTTTTCTAAAGCCTGCAGAAGGGAAAGAAACAAAGTCTAATTCATTAGTCACATGAAGGATCAGAGTGGCTGGCCCCATTTCATGAGCTGTAATTAGCACATGAGCTCCTCTGCCCCTCATGAAATCTGAGACCTGGATGGCTGAGGGCAGAGACAAGTCCCTAAAAACAGGGAGCACAGGAGGCAGGCCGCAAGCACATGCCCAGCACTTTGCTTGGTGGGACTCATCAGGTAGCATCTCCTTCTGTGTGCTAACAGCTGAGCCTGACCTGCAGCGGAGAATTCCCCCTGGCAGAGATTATCTATGAATGCCGTCTCCCTCCAAGCCCCAAACCAACTGGCTGTTGAATGTACAGGAGGCCCCTTCACGGGGCTGCTTCAAAGCCACATTGTTTTGGCAGCCAGTCCAGTTCCCTGGGTGTGACAGCATTAGGGTTTGTCTGATTCCAGTCTGCTGCCTCACAAATTACTCAGAATGACCCAGCACCACTGAGGACTGTGGTACGGGTTGAGCCAGAGCATCAACTCTTTTCCTGCCTGGCATTTGATGTGCTCCTACTGATTGCAACTGGGTTATAAAAGTTATTTGGAATCATCAGATAAAAAAGAACTCTGAGCTAAATATAACTGACCAACAGAGCTGCACCTTGCTTTGTGCCATGAGTAAATTTCACAACTTTGTTTCTTTTCAAGTTTATTGTCTCTGCCTTCATGCATGGCAGGGGAGAGCCCATTGTTAAGTCTGGCAATCCCACCCAACCGTCCCTGCAGCAGCATACCATCACTGCAGTCCCTAGTGTGGGGAAGTACAGGAGCCAGGGACAGAAGATTCTGCGTGGGTTCCTGTCCCCTTTGCTCCCCATCCCATATCTGAAGCACCCATAACCAGACAGGCGCCGTTCAGAAACCCTTTCCCTGTGATATGCTTTGCCATAGCAGGTCAGAAACTGTGTGCCTCTCCAAGTCAAGCTCTTAAATAGTGCTCCCTACAGTCATCAGTCTTGCTGGCTTTAAGTTCCTCAGCAAAGCATCAAGCACCTTCTCACCCATTTCAACAGGCATTTGAGGGCACCAACATTCCATTGCACAAGACAGCATAGGTTCAACATAAAGGAACACAACAGTCCTTTCTCCCAACCTCCCTTCGGTTCATAAAGCCCCTGGCCCAAATCAGCACCCTGTACAAAGTGTCCTTGCTAAGCCTCATGCTTTCACTTCCCTTGAGGGAACTTCAGCTCTGTCAGGACTCCACCATTTAGCTGTATCACCCCTCCAAAGACCGAGGGGACAAAATGCTTTCTAGAGAGAACAGAGATACGGCTCCAAACCTAACTCCAGGACAGTGATGGACACAGACTATGCTGACATAGTGCTGTGGGTTTTTGGGGCTCTGAACTCCTGCTCCTTTCCTGCGAATCAGTTCAAACTCTCAGGGATCAACTGACTCTTCAACTGCTGCCTTTTCCCCTTCTCCACACAGAGGGGGCACAGAAGACAAGGTAAAGCTTTTTTGAGAAGCACAGCCTCGCAGGGACCCACCTGGCTCCAACAGGAGACTGTTACTGACAACAGCTCCCAAGGTCCCAACTCACAGAGGGGTGCAGGGACACCTGCAAGGTGGGATCCAAATGGCTGTGGAGATTTTTCTAGCATATTGTGTTGTATCTGCCCTTCTTCCTCACCCATGAACCTCTCTTACTTGCTCCCTCTTTACACTCTCAACTTTTACTGCTGCTGCTACACCGTTACTCCTCTCCCTTGCCTGCCCTCATGCACTGAAATAACCTGTCTCTGTCCCTTTCAGTATTGCTATAATTACTAGTTATTTCAGACTTCGAGGGTGAGGAGAGAGCATTGATGGTTTCCTCTCCATTCTCTCACTCAGAGGGAATTCACCTGCTTGAAATTCGATTTTCCATTCTGAAAGTGGAAAAAAGCTTCTCTTAGCTCTTAGATGGAGGTGCAGTGGATTTCCCTTTTGAGGGGGGATTCCAAACTACAATGCTTCATCACTCTGGAAAATTTCCCACTGGTCAGAAGTACTGTGTTTAAAAACCCACTCATAAAACAAAAAATGAAAAAACAAACAAGCAAGTCTGTATTCCTCTTAGTTGGGAAGAGACATCACAAACAAAAACAGGACAGAGGCAACTTTTGTGACTAAATCTCAGAACTGTGAGTAAGAAACTAGAAAACCTACTCCTCTGCAACTGACTCATTCTGTGACACATCACTGAGATTATCTCAGCATTGGATTCCTAGTCAGCAAAATAAATAGGTCTTACTAGATTAACATTAATGAAGGAATTTGAGAACGTCGCTGCAGTGTGCCACAGAGGATTTTTTTATATTCCTTAGCCTTCATCTAAAGCTATTTTAGACCTCATAAGCTATATCAAGCGTACATGACTTTGCCTAAGTAATTTACAAGGACGCAGCATTAGCTTTTTGCAGACAGCCCAAAGCAGCAGCACTATGCAGGTTTGGTGATCAGGCTTATGGGTTGGACACGAAGCTGCCACGGACCTACCAAACAAGTTTGGGTAAGTCATGTTCGCGTCTCAAATTAAACAGGGCAGATAGCATTTATCCATGTCCCCAGGATGTTGATAGGCAATGTTCAAAAGGAGAAAACATTCATATTTTCAGCCACCAGCCCTTTCAAGTCCTTCAGCCTGATTTCCTTACACATATGCTGTAATTCCTCCAACCCTTTGGACTCAGATAACCCCAAGCCCCAGCAACTAAGATCTCCCTACTATCGTACCTCTGCTACTAAGGATTCTCAACTCTTCTTTGACAACACTCTTGAAATACCTTTTTTCCCTCTTATTGGCTGTTGGTTTGTTGCTTGGGAATCCCTTCTTTAATTGAAGCAAAGCCCAGAGGGACCCCACTTACAAGCTGGTTACTATACTGACAAGAAGATCTGGAGGGCAACAAGGGATCTGTGACATCTTCAGATTGCCTCTACCCAAGCAAAAGGACATATTTGATACAGTCACTGAGAGAACAAAGAGCATTTATTTGGGAAAGGGCAGGAGACAGCTTTTCCTGGAATGTATGATGGAACATGTGACATTCTTCTGGGGAGATGCTGAAGATCTTCTGGAGGTTTTTGATAACAGAATGATCCCTGATGATCCTTCCCCCATCTTGCTGTAGTGCATCTCACATATGTGTCCCAATACCAGAGCGGCACATCGCAGTGCCGCCAACCCACTTTTGGACATGGCTTAGGGCAGCCTCTAAAATAAGCAGTGCCTACAAAAGCATTACTTAGAGCAGCTGCTTGCTCCCTTCCTGCCCCAGCCACAACAGCCCATTCACTCATGTGAGCTCACCAAAAACAACTGAACCCAGGACCAGATGTTCACAGTGAAGAGCAAAGGTCTGAAGGGTGACAAACAGCAAGAATGGAAGTGCATAAACTGACAAATGGAGAGTTTAGTTGGGCATCAATGTTCAAGTGCAAATTGAAGGCCCTTAGGCAATACAGCATGGGAGGAATGGGAGGAATAATTCATTCTAATTATTTTAAGAACTGCTCAAAGAACTGATTTTAAGAATCTCTGTTCCAATGCCAGTGCAGCTGTTGATGGTCTTGTTCTAACTGTGGCATCGCTGCTCCGCTTTCTCAGACCACATCCTTCTCCCACGTTCCCTGAGCTGCCCTGAGTGCAGGGACTGCGGGAGACCAGAGAGGTCACAGCGTGGGTGCCGTGTTAATTGCCATAGTTGGTGCTCAGTGCCCTGAGCCGGCCCGTGCCGCAGGGAGCTGCTCTCCACAGCCATGACGCTTGTCCCACAGCTCAGCACGGGGAGGCTCAGGGCAGCTGCCCTGGGTGTCCAGCGTGCATGACCTTCGAGTAAAGGACGCTGGTCCAAGTGGGTGAGCCACACGTCACAGGGACAGCCCAACCTGGAGCTGCTGTCCCTGCAGCCCCCACTGTCCCCTCTGTCCCCAGTGTCCCCTCTGTCCTCACTGTCCCCTCTGTCCCCTCAGCCCCCGAGGGCGCCCCTCGCGCCACCGCGTGTCACGTGCCCCTTCCCGCCCGGCCGCGATAGGCCGCCGCAGCTGGAGCCCAGCCAATCAGCGGTTCCCACTGTACCCCCGGCGTGGCCCCGCCCCTGCTGCGAAGCCCCCGAAGAGGCGCGGGCGGGAATGGCCTCGAGCCAATCACGGGCCTTGGCGGCCTCGGGGGGCGTGGTCCGGACCCCCGGCTCGCGGCCCCTTTAAGCGAGCAAACTTCACCCCGAGACCCCCTTGCGCCCGGATTGGCTGGCGGGGCCCCCGGCGGAGCCGCCTCGGGCTGTGCGCTCGCTATTGGCCGGCAGTGCCCGTCAGTCAGAGAGGAGGTCTGCTCTGATTGGTCAGTGGCTGCTCGGTCCCGCCGCGGGGGCGGGGCCCGGCGCTTCCCCGAGGAAGGGTCGGTCGGGCGCCCCCGGGGCGGCGGGGGCGGGCGGGGACGCGGAGCCGCGCGGGGGCTCGGGGGGCGCGGGCGCGAGTCTCACCGATGCGCTGCCCCACGGGGGAGCTGAAGGGGTTCCCCAGCAGAAAGTCCATCGCCGCCGCCGCCGCGCCGCGATCAGCTGACGCCGCCGCCGCCGCCGCTCACGTGACCCGCGCGCTGGCCGGGGCGGGCCCGCTGGGCCCCGCTGTGACGCCGCCGCCCGGGAGGGGCCCCGGACCGGCCCCGCCGAGCTACGGGCTGAGCGAGGCACGGAGCCACCGTGCGGAGGGGCGGCGGCTGCCGGGACAGGGGTCCTGCCGGCCCGTAGCCTCGACCCGCGGGAACCGAGGGGCTCCCGCCGCCGGCAGCCTCCGCCACTTTCTGCAGCCACACCGGGCTCGTGCAGAACAGCCAGAGCGGTGCCCGAGTCGTGGAACGCCTGTAGCGATGGGGTTTAAGTTTTCCACGGCCTGGTGTGGGAGCACACTCGTAGGAATTGGGAAGAAACTCTTTACTGTGAGGGTGGTGAGGCACTGGAACAGGTTGCTCAGGAAAGTGGTGGATGCCCCATCCCTGGAACTGTTCAAGGTTGGATGGGGCTTTGAGCAGCCTGGTTTAGTGGAAGGTGTCCCTGCCCATGGCAGGGTGCTGGAATGATGACCTTTAAGGTCCCTTGCAACTCAAACCATCCTGTGGCCCCATAGATGGTGGTTAGTAAGGCACAGTGTTCTGTGACCTGCTCCTGGCCTAATACCGCACCCTGCCCAAGCCGCGGCTGCAATCAACCAACACCCATACCCGGAAAATGAGGACATGTTAACAACCAGCACAAATCCTGCCTTAACGCTGCCACGCCTGACATCCCATGGAACACACTCAAGTCCCAGGTATTGGTCTCATCTGACACTACGAACCTGAATGGAGGTGAGGCAGCAGGGAAGAGGAATGCCCCAATGCTATCCGTGGTACTCAATGGCTTGTCTCCCTTCAGAAAGAAGGGCCAAATGGCCGGGGTCTTTCAGCGATGATTAGGGTGACCTGTGCTGCTGCAAACAGTACAGCTTGCCTGCAAACTGAGTGAGCTTAGCAAGGATAGGGTTGGATGTGCTTTGCTGGGAAACACCAGATACGAGTAGTAACAACAGCTGCAGAAAACTGTGCATGCCAGAAATGAACGACAATACTCCAAATGTTAAAAAAAATTATATTGTAAGTACAGTACAAAAAAAGTTTCTGTGTATAATCGTAATGTAATCGGGACCAAACAGCAAAGAAATAACAAAAATATAAAAACTGCTAAGTCTTGCCAAAGTTTTCCCTATAGTACCAAATACCACAAGATACAGATTATACAAAGTGTACAAATTTTAATAAAAATACAATACACCAGGGTTGTGTGTGTTTTTCACTCTTCAAGAGTTTTTCGTTGTACAGACAACAAAGCTAAAGCTATCCCCTTCTGTTTCTTCGAGAGCAGATCTATCCCTTCACCACAATGCTCTCAACTGTAAAGGGCTGGAAAAAAAGTTATTTTGTGCCGCTCCCAGCAGCAGATGGTTCTGTATGGGCTAGGATCCCTCCTGGGACCTTCCTAATTCTAGGCTCACTGGGATTTGTCATATGTTGCTAAAACGTGTGTTCTGGTCCAGTGGTCTGAGAACCTTTTGCCTCCTCCACTAACTGACTGACAAAACCTCTCACTGCGCTGAGAAAAACTCTGTAAGAGAGAGACTACCTTGTACACAGGCACATCTGGGGAATACATAGTGAAGAGGTATTGGGAGAAAAACCCTCCTGCACACCCAAGGATTTAATTTACTTCCGATTTGGGGCTCAGCCAGAATGAGGGACAGTTCACTTTCAACTATCCTGAAAAACAAAAGCTACACTTACTTGGATGTAAAAAATGGCTGTTCTGTAATTTTAAAACTTTCTTGTTACAGAGCTGGAAAGGTTTGAGTCAAACTATATTTCAGTTTTTCTACCTTCTTTCACAAGATGGCCTGTTTTTACAAACACTTAGAATCTTCCTGGTGTTTTCCCACATATAGCTGATTCCTGCAGGAACAGGTGAGGCAAAGTTGATTCCTATTTTCCACACACTGTTGGCTGAGGGAGGGATTTTTGCTTTTAAATTATGTATATATATATATACACACACACACAGAGAAATATACAGGATAAATTAAAATCTGTTACAGATATCGGTAAAAGTTAAATACATGTGATATGAACACCACATAAACATACAAGACAGACAAAAGTCTAAACAGGAATCAAGTCTTCTTCTGCATCTCCTCTTCTAGAGGAGCAGAAAACCAAACTCCAAGTATGTGGCGGGAAGGAAGAGGAACCGGTCCAATCAACCCACATGTGCCTTACTCAGCCGTAGCTGCTTCAAACTGGTCAGCAGTCACTGCCTTGCAGCAGCACCACAGCTCTTTCAATAGTGCTGGTGAAAGGGGTGGGGGGTGAGCAATCTCATAAAACAGATGCAAGATGGGCAGAAGCAATCCAAGTTTTTCCCATCTGCTTCTGCACTCCTCTCCATCAAAGTAGGCTGACCATGCCCTGGAAAAAGCCAGCAGGAGGTTCATTCTCTCAAGCAAATGCAGTTGGTTGATACATTGTGCTAATGATGATTTGGGTATGAGTCCACAAGAAAAAATTAAACTTGTTGACATCTACTTCACTTCAAATGCCAGCTACCAGACCAGCCAGCTGACACTGACAACTTTCAATTATTATTGACTGAGGAGCGAGGGTTGGAGGAAGTGACCAAGAGGCAAAGACCTCTGTATCTTTAATCAGCTATCCAGCTTTCCCCTCAAGCAGTGGATTTTAAACTGAAAAAGTTACAAATACGGCTGGTGAAGAATTCAGTTCTATTCCTTGGTCCAAAATATATTATCATCTCTATCTGCCCATAGAATATCAGAATACTTTAGGCTGGCAGGGGTATCAGGAGGTCATCTGGTCCATCTCCCTGCTTAAAGAAAGTTCAGCTAGAGGAAGCTGCTCATTCAATTTTTGAAACCATCAAGAATGGAGAGTCAAGAACCCCTCTGGGCCAACTGTTTCAATGACCTTTCTCATGGTGACAGCTTTCTTCTTTACATCGAGAAGTCCATTCTCTGCCTGCTTCCCCCACTAAAGGATCTGAAATTAAGGCAAGTATCTCAAAAGTGTTCTGAATTCTTCATACAAAGTACTTTCAGACTGGAGGACATTTCACCCACTGACATAAAAGGGCTTTCTCAGCTTAATTTCACAACTTTTCATAAAATAGAAGTCAAATAGTTACAATCCTATGTATATACTATACACATATAAAACTTTAAAAGCCTCCACATGGAGCCCTTCAGGAGCGTCGCATAGTGCATATGTACACAAATCAGTTGCGCAGAGGTTGAGTACATCCCAGGATCCTTTCCCATCAAAGTCCAGGCATGATGTAGGCAATGTTGTCTAGTGTGTTTGACTGGGAAAAGAAATTCAGTATTTTTTTAGTGTCAGGCAATAACTCCAAATCCTTAAAAATTACACAGATGAGGGTAATAAGCATATTCACTTGTCTTACAAGTTACCATATGATGGGACAACCAAATCTGCCTATCGATCACTAGGCTTATTTTCACATTTTTGGAAATGTAGGTTAACTAAACATAAAGGTAGCCTCAGTATTTTTAAGCGCCTGGAAACACTGAAAATGCTTGAGGCTTTCCCCAAGTGACTTCCTCCTTATGGACTCCATACTCTTATCTCTGCAAGCCACAGTAACCACATCACATCAACAATAGAAAAACCAGTGATGAAGGATTTGAGCAAGGTGATCAAAGTTGTAGCATATAGAAAAAAATTACTTGACTTTACACTCATAATTTCTCTATGAAATTCTGTAGTGTAAAAGTAAAGAGAAAAAGCCTTAAACGCACCCCAAAAAGGGTGTCAGATGGGAAAAAAAAGTGCTCTTCAGTTTTTCTTGCAAAACATAACAATTCTCAGAGTAAGAATCTTTCCATGCACCTCAGAAAAAAAAGTCCCCAGCTCTATGTTTCTTCAAGTGCAGTATTTCAGTAAGCTCAAGCCTGTGGCTGGATAGCCGAAGGCCTTAGAACACCACCTTTTAATTGGAGGAGCTAGAGCTGTACCAGTTGTGATTCTAGAAGTTAACAATGCCACCTACTGCCTGAAAGATAAAATGCATTCTACATGCAACACAACTGCTGAATTTTATCCATTTTTGTTATGAACCTGACAGTAAAAATCAGAATTATTTATTTATTATCAACTCCTGAACACCAGTTTTCAGAATTGAAGGGTAGGTGCTTTAATTCACCTAAAGCTCCACTGCTCCTTATAACAATAAGTTGATCACGTTTCCAATAGACCCACCATTAGTCACGTGGTGTCACTGCACTTGGCAAGCAAGAAGGAAAAAAGCATATGATTTTTCCATGGCTTAGGATGGGAACATCCCACTGATTCAGCTTTTGTGCAGAGAGCCAGTTTGTGGGAGCTCACAGCCTAAGCTGTCAACTTTGTTCCTGTTGTTAACAGTCTGCTCCCAGAATGAATCAATGTTTAGGCTGCCCTATTATGACCTGCCAATTCATAACCCATTTTTGTTGTTCTCTCTGCCAGATTTGTTTTTAGTCTCTCAAATTTTGCAGACTGTATGTTTTTGATCTTTGCTTCTATCCTTTGCTGCTTTATTCATGTCTCCTGTTGGGGATATGACTCCCGATTCCTTTATGCTGCTGCCATCTGAATCTGTCACATCAGGCTACATAGGTGCCACAAGCTGTTGCTAAATCAGGGCTCAATACTGTAATTTAAAGTGTAATTTAAAGTGGAAAAGAACTTGTAGCTATGCAGTTCCTTAAAACAGGGACTATTTTTCTTTCCTCAGAGAAGGTTTCAGCCACATGTAAAAGACCCTACACCATCACACGGGGAATACTGACATCACAAACTATTTTTTATGCTTCTAAAGGAAAAATAGCTTGTGTGATACAGAGCAGCTAGAAGGGGGGGTTTACATTTACAGAAAATCAAAACTTTGAAAAATACTGGTACGTGTACTGGCACTTTTATTTGATTCATACGGATTGACTCATCACTAAAACAGAACCTACCCACACTGCAATTAATGCTACAAATATTAGGTCAGTTGCCAGTGGTAGATAAAAAGTTACACAGTATCATACAATGGTAACATATAACCACAGGGAACTCACCAAAACGTGCCTCGGGCAGCCATTCAGCTCAGGCAGTTGTGTGGTCAGACATGCCAATGGGCCCAAAGCACAGATGATTGAATCTAGAAGTACTGACAAACTTCCTGAAACAGCCACCATTCCCTGGTAGTAAAGAAAAAAAAGTGGATGGGGATGAGTGGTGGAACTGATGGTTTTCTCAACTGTATCAATCCTCATGCAGATACAGTATCTTCAGCTCCTCTAGTCCACTTTCACTATTTACACAGTAACAAAACTGTGCCTTGTGCTTCACAGGGAGACTGCTGGGTCAAAAAATTTAAGAATTTAGTAGGCAACATACTGATGCAAGAAAAAGGTAGGGAACAAAAGAAAAGGTCAGAAGGTTGTGAGTTGCATAAAACACTGAATTCCCCAAGTTTCTGTAATGAACTCTGCCATTTCATACCATCTATTTTGTTAACCACATGAGTCCTAATGACAAAAATTTTTGATTTATGAAGTTTAAAGAAATGCTATGTCTGTAACAAATGCTTTAGTCATTGATATACTTTCAGGAAGGGGATTTTTGTGCCTTTCTGTACTCTGGTTGTTCCTCTGAAAATTACCTCAGTCATCCCAAAAACAAAATGCTTGTTTTTATCAGCAGTGAAATAAATGTTCTTGCAAGCACAGTGCGATGAGATGATCACGCTACCCATAAAATTCAGTGGTATTATTTGAGACAAATATGCGTTCTGCTTAGAGTCTGGGCTGAGTTCTGAAAGTGCATGTGTGTATGTGCATTCATAGAATCACTATCATTTACCAGTAGGAAACCATTAAAATATGACATCTTCTATGTTACTAGGTAAGCTGAAACAATAGTAGCCCCTGTCCAAAGCACTGGCAATATGATACTGCCAGAAAACTACCATAAACAGCAATGCATCAAAAAAACATGGTGTGATGGTTACACTCTAGGCCTTCCTGGAGACCAGCTTATAACCAAGAAGGAACTAGGAAAGTGATCACGGCAGTATTCCATGCTATTCCTTTACATAACTTGAGGTATAAATAAAGCCAGCAGGAGGGACCTCGCTCTCTTCCTTTCCGGCGAGGTTCGAGAACGGTGGGTCCCTGTCTCGGTCTGGCTTATCTGGAGCTGAGGCCTACAGTGACTGCTGTTATCTGCCACGCGTGAGGGGAGAGTGCTGGGCTGTGTCTAGCCATCCTGCCTGTTCAAAGGGAAGTGGTGAGATTTTTGCTAGTTTGCCTTCAGTTGGCTGGTTGACTTGCTCGGTCTTTGTCCCTTTTTGTCCTTCTCCCTTCTCCCTCCCCCTCTTCCCTTTTTGGGGAGCTGTTTGGGATTTTTGGAGTTGTGGTGTGTGGTATTCTCGTTGTGTGTATCTGTCTCATATGTAAAATATATATATGTATATATTTTTGCTATAGCTTTGGCTGGTTGGGTCGTTTCTTTTCTCTTTCCTCTCTGGGAAGCGGGTCCTTGTTGTCGAGTTTCGGGGGCTTGGCGGGAAGCCAGCTCGAAACTTGCACACATGGCACACCACCTCCAGTTTCTCTTCCTAAATGAAAATCATTGGTTAAACTTCTAAATTAAATAAAATAATCATCCCCCACAATCCAATGTGTAGATCACAGGACATGACGGTGACACTGCTGGTTACAGACTCACCTCTGTCTCCTGCAGTCTGTGTCCGATGAGGCTCAGGGATTCACCCAGCAGCTGTAAGTGTGCAGCTACATCAATAGGATCTGTCTCAGGGGCTTTGGCTGGTGAGGAAGGCACCACCACGGTGCTTGTGGGGGATTTCTTATGAGGGGAAATCACTCCTGTTGGAGAAGCTGGAAACATGCAAATTAAAATTCCATATTCATTTCTTTCACTGTTTTACTTACAAGCCTATTTACTTAGTAAAGTTCAAATCTCAAAGGCATGAGATGCTTAAAGAGTTCTGTGGACCCAATCCTGTGGTCTTTGGAGTCAAAGCTTTTTTTTCACATGTACAAAGCATCTACCTCAGCTGAATGCAATTGGGGAGATTTGGTATCAGTGATGCCAAACCAAGAACAATCAATTTTCCTCTAGCAGCAAAATTAATCCCACTACGACTTCCTTTCTGCCTTTTCTTATTTTACATTTCAATCCCTATAGTGCTAAAAACAACGCCGTTCTATGAATTAGACAAGGAAATCTGTATGAAAAATGCTGACATCATTCTTGCTCTCACAAAAAAATTGATTTGAGTAGTATGGTGATTTAAAGGTCAAACCTTGTGAGAAAGCTGATGGGGATGTGAAGCAGGTAAGGACGTTTGCTCCCTATTCCACTGGCAACACTATCTTCCCTGACCAAGAAAAACGATGAGGGCAAATAAAGTGCAACAATTACCTTTCATTTTTGGTGCACCATCTGAAGACGATGCCTTTCTCTTCACAGTAGTGGCCTCTGCTTTATTCTGCTTGTGTTGGAGATACTGAGCTTTCTGTTTCCAGATCTGTAGTTATCGTGGTAAGAAAAGAGAGATTCTTAACATTAGGTAATTCTGCTACCTGATGCCAGGACCTGGAGGCAGAATGATGTCATGTAGCTAATGGGTGAAGCAATACCATGAGAAGGAAATGAAGGCTTTTATGTTTGCAAGGGCAAGGTTTCCATACTTTCCATCTTTACATACTTTGGGGACATAGGTAGCATATTTTAAGGTATGGTGGCAGTGCTGCCAGCACATTCTGATCTAAGCACCTAGTTTACAGAAATCATTTTACAAAAACATCTCACACGCACACCCACCAGTTTGTCCTTCTCAGGTAGCTGCTTCCACACTTCTGCCAGTTTTTTACTTAGCTCTCCAAAATCTGGCAGAAAGAAAGAAGAAAAATGTTTAAAACAAATTAGATCATAAAATCAAGGAGAGAACATAGGAAACTTACAGGCCCATCCATACACATTTAGGAAGCAAGCCACTGCACAACTGGAACTCTCCACCCTGTCCTGAAAATGAGTGCCAGTGTGCATTCCCATTACTGTTTAAAATCAAAAAAAAAAGCTGATACCAGGAATATGAAGTGACAGTGTATTTGCAGGACAGTGACACAATAAAGGTAAGTCTCTAAGTAAAGAAAGAAAGAGCTAGCAATTTCTTTATCCAGACTCACAGCTTGGTTAAAATGTAATTATAATACAATCACAAAATCTTTTAGGAAGACATTTTTTACAGACATTTGGAATGGGCTGCCCAGGGAGGTGGTGGAGTCACCATTCCTGGAGGTTTTTAAGATAAGACTGGATGTGGCACTTAGTGCCATGATCTAGTAACTATGGTGGTGTTGGATCAAGGGTTGGACTTGATGATCTCTGAGGTCTTTTCCAACCCGGCTGATTCTATGATTCTATGAAAATCCACTCCTGTCCCCTTTTCCACCTCTTACTCTAAGTTGGCAGATTCTTTGCATTCTGTCAAAAGTAAGGGGTTGGTCTGAAACAGAGATGATATGTTCTCCTAATTAATCCGACTGGTGTATAAGCAAGAGAAGAGAAGGCTCAATTATTTTCTTACCTATTCCAGGGTGCTCAGACACAATAGTTGTACGATACTCTTTACAAAACACTTGATAGGCAGACATGTTTTTCTTCTTTGGCTAGTCAGAAGAAGAAAGGAAACAAAGATTTTTAATCCTGATGAGACCTTCTCCAATTTAATAAGAATTTGGCATTTATTGAAGACCTAAAGAAAAGTATGACACTTAAATCAGGAACCTTAAAAAGCAGTGTTTTACATGTTCTGGCTGAATTTAGTGTTTATGAAAGCACAGGAATCAGCCAGAACCAGTGTTAGTACATGGCTTATCTTACAAAGTTCAACAGCAACCTGCTATTCTAATTTCAGGATCAACATACCACTCTGTTAATGTAGCTCAGTTTTAAAACTTAAAATAAAAACCACTATCTGTTATACTATTCACAGTACCTATTATAGATCTGTCAAAACAATTCAGTTCTCATGATAATATTTTGTTCCATTTCTTGCATCTTTACAAAGTATTTCAAATTGGCAGAAAACAGACTGTGTAAGTACATTGACAGCAGAGGTTTTGCAGTTGCCAAGCTATTATCAAGGAAAACTTCCCAAATAGAATAGGATAATGCCTGAACAGATTTGGGCTCTGTCTGCCCATTTCCTCATACAAAGCAACATTTCTCTATCTGAGCATGCAGAAACTGCTTTTGCCCATTTATAAACTTACACAGCTAGTTACATAATTTGCAAACTTGTTTGTATGCTAGTTACTGTTTCTGCTACTCATTTCTTTACACAGTAACCATGGAAAACTGAATTATAAGTACAGGACAAAACTGGGAACATGGTAGTCTATAAGAATTATAATTTCATTGAATACAGGAGTAAATGGGTAAATATCTTCACTTTTCATGTACAGGAACTGTGATGATGGACTAGATCACTAGTCCAAAAGTCTGCCTGGCAATAGCTTGAACCAGTCATGTTAGAAAATGATGCAGCTGTGCTTGATACCTGACCTGTACAAAGCAAAATTAAGTATAACCTTTCCAGAGAACCTCTATTGGCTAAAGACTACCTGTGCCACAAACCCAAACCAACATATGTTCCTTTTGCTACAAACAGAAATCACAGTGGCTGACAGTTTTCCAAACATGCTTTAGTGAAACCATGGATAGTGGTATTAGTTATCCTTCTGTTTCAGTTTAACATGCCTTTGTAATGGAATGCCTAAGCCACCATTACCCACCACCCAATTTCTCTTTTCCCTCCAATTTTTCCTTACTTTTTCTCTTTCTCTTTCCTTTTCCTTTTCTCTTTCCTTGTCTTTTTCTCTTTCTTTTTCTTTTTCTTTTTCTCTTTCTTTTTCCTTTTCTCTTTCCTTTTCCTTCTCTCTTTCCTTTTCTTTTTCTCTTTCCTTTTCTCTTTCTCTTTCCTTTTCTTTTTCCTTTTCCTTGTCTCTTTCCTTTTCCTTGTCTCTTTCCTTTTCTTTGTCTCTTTCCTTTTCTTTGTCTCTTTCCTTCTCCTTTTCCCATTTTTCAGCTTTGTCTTTCTCCTTGTCTTCCTTTTTCCTCCTTTTCTCACCTTGACCATCTGAGTGAAAAACAGCAGGAGGAGGTGGAGGAACAACATAGGGGGTACTGGGAGGTGGTGGTGACACCCTTACTTCTGCTACCGCCACAGGAGAATGCCCAGAACTCTTTTTAGACTTAGAGTGCTTCCTCTCTCTGTGTTTCTCCTTGTCCTTTTTTTTCTTACTTTTTTTTGATTTCTTCTTCTTCTTGATTTCCCGGTAGGAGTCATCTATCACTAGCTCTCCAGCCTCCAACTCTCCACCAGAAGAAGAACCAGATTCTGGTGGCGCTTCCGTACCTGGAATCTCATACTCGCTTCCGTGGCCCTCTGAATGAAGGGAGGTGTCAGCACCAAAACTCTCAGAAGGCGGATGTGAGTCAGAAGGTGGTTTGTGCTTCTTTCGGGATGACTTCAGGAAGCTCTGCAGTTCATGACCCAGCAGAAATGAGCCTTGCTCATCTCGAGCTGATTTCTTTGAAGATTTCTTTGCAGCTGCTGGTGTTGAAGAGTAGGATAAAGCATCATCATCTGCTGCACTACTTTTCTCTTTTGGTGAGAGGATGAGCTTCATCTTCAAGCCATCAGGTTCACGAAGAGTAAGTGTCTCTGTGTTCACATAGAGAGGTTTCATTTTTTTAGATTTGTGGGAGCTGCCATCGTCCACTGAGTGTTCCCCACTGCTCCCACTCAGCTTTTTCTTGGTGTGCTCCTTTCTGCTTTCAGAATGGCCAGAGGAAGAATGAGACGATTTTTCAGAGGTCCTCTTTGAAGACTTTGAGCTTGTGGCCAAAGGTGAGGTGATAGCCTTGAGTAAATCCATGGTTGGATCAGCTGAGGATGGGCTAGAAGCTGCTTTTTTCTTCTTCTTTGATGGTAGATCCAGAGGCGAAACACCTGAAAAAGATGAAGAGAAATGTACATCAAGATGACTCCCTTAAAGACAGCAAAGAAGGGAAGTGGGGATCCTGCAAGACTTACAATTTACAGCTAACAGATTTACAGCCTGGCTTAAACAGAACATGTCTCAAGACTGCAGCCAGCTCAGCATGGTCTTACTGATACAATTCAGAGGCTGTAACACCTGAGCTGGTGTTAAAAAAATTTAAGGCGGGAAGACAGTAGGAAAGTTCCAGAAATTTTGTCAAACTATTCTATTGTGAAGTAACTTATTTTGATAGAAATATATCTTACTGAGCCTGAAATTACACCTTGAGTGCAAGGTTTTCATGCCATTTTTAGCTAATGTGAGACCAATTAATTGAAAATATGAGCTTTTTCATTCTCTAGACAGATTTTCATGAAATTTCAGTTTGGCTTTCTCCTTCTATTGTGCCAAAACCAAAATTCTAAACATGTTAAGCTTTTATGAGGTGAACTGTCATCTTCTGGCCAACTTACTGTGAGAATAACTGAGCAGAGAAGCAAATGCCAAATGGGAAGGCAAGAGTTAGAAAGCTACAGCTTGTCAATGAAAAGGGGGTGGAAGATCTCTACCCCCAACAATGGCAACTTGTTAAGTTAGACTCTGAAAATATAATTCCCTTATCTTCTGCTGTCTGGTGCTGATCAGCGTCGGGTTTCCGAATACTTGTTCTAGACAGGTTGACTCCCCATAAAATGCTAACCATAAAGCTTCATGACACTGGTTTAAGAGCATCCTTTCCTCAAAGTCATGATCTGTTAGCCCCTTCCCTGCCTGATTACTATTTTACCTCTGTAGCAGAACTCATCGGAGGAGTGCTTCTTCTTCTTTTTGTGAGGTTCTGTCCCCGGAAAAAACTCACTGTCCTGGAATAATAATAAGAAGAAAGTTGCTGACAAAAAAGAGGGAAATAATATGAGATTCACACGGACTATTAACATAGATAATAATTCGTAGGAGATATCAAGAGTTATCTGTACTACTGTAACATCAAGGAACCCTAGGTATGAGCCAGGATCATCATTCTGGGTGCTGAAAGGAAACATGCTCTGTCCCCAAGAGCACACAGTGTAGGTTTAAAGTAAAACAAAACTCAAGTTATGAGGAGGTGGGAGAATACAAAAAATGGTATTAGTCAGGATTGGTTTCAGCACATCAGCCACCAGATCAGCATCAGGCTTTCTGTAAGCATTGCAGCACAACAGGGCTTCAAGCAAATTGAAAGACAGATCTCTAGAGGGAGGTCCCCCCAAAGTGAGTGGAGCAATGCACAAGAAAACTTGAAAAAGCACATTTGAAAAATGTTAAGAAATGGGCAGTGAAAGCTAGCTGTTGGAGATTAGCTGATGAGTTGATAAAAGACAAACATCTACCTCTTAATAAAGCTAAGAAATAACTAAGCATGCATACACTGTCAAGCCATGAAAATGGAGGTGAGCAGTTCTTGTTTAATATGCTGAATAAGATAAAAGAACTGACAGGAGGTATGAAGAGATGACAACTAGAATGGGCCAAAAATATGTCCTTAATATGTCATGTCCCCTAATTATTATTTGTGTCTTGACCAATTTAAGATCCGAAACTGAAGCTCTTCTGCAGAATTCATCTGCATGGTAAAAGAATTTTAAATTAGAACTTGTTTTCCTGATTAAAAAAAATCACAAGGTAGTCACCTTTGAACTAACAGCAGAACTTTTAGCTCAAAGAGAAATGTTTTGCAGAAACTTAAGTTGCCACTATGTGATTTCAAAAGTTAAGGCCCCAAAGAGGTGAACAGGGCAAGTTCATATCTCTCAAGAGCTATTGTTTCAGGCTGTCTGCAGAATCAGGAAAACAACAGTGCATCAGTTAACATTATACCCATCCTTTCTTGGCTAATAATACAACCATAAATTCCAAATTATTTTTATGTGCGTAAGAAGTTATTCATGTAATCTCATGACTTGCAAGGTTCTATATCAAGACTAGGACAACATCCTACTACCAGAAAAATCAGAATCAGTTGTAACTGAGATCGACCCCCTCCTTTTCCCCAGGAAAGTTACTGAACAATACAGGACATGATTAGCTGCTCTTGCTGCCTTCTACATGCATTTCTAAATTTAAAAAAAAAAAAGAACAAGAAACCCATTCCATCACCAGCTTTACGCACATCCTTACACCTTCAACTTTTCCTCTGAGGATTTCCTACCTGAGTTGCTACCTCGTCTTCCTCTTGCAGCAGATCCTTGTAAGAGCGCTTCTTCTCTCGCTGTATCCTGCTGGTTGCCAGCCCGTCATCAACACCTCGGTGACTCTCTAGGAACTCTATCGTTTATGTGAAATGGGAAAAAAGGAAGAAATGAAATACTCCATTAAGGAATGATAGACATGTGGACCACGGACAAAATAAGCAAACAGCAGATGTTGGCACTGAGTGATGCGCAAAACTCAACAAGCACAGGGGCCTAAAGGGGCCTGTACTGTCTGATCACAGAGATGGGGCTCGGTGCTCTAACACTCTAACACAATCACTCCAGATTTAATTTGTAACCCTTGTATATTCCTTCCTAAAGACAAGTGGACCTAGAAATGTTACCATGACTAAACTTATTACTGCTGGTCCCCAGTTCCATTGACCTGGCAGGGAAAAGAAAGGCTGCAGTGGCAGAGTTTCCAATCAGGGTGTCTGCACAAGAAAATACCACCCATTTTTCTCAAGTTCTAATCCCAGTACTTCACACCTGAAAGTCAAGGGCTTGGGATTCTCCAGTAACTTGGTCAGGTTAAATTTAAGAGCTCCACAGCACACCAGCTTCCGTTCCCACTCTGACTGCATGGCCTGGCAAGGCTGCAGAGGGAGGGCACCCTTTTTTTTTTTTTTCTTTGCAAATCTCTCTGAGATTATGAAGCAGTCATACCTTCTTTCTTCTTGGCGCCATCATAAGCCATGGTGGTCCGGCAGGAGCCTGTGAATGAGTTGCCACGTCTGGGCTCCTTCCCCCGTTCCCATCTATAGGAAAAGGTCTGAGAAACAGAGAATGAAAATAACTCTCCCATAAAGAAGAATCACTATGTAAATTGGGAAACTTTCTCTGAACAAAGTGAAGATTCTCTGGAAGACAGTGTGAAAGGAGTCTACCTCTTGATGGGTTTTTGTTTATTATTCAGGCTTGATAGATTTTTTTTTAAAGTAAAATGGATGTTGTATTATTTTCAAGATAGAAAAAGACCACCTCTTCCTTATAAAATGTCCAAATCACTGAAGTAATTTCTTTACAAAAATAGAAGAGGGTGAGAAGGCAACTGAATTTGATTTTCATGACACACAAAACTGTACCCAAACTGTGTCAAAGCCATTTTTTTGTCAGGAGCCACTGTAGCAAAGATTAGGATGTTTAAAAAGAGATTTCAAACCCTTGAATATCAGATAAAGTGAGGGAAAAGAAGGGATCAGGCAGAAATCATTATATTACAAAAAACAATAATTTAAAATCATTTTAACTAAAGGATCACACGTTTTGTAGTGAAGGTGTGCATCCTTTTGATGTGTTTCCCAATGCTACCACTGCAGCCATTCTCAATGCCAGCCTGGGAGAGGGGATGGAAGAGAGCACTCCTTTTCACTAGGCCTTCTCCAGCACCCTAACCTCTGCCAGCCCACAGGTTTCAGGCCTCCTCTAACTGAGTCACCCTGTTCCACAGTTATTGGCATATAAAATGACACTACCATTATGGAATAGCCACACACTGGATTTCGCAGAGCAAACAACTTTTGTTCTTCAGTCAGTGATCAGCTTAGCAAGAAAAGATCAACTTTCTGCTCGTAGGTGATTAAACCAATCACACCCAACTGACTCTGTGTGTTTGTATGTATGTGCACACGTGTAAACACTCAACGATGAAAACCATGCAGCTTGTTCATTCCAGCTGTCACGGTAACTGTGCCACACTGAAGTTACATTGGAATGCTTGGGGAGCAGGGAATTTGTGCTTGTACATCCCTGCACACACCCCAATTTTACAGACAACTGGCTGATGTACAATGTACAACATATCCATTTCTATAGTGGTTACTCAAGTGATATAACAAAGTCACAACTGAATCAAGCATGAGGGTACACAGGAAATGTTTCTGCTTAAATTCATAGGCATACACGTTATTTCTTCAGCTTTTGGGAAACCATCCTTCACAAGATGTCAAGTCAGTATTCCAACCCCTATCCATTGCCGGTAGCAAGCACAGCAATTCTGCCAACACACAGGACCACTGCACATGTATATACACTAGAGCACTACACTTTGCAATAAAAAATGGCATCTTGCTACTTGTGGGCTCAAGATCTTGAACCAGATGTTGTCAACGTCTCGTGATGTTCATCTGTCAGACTTCTGTGGGAAGGCACACAATATTAAAGTGTTATGCTCAAGAGGGAAAGGGCCTAATACAGATACTGCTCAGCAAAACAAAGCCGGAGACAGTCATTCATGAATGGATGACCTGGAGAAACTGGGATTTCTTTGCAGCTACATGCATACCTTTTATTCTATTTTCAATCTTACCTGCTTAGCAGGTACAAAGGTTGGTAGATACTGCTCAGAGGGGCTCGCCACCCAGACCTCCCACCCAGCAAACACAAAACGTACCCTTAACTAGTTTCATCCTATAAATCCTAATTAGGTTCCCCTGCTTCGAATTCCTCGGTGTCAGCAATGACCGCACAGGCTCGGTGGGGAAGCTCTCCCTCCACGTCTCCCGTTCCTTAACGCACACGCCCGGGGGATCGAGACCCAGCCTTGCTGTCCTGCATCCCCGGGGCCCCGCACTTCGCTCCCGCCGCCGACAGACCGCGGGAAGCGGCTGCCTCGCCTCATTTCCCGCCGGCGTTCCAGCTCCCAGCCGGGGCCGAGGGACAACCGGCACCGGCCCCTCCGCGGGCACCGGCCCGGCCGCGCATGCGCCCCAGCACCCCCCGGGCCGGTCCCCGCCGCCGCCTCCGTTCAAAGCGGGCTCGGCTGCCCCGCGCCCCCTCACCCGAGCACGCTCCAGCCTCGCGCCAGCCCGCGGCTCCGCTCGCTCTGCTGCAGGCCCGGGCGTGCCCCGGCCGCGGGGCGGCCTCACTGGCGACACGGCCCGGCGGCGCCGAGCCGCGGGCGCAGGGTGGGCACAGTCTGCAGCCGCCTCACTCGGCCTCGCCGCTTCCCGCCGCGCCGCCACCCGCCGCCGCCATCTTGGACTGGGAGACAAGGGGCCGCAGCCAGGGCCGATCGGCCGAGCGCCGAGTGCCTCCAACGCGGCGCCCGCGGGGTGTGGGAGAGGGCGGGGCGTGGCCTTGCCGAGCGCATCGATGGGTGGGTGGGAGTCGCACATTCCCTGGGAGCCTGGGGCACACGGGCGGGACACGCGTGGGGCACCTCAGCACAGTCCCGGCTCTCACCCCGACCAGCACCTGTGGAGCCCACATCCACCTTCTCCCTGGCTTTGGCGCAACCTCCTCCTCGCGTGTGTGCGTCCCGGCACAGCTTCCCCGTTCTCATCGTCCCTGTCTGCAGGAGACTGACCTGGCTGGGCTTGCAGCCTGGCTTAGTTGTTGGGTGCTCGTGCCTGCAGCGGTGGGTCAATGGGAAAGGGTGAAATCCTGTTATTAAACTCTTACTGAGCCAGCACTTCCATGAGATTAGTCACGCACGCACATGAACGGGCACATCTCCCGCAAGGCCATCTGATTGCTCGAGGAGCTGAGTGGATGCACGGCACAGGTGGAGAGTCGGGACCAGCCGGGGCAGAGAGAAGCACGTCTGAACCGTACACTCGGGGCTGCTGCCGTGAAGGCATCACACAACCCACACATCCATTCTGATCAACTGTACAAAGGTAGTAGGCAAGAGAAAGGCAAATTACCCTCAGCATCTTCTAAAGTTAATTACTGCAAAGGATTCAGGACATTGGTAAAAAAGCTCGAGAAACAGCTAAGTCAGAAAAGACAAGCCTTTTCCCCACTAGGTTAGCCTTTATCTACTCTGACCTCTCGGGAGGTTCAACTTTACCTCATCATCTCCACTGATGCAGGAGGTTTTTTTATTTAGATGCCGGCAGATAGTCGCATGATTCTTTGTCAGATGCTGCTCACAGTCACACGCTGTCTGCAGACTACAATTCCCAGCCATGCCTGAGGTTTAACCTGACCCATCACAGACGCGCAGTTCCCCAGCCCTTACAGATCTGCCTTCTGGTCCTGCTGATGCTTCTGTGTCCTGACAAGTACATAATGATGACAGTAATTATTTGCAGTCCAGTAGGGCCTAGAGGAATTTGAAGAGAACAGAGGTCAGTGCCTGTTATGCTGTGTAAAAGTGTAGTTTGATCCAAAGTGGGAGGTACAGCCTGTATACACAGATCAATGTCTGCAAGTGCAGCAGCTGTAACACATCAGAGTAAAAACCACCAGCCCTTAGGCTGAGCACAAAGCCTATGCAGATGTTCTCACACATGTACACACGTGTGCCTGCTGCTGGTAAAGCTCACTAAAATCACTCCTTGTCCTCCAACCCATAACCCAGGGAGGAATCACCCAGGTGGACAAGTCCCTCTGCAAATTTATGACCAGGATCTTGCCCGAGTTGATCCTGACGTGATCTGCTCCTTGTCTGATTGTTGATGATAATTGTTTTTAGGGATCCCAGTGATAGATTCATACCCCATTTGACGATGCACAACACAACAAAAACACAGTTCCTGTGTTTTTACAGTCTTCAGCTTTCTCACTCGTATTACACACGGTACAAAAACATCTACGGATGTAACAGAAACATCAGTTAACTCCTGGGAGCACTTGGCCTGTGGGTCAGGTGGAGGCAGAATGGGAGCAAGTTAGAAGAAGCTGGTAGCATGGTTGGGAGAGGCCAGGTGCAGCCCAAAGGAACAGGGATTCAGATTACTTTCAAAATGGAAAGCTTAAATTAGCCTGGTATTTGATGATAGCAAGCATTTGGTAATGATAGCTAGTAAAATGTAAGGATGGTATGTTTAATATTCTGCACCCTAGAATGAGAAGGCATTTGAGCTCCCCTGCAGTTTAATGTTTTTAGTGCTGGATGGTTCACAGGTATTAGATTGTGTCAGTGACTGTATGTGGAGGAGAGAGAATGAATTTGCAGGTGAATTTGCAAAAATGAGCATATAGCAGGATACTTGCACAATAAAGCCACTGAAGCACCAATCATTCAGACTTCCCCTGGTGAGATCTTTCAATGCTCCTTTCCTCCCCCAGAACAAACATAATAATAATAATAATAATAATTGTAATAGTGACAACAATAACATGTAGTTCCTCCTACTGCACTTTTCATCAGTGAAGAAATGCTCAGAAAAATTCGTTGCAATCATATCCATTCTTCAGAGCTGTTAAAGGGAACCGACCAGCACAAACCATTGGCATTTCTTGGGTGCTATCAGACAGCTTAGCCTTTCCGTTTTCTAGGAAACCCAGGAATCCCTTTAGAGTGTACACCTAGATTAAATAGGTCAGGTGGGGAAAATGTCAGAATGCCGATAGCAAATTTAAGAGAGTCACAACCCCTTCAAATCCTTAACAGTTGACAGAATTTTTTCTTTGTAGTCTGGAATATAAGAGGTCATAGCGAGTGAATCAGAAAATCAAACAGTCCCCATAGGTTTTAAGACCTGAAGTGCAGCTTCAGTCAGTCTCAGACTGTTGTGTGAATATTGCTTATTCCTTTTGCTCAGAGTATCTTGCATTCTTTTTGCCTATATCCCAGGGAGAGAAACTGCACAATGGTACATGATATGTTCCCTCAGGTGTCTTCTTGTCTGTGAGATACATATTGTATAACGTGCTCTTGCCAGTGCAGACCATTTTAGGATGTGTGTATAGTTTCCTGTGCTTAATGCAAGATTAGTTGTGTGCTAAGGGCTTACCGCTCATGAAGCCTCCCTATATGGTCTTGCTTTCCCCACATTTTATCCACCATATATCCTTCTCTGCTTATTTTCTCCTGACTGAACAACAGTCCAAGCTTCTAGGATTAGTAACTCTTTTTTGTTTCATTGGTGTTTTGTACTTAGTTCTGTGGTGTCTCAAGTACAATGAGTATAAGAGGAGCACAAGCTTACAACCAAGTTATGTACTGAATTAAATATAGCACTCAGAGCTGGATGAACAATTATCAATTTTCCCTGTCATAGTTTGTAACTCATAAATCTCTTTCCACTTCTGTCCCATTTTTCCATATTTTTTTCCTAGATTCCAAAATGATTCGGCATTAACTGAAATGGGGCTTGGATTAAAACCTCTGATCCCCACCTATCCATGAAAAGCCTGCTTTGTTTTACACAGACATAGGAAGAGAAGAGAGTTACTCTTCTCTGTGCACATTACAAGACTTCTATGTCACCAGCTAGAAGTCTTGTCTATGTCACCAGCTAGGGGCCCCTGGTGGTCTAGTGGTTAGGGTGCAGGACTCTCACCACTGTGACCTGGGTTCGATTCCCAGCCCCCTGGGCAGATGGAGCTTGTCAGCCTTGTAAGGCAATCCATCTAAGAGAAGGTCACTCTAAACAAACCTACGTCCTGAGACCCTCACTGCCACTGTCCAAGCTTGCTCGGCCCCGGCAGATGAACCTCAGGATTAAAGGGTGGGCTCAGTTCAGCGCATGCTGGGTCTCACCTAAAAAATCCACTGCGCAGGCTTGAAGGGTTAATGACCTTTCCCAAATCTTCGCTCCCGAAGACTGGCCATTATTATTATGTCACAAGCTACCAAGCTGCTCTTAAAAAGGAAGGACAGCTTGTTACAATTAAATAGGTTCTATGAAAACTAGATACATTTTAAAAGGCTTATGGCTATGAATATGGAGGAAGTGACCACGATGTTGCAGTGGACTTTAGGTGTAATGGACCTTGCTTACTTGCTTGCCAGTTGTCTCAGCCATATAGTTTTCCTTATTCTTATTTATAAAGATGACTGGTGACTCCTGTTTGAATACAAGAACTTGCTTCCTTAGAGAAGCAAAACTTCAAAAGATTTGTTATGTGCATTGTTTCAGTGTCGGGGCTTTACTTAAATTACTTCCCATTTGTCTTTGTTTTCTTGCAGGATGCATTCATTTTCGTGCCTCTTCGTCTTTCAGTATAGTCATTAATGAAACCACAAGGGTGTGTGCATTCATTTGTAATGTGAATACAACAGCCTGAATGTTCCCCAGAGCCACAGCATCTGTCACGCTGGGGACAACACCTTCTCCCCCTGCTCCTGGTGCTGCGCCCTCTGTATTCATATTCGGAGAGAGCTAAGGTGAGATGGGAAGTGAATGTCCATCTGGTAAGGAAAAAGTATGGTGAGTTACAGTAGGATTAGTGGGGTCCAGAGTGGGTATGATTAGGCAAAAGGAAAAGGACCATACCAGGGCGATATGCATAGAGGAAAGGCCAAATGCAGGCAATCAGTCAGCATTGAATTTGCCTCTTTTCACTGATTTTGATCTCTCCCTTCTTGCCACCTGCCAAGGAGGTAGAATGGTTTAATCTGAGTTTCACAGGGACGTGCAAGGCCTATTGCGCTGCTTTCAGCACTGAGCTCTCCCTCCATGCCTGGTCCCTGGAGGGGACCCTGCTGGTCTCTACTGACTGTAATTCCTCACAACCCTGGTCTCATAAAACATCAGGCATTCAGCTTTATCTGTATCCTTGATTGGCATTTTCCCTTTTTTCCTTGAATCTGTTGATTTATTTAATTTCCTTCTCTCATACCTTATTCCATGATAGCTCTCTTCTGTACAGGCCAGACTGACACTGCTCTACAGTGTGGCATGATCCTTCACTGTAGGAAAAGAGCCTGTTACTCTGTGGTGCTTCATTTCTGCAGTTTTCTGTTTATGACAGACCCACAGTGTCGACATCTGTTCTGTACTGTGTAGCAGAAATTACTGTATTACAAAAATTTGTCTTCAAATAATGTAGATGGGTCATGGCTATTTCTGTGGACCAAGCCTGCATATTGCTTCTGCTTCTGGCTACCGATACCATAGCTGGAGATCAGAACAGAAGAGGAGAAGATTTCGCTGTTTCCTGAACAGCTAGAAAGTGGCAGTGGAGTTTGCAGAGGCTGGCAACGGGACAGTACTGCCTGCAGAATTCTTGAGATGCCAGCTGGTGTAATTCCAACCTTGTCACTGTGGTGTGCCATGGTCTATGGAGCTGCTGCAAAAATATGAGCAAGAGGTGACATGTGGAAAGGACTCTGGACTCACTAAATTTTGAGGCACAGCAAAAGCAATAAGATGTACTGGTGTGAAGACTGGGTAAGGAATAACAAAAAGTGCCTTGTACACCCACATGCATTGCAGAGTGGTGTGTGTTGGGAGAAATTAGTGGTGTTGCAGGACATTTTGTATGTTTTATGTGACAGGTACTTTGCAATGCTTTCAGAGTCACTGGACAGGACAACATGATCTGGGTCATCAAGTGCTGTTTCCTGCTATTGCAGGCCCACTGTCATTCAATCCTATTGTAAACTGATTGATCTTTATCTTAAAAGTAATCTCATTCCCCCACAATGCTCAGTGGGAGACTGTTCCAGAACCTCTTTTGTCTGATGGTTAGGGACCATCTCCCGATTACCAGCCTAAATGTATTCATAGTTAACTTGCATTGAGTTGTTCTTGTGTCAACATCTTATTTTTGCTAATATAATTATTGTCTCTTGCTGCTGTTTCTGCTCAGAAGTATTTATAGAGAGCTGTCATACCTCCACTCATCTCTCATTTTGCTAGGCTAAACAAGGCATGCTTTCCTAGCTCCCTCCTAACTAGTGGCCTCCTCCTTCCTCTCCCCATGCTGGCAGCCTTGCTCTGTGCTTGCTTATGTTGAATTCTTCCCTGAAGCTGGATGAGTGGTAATGGACACAGCTTGAGCAGAGATCTCATTAGGGTATTATACAGCAACTCTAATACTTCCCTCTGTCCAAAGGAACTTTTTTTTTTGTGAGACAGAAGAGTTGAGTACTTTCTTAAAACCTTTGAATGCAACTTTCTGATAAGATGTTAAAAATCCAGCAAAAGTCTACCTGCATTATAATTTTCCCTGTAGTCACAGAAGGATGTGACAAACAAAGAACACATGCAGCTTATTCCTGACCTGTTGGGGACCAGAACAGGGCCTACTCAGCTCTAGGTTTACTCTATGTCTGCAACACATGTCATATGGAGGACGGACTGTTGTTGCCTGTAGGTAGCACTCCATGATAGCACCTTGCAGGTTGGGCCACCACTATTACGCTGGAGGCATTTGTATTTAGGTTGGTACCAGTTCTGACTGTCTGAAAAATTAACTGTTTGCTGTATTATGCCAGACAGATCATACGACTTGTATTATTTGCAAGTAGAATATGGAAAGAAATTACAGAGGTAGAAACATGGGAGATTTTTATAACATTTATTAAAGGGAAGATATTTATCCTGGTAATTTGTCTTATATGTGCAAGGGCACACATCAGAAACCTTCAGAAGAAGTTGAGGTGCTTCAAGATAAACAGGAGTGGAAGTTCTTTCAAATCATTGCTCACTGCACCGTGCAATATTTTGAAATTTATTCTTTTCTTTCATTAATTGCTGTCCAGATGGAAGTTGAGGGTTTTCAGCATTGTCTGGGGATGCTGAAGCTGTGACAGCCTGAGAAACAGTTTCGACCAGCCTCCCAGTGATTCTCAAATACTTGCTGTGTGCCTGGGCTGTGCTCTGATCACTTGTACACTATACAAGGAGGATAAACTATTCTCCCAACAAGGGCTGGTTCCAAATGAGGCACGTAAGTCTGCGTGCCCCACATTTATTTTGATGAGAAACCCGGGGAAGAGTTTGGTGGGTTTTAGTTATGATTTCAGACTGTGAGAGTGTCAAAAAAAAAAAAGAAAAAAAAGAAGAAAGCTGTTGTTTGTTTCTATGCCGGAGATGCAACACTTAGTGTACTTAAGTAGAGAGAAGTAGAGAGATTGTATCAGTATGTATCCCAGTCATAACTCATTTCTCTTTTTAACAGTACCAGCCTGGTGAGGCTATTGAGTACCTGTGTTGCACTTGGAGCACAGAAAGAATGGGATGTTTTGCCGTGCTAAATTCAATCACGGTTAAATGTCTCAGGTAATGGAAGCTTTTACCACCTCACTTGAGAGCATTGTATTGTCTGCTAGATTTCATAAGCAAGGAGTTTTTTATTTAGTTGAGCTGCTTGCTTTTTCTGAAGAAATAAATGGCCAAATAAAAAACAAATCTGAAAACCTCCCCCACTGAGTCTATTTCAGTTGTTGCTGGTTTTTTTCACATTTTCCTTCTTGAAATGCATTAGTTTCCAGTTGAAGGAACCTGAAGAAAAGATGATTATTACCAAGAAATTTGCAAATTAGCACAGCTCAAAACACCCCCACAGCAGTGTTCTAGTAAAATGAGTAAGGCTGGGCTAAAACCTCTATATATTTATTTGGATCATTCTATATTTGGATTTAGCAATCCTATTACTGAGCTGAAATTCAGGACTCTTTAGACACATTTGTCCTGGAAACAGCACTGGTAAATTACAAGCTCTGATATGTGGGAGGATGAGGACAGTGTCTCAGATCTAACAGGGAGAAAAGCAACAGACATTCTTCCATTTCTATTAAGTGCGTTTGCATATTTTCAACACATTCAGCAAATGAATAGTTTCTGCGGATGGACAAAATTGGTGGTTAAAGAGAAGCAAAATATATAGGATGTGGGATATTGCAGTGCTATTATGCAAATCGATGCTATGCCTTCAGCCAGAGTTTTCAGTTCAATTTAGAACTACTCCAAAGGAGAAAAAGAGGGCATCTGAGTCAAACCACTGGGATGAGACTGGTCATGAGAAAACTCCTCTATAAAGAAAGATTGAAACATTTATGAAAAGATGGAGAAGGGATGGGAAATGTACACCACGTAAGGTAGAGTACAGAAGACATGACCACTAATCACTGGGGGGTTTTTGTGAAACAACAAGAAAGGAGAGCTTAGTGAAAAGAAAGAAGACTGATAAAAGGACTGTCTTCCATGACAAAAGGAGGCGATGGGAATCCCTGCTTTCATGTTTCTTGGAGTACAGGAGCACAGTTTTAAACAAAGATATAAATTTTTGTGTTAATTCTCGTGTTAATTCTGTAGTTGCAAATGCATTTTTATTTAAACTCTTCCATTCTGGAAAGCAGAGCCCTGCCATATTCCAGAACAGAAGTAATATTTGGATTCTGAGAAGTTGTCAAGAAATGCTCCCAGGAGACGAATGATCACATAAATGTCAAATGCAGCATTTCTTAAATGTTTCTGCTCTGGTCACTGCTAGCAATAATGTCTCAGCAATATCTTTTGGGCTGAACGTGGATCTACACGATGTTATGTTCATTATGTGCTGAAGACATCCAGCACTGAATTTTTCACCATATTCCTCTCTTTACAGTTCACAGTTATGTATGTATTATCCTGCACTGCTAAGCTAGTGCTACCTGCCAAGATTCACAGCATCTTTCCTTAAGCTCAAATGGTTACAAAATCACCAGATGGCAGCAGAGTCATTCCTGGTCTCCTCTTACCCTAACTCCTGATCATAGCTGCATGCTCTGGGGTGCACCTTGTAGCCAGAGTTCCCAGCTTTGCAGGGTATTCAAAGAGAGCTATACCTACTGAGAAAGTACTTGCCTCTTCCTGAGCAAGAGGTTTATGTTCTCCATTTTGTGCCTCCGCAAAGGCTGGGTTTTAATGGATGATTCCTTATTTTTTCTCCAGATTCCTTGTTTTTCTCCAGAATTGCCCTAATTTGTAGCTTGTAGACACTGGTATATACACATACTAATGGCTGTGTTCTTATGGTAGTTATATCCTCCAAGGTAATGCAAGGTAACTAATTTAGCTTTGGCTAAGAGAAGAGACTGTCTCTGGACAGCAGAGGTTGAGTCCGTGGCTCAGGTATGAAACTGGATAGTAGGAATTTGTTGATGGCACTATTTGCTGTCGTTCCACTGTTGCAGTTGGCTTTGCTCAGTAAAATGATAAAAGCAAAATGCTAAGAGGAGAGGAATACACCGGAGAATAAAAAGATGCAGAATAATTTTGGTCTGGAGCAATCCTCAACTTTCCCAATTCTGGAATTTCCTGTGCAAAGGAATAATTTCCAGGCAGTTTCCCAGCTACAACCATTAGACTGAGGTTCCATAGCAGTGTGATGGATTTGTGCACAGGCATGAAAGCAGCCTGGCTGGCCATGTCAAGTGTTGTTTTGCCTGCTTTCCCAAGAAACCTCACTGAACCTGAGCAGTCTTCAGGAACGCTTCAGATGTCAGTGTCAAAACCAGGAGAAAGTTTCCTCTGGTGGTCAGGATCTGGTCTTTGTGGGTTTAATAGCTCCCTCCCTGCTTGCTTCAATGACAAGCTGAGCTCTAGGGCAGGAGGAAGAAGGAAAGGTTACTGTGATTCCTCTGGCTTGTTTTTTTAACAGAAAATCCCCCTCCTCCCCACCAACTAAAAAAAGGAGCCCACACTTTTATTCCTCCTAGAAGAGCTCTTTTCAATGAAGTTTTGCTTCTGGAAATGGACCAAGACAACTGTGTTCAAACCTACCGGAAAAGACATGGCTCTTGTTTCAGACTTCAAGACCCCTTTTACCAAACTCTCACAAAATCAAAAAGTGCTTCTGTGCTCAGCGAAAGGCAGATAGAGGCTTCTAAGCTAAGGGTCATCAAGCATGTTCCTGGACGAAGGGTCTTCCAAGGTCACCTCTGTAATTTACAATTTTTTTTTTAATTGATGGGGGCTGATGCATCTGGAAACTCTGACAAGGTAAAGGGCTTAATTCTTATTCCCACAAGTGTTCCTATTACAATTTGGTTGTGGAAAGAATTCCTCAAATTGGTTCTACTCCACACATTTTAAAAGCCTTTTTTTACACGGCCAGAGCTGTGGAAAAGTAGTAAGTAGAAGAAGAGACCATTTTATGTGTTTGCACACCCAAACACTCACACTTTTGGAGCTGCAAATTTTCACTTTGTCATTGTCCCTCCAGCTTCACTTTCTCCATGCTGTTCTTCATCAGGAGTTGGAAATTTGAAATAGATTTAAAGCAAAAATACATGCGCTCTTTTATTATGAGCATATTTCAAGGGGAAAACGGATTACACTTTTATTGGTCTGAATGCATTCAATTGTAGCAACTTTTATTATTTTGAAACAAAGTTTTGTTATTCAAACAAAAGCCTAAGTGGTACCCACTATGCCAACTCTAAGCTTTTTCCTATAGCTCATTTTTAAAATAGCCTTTAGGATTTACTTGACTAAATCAAACCTCAGGAAGGAGAAGCTTGCAGGGGGGGAAATCATTGCATTAGAGGTGATAAAATGAGAAATGAGAGAGACGAACATCAGTGCGAACTCATCAGCATTAGAATAAACTCAGAAATAGACATTCTTCATTTCCATAATGCTGTCAGCTGCCACTACAGAGACAGGGATCTATTACCTCTGTTTATACTGCTGCTAACTTAATTTATAGCAATTTATTCTATAAAAGTAGACAGTAACTTGACTGGCTGGGAAAAAAAAATCCCCTTTGTGCTGAAAATAAAAATGGTAATGCAAATAATAGATTTCTGAAAGTAATTTGAATGGCCAGTTGAAACACAAGGTGAGTTAGACATATTTTTAGCAAATCTCAGCACGAATTACCTACTTTCATATGCACATTTGCATATGGATCGATAAAGGGCAGACATGGGACATTTACTTAGTAAGATTGGATGGGCCCAGGTTAGTTCACCGTTTGCAGTCTTCTTTACTTTGCTTTGGCTGCATGGGGGGGTTGAAGCAAGAAATGGGCAGAATGCCCTCAGGGCTGAAATCAGGTGCCTATTCATGATCAGCATTGTGAGAAAAGCTTTGTCGCAGCAAAAATGGGCAGCTCATGTAATTTCTGTCCAGATGGTGGAGAAAAGAAACACCAAGCTTTTCACAGCTTTCAGGCTAAGGAAGTATCCATTAGATGTTCTGCAGGCAGACATGTGTGTCCTGATTTTGCTCCAAACCAGCGGACACAAACCCTAAGCTGGAGGCTCGTGTTAATCCCCATCCCAGAACATCATGTTTTAGCTTGGAGTCAGCCCTGTGCTCACCACCGCTCTTCCATGTTGGGTCTGGAGCTGACTGTATCCTGTCGGATTGGCTACAGAACAAGTTAACACCGGTTTGCAAGATACCATGAAGACATACCTAGAGATGGTGGGATCTCAGCCCTTTGGGTGAGATTGCACCACAGCTTCTTAAAGCCCAAGGCCTAGCTCAGGTAACCTGTCCTGCTCTTAGGCAGTGGTCCTCACTCTGTTCATTCCCTGAGCAGGAGTCTGGACCTTCTCTGTAGCAAACAAGCCTCTTGGTGAGAAGCTTGCTCTTCATAAGTACCTTTCAGGTCCCCTTAGAAATAGTTTCTGAGTCTCTAGGGCTCCATAAACCAGAGGCAGAAAAGCATAACTCTGGAAGGTCTAAGGGGTATAACCATCAGCCTTCAGGTAAACATGTGCTTAAATGCTTTGCTGATCAGAGAGAAACTGCTGAACCGAGGCCTTGGGAGCTGCCTTGTGACCACGGTTGTTCACTTTATGACAAGAAGTTGATCTTCAAATCGAGGTGGAAGTTTTTCCTGTTGCAGCATAACCTGTTTTTGCAGGTGAAAGGACAGGGAGGCTAGGACTGACAATAGTTTTTGGCAATTTGTGCTCAGAACTAAAATATATGGGAGCAGAGCAAAATTAGGAGTACTGTCATTGCTGTGCAGATACTACCATGTTTGAATAAAACAGGTGACAAGGTGAGCTGCGTGGATCAGGCCACAAAAGGAGAAACAGCCAGATCTGACACATCTGATGGTGAGTCTAGGTGGAAAGAGTCATGAGAAGTTTGCAGGGTGCTTATCTGCCAGCTTTCTGTCTCCAGAGAGCGCTGGTCCCAAAGAATCTCACATCTCATGACATTGCCATGAGCAAAAAGGAAGCCCCTATCACATTTTGCACCACACTGATCCTGCTGGTTCAGTGGCATTCCCAGTGGCATCCCTGGTGTTTCCAGGGTTAACAGATGTGGTTGTCCTCATGTAGATGTTGCTTCAGAACTGTGAGGACTCCCATGATAGCCCATGTTCCTCAGCCCAGCTTTGCTCATGCCTTGCACAACTTAGAGACCTCCAATGTGCTTTCCCCTGAGCAGCTGCAGGTTGCCACCACATCCTCACCTCCCACAGCTGTGGAAATTTCTGGGGTCTATGCTGCTGTACAGGAGCAGCTTGAAGGAGGACTGGCAGAATCCCTTGGCCTCCCAAACAGCCTCTGTATGTACTCCCTACAGCATGCCAACTCACAGAGCATGCACAGAGCACCCACATGAGTCCCATCTGAAGACTCACAATGTGGATGGTGGGAAAGGCCAGTCCTGAGGGTGAGCTTGCAGGCTGGTGTCTCCTTCTTTGCCCATGTCAGTGCCTTGGGATCAAACCAGTAATTGAACTACTGTGTTGATGCCTGTGCTGCTTCAGTTGTGAGCTTAGTACAAATTGCTGGTAAAACAAAGCTGGATTATGATCAAAACCAGACTAGTTCTCTTTGCTTCAGGCCCTGGGCCCCTTAATTTGTGGCTATGGAGGCTTATCCAGCTGCTAGTCACAAACTCTTCCTGCTGTGGGACTATGCTGTATTATGTCACTCAAAGGGAAAAGAGGGGACAAGGGAAGTGTTGAATTCAGAAGGACTGTTGATTTAATATTTTAAAGCTTTACACAATACTCAGGCAGGGGTCTGTGTAGACTCCTCACTCTAACTGAGAGTTTAGATTAAGAAAAACAAGCTGTTGATCCTTTGGCTCAGGTCTTGGGTTGTGCAAACCAACAGGGCATTGATTTATAAAAGGTGAGAGTCCAGGACAGTCTGGAAAATATGAGTAAGCATACAAAAAGATTTATAAGAGTGCAAAAGGATAATGTTTCTGGTCCTTATTGGTTTCTAGCTGCTTAGATATCACCCATTTCAGTGGGTGTCAGAGGATTAATAACTTTGAGAATCTGCCATCTTACACATCATTTAAAACATCCTGATGGGGTTAAAAGAGCACAGAAAAATTTTCTGAGGTTTTGCATACCTCAGCACCTGTTACAGTCTTTCCAAATTCATACAGTCAAGCAGACAACACTGGCATGTGCAACAGTGTTGTGAGAAGGAAGGGAAATGTCATGGTGCATGGTAAAAAGTGACAGGTCTAAGACACGGTGCTTTATGAAACAGGACGCAAGGCTGGTTATTTGAACAGGGAACTAGACAGAGTGAGGAGTGACACTGAAGTAGTGAGTGTTGAAGTGCGAAGGAGCAACATGCGTGTCAAGTTGAAATCTTCTCACTGTACAATATGTACCAACACAAAAAATCATTGTCTATGATTTCAAGCCTAATTGCTGCTCCTTGAGGGCCTCAGTATAACAGTTTATTATCGATGTAAAAGCAAAAGCTTCCTAGAAAACATGGTTGAACAAAATTTTGAACTTGAAAAGCTTTGATCATAGGGATGATTTGTGTCTACTTCAACCCAGCTTACTTAATGTGTAGAATAACTCATGGCAGCATCTTTAATAGTAATAATTTACAAAGCTGTACTTTACTTTATTTGACCGCCCATCAGGGAGAAATTAAGAGTCAGTTAGCAGTGCAATGAAATGCATTCAAATGCAACACATACCCCATGAGTCAGCCATGCTGCAAGTTATAAAGAACATCACACATTGAATTTGAATAGCTGCATTGTCAGGTCTGCAGAACTCCAGGAAGTTTACCTTTAAGTGCTCTCCTGCTCTGAAAAGCAGGGTCTAAAAAGCTCACTCTGTGGCTCCATGTTTATTCCATTGTTCTAGTCCTTGTCAGATCACAGTGCTTAAAAGAGATCATAGAATCAGAGTGGTTTGTGTTAGAAGGGACCCTAAAGCTCATCTTGTTCCAACTCCCCTGCCATGGACTTACCTTCCACTAGACCAGGTTGCTCAAAGCCTCATCCAGCCTGGCCTTGAACAATTCCAGAGATGAGGCATCCACAACTTCTCTGGAAAACCTATTCCTGTGCCTCACAGTAATTCGTTCCTAATATCTAATGTATTTATACTCTCTTTCAGTTTAAAGCCATTACCCCTTGTAGTATCACTCATACCCTTGTAAAAAGTCCCTCTTCATCTCCTGTAGCCCCCTTTAAGTACTTAAAGGCTGCAAAAAGGTTCCAAACTGAACGATCCCAACTCTCTCAGCCTGTCTTCATAGGAGAGGTGCTCCAGCCCTCTTCATAGGAGAGGAGCTCTACATGGCCTCCTCCGGACTCACTCCAACAGGTCCATGTCCTTTTTACATTGAGGTTTCCATAACTGGATGCAGCACTCCAGATGGGGTCTCACAAGAGTGGAGTAGAATCCTCTCCCACAGCCTGCTGGCCACAATGCTTTTGATGCAGCCCAGGATATGGTTGGCTTCCTGGGTTGCAAGTGCACACTGCCATGGAGGGATGCTTCCTTCTATTCAAGGAAGGAAGGAAGATGCTTTTTTCCTTCTATTTCTCAGCTCAAGATGGGATCAGAGAAGAAAGAAAGATTGTTCTTCCATGTCAAGTCAAAGAGGGTAAGTGATATATGAATGATTTAATCTCATTATGTTTTCCACTACACTTGATTTTCTCACCAAGTAACACTGCTACTGGAGCATTCACCTCAGAATTTGATTTTTATTGAAGCTAGCTTTACCTTCTCTGCCTGGTGTCATTTAGTTTAAGTTGCATTTCAAGGTAAGGCAGCTCACAGATCAGTTGGTCAGCTGTGGTATGGCCTCCTTCTTTTGGTGTCTGTTCTCAAAGGTCTGTCCAGTCTCAGACTCCTGGGGATGGATGAAAAATGCCATCAGACAGCAAAAGGTCTGATGAAAGGGTCTGGATCAAAATCCCTGGCTTACAGATGAGAAGGAAGCCAAATGAAGTGAGACATGGGGTATTGAACACATCTGTCAGAAACATCTGTGAGAAAAGCTGAGCACAGTTTTCACTGCGGTATGATGCTCATTCCTTTTCAGTAGTTGCCGACTGGGTCTCCTGGGTTTTATCTAGCTTTCCTAAATAGCTGACTCCTACCCTTCCTCTTCTACTTTTATGCAGCTTTTCCTCCTGTTTCAGGAGGCAGGCACAGATGGACACAGATGCTGAGACTTAGGCCCTTGTGCTCAAAAGAGGGATCTCCAGGAGGCAGGGGACAGAAAAGACCTGGCAGGAGGAAAGGCACTGGGAGGTGTGAGCCTCCCAGCACGGTGACCTTAGGGTTTGTGCTTTTTGGGGTGATATGTTCTACCTCACAGTCTTATGGTTGGGGTATCCTCAGGAGTCTCTTCCTTTAATCTCTATGAGCACTGAGCTCACTCCCAAAGGCTTTTTTTCAGCTGTGCTATTCAAGAGTCTCTCTCCACCACTCAGAAAGATTTTGTTCACCGGCTTATTGGGACATAACAGTCTGACCCTCTTTGTCCAACCTGGCTGGTCCTACAATCAGCCCCTTCAGAATTCACTCTAGTAAAGGCAGCAGGACTGGAACCTGATGGGTTTATTAGCCTTTTTTATTAGATTTGTTTCCATGGGAAAGCAAAGTAACAAGTGCAGATCCAGTGAATTATCCACCTGAAGACATGACTTATAATACTTATGCATCTAGTTTCTCCTGACACACCCGTGGGTCTCATGGTCTGCTCTGTAGACAGTCTTCTAGGAAATGCTGATAATGAGCAATCTTTGCTTTTCCCAATGTGCTTGTTTGTTTTCTTCCTAACCCACTGTACAGCAAGGACACGATCTCATGTGGGGTCCTATCTACAGTGTCTTAACAGAAAAAACTACGCTTCCTGTTTTAATTAACAGTGAGCTTGGCTTTCCCTTCCAAAACCCAAGGATGAATTTTCCTTAGTTGTAGCTGCACAGCTTTTGCTGACTTAGAGATCAGACAGGAATAGGTGCTTCCTACGTGATAGGAAGCACCCAGCTTCCTTCAGGGTTCCCACAGGTAACACCATGGGGAGAGAATAGAATGAACTGCTTAAATCCCTCCATAACATCTAAGGGAGAGGAATTAACTCAGACATAAACAATGCCTTCAGATACAAGCTACTTATCTGAGAGCTGAGCAGAGGCTTTCTATGGGAACCCCTTAGGAGGCACATGCTTCCCTTCCAAAGCAAGCAGTCAGGTGGTGAACCCTCCAGCAAGAGACAGTGATACAGCTTAAACTAACCTACTTAACCACCTCAGCAGCCTTAAGCAGGTTGTCCTGGCTATTGGCACTGCTCTGACACAGGGAGTCCCTGCCCTTGCTGTGCTGCCTCACATCCACAGACTTGATGGTCAGGTGGGGTTCAAGGACTGCTGTCTTTGCCAGCAACCCCAGCTGCACATGCTTGAGTTTTGCTAGTGATGCTTCCCTTCCCCCCCCCGCTGGCTGTGCAATGCATAAATGGCCCTTGATGGTCTCCATCACTGTCCTTGGGCCTTGACAAGGTCTCATCCTTGTGAGTGGCTGTAGGTTAGCAGATAGGCTAGTAGTAACCTAGTAAGTGGAATTCACCTGAGAAGAAATAGTCATAAAGAAAAATAATTATCCTCTCATTTAAGGGCAGTTTAGAGGAGGGTGGGAACAAAGGGTAGTTTCCTCCTTTTATATCATTACAAGAAAAACAGGGAAAACAGAGCCTCTGTTCTGCTTAAGCATCCGGAGGGACAAGTGGACGTAGTGGGAGCGGAGGTGGCAATTCTTCCTTCCCCATCCCTATTCACTATTAGGGACCAAAAAGGGGGAGGATAGTCAGTGCCTGGAGAGGACACTGCTGAAAGCTGAAAAGGTACTGAAAACCTGCTGGGAGTCCATAAGAGGCACAGGAGGAAAGGAGAAAAGTGAATAGTTGATGACGACTGGAACTAATGAGACCTGGATTGAGTCACTCCAACTGAAACTTTTCCTGTGGTTGGGGCATTTATAAGGTTTCTTGTCCATGTGGGCTGTCTTGAGTCTAATAAGCTGTGAGTTCAGCCTGCAGACTTTCCATAATTTGGGACACAGGGACTCTGTCCTCTACCCAGACATCCTCCATTTTTTTAAATGAAAATCCTTCATTTATGCCTGTCATGTCAGTTAAAATCAGCTAAAATTGTCCAGTGAGCTCAAGGTATTGAGGGAAGGAAAGGCAGACAACTGGACAGACAAACACATGTGCATTAACTCCTCTGCACAAAGCATAGTTTTGTGAATCCCATTTCCTTAGAAAATACTTTATTTTTCAGCAAGTAGAAGATGGACTAAAACACCCTGAGTGCCTTGGGGATGTGAAGGACCATGAAAATGGGATGCTCAGTTTTTATTGTTCAACTTCCATAATTGTTCTAGAGGAGAAATGCCACACATGATGCCTGAAATCTTCAGCCAGCATCTACCTCCAGCTTCTCCCCTGCAATTATCTTCTAAAGGGAAGAAAATTGTTTTCTGCTCTCAGTCTCTCACTGCTGCTTTCTTCTTCTTCTCCTTTTTTTCCGTAAACATCATGAAATCATCACTTGAAAAGAGGAGAGAGGGAGAGATTAATTAAGAAGCTTGTATTCCAGTTTGAGGCTTTCACTGATAATCAGAAACTGCTTGAGTTGTGCTTTCAGGGGTTTGTAATAAGAGCAAAATCTCTGGATAGCAAGACAGGCTGTAATTAATTTCTCTCTCCAGGACGATTACAGATATAAATAGTAAAACAAAGACAGACAAATATCAGCAGAGGTGCCACGTTGCATGTACTCTATCATAATGTGGTTCAACAGCAGATTATTTTCTACTCAAGGTCAGTGGTTCACAGCATAAAAAGGATACGACACAGGATTTCTAGGAGGTCACTCATCCTGGCCTTTGCTAGCACAACACCTGGTAATCATCACTTTTAGCCACTTTTCCAAGTGTCAGGCATAGAAAGGAAACTTTCGCTTCTCATCCCATCGCTGCACTATCAGAGACCTGTCCTTAGGAGAGCTGGCAGCAGAAACTAGTTAAACTGGGGTAGTTTGAGCATCAGTGCAGCTGTATTGTGGGAAGCAGGAAGTCTTAGCAAGGAGATGAAAGGGAAGGATTGTCAGAAGCCTCTAGCTGCTTTTCAGTATCTCAGGTTTCATGGAAAAAAAATCAGTGCCTTGCTGCCAGGGGTCTGCAGCAAATTTCAAAAGAAAGAACTAGTGTAGTGTTGCCGCACCGAGGAAGTTTGCTGGCAGCCTGCAGAAGCGGGTGTGGCATACGAATGACACTGGTTTGTTTCAGTAGGTGCCGTCTTCACAGCCAGCCCTGACACTTCCAGTGTCTTCAACATGAAATTGCTGACCAAAGAAGCCTGGGGAGAAGAAGGAGAAAGCTTGGCTCAAAAGAGTTCATATGTTCTCAGACAGACCAGTGGCCTAGGCAATGCTTTGGGCTACATGCTGTAAGACACAAGGGGGCAGGGCTGTGGGAGAACATGTACTTGCTTTCATGTCCCCTGAGGATGGAGAGTTGTAATGTTCTGGAGGTGTAGCTCTTCTGTATGCCACTCAATCTGAAACTAAGTGAAAGTCAGTGAGATAACAGCCAGCTCTTTCCTAGAGCTCTTTGTTAGCAACCATCAATGTTCTTTCAAAGAAGGTCAACAGCATCATTGACTATTTTATAGAGAAGGACAATGAAGCAAGAGAATACACAGACCAATGCACTCACAGTTTCTGCTAGCAACAGATACTGTGTTTTCCATGACCCATATTGAGCTCTAATCCAAAACTATAGCTTCTTTTAAGGGCAAAAAAGTCCAAAAGAGCTAAACTATGAGCAGTTTTCAAAGCAAGTTGATGCCATAGCAATGAAAACTGCTCCTGTTTTTCTCTACAGACTTGCCAACAGCAATATCCAGCTCTGTGTGTATGTTAGTAGTAGGAATGAGGGGATAACTCACTTTGAAAGCTTTCTTCTGGGGTTTATGTAAAGTTTTTATCAACTTGTTCTTGCACTGACAATCTACCTAAAATAAAGGACTTTGCTTTGAAAACAGGGACTCAAGTATTTACTTTTAAATAAGCAGAAAGGAAGCAATAGTTAGGGACTGGCTGAATAATGCAACAGGCTCCCTTGTAGAGGAGAACAGGAAGGATCGAGGTGATGGTGGGTCAGAAATCATTGTTTGTCAGGTGAAGAAAAATGTAGGAGATATTGAAAGGTCCAGAGAAGGTCAGTGAAGATGGAAGTGTCATTGAATTTACAGATGATGAGAGATTGCAGGGACTCTTTAGCCAGAAATGATGACTAGTTGGAGGGAGACTTGTCTGCGACATTCACAATGATTAAAGATGGAAAGTGAAATTGATTGCTCCTTCCTTTCTTTCCTTTCCTTTCTTTTTTTTTCTTTAAACTCTGTCCTGCAACATGGGAACAAGGGGTCATTCACTGAAATTAAAGGGCAGCAGCTTTAGAGCTGATAAAAAGAAATTTTTTTTAAAAAAAATGCTGCATGTAATTTATCCATGGAATGTATTGTCTCTCTCCCTGAGGTCATGGATGCCAAGGCTGTGGCTGGATTTTAAAGAGGCTGGACTAATTTCATAACCTTTTACAACATTTGTGGCTACCTGAGGCAAGGCAAAAATGGCAGGTATTGAATCACATGCTTTGGGGCAAAACCTGAAAAATCCTAAGGTGGACATCTCCCTGGACAGCTCCTGTCAGAGCATGGCAAGCAGCTGGAGTGAGTTTAAACATGCCCACCCTTGTGCACCACTCTTTCGTTAGGGGTCTCTGCCTCTGGAGTCACCTGAAGGGAACATGGCTTCTCTCATTTCCAGGATGGGATCTTAACAAAAACTCACCTTCATAGTTGCCCTAAGGTATGAATTAGTGCACCTGTGCCTCAGTTCCACCACTGCCAACCTCACGCTGCAGCAGGCTGCCAGAGCAGAACATGGCTGCAGAGGCAGTGAAACAGCATTTCTGCAGCCAAGGAGTCAGCCAGGGTGGAAAAGTCACCACGAGGTTTGAAATACCACAAGGGACAGATGAAAAAGATGTTAGTGATGTACATGGTGCTTTACGAAGCACTTGTGAGAATCAAACATTATTGTCATACTGACAAGATGAGCCTTCTGTCAAAGGAATATATGCCAAGCCCAGTGCTTGGCTATTGAGCACTCTCCAGAGTAACTGGGGTCTGTGTTCAGAGCTGAAACATGGATTCAGCTCTCACATTCATTTGGCCTTGCCTTTTCTTAAGGAAGGCAGCAACCATCATGTTTTGTGCATTGGAAAGAGATGGTTTCATCATTCATTGGCCATGAAACTCCACCTGCTTGGGAAAATAGTGGACAAAGAACAGATAAAGTTGCAAATCTGCTGTGACATGAGTTCCAGGGTGATTATGCCAATGATGAAGGATTTGCCATTTCTAAAGCTGGGCCCTAAAGATAAAATTAGAGCCTTCTAATGTGCTATAGATGGCGCACTCAGAGGAAATCATGGGCTAAGGTTTAAGTTCTGGGGACTGGGATATGGTTTTGTTTGCCATTCTGTTTTCAAAGGAAGATGGTGATGGAACATATGTAGTTGTTTGAAAGAGAGCTTGCCCTCTGGCAAAACACAGATTAGAGAAGCTTATTAACACTGGATTCTTCACTGGAAACATCAGCCATCACATTCCTGTGTCCTGGAGAGTCATCAGACATTTCCAGTCTTAAGGGAAACATAAGGCTCTTAATGCCCTTTCCCAGTATTTTCTGAAGTAGGGATTTCATGTCAGTGCCCCTAACATTTCTTTTCATGCCAATGATCTTCTGGCTACTCTTCTTTTTTTTTTTTTTTTTTTCCTCAACAGCAGCCATGACTAATAGCTGAGGTTCTTTATTGCTCTGCTGTGCCACCAGACATAAGTTTCCCACCTCACCAGTCAGAATGGGATAATGTCATCCTATTGACAATTCTGTTAGCTCACTAAAATGTTGCATGATGTCCTCCCAGTGACCAATTTGGCTGGGCAAAGCTGTTATCTGTGTGGTTTCCTGTAGAGTTTTGGGGTAAAATCCCTCTTCAACTGCACATTCTTTACATTCTGATCTTATCAGGATAGCTTCCTGATTACTTCCATTAAAATAAGTAATCCCTTGTTCTCTTCTCTGTCACTTCATCCTTCATGTGTACTGTGCATGGCCAGCTGGAGAGGATGCTTCAAGTAGTGGTGGACTGTTTCTCAAACTGACATAGAAGAGCAGACTTGTGAATTTTTTCCAAATCCCCAGACGGTGCCCTCCACTGAGATTGCTGTTGATCAGGTGGAGCTCTTTTCCATCTGGGCTACAAACATACACATATACGCAGAGGAAGGATTATTAATAATGCAACAGTGACTGTGATGAACCATGATAGGTGGTGACAGAAAGTGAGAGATGAATACATTCAAATCAGCGTGCTTGGCAGGTATATGAAATATTATTGTGTTAGAGAGGGGACCTTTAGCACTCTAATGCCAATACCTCAGGCGAGAGATTCAGCACTGATGCTGTCAGTCAAATTTGATTTTTCCTAAGTTCCTCTCACCCATCACTGTGGTGTAGGAGCTCCTTTTATCAAGCAATATCACTGGTGTATGTCACAGGTGGTCCTTTCCTCTTTCCTACTTTTCTAGTTCCAGGAGAAAGAGAACAAAATTAAAACAGGCAAGTAGAGAAGGAGGAGAGTGGGTGCATCTGTGAGACCTGTGTTACAAAGAGGAGTGCATGACACTACAGGCCGCTTAATAGCTCTAGTCAGATCCGCAGTGCTAAAGCAATTAGCAGATGTGAAAGGCAGGGAGCAGGAGAGATTCCACTGCAAAGAGGATCACCCTCATGTAAGCAAATGCAATAACTTTTTGAGACCATGAAGAGAAAATGTGAGGTGAAGTTTTTCAAACAGTCTGTTGATCAGGCTTCTGCTTTTCTTGATCCTTTAGACAGGAAAGGATGAAAATATTTCTAAATTTGAGCCCTGCCTTCACCATCCAAAAGGTATATTTTATCTCACAGAAAAGCGTAATGTCCTGCTTGTCTTCTTTTTGGGAATGGCTCCCTTTTTTCAGCCTGAAGAAATCAGTGCTGAAAAGAATGGTGTGGTTGACAGGTCCCTTGGAAGTCTGTGAATGTTGAACTCTTCAATGAAGGTCTCACCAAATGATTTGTGGATGAGCCGCATGCAGTTAAACATGTTTGCACATAACGCTTATCAAATAATTCTGAGTTTTGCACGTGCAAAAGTCTTGATGTGTTTGCAGGCATTTCATGATCAGAAGTAAGAGCCTAAAATTTGCCATCTTAAGTTGTTCCTGACAGAATAATCAGCATGCTCTGCTGTGCCCTGTATTTGCACCCTGTTCTGTGCCTGAATTATAGATAGAGGAGATGCTCAATGCAGTTAACCCTTCCCACCTGGGTGTTTTAAGAAGCCAGTTTTCTCATTCTGCACAGTAAGAAATCACAAAAGCAGACTCACTGAAAGATAGTTTGGGTCTGAGAAATTAGGAATGAAACTGGCTCAGATACAGAGGAGACTGGGGGTGACCGAGTTTTTAGGAGGCCATTGTGCTGGTAGTGAGGTTGGGGTTTTGTTACCTGATTTTACACACAGCATTCATACTACACCCAGCTCTGTTCTGAGAAGAGGTGACTTGGCCCGGGCCGGTTTTGTGTGAACCACTGAGCTGTACTGGTTTTTATCCCCAAAGGCTGCATTCAGATGTGTGCAAAGAGAGAAACCAGTGACCTAGGTGAGGTTGGCACTGCTGCTTGTCACAGGCTGAGATACATGGAAACAGCCATATAAAATCCTCTGCAATCCATAAGCCTCTGTTTTTGGGATCTGTGCTTTGTTGACTCTTTAGTCACAGAAAGAAACACTAGCATCTCATGTATGAGCAGATTGGACACTCTGGCCAAAAGCTAGGGCCAGACTGGGCATAAATTGCTGCTGGAGACTGGGAAAGCTGGGTAAGCTGGTCTCCCAAAGTTGCAGCCTGTAAAGTACATCTAGTCCAAAGGTAGGGAAAACTCACTTTTGGACAGATGTGTAAAAAGCACTAAGATTCAGTCAAATAGAGATAAAATCCTAAGGTTGCTACATGAGGGCTTTGTTGTTTTGTAATTGTGAATTCTGCAGGGCCAAAGACTACAAAACTTCTATGTTTCAGCCAAACTTGCTTATGGTATAACTCTTTAAACTGTTGACCAAATCAGACACTAAGTGGACCTATCTGCAGTTAGACTTCGCTGAGAAGTTTAGACAGCAAGGGGGGCTCGCTGAAGCTTGTGACTCAACAGGAGGGACCATAACCTGATTATACTATAATCCACTGTAACAGATGACAAAACTGTTATTTAGATATTGCATTGGCAACATTTAGATACTGTATTAGCAATAAATCTAATCATCATCATCCACATTATCACTGTGTCCTACTTCTTGTGCCTGGCTGAGAGCCTTCTCTCCACTACTCTGCCACAGTGTCTGACTCAAACATGAGAATAGGGCTACAGTGTTTTAATCCCTTTCCCATCACATTTGGGGATTTGGATTACCTGCAGCTCCTGCGCTGCTATGCCTCTTTTGTGGACATATCCTACAATTGAGCTGCACTTGAAATGTTCTCAAATCTTGGCTCAAGAACCACAGGGTGGTTACATCCAATTAAAGGCCAGAAGCAGAGACATGGGGTTAAATGTCTTTGTTAAATGTCTTTGTTAAATGTCTTTGTTGGATGTCTTTGACTACTCTAGCACCTGTACCAGTGCTGGTCAGTAACTATACAACGATCTAGAGTAGCTGCATCTCTGACGGACAGGATGAGACTCCCTGAGAGGGCAGCATCTGTTCCCTGGATTTAATCTGTTTTATTTAAAAAGAGAGGATGACAATCTTTAGGGTTGTTGACTTGGCATATTACAGGGGTCCTATATGCAAATGTAATTATGCATATGAAAATCCCTTGAGAAAAATCCAAATAATTCTTAAATTGGCACACAGAATATACTGTTAGAGGTGGTCAGCCTGCTGACCATTGCATTTCAATTACCTTTACGTTCATTTGGTGCCACTGAAGTGATTTTCACTAATTAGTGCCAACAACCAACAGATACGTTTTTCCTTTTTGTTTTCTCCTCTTCAAAACCGAATTTAGTGCTGATGAGCAGTGGCAAAATGACAACTCTGCAGCCTGCAGGGTTTTGTTCAGCCAGGGAACTAGTCCTAGCATAGTATGAGCAAGGGATGCTTTGCTTAGGAATGGATGCACTGGGGAAGCAGGAATCAGTTAGCTGCATTTCCTTTTTTAGGGGTGTGGTGCATGTTCCCAATGTTGGGGTTGGAGTGGCAGCTTTGTGAATTTTCACAGCCCTCTTCCAACTACATGAGGTACATTTTGACTTTCCTAGTGAAAGGCAAAATTTTGGACTGGAGGGAGTAGGTGGAAGGGGATTCTACACTCGTGCACTGCTCAGGCACTGTTGTCTTGTGCCTGACTGTGGTAATGGAGTGTGCATACAGTGTGCTGTGGAGTGAAGAGAATCTTTTTTCTTAGTTCAGAGGCAGCATTTAATTGAGTTCCTTATATTCCTCTGGCTATCCTATATAGCACATTTCCCGGGGGTGAGGTTGTGGAAATGTTGCAGCCCAGCTAGGAAGGGTCTGTACCTGCCTTCATAAAGGCTGCTCCTTGTGCCTCAGACTGTATTACAGAATCATAGAATCATTGAGATTGGAAACGACCCTTAGGATCATTGAGTTCAACTGTTAACCTAGCACTACCAACTCCACCACTAAACCATGTCCTTGTTATTTGGATGGGAATTGTTGGTGCTGATGTCTCTTTGGTGCACTCTGATGGACCAGGTAGATAAGCCTTCCCCTTGCTAATTCCCCTTGCTAATGGGACTGGTAAAAATCAGGTTGCACAAACCACAAAGCAGCAGGTAGGATAACAGTGGTTTCAGCCACCTGTCATGGATTTGGGCACACGGACACACAGAACTAGGCTATGGTCCCTTCTGTGCTCTTGTAGACAGGGGAAAACAGAGACATCAAGTCTGGACTGTGTTTCTTGGATCACTTGAAGCACAACCAAGCAATATACTGGATGCAGGGTCTTCAGGACAGGCCAAATGGTCCCACGGCAAAAAAGAAACGAAGCGCCAATGCTTTTGTACAGCAGCACTTTCCATCGCCATGAAGTTGCTCAGCACATACTAATGAATGACAAGGGCCAGTTACCTCAGTCACCAGGGATGCCATAAACAGCCTTGCTGCTTGCATCTCATTCTCTTCTTGCCACCCTGCCACCTCTCTCCCTGAAGCCCTAAGAAAGAAGAGGAGGAAGATGGATATTTATGAGCACATCAGGGAGAAACAAGTAGCAGGTGTGCTTGAAGCCATGCTTTTCTTGTGACATTTTGTTATCATAATTATTATTTCAGATGCCTTTGGAGTACAATCAACAGTTGTCTCCCCATGAATGTGCTTAGTAAAAATGTCTCAAATGCATGAGAGAATCCATTTATTGCTTCTGTGTTGCAGGAAGCTGAAATTACTGCTTAAATAACCTCTCAGTTCAAGTGAGGGTAAATCAATGCCGACTGCGGAGAACAAACAGTGCAGATTTTACTCTTGCGACCCAAAGCTGCACACCATCACAATTCATCTGATCTTCTGATCTTGCCAAATGAAAATGGAGGTGAATTATCTGTCTTTTTCCAGCTGGTATCCCTGTGATGTGGACAGGAGATGCATTATTACAATAGTTTAAGAATTTTTTTCTCTTTGGTTGCCTGCTTGTACATTGAAAAGGGAATAGGAAAAACCACGCTGCTGTCCTGTTTAATGTGCTTGTGTATATCGTCTCTTGCTTAAGGTTTCCTCCAATGAATCATTTAAAATCATATTAAGCATCTGCTTTCTCTGTTATATATTTCACATGATTATGGACTGAATATTGCTTTTAGCCTTGCCTAAGCCATCTTCCTGAGTCTGAGGGGTTATGCAGTGGCAAGTGAGGTCAAGTATTTGTCTTCTCAGTTTTCATTGTGGTATATTCAACATGTGCTAGTTGAATATATCACAATCCTGCTGCATTGCTTTGCTCTAACCTTGACAGAAGCAGCGTAAATACATGATTGCTTATATTACATCTTTATGGCCAACAGAGGGCTGGTGCCTATTCAGATTAGTTTTGCCAGAACATGGTAGAAATTGGTCTGGGATGCTGTATTTTCTGGGTGCCAGTCTTCTACAGTCATGTTCATCTCATATTTACCATCTTATGCTCTTTGAGGTCCTTGAATTTTTGAACCACTTGTCCAGCCATGTAACTTGACATATATTTAGCCATGAATTTCACTCTTAGGCTGGAAGTGTCAAGAAAGATTTTTCTCTATTTCTGAAAATATAATGAGTAATAGTAGATTATAGCATTCTTGTGTGTTGGACTCTCACCTTGGTTGTTTTGCCAGTTTGATTCCTACAAGTCCAGAAGGACAGTGAAGAGCATAATGTAGAGGTCAAGCCTTGTGTAGACAAGATGCCTACATGTTCTAGGGATATTCCAGCACTCTGGGGTTGTCTGTGAATAAATCTTGCTTCCAGCTGTTTGCTTTAGCTTCATAAGGTTTCCAGACCTTCATAAGATCCTTCAAAATGCAAAAGAGTCCTTGAAATTGTTGATGGGATGATGAGTTGAGGATGCTCATCATCTTCCTGACAAGGACCTTTTCTAGAAGAGGCATTTTAATTCTACTGCATATTGGTGCAAGAAGTGGAGGGTGAAATTTATGGTCTGTCATGTGCATGAGTGAGATTAGCGGATCTTAATGGTCTCTTCTCTGACTTTAAATTCAATTTCCCATTTATTTTTCATTAAACTTGGGTTGGGGGGATTTTAGTACTCACTTAAGCAAGGGGTTGAAAATGTGGGATATGATCAGGTGGAGAGGGTCTTGGTAAAAACCCTGGAAAAGCTGTTTAATCAGCAAAAAGTTTCTCTGTGTGATCCAGGCACTTGGAGCTCACTTGTTTGTGACTAAAGAAGAGGTCACAGAGAGGGTTCCCACAAGTTGTCTTGTGGAACATACTGTCTCTGATCTCCCCTGCTCTGACAGCAGAGCTACAGAAAATTTACAGAGGAAAATTTACAGGACAGAGAGAGTTTTAACCACCTCCAATTCAATTTAAAGAAAAAAATCACTCTGTGGATACCATCTAGGTACTTAGCGGCCCCCCCCGCCAAGAATCTTGAATTAGTAAAACCTGCCTCGAGGCTGTTGGATGATCTTAATTAAACTAAATTAATTATTTATTCAAATAAAATAAGACATTCCAAGGCTCTCCAGGGAGGCTGTAAGAATAATAATGCCTCTTATTAGAAAAACATGTGAAAACCTCACACAAACTCGGTCCATTTAATTTGTATGGGATCCTGTTTTCTTAAACTCTTCAAGATTCAAAATAATGAATTTTCATTTGTGTATGGTAGGACTCCTCCACCCCTCTCTTACCATCACCTTCTTCCTATTTTGTGCTGTGGAACTGCAAATACTAGGCAGACATCTCTTTTCCTGAGAAGCTTTTGGCAGACTTTACACAAACTTTTAAGATCATTTATACAGACTTGAAACCAGCAATGCCAAGAAGATATTTCTTTTCCATGACACACTGTGAGTGATTCTTGCGTAAAATTGCCAAGCACTTGACAAAGTCATAATCACTAACTAATGATCCATAATGCAATTGCTGTAATTAGTAGCATTATTGATATTACCTTACCAGAGTAATTGGACTCACTTAACCTTTGTTTGTAGCAAGAGAAATTGGGATATTGATGCTGACAAGGACTGATGTCAAGTGGACAATAAACAGTCTGTACAGCAGTTATTTGCTGACATGCCTGCAGCTTGGTCTCTGCTACTTACCACAGCTGTCTGATTGGTTTGGAGCTGCAAGAAATTGGGGCAGCGGAGAGTCCTTCTTCCACTGGATTCTACCCAAACCTGTCAAGGCTGTGCCTTGACTGAAAGGTTAGGTGTGGTTCAAGTCCCACGACCTGTGGATTAAGCCTAGTGTGTGCATATTCTTCATAGGAATAGTCAGCTGGAGGTATCTGCTGGTGGGCAGAGCTGGAGTGTGCTTGGCTCTCTCCAGGGAGGTGAGTGGGGCAATGCATCCCTGCAGTGGCCTGGACCTAGAGGTACACCTTCAGGGAATGGCAGGGTGCTCCACATGCTGTGCCATCTTGGGTGCTCTGCCAAAAGCTGGAGAGCCCTCTGGTGAGGCTTGTTTTTCCCCCAGCGAGGAAATGAACCGAAACCAACCACACATCAGATGGCAACAGCTCTAGCTGCTAAGAGGCTGGGCTGGATTCAGCGTGTTGTCATGGAGGAAAGGGCTGGCTCAGATTTCACTGTGAAAACAGCAGCCAGAAAGAGGGGTTTACTCAGACAGGTTGGCTCCACTGAGGGGGTGGAATGACAGATGACAGATGATGGCCATGTGGCACAAGGAGCAAGCTACTTTGAGCTGAAGTCCTGTAGTAAAGCCTTCAGGGAAATCAACATCTTTCTCTTTTTAATGACTGCGATATATTATATTGTCCTCCCCCTATTTGTTTGAATAGGAAACATCCACCAAACCTGTCCATCTGTGCACAGGCTGTCCTCTCTGAAGGCTGGTGATGAGGATAAACACCACCTCTCTTCCCACTGCCCATTGCAGGCAGGCTGAATAATCATGATGTTCCTCTTGGCTTTGTACCTGTACAATTCATGGCTTGAATAATACTTATATTGTCTGGAGAAAGAAACCATGTCTTATGGGACTCCTACCCTCCAGCTGGAGCCCCATTTTGAAGGGTGCAGCAGGGAGAAAGGGCAGAAGCTTTGAGAGGGGTTGCTGTGGAGAGGTGCCTTTCACCTCAGCAAAGCCGTCCCTCCCACCAGCTCACCCCAGGGCATTGTAAGGAGCTCCCAAGCTGCACGGCTGCATCCAGTCTCACAGAGCCTCACAGGGCTGGGTGAGGGCCAGCCTGATGGCTCTGTCTTCCTTGTTGGGCCAGCTACCTTGGTGCCATTCCAAAGTTATCTCCTAATTAACCTTGACACAAGCCTTAGCTTTCCAAAAGTCTGCTGGACCTCTGAAAAATTCAATTTTTGTTCTGATGAGATGTATTCAGATGAATTTCAGCTTGTCAGGGCCAACAACCAATCTCAGTCCCTTAAGTGTACAGGTGGATGCTTAACTGTACTTGTCCTCTTCATCATAGGGAAAACCTGCTACGTGCCAAAAAAATTAATTTGCTCATCTTTATAAAACGTACTTATGAAAAAAATCTACAAAAGGGAAATTAGATTGAAAACTGACTCCAGGCACCACTTAGTAAGAATTATTTCATGCCAGTATGTGTTAAATTCAATATCTATTCCATTCATGCAGTGTAGTTTATTAAAATGAACAGCATCTCAAATATGCATTTCTGCATTCAGTTACCTCAGCCTAGTCTTGATGGATCTATTACTGCTGAAGGATACAAATTTCTGTCAACTGTGAGAGAGTTTGTGAACATTTGATGGTGAAAAAAAAAGGGGAAAGTTGGAGGCATGAAGTGCCTCAGCCTAAAAATAGCAGTGAGAACTAAGCAGCAGGAGACCAACAGCAGAGCAATATATAGTTTGTCTGGGGCCTTTCCAGTGACAGAGCCTGACTGCCACATCACTGCTAACAGATAGTTTATTGTGAGCATTTTCCACTGATAGGGAGGCATTTTCCTGGGGCTGTCTCAGGAGGTGCTGGAGCTGAGGTGCTCTCAGCAGCCTCCAAAAACATCCTATATCATGAGGGCTTGGTTTTGTTTGAGCCTCCTCAAACAGCCTGGTGAAGTTCCCTCCAACCCCAACCATGTCTTTATACCACCAGCCCTGTACCAGCTCTGCCCCCGGGACCCTTCTGTTAGCAGGCACCTTTCCACCCCCATCCCCAACAGCACCTCTGGCCAGGTCTGCTCCTCCCCTCCAAAAATGAGGCTGTCCCCACTTCTCATCCTGACCTCTGGGTGCCTGTCCAGCACCAGGCAGCTGCGCACCCAGCTTTTTGTTTCTCACACCAGTGGGCTGCTTAAAATGTCCCAGTGACTAAATTGAATGTGTAATGGACTCCCAAGGGGCAGCTGTCATAAAAATCTGCAGCAGTAAACATAGTCCAGAGAGTCTGAGAAAGCAAATGAAGAATAGCTAGGTATGTTGGCATATTTAAATGGGCCATCTTGGCTTCTCTATCTGCATACATTTCACTTTTCTAAATTTCTTGCCTCCACCTCAGATGTTTTGCTATATTTAGCTTGATAACTAGCTGCATTTCCAGTAACCTTGCAAAGCATTTTGAGTTAAATGAATATGGAAGATCCTACCAGAAATAGTATGATGTTATCTTGTGTTACATACAGGCTTATTTTTCTGCCATTTTCCTTCCTGAGGTAAAAAAGCTTAAAACACATATGTGCCTGGTGGTTTTAGAGTGCAGCCCCAGGGCTAATTACATGTGTGAGCTAAGTACTTCCATTAGCTTTAAAAAGAGGAGAAACATGAGGCTGAAGGAGGAAGAGACTTGCTAAAAAAGTCAGCAGAGGGTCCATGGCAAAGCAGAGGTTGGAAACATGGAAGCTGGTGTGTGTTAAGTCTGATAAATCAAAGCTCTCATTAGTACTATATGCCTGCACTGACTCACATGATTAGAGATTTTGCATCCACCCTTTCTGGTGCACGCTGAAGCCCTGACTTCAGAAAATCGAGTGCTTTGCCCTGGGTAATAAAAAGAGATGTACTCCAAACTGTTAGCCCTCATTGGAAAAGTAGTGCAGGGACTGTGCTGGGGGTGTGCTGTTACAGCTGGGTTGTGGTACCCGACATCTGTTGCACTGGTCAGCTGCAGCCAGGGATGCGCTGTGTGCTGGAACACACCTCTGTGAAATGACTCACTGAGACAGCTGGAGCTTTAGCCCCATAAGTTCCACAAAATGCTGGGCAAGGACACAAATCAGTGGGTCAGTCCAGCACCAGAGATGTCTTTAAAAGGAATCCATTTTTGTCAGGGTTAAATCATCCCAATCAGAGGCAGCCATTTGGAGCCTGGCTTTGTCATACAAGACTAATTGACAAACCTCTGCACTACAATATTATCCCTGTCACCCCGCTGAAACACAATAGTAACACTGGCTTCTATAAATCACCCTGATCTTAAAAAGGAGAGTTAAATGAGCATTGCATTATAAACCACAAAGCACATTCATCACTCTGCTACCAACCATAAATATGACAAGTACATCTATCAATTCAGCACCTTTCTTTCAGGTTTGCGTACATGGACATTAGTAACTTAATGGCTCCAGAAAGCTTTCCCTTCCTAAATACACTGTGGAGTCTAGTCTTTCATTTACTGCCGTTACTAGATGTGGAGCTCAACTGTCTATAGCCATATTGCTGTGCTGGGAGCTCCTGCAAGGGAAAAATCCACCTCTTTGGAGGGTGCACCTAGAGTAACTCTCTTGGAAAGAGTTACTCATGCTACTACACTGCTAGTGCTTTGACTGTACAAACTGTGGCAAGAGAAGGATGCGAGTCTACTATAGCCATCGAGCTACGCAAACTAGAGAATAGTCTAATGGAAAAAGGATAAACAGATCTAGAGATAAGTTTTCAATGATTTGCTGTCAGACTGTAAAGATTTATTGAGTGGGTACTCTGTGTCTCCTGTAATATCATGTTTTCATTAAAACAGCTTGGTGGATGGCCTAGGGAATTTTTAAATCTATCAGATGAGGGTGAGCTGGAAAGAGCTCTACACACATCTGGAAGGCAGGATTTGAAATGGCTAATGGGACTCTGAAAAATAGTATATGGTTCAAGGAGGAAAACCATCAGTCGGAAGATTGCTGGATCCTCTTCTGGACGCACTGTCACCACACTTGAAGATTTGAGTTCTGAGCCAACTGGTGACATACAGTGGAAAACATAATGCAGGAGGAAAAGTGAAAGAACTAGGCTTAAATGAGAGAAGAGATGATTGAAGGCAGAGATGACAATGGTTTCTAAATGCACAAAAAGCCATAGTACAGAGAACAGGAATACATATTTTTTTTCCTGCCTGCTTTAGTGAGGGAAAGAAATAATGGCCTTACATTGTAGAAAGAGAGGTTTAGGTTTGGCATGAGGACAAAACTTCCTGACAGCAACGGCAGAAAAAGCAGTGGAGTAGGTTGCCTAGAAAGGCAGTGACATCATTGTGGGAGGCTTTTAAGAGCATACTAGGCACAGCAGACAGTGCCTTGTGGAAATGGGGTGAACAAAACATTGTTTGAGCCCTTCCATCCCTGTTTTCAAATTCTATGTTTGACTAGCACTAGAGCTGTTAATCCTGTTTGCTCTACAGGATGTAACAATCAATGCTCTGTCTGCCCATTTTGCCATGTGCAGTTAGATTTTAGAGGAAGCAGACTTAGCAGTTTCCCACTTGCATCTTTTCTACCTCCTGCTGAAGAATGGGTCCAGATGAGTCATCACATCTTCCTTCACTTCTCTTGATCCTTTGGAGTGAACAAAAATGGAGCCCAGCCCGACCTTGCTACTCTGAGGGTAACAGATGGACTTCAGAAGCAGCACAAGTGCAAAATCTCATGGAGGCATTGCTACTAGAGCACTGAGCACACCCAGAAACAGCTTTTAAAAGTCAAATCTCGGGCACTGCTTTTGGATAGAGCAGCTGACAGCATAAAGACTGGCTGTAAAATATCTAATCCTCCAAAGAGAGTAAAGCTAACAAATGTTATGCTAAGCCCAGCGGACAAGGATCCTGCCACAGCTAGATTCTGGGGGAAGGGATTGGTAACTTGGGATGTGTGGAAGTGTCACTAGAAGAGTTTTGAGAGAAAATGTCAAGACTTCCTATCTTACTTGCTGCCTGTGGTTGTGAGGGTCTGTGCCTGATGCTGTGAGGCTGACAGTGTTCTTCCAGATCATCAGGTCTGAGACCCTATGACACTGGTGCTGACCCCCAGGTCCCCTTCTGTTGTCTGGAGGGGATATTGCTCCCTTTCTGTCCCAGCAGCCCACTCCCACTTGCATCCAGCCTCTGTAACACAGACCACCAGTGCAGCTGTAGCTCCCACAATATGATGTCACTGTCCTGTGGACTGGCTTAGCCAGCAGCAGGATAGCACCTTCATGGGCCTGGCCGGGAAGGGGAGAAGAGTGGGGTCAATCCTCTCTGCCTAGGTCCCGCACCCTGCATTAAATGGGACATTTTGGTGAGTTTTTTCACCTCACCCATAAAATATCTTTTGTAGCCAGCCTGGAAAAAACAAACAAAGAAACAAACAAAACCCAGCAGCTTTCTTTCCTCCTCTCTTCCCTCCCCAAACCGCGTCCATAAGCAGATGCCTGGAGAAGAATAAGTGCAGGGCAAATGTATGTGCTGCTCCTTCTAATAAACATCACTTGTTAAATGATTTAGGCCAAGTCAATACACAGAAATCACAGCAATTGAATTAAGTGGGTGCTGAGGAAGCTGTGGGTTTATTCTTTTTCATTCAGTGTTGCTCCTGAAGCCCAGGAAAATTTTTTAGGGCAAACCACAGGTGGTCATTTCAACCCAAGCTGAGGGCGGTGGTGCAGATGAGAAGTTGGTGATCTTCTGGAGTGGAGCTGATTCCAGGGACAGACAGGACCTTGCTGCTGAGCCGAGAGTATTTGAGTGCGTCTGGAACCTGTGAGAAGGGTGTTATTTGTATGTTTCTTGGCCTGATGCTCTTGCTCGTATGCTGCCCCTTTACCCTCCTCGAAGACAACTAGCTATGAAAGGGCTTTTGGTGCGTGTGCTTCACTTGCATGTGTGCAGCTTTTAAGCAGGTTAACTCATGCATGGACTGTAAACTACCAAGAGCTTTAGGGATAGTGAACTTGCCTAATTAGATCTTTGTCACTCTTTAAAGCAAATCATGCCAAAGACACATTCAGCATGTTAAGCCAAACACTCTGAATGTTTAAAATACAAGAATTTAAGATTTCTCTCCAAGCTTAATCACAATCCTTCACACCAGTCCATGATGGTGCACTCATTGATTATGTGATCACATGCTATTTTTTTCCAGATGCCCTCGTGCATCATTTCTCATGACTAAGTTTAGTAACCAGCTGTTAGCAAGCTACAAAGGAAGACATAGATGGGAAAAGTTGATATTCAAGTGGTTTTAATAGGCCAAATCTGGGCAGGTGCAACTGGGCACAGCAAATTCTGCTGCTGGAACTTTGCTCCTGCAATATTTCCAATCTGTGATGTACAGTACAGAGCTAAAAAGGCTCTTACAAGCCCCATGGAGGCTTTTTAACAGTGGAGAGGAATAGGAAACTTAAATAAGGAGGTTGTGGGGAGAGGTAGTTGAAATGGCTACAAGGATTTGGGGAAAGAAAAAGGAGTGTCATGCAGTTGCTGTTCTTTCCTATGACCAGGAGTAGCATGTTGCATCAGGCAGTACTTAAAGAGGAAGAGAGAGACTAAATCCTTCTCAGAGGTGTAACACTTTGCATTAGGCTCAATATGAAAACATTGCCTCAAAACGAATCTGAACATAAGTGAAGTTAACCACTATAGCCAAAGTTTATGGCTAGCGCACAGCTCATGGCTAAATAATGATACCAAAGCATATTCTTTTTGTTTTAAACAAGGTCCAAATAACTATGGAGGTCTGTTTTGAGGAAAAATTGACCAAGCTTAGCATATCTTAATTAGCTTCCATCTTCCCAAAGGAAAAAAAAATTAAATGAGATGGTATACTTCTTAATTCAACATGCCAGAAAAGACCATCTTTGAATGCCTGATCTGTTATAGATGCGTCACTTTTTAACATAACTCAGCCTGGCTTAACACATTTTGACAGGCTATCATAACCTGCTGTGGCATGTTAAGAAGAAATAGTCATCCTTTTGGATGGGGCTTTAGATCAAATAATATTGATATCGAAAAAAACTGGGGAAAAAAACCCCACCCTTACAAGTGGATTGTAGGAATGAGGTATATTAGATCAGCTATTTGTCAGATGGTGTAATCTGATGGTCCCAATGGTCAATGACGTGTTTTTCAGTAGTGGTGAAGCTCCTGTCAGTATTCAGTTGTTAGTGTTCCTGAAGTGTGAGAGGTGAGGATGCTTAAATAATTAAACTAGATAAAATCTAGCCACTTTCAAAACTCCACACAACTATTTCTTTGCTTTGTGTTGCTGTAATAGGTATTTCATAGCGAGCGTGGAATGATCAGGTGTTTGGATGGCCACAAAGTTGTGGAATTAACAGTCATAGAGGTCTCATCTGGCTTCAGCCATCCAAAGATTGTGCCTGTGGTGAGTATTTGGTGGTTGATATACATGAGGTTGGCAGTCTCAGTCCAAGTCACAGTGGTGGCCAAGTGTCCACAGCAGAGCAATGAACCCTTGGAGGAGCACTGAATTTGGGGTGTCAAGGTTTTGGCTGCAGATCTTCCTAAGCTGGCAGTGAGAAAGCTTGGTAGTTACCTGTGCTGCTTTCACTACCTGCAAAGAACTGCGTTGTTCCTGCACTTCTTATAGTGGATTGTGACCAGATGGGGACAGAAAGATCCAGTATCACCACTAGAACAAGTCCCAGGAGATGCTTAGTGGTCAGGAGCAGGCAAGATGGGAGGGTTCCCTCAGAGAGTGCTTTCCTTTTGTCTCTTTTTAGAACTCAGCAGAGGGATTGAGTTTTCCAAGGGATGCCACCTAGGCGAGGTCCTCCAGCCTCAGCTGGGCTGGAAATATTTTTAGAATTTTTGTTGTACCCTTGAGGAAAAGAGCAGCATGAGTTCTTTGGCCTTCTATGGTACAAATCGTAAGGCTACATGGAGGCCTTCATCATGATGTTGTGAAATAGGCTATCCCCAATTTATAACTAGGACATCCAAGGCAGAAGGCAAGTCAGGTGGCATGGCCAAGGGTCCCTGGGAAGCTGGTGGTGGGATTTTGAGGCAAGGAAGTCATCCTCACATCTCATACGATGCAGATAAAGGCTCGTTAGTCATTAACTGGAGCTTATCGGAGCAGATGGCACTGCTCCATCTTCTTCACCAGGAGCCTGCTGCAAAGCCAGCAGTGACATTGGAAAGGTTCCTACTTGCATGATGGGCTCTCGGCCAGTTCTCTTTGCTCCTCCGCCAAACGTTAGGGTTTTTTTGCAGTTTTCGATTTCCTCTCTCTTCAGTTACCCCCATCAAGGGCTTGGCTGAATACAGCAATAAGGAAGCAAGGAGGGTCAAGTTTATAAATGACTGTGGGAAGTTTGGTTTCCATGGCTGCCAGCAATTACTGTGCAGGCTCAGATGAGTGGAGATTACAGCCCAGGGCTGCTATTTTGCGCGCTGGCAAGACACAATAACAAATGACAAACTTAATTCACTGCTGCAGCAGGGAGGAGGCATCTCACTCTGTGAACCTGGGGCTTATCTTACAGGAGAAGCAGCTCTAAGTGGATTTCTCCTTTTTTTTCTGGCTGTGCTGATGCCAGCTAATGCATATTCTTCAGTCAGTAGCATCATTTCACCTCAGAGATCTTAAGTCTATTAGTCAGCCACCCTTTCTATTTCTGGACCTGGGAAATGTTAAGCAAATAAGAAAATTCAGCCCCCCGAGTGGGCTTAGAATTCAGCCTTATTTTTAAATTTTTTTTCCCCAAAGTATCTGATGAGCTTTTTTCTAATTGAAATACAAAGTGAATAGTTGCTTGGCCAAGATGCAGGGTGGCAGCTTGCATTCCACAGGGGCTGGGAGTTCATCTCTCTCCAGAACATTTCCACATGCTGCCTACCATCAATACAAATGCCAGGGACTTTATTTATAAGATTACATGTCCACTTGTATGGAGCCATTTATTACTGTTAGCAATCAATTAATAATACACAGCCATCTGTACTAGCTCAACTTGGTATCGTGGCTTAGACCACAGTAAAGGGTATGCACTTGGGCAGTGCAAGGTGTGCATTAGTATTCCCAGCAGGAAGATTTCAAGAGAGCATCTCCGGCAAGTTTGAGTCTTTCCTGGTGCCTCTGAAGCAAAGGAAGCCATCTGGGGCAAAAAAGAAACTTTGCAGTCTGCTCAGTGCTGAGCAGACACAGTAATAGAATGTACAGCTATAGAGTGAGCTGGCACTGAGGCAGTGCATTTCAGCTGTTATCTTAGTTGTTGCTGCAATGTCCTGGCAAGCAGACAAGTAATGTTCCTTACTTACAGGTATAGGAGATAAATACTGGGAGTAGAGTTATGCATCAATGACCAGCTTCAGAGCAGATATCACTCAGCAAGTAGCTACTCCACTGAAATCAATGGTACTTTTGCTATTGATGCTTTCCTCTCTGTTGGATGCCAAAAGAGCAGTTTGGCTCTTGCAGTCATGCCTTGAAAGGCAGGTTTGAAAATCCCAAGAATGTTATCCTGGATCTTCTCTGGAGCATCTCCACTCCATCAAACTGTTTCTTGAGCTGAGCAGTCTGGGTTTCTGGTGTGGTTGCACCAGCTTCAAAGAAAAGATGAAATTATCTCCTTATTGCTCTCAGAGGGGCCCTGATCAGGTATTTTATCAGACCTTTTGGTGATAGCATTACACTGGATATTTGTGCTTGACTAATTGGGGTTCATAACTCATTTTTGAAGACATTCCTATCTGTTACCTGAACTGTAGGTGTCATCTACATTTTCTGTTCTTAGATATGTTTATGTCACATATGACTGAACTGAAACGTGTATAGTTCTAGAGTATTTGTTGCTCCAAAATTACCAAGAAATTTCAAAATTGTTTGTATTGGTGACATCTCCTCACAATTTTGTACCCTACCAATCTTAGTATGATAGATTTTAGTTACAGATTTGAGTAGATCACAGGTATGAATGTAAAATACCATCATGCCAGCCACCTCATGCTGTGGGACCCAGCCCATAAGACAATTGCATGATGACAGCTTTCTGATTTCAATCATATTTTCAGAGTCGTCAGTCACTTTAATCCATTTACTACATACTCTGCTGGCTTTGTATTGTTCCAGGATTTAAATCCAGCTAGTGTGTAGTACCAAGTTGAATGCTTTGGAAAATCTTAATTTTTTTTTTCATCAACACCCTTGACTTCATCAAGTAAACTTGCAATCAAGGCAAAGAAAGATATTAAGTTCATTTGACAGGGTGTGTTTTCCATAAACCCCTGCTGATGGGCATGAATTATATCCCCCCTATTAGCTGCTCCATTATTTTACCTGGGATCGATGTCAGCTTGACAGGCCTATAATTACCTGGGTCGTCTCCTTTACCCTTTTAAAATATTAGCTCAACACAAGATTTCTGTCAGTCTTGTGGAAATTCCCTGCTGCTCCGTGAGTTATGGAAAATTACCCTTTGTAGTAGAGAGCTGTAGCCAAAGCAGCACAGGACAAGGCTGTCTTCTCTCACTCCCCATCACCTGCCATACTTAAAAGGTGTCCCCCAGCCTCGCTGCTATCATTACACGTAGGCAAGAAAGTTGGACTTTGACCACTTGCCCTGTTTTCATGAGCACAGGACCCACTTTCCGCCCAGCACCACTACATGATGCCTTTCTTCTGCTCCATACCATGGTCCTGGTTTTCACAGCATGGACTTTCAGGAGCAGAGCTGGGGCCTCTGGCAGAGCCATGCCCCTGGGGAGCACATCCCAGCTGTGGGTGGCAAAAACTAAGGACATCCCAATTGTGTGGCTGGGCTGCTGGGCCACTGGGCTGCTGGGACCCAAGAGGTGATGGTGTGTCTGTCTGCCAGCTCTGCCTTCTGCCTGGGGAGAACAAATGGCTCCTCTTTCTACGCTGAGCCTCCTGGCAGGCAAAATAGGGTTGGCTCTTTCTTGGCAGGGAGCTTTGTGGTCTGTACATGAGAGGAGGTAAACATGAATACATTCTTTGTCTTCTTTTTTCTTTTTGTTTTCCCTTCTTTTCCTCCACCTTCTCCACAATCTCTTTTCTGCTTCTGCCTGCTTCTTAACCCTCGTCTTTGTCTAGGTTTCTGCTGCTGTTATCATATCCAGGCAGGGTCTGTATAAAACAAATGCATATGCACGTAAGCACAAGAATCCACAGCCTATTGGACCACATGATGAGTGCTGTGTCTTTCATGCTCTGGAGCTGTTCTTGTGTATGTAGGCTGCAATTTTAACTGATGTCAAGGTCCCCTGGTGAGAGACAGATATCTTTTAATATATAACTAAAAATTGGCATGAATAGCTATAACTTCTGTAAGGAGGTAAGCAGACGTGCAGGGAAGAGTTCATAATCAATAATATCAAAAACATCATAGGGCAAATACACAAACTCCTGCTCTCTCCATTTATGTGAGCACATAGATCAGTCAGCATATACACATAGAGCAAGAAGGTACTGAAAAGGAGCATCCATGTCAAACTAGGCTAGATGTTACACAGAGTTTAATAGCTGATTCTTTTTTAGGTGTATGTTTCAGCAGTGTACCATCCCATCCCAAAGCCAAGACATTTTTATAGCAAGGTTCTCACAGATTCCTTATGCTAACATCCTTCAACTTTTTCTCTGACCTTCTGAGAAAAAACAGATCTAGAATTCACAGAAAAAATCTCAAGCATTACTGGCTTTTGCTTCCAAAAGTAATTGGAGTTGGGCAGGGAGGAAGGGTAAAAAAAAAGTTGTAGACCAGGAAATTAGAAAGGAAATATGTCAACATAGAATTTTTCCTCATGGGCTATTGACAAGGGACATGGCCAGTACAGTAGTAGCGAGCGATCATCCTGTCAGGCCACTGAGATGGAAGAGACACAGAGAACTCACTCAAATTTATGAGGACCCATGTAAGATGCTAAGCACGACTTGCATTTGGATATTAGTTTGCAGGGAAGTGATGTTTCTCTTCCCAACACAGGCCCCATAGAATAGTAATAAGGAAACGTTAAGGACTGGAACCAGCTCAGGGTTATTTTATTAGTGTATGTGGTTATCAGGCAAAGCCTAGCACTGGGGATCCTGTTACACACCACTGCTTCCCAGTCATTACTCCAAGCTTATGAGAAGAGCACATTTCCCTCCTGGGGGACTCCAGATAATTGTTGATTTGGAGGGTGAAGATGACTGGCAATGCTGAACCACTCACACACACACAAAATGTCAGACTTCACTTCCCATGTTTTAATGTAGATGCTTGAAGAAGAGACTGAGTCATTGATTTCCCTCTCCAGGATGAATCCTAAAGAACAGGTAGGCACTGACACACAATTTGTTTCTCTGTCGTTCTGATAGCAAATAAATGAAGCAGCACTGAGAGTAGTGCTGAAGCCACTCATTGACCGTGAAGCACCCACCCTGGCACACGGTGGTGTGTGCATTAGGATAATGACACAGTACACCCCAGAGAAGGTGGTATTGTGGGATTAACTCTTACTTGCTTGCAGGAAAATAAGCCTGAGCTGAAACTGGAGTCTCTTGGTAATTTCACTCCCAGTCTGAACTGAGGGCATTGGTATTTAATGAAGACATCAGAAGGTAGCAAAGTCTTAAGACTTGGCACACCTGACACACCTGACACACCTGACACACCTGACACACCTGTCCTTATTAGCATTGCTTGGAGAGGAAGTAACCACACTTAAAGCTCAACCTAAAATTTGTTGAACTTATATGTAGCTCCCCATGTAAAGCAGACTCCAGGAAAATTTCTGTAGGTGCAGAGATAGATGACAAGGCTGAAATACTTTATCCGTGCAAAATCCAGGAGCACAGGCAAGTGAGTTCGTGTAGCTCAGGGACTTTGTGGAGGTCAATTGGGACAAGAAATTTTATTTCCTTTCTGGACTGAGCAAGGAACACCTGAGTCCAGTCTGTTATGGCAGCTCAGCTGATGAGTAATAATTTCATTTTTGGTGGCTGCTCTGCCACAGATGTACTGCAGATATACTGCTCATCCCAGCACTGCTTTAAAGGAGTGGGAATCAGGATACGCAAAAGAAAGAAGGGAAGAAGGAGATTTTGTTTGCACCTGCACTCCCTGCAGGCAGTGGGGTACTGGCTTATCAGTGGTTCTTCACTGGAGAAGGAGCAGGCTTTTGCCTTTTGAGATTAGATGAGCACTGCTCAGTCCAAAGGAAATTATCTGATTTTGAGAATTTCAGAGAAGTAAGCCATGTCCTTCTATGGTATTGCTCCATTCCCTATATTTAACCTCCACTTATGGGCATCAAAGCAGCAGTGGCCTTTTTCTGTCACTAGCACATCTCAGCATGTCCAGGGACTACTTTGGCCCTCAATGAAAGGGAAATCAGCAATAAGCACTCTCCAGGCAGGCCCCAGGAAACTCGCATGCTGCCAAGGCTACTGGTGTCCAAAACAGCCAAAGTCTGCTTGCTACCCAGTGGTCTCTGCAGCACAGACATCTCCAGAAGGATAAGGCCCATCTTGCCCATGGCAATTTTATGTCAGGGACTCCTTTAGGTCAGGATTAACTCCTGTTGGAGTAATATCCACATATGCTGCAGTATCTACATGCATGACTGTGTATAACCCTAATTGTGCGAGTGGTTCTTGTAAAATGCACAGGCAAGGGCCAGTCCTTCATTTCTCAGGTCCAGTGCAGGCCCTTTAACACTTGCAGCATGTGTTCAAAACATGAAGTCCAGCAAGATATTCACTTCTACAACCATGGCTGACAATGTAGTTCTGCATGTTGAGGTTTGCAGAGCCCTGGAGTTCTTGCTGCCCCACAGTGGAAGTGCAGGAGTGATTCCTGCTGGTCCATCACAGTGACCTGGTAATGACAGGGCAAGGAGGGAGGAAAGATTCTCACTACCCTAAAGCAAACAGCATAGAAAGACTGAAAAATTGTGAAAAATCATTTGACAGCTTGTCTTTAATTACAGAGCATCAGCCCTGTGCATTGACCTGGACTAAACAGAGTGGTCCCTCTGGGGTACAAATGTCTCTTGCTCTCCGTGCTGTTTGTCTGGGAGCTGGAAGGGATGTCAGTAAGTCACCAGAAAATACCATGTTCTCGCAGACCCTGAGGTGCCTTAATTTTCATAATAATATTGTTTTCTTCTTAATTATTAATAGTCTTCCTAGATGAAAATAGTCTTTAAAAATGTATTAAGCAGAGATGTTCTGCCACGAAAGAAAGAAAAATATAAAATTTTGTCTTGTAGCTGCCTGAAGGCTTTATCCCAAAGAAAGATGTTTGAAGGAGAAAGAATAACCTAACAAATAAGGCATTGGATAGAGACTTCAGGAGCCTCACTGCTCTTCTTGACTGTGCCATGGTTGTCCACTGTCACCTCTGCTCCCTTGCTGCCTAACTGTGGTGCAGAACAAGATGTATTTCCCTGGTGTGTGCTTTCTTTTGAAGCTTTAATTTTCTTGCTTCTGACTGCAGAGGAGACAGTAGTCCAGGGGATTGGTGTCATATGGGGAATTTAACTTCTGTTGCAATACATATAGTAATGTAAAGGAGCATTGATGATGATAGAGAGAGGGTCTGGAAAACAGATGTAACTGCATTTGGGGAGAGGTGGGTTGTTTCTAGACATTTTTCAGGTGATGATGGCTGTTACCAGTCTCTAAGACAATGTTCCAATGCTGTCATAAAAATAAAACTAAGCTCTAAAGGTGAAAAAAACCCAAACCAAATGTCTCTTGGCTGTGGTCTCAGACCAGCTCAGGTATGCTCTAAGAAAGAGGATACCTGACTGCAGCCCTCTCCTTTATTATCCCCTACAAGTCCTTTAATGCTAAGATCCATGTGAACCATCAAAGAGCCAGCACAAAGATTATCCTTAAGGGAATTCTGTGCTGGTATTATTATTTATACTAGCCCAGTAACATGGTAGATAGCTCTCAGACTCCCCATAGAATACTGTCTGCAGGGTTCAGGAAGGGAAAGCAAGGCAAATAGCTTAAGCAATTTATCCCAGAAAGCACATGGGCCAGGAGCAGAGCGGGAGCAGCACTTGGATGGTCCTGTGTGTGTGCACTCCTCTGCACTGGCTGTTTAGCAATGCAGTTTGTCCCCTTAAGGGGATCAGAATCCCCCGCTAGGATTGTTTAAACCTGGCAAAACTCATCTATTCCAAATGACTACCCAAAGTAATCATTTACATGCAACCGAGTATTGTCTCAGAAGTAATTTACTACTGATTACTTCTCTAATGTGCATGCTAGTCGTATGCAGCTGCACAGCATTACATGATAATCAGCCCTACCCTTCCGAGGGGAAAGCTAACTAGCTCGACACAATCCAGACCCTCTTGCCAGCGAGAAATAATCTGATTATTCTGTAAGATTATTGTTTTTCCTTTGCAGAAAGTTCTGATCCTTCTGTTACATCCAAGGACATCCATCATCCCAGCATGCGTGAAGCAGGCCACTAGGTGGAAGTGTTGGCTGAGCGAGCTAAGGAGATGCAAGCTAAATAAGACAGAAGAAAGTCCTGGGTTCCTGGCTTGCTTTCTGTTTAGGAACATCTGTACTAGCAGCCCAGCCTCACACTTGGTGAAAAGCACCATTGGTGAAGGCACTCTGTCATTTTGATAGTACATTGCTGTTGAATAAAAAAAGAAATAATACAGAAGCTACAACTTAAATTGAGATGGCTAAACACCTGACTGAGGCAGCTCCATAATAGGGAAGCCAATTTTGCAGAGTTCCTGTTGAGTTCAGCAGTTGTGAAAAAATACAGCTGTTCCTTTGAGTGCCTTAAAAATATAAAAGCAACTAACATAACCCCTCGGCTTTAGGGACCAGCCTGTGGCAATCCTGGCCTGCCATGTTCTCCTGGTACCTCCTTATGTCCTATTTTGCTGCAAGTTCAAAATTCTGGGGAAAATGATCTTTTCTCCAATGATCAGACAGGTTTGGCTGGAGAAGGGTTGGCACATTGATCGATCGGAAGAGCTGCAGAGGTGTGATGCCTCCCTGACCCCCCAGCCTTCTTGAGGTAAAGGAGGTGACCGGGGGTGAACTCTGCCTTTGGCAGTGCAAGGAGGATTGGTCACAATAGGGAGGGGGCCGTCCCGTGTGAGTGGTGGGGGCTTGTCCAGGCACAGATGGGGACTTGTCGGCAATGTGGCAGCTTGACTGCTCCCCCCTCAGATGCCAGAAAGTGCTGCTAAACCTAGGTACCACGGTGATTTCTTCCTCTGGGATATCTCTGAGGACGACTAAGTCTTTTTGCTTCTCTTAAAGCGCGAAGGAGAGGGGCAGCGGGAGTTTCTTAACAGAGAGGGAAGATTTACCAGTGGAGGGAGGTGTTCCTGCATGGGAAGCTGCTGCTTTACCTCTGTGTTTACTCTCCCAACAGTTCCCACTTAATTAAAGCGCTCCAGCAACAATAAATACTTTCGGTGTGCGGTCTCGCCATGAGCTGCCTTACACAGCGGGGTTCACAGGGCTGCTGCATTTCTGTGCTCTGCGGTGGCTGCCCGGCACTCGCCATACCCACGGTTTCTCTTCATTGCCTTTTTAGTGTGCCTGAGCATGATGAGCTGGTGCCTAAAGGGGGCATAAGTGAATCTCCAAAGGATGGGGGATTAATTTGGAGAATGTAGTACATCTCAGTGTACATGGGTATGGATACTGCAGTGTGACAGCTCTGTAAATCCTCCCGTGCAACCCACTAAAGTGGAGGACAGGATGCTGAGAGTTAAACAATGGCTTTCTGGCAAGAGGGCATCATTGCACGCCTGAAAGAAGATGGGGATGATGAAAATAAATGAATGCCCTTAGTAGCACTCTTCTTGGAGCTCTGAGGAAGAACTGTAAGTTAAGAAGACAAACTATGCAGTCTCAATCATATGAAACTTAGGAGGACTCATTCAAGTAGGAATTATCAGGTTCCTATGTGGCAGACAGGGAAAACCTCACTGCTTTTTTTGCCTTAAGGGTTGTTGTTTTTGGGTAGCTCTTTCAAAAGAGAGTCTTTCAGGGAACTGGGCTGCCCTTGCCACTGCAATGTCCCAGCCTTCCAGACACTGAAGCTAAACCAGGAGGTCAGGGCATCCAGTTATTGGAGATTGGAGCCTCCAGGCTGCTTCTCAGAGCAGATGAACTGTGCTATTTCGTACAACAGAGAGGTGATGGGTTGGGATGCAGCTAGCCAGCTAATGGTGACACAGCTAGGTAGTATTTTGGATCAGTGCCTTCTTTTTCCCCCTACATGCTTCTGTAAGTCAAAGCAAACTTTAGATTAGCCCCTTCAGTTCTTCAGCCCCCCCTAATGTTAGGAGACACTCCTTAGAACATATTAATATACCCCTTCCCAAAAATTTATTTTCTTCATTCTCTTTGTATTTTTGTAGTATGGCCCTCAGTGGATCTTATAATACATTCATTACTTCTTAGGGGCCACGCATAGCAGCCAATGGCTGGAGGGAGCACAAAAGAAATGCCTGTCTCTCCGTACCATCTTCTGTGCTTCTCCATAGACCATCTGTTGAAGCACAGAAGTGTCAGGTACCAGACTTACTGCTTATCTTGCATGTTGTAAGATGTTGCTCCTGGGACCATCACGGTCTCGTTCATGGCGGCAGAGCAAAGTACCTCTTGTTTTTCCCACTCTGTATGCCTCGGAACCCCCAAGAAAGAAGGTTGCTGGTGCACCACATTGGTGGCCTGCAATACCTCCCTAGCATTGGTTTTATTTTACGTGGTGCTGTAGTCACTGAAAAAGTGATAGCTGCTGCTAGCAGAGCAGCAACTGCTGTAAGCAGGGAACAGCTTCAGGGCACAATGAAAGACATCAACCCTCAGCCTGCCATCCTTCCTTTGCTCTGTTGAGAAGTGCCCTGTCTTGACAAATATGCCACAGTGTGAGCAGAGCTAGTGAAAGATTTGCAAAGCTGAGAGCATGTATCCCTGAATTTGTCCACCCAAACGAGGCTTGTGATGCCCCAGACCTCTATAGAAAAAATTAAATCCCAGCTACTGCAAGCCTCAGATTATTGGCTGAGAGCATATATTCACATGATACCTTTGGAACTGTGGAAATCCTGGAAGTTGAAACAAAGGCAAAGGCATCCCAGCACTGGACACACTAAATAATATGACAGACCATTATGTAATGATCCAGGAAAAAAGGTTCTGCTCCTGTAGTGGCTTTGTCAGAGCATCACCACTGAGGCCTTGTGGATATAGCTTTGGCCCAAAAGGAGGGAAAGGCTCCTGCTAAAGGTGCACTTGTGGCCCAGCCACTGACTTTTTCCAGTTGAAGATCCACCCCAAATGCCTGAGTTTAGTGTGCTTTTTCTGCTCCCCAAAAGCAAAATCCCTTGTTTTCTGAAACAGCAAGATTAATACTTAGGGCTTGCTAACCATTTTACATGTTCAGTGTGCTATACAAATATTAACTAATGAATCTCATCATGACATAATTAAATCTTATTTTACAGTGATTGAATGTTATCTTACACTTTATACAATACTGTAATTACAAAGATAGGGGGAAAAAAGCCTAATAGATCTAAGAGTGAGAACGATTGACAGTTTTATGGTTCCTTTTTTCCTCCTTCCTTGTATACAAGATGACTGGAGAATCCAGCACAGTTTTCTGAAGGCCAGAGGAAATAAGTTCAGAAGATGAGCAGATCCCAAATCCCATGATGGTTGATTTTTTTTTTTTTTTGAGAAGGTCTTTTCAATGCTGTTGTTTTTCCAAGTTCCTGAGAGATCAACACCAGTCTGAGCCTAGTTCAGCCTAACTCTCCCATTTCTCTCTGAAGGAACCAAAACTAAATGCAGGCAGCAAAGAGTACTCCTTCCTCTGATCCTGATCCCCAAGGAGGGCTTGCTTACTAAGGAGAGCATGGGTCCATCCCAGCATACAGCCTCCTTGGCTCCCTGCTCACATTCTAAGCACTGGACAGCCCACTGCCCTCCCTCCAGGACCCACTGTGGGGTACGCACGTCTACAGTACCTGGCCCTGCAGCTGCCATGCTCCTTGGCCTCATAGCAGCCCTGGAAAAGTGGATGCCAGGGTTTTGATGCAGGGAAATGTGGATCAGGGCACTCAGACATCCGAGTTGCTGCTGTGTGGGGTGGCCTGGTGGCAGCCCCCTGCAGCACCCACCCATGAGAGGTGACCAAAGCAGCTTGTGTTTGCAGAGACCCCTCTGCCTGCTGCTCCCCAGGCTGAGGCAAGGGAGCAAGGTGTGAGAGGGGGAGTGAAGATGGTGCATGAGAGGAAAGGATAGACTTTGGGGATCACCCTCTTACAGCCTGCTCCATGTTATGTCCTATCATAAAGTCAACATCTGACTCTGAGGGGTTATGAAACTGCTTTCCAAAGGGAATTTCTTCCTTATCTCTCCTACATTGTTTGCCAGGAATAAAGCTCTTCTGAAGCTCTCTTCTGGACACAAGGATTGCTCTGTTAGCACAGAGCAGGAGGGGGCAAATTGATGTTGCCAAGGCAGAGTATTTGCTCTGAGGTGCCTTGCATGTGAAATATGGGGATGGGCTGCAAACTCATTTCAACAGGGCAGCAAAACTGGGAGTTCCTCGAAGAAAAAGCAGCCCCAAAAGGCCAGTTGGACCAGCTCTGCTTAACACAGGACACAAGAAAGAGAGTACCTGGCTTCAGACAACCATCTGGATAGCCAGAAAACTGCGCTGCTATGTTTCAAGTATCCAGTGCTCCCAGGAGAGCCAGAGGTTTCTGGGATGCTGAGAGTTGGTGTGACTTCCACTTGCCAGAGCTTCTAGAGACTCGTGACTCTGTGCTAGCAGCTGTTTTATGGTGGGCAAAAGGGTCCATCAGCAGACTGGGCATGTGGTAGGCAATGTTAGCCACAAAAGTGAAAGAAGGACACAGGTGGTTGCAGAAGGGCAACAATACTAATTCAATCTATGACAGAAATAATGTTAAGAGGAAAAACTACAGGATGGAAGATAAAGAGGATGCTGAGTGTGATCAAACAGGAGTAGGAGCAACTAGTGGTGAGGAAGTGACCCAAACATTTGCTCTTACAAAACCCAGTCTAAGATCTTGCTGAGAGACAGGTGACAAGTAGCAAACAGGGGAAGCAGGCAGACAAGCCCTGGATGGCTTCCTCCTCTGCAGGATGTGCTGACAGCTGTGGTGAGTGGTGAGCCTTCATCCCTGGGGCACTCCAAGCATGGCTGGTGCAGGCAGCAGGAGACAGTGCCCACTGGATCTATTCCAAAAGCAGAAGAGGTCCAGCTGCATCTCAAAGTCACCTTCAGAGAAAAAGCATGGGAGTAACTTGAAAAGGAGCCTCTGTTAGTGGGGCTGCCCTGATGCTAGGAGCAGATCAAACCCCATTCAGGGCTTGAATATCCCATTGTGCCTTAGGTTTGGTTAGGTTTCCTGCTGTGCTGATGAAGACACAGTGGCAATGCTCCTGGGAGATGTAGAAAGGGGTGTAGGTGCTTGCAGTGCTATCCAAGATGCCAAATCAAGATTTCTCTCTCTCTAGGAACAAAGTCCATGAAATGCTCAGCATTTTAGCATGCCTGTTCTGCAGTGGATTAGTGCTGGCAAAGCTTTTGTTATCCTGTTATCCCTGGCAGGTTGTTGTTTGTTTGTTTGGGTTTTTTTGTTTGTTTGTTTTTTAATTTTTTTTTTAAACCTAAATATCTGAGTTATAATCATTAATATCTGAGTTGGCTTTTGTGTGACCTGATAGCCAAGTGCAAACCTCTTGCACCTCTTGGAGCACCAGAATTGCTTCCATTGCTTTATAGGAGGTGGTGTAGCCATGAGGGACAGTGGGTGTCCCTCACTTAATCACCACTCCACAGTGAAGGTGATAGCAGAGAGGAAACCAGCTGAGGCTGCAGGGGGGAGCAGCTGCAGTTGGTGCCCTGTGAGTTGAGATGTATTCTTACTCTGGCTTTTTGAAACAGATTATATGCATAAATAATAAAATATCTTGCTCTGGGAAAGTGACCAGTGAGCTGCTCCATCTGGCAAAATGTGGGCATCTCTGGGGAATTCGGCAATCCTGAATGGATCTGGCATCTAAAAGACTGGGTCACGCTCAGAGTCACCCACACCCCTTCTGAGGGGAGAGTTGGAGAAAAGGATGAAGAGCAAAGTGCTGTTCTTCTCTGGGGGGCTGGTGCTGGCTAGTAATCTGCTGGACCAGCTTATGAGGGCTGCTTATCTTCTCTCATTTCTCAAGCTTCAGTTTCTAAAGGACTGGCTTCCAGTTGGCAAAGGGAGCTCCAAGCAGCTTTGGTTTCATTGGTAGTCTCTGAGGGTGTCTAAATAGATCCCATGGTGCCACAACAGCTGCCCCCTATTTTTCTCCTGTTAGTCTGGATCCATACTGAGGTCCTGCTAATGGTGTAAGAGGACTGTCCAGTAGAGACTGTCACCATGACCCACGGTGACCTTGTTCTGCGTGCTTCTCTCAGGCAAAGGCCAGCAGATAACCCTTAGGCAAAGAGGTAACCTTTTGTGCAGGGGTCAACTGACACTCTGAGGTCTCTTCCTGGCAGTTTTTAAGCCCTACTGGACCACAGTGGTGTAACTGGAAAAGCATCCCTGTCTTCTGGACCAGGCTTCCAGTGCTGCTCTGGTGGTTGTTCTGCAGCTTGCACGACTGGCTGGGATTGCCACATTACTCCTGGGCTGTACTTCCACCCCTGCCCTGTCAGGCATATCAGACATTGTCCCTGGCACACAGTGGGCTGAGGAGATGCCACCAGGACATTTCTGCTCCTGCTTCCCATGGACCTGTAGGCAGCCCAGGTGGCAGTGCAAACTCCATGGCAGGACATTTTCTGCAGAAGGGGTGCATTGGACATGCTTAATGACACTTTGAGTACCTTTTCCATAGCTTGTAAGCCCCCTCATGTGCCTCCAGTAACTCTGCTAGCCTCTTTGTGTGGCTTCTTATCAACACTGTTGCACGGCAGGGAAGGTGTCTGAGCTCAGGTTGCCACCCAAGTCTTCAAGTACAGGGACAAAAAGAGGGAGGCTATATCCTCTCTCTCACTTGGGATGTGAGATTTCTCCCTGGGTCCCCCTTCTCTCCTCAACAAAAGCTCTGCATGATTATGAAACTGTGACAGCAGACAAAAAAATGTCGACTGAGGGAGAGAAGCATAGTGGGCAGCCACATATTATCACAGTTAATCCCTTGTAGTTTTTCCCCAGTGAGAATTTGTGGCTATCAAATAGTGCTAAAAATTGCCACAGGCTGTGTGTGGGGTGCAGAGGGGGGATCAGTTTGCTTAAGACCAACGTTGTCTCCCCACTAGGGATCATTCTGTAATGCCTGATGAAGGACATGGTAGTAGCTCTGGCATGGATTAGCTGCAACCCCTCTGTTAACCTGTGCTATCCCACAGAGATGATACTGCAATAAATAATCAAGCACATCAGTGCATAAACATGCTGCCTTCGCTCTCCCCAGGTCCTATTCCAGTGGAGCAAGCATTGTGTATTCCACACCAGGCTAATCATGGGGAGGAAATTTGCTGCAGACTGGAATCTCATCAAAGCAAACAACAGCAATCTCAATGAATTGCAGCAACCCAAGTGTCTGCTTTAATCACTCACTCATGTGTTTCCTTTAGTAAAATAAAAGAAAGCACAACACATGTAAACTTGATCGCTCTTAAATGAACAGTTTAATCCTGGCATGGCTCTTGCTTGTCTGCAGAAGGAAAGGGGATTGTTTTTACAGACAGGCTTCCAGATGCTGTGGCACTGGAGCCCATGTTGCATGCTGAAGGGTAAAATCATAATAACCGAAGGAGGGCAATAATGCTAGGTAGAAATCTGGTGCCAGGAAGCTTAAAAAAAGGTTATATTGTAAGTAGGATGGACTGAACAAGTGCTTTGGAAATCAGGGATTGTGTTACTGGTGTCACACTGGATGGCACAGTTGCAAGCTTGGGTAATGTTGAGGTGTCATCAACCTTTTCCTTCTGGAAGTAACAATTAAGGCTGTTGTGGACAGAGTTATTTAGAAACAACAGAAGCTACTGCCTAAGACAATCTACCAGCTCCTCAGGCCAAAGACAGTGTTCATCCAAATTATTCCTTTAGGTTACCTAGACTTTGATACCTGCTCTTTCTACCACTGGGGTGCATTGGAGAGTTTCTAATGAAGCAGAAATTACATTTTTTTCCCCATGGAACTTTGTTTTACATGCATTTACAGTGCTGCTGCACTTCAGCTCATTTGAGGAATAAACGCACAAATCCATTCCATCACCCTCTCCCCTTCTCGCAGAAGAAATCCAGAGCATCTCTATTTCAAGAAGTGAAAGTTGGACTTTTTCTTTCAGTAGCCTGTAATAGACCCATATATTATTTCATTTGCTATTTTGTCCCACTTAACCATCATTCCTCACTTTTCAGAACTTGGAAAATTATTTGGTTAGATTCAGGATTGTGTTAATAGATTTACCCAAGGGCACTGGCATTGACTCTAGTGGTATAATGCCTGATTTACATCCTATGTGAGAACAGAACCAGGCATGCCACCTCTAATCCTAAATAATTTTCTCACTTTCATATTGTAATATTGATCTGTCCGTTTCAAAGCAGTCGAGGCATTCATCTTGTTATCAGATTCTCACAGGAGCACAAGGCTATGTTCAGTCAATAACTTCTCAATAAATGCTCTATTTTTAAGCAAAAAACCCACCCAAAAGCAGACAAACAAAAAGAGTTAATCCTTAGATTTGACTACAAAACAAAGCTAAGTTAATAATCTGTAAAATAGTATGGAGCAACGGGGCTAGATTTCCCTATATTCATGTTGGTTTTAATTAGTGATTTACCCTGGGATGAAGCCCCTGAACTCAGCAGAGCTTGCTGCTAAATAAGATGTTATTGAGCAATAAAGAGGCCTGACTTCCCACCGTGAAGCTCTCAGTACAGATGAGCATATGTGTCCCTTGGCCGCTCGTATTAGGGAATGAGGAATGTGGATTTAGGGAGAGTGAGTGGTATGTGGGTCCATCCATAGGAATACTCCATTTTTAAACCTGAAGCCCTCAGGATCTCACCAGCTTCAAAGATAATTTTTCCAGGTTTAAACAATTAGAGCATCCTAGAAACTCTCTAAGTAGCTGAAGCAGCCCAGTGCAGATGCTGAGAGCCGTGTCATAGGCAGCTGGCTGGAAGGAAAAAGCCAAACAGGGCATGCACAGACACCTGACACAATGTACCGAGACGCTTGCCACTGACTTCAGCGGGATTGAGATTTCTCCTCCCCCCTGGTGCTGGGCATCAATTGTGCTCTTGGGCAAGTTGCATTGAAACACGGGAATATAGCTCTCCCCCCTCCAGCTGTATCATGGTTGATGCAGCCTAGTACATGGTGGGTTTAATGCCCTGGTAGCTTCTCTCTCCACCTCACTTCTGGCTTTTCTGGTGTATTTGATCATGCATTACTTCATCTTAGCCACACTCCATTACGTTTTTTAAATGTTAATCATTGCAGGTCTAGCAGTCCTCATAACAGATGGTGAATTGGCCTCTTTATTCCTAATGCTTTGGGAGAAGGTGGAATAATCAGTAAAGATATTTATGGTGAAATATGGTTTCAGCAGGGTGGGACATAGTGCCTACATTTGCAATAGTAAACCAAACAGTGCACAGAAACATGGATATTGGCTATTATTGGCTATCCTGTTGGAGACTTCTCAAGCACACTGCTGGCCTGTGCCAGCTCCATGTTTGCCTATGGGATTACTGGGCATGGTTTGGGAACTGGATCGTTTCACAGACAATTCCCCTGAGGCAGTTTGCATACAGCTGCCCTTCTCTGAACCTGGGCAGAGCATTAGGCAACTGCAGGCTGCTCCATGGCACCTGGCATAGGGAGTGTGTCCAAAGAAGGGCAATGAACCTGATGAAGGGTCTGGAGCACAAGACTTATGAGGAGCAGCTGAGGGAGCTGAGGTTGTTTAGCCTGGGGAAAAGGAGGCTCAGGGGGACATTGTCACTCTCTACAATTACCTTAAAGGAAGTTGTACTGAGGTGGGAATCAGTTTTTTGTCCCAGCTAACAAGTGGCAGGACAAGAGGAAATGTCCTCAAGTTGCTTCAGGGAAGGTTTGGATTAGACATTAGGCAAAATTTCTTCACAGAAAGGGTTATTAAGCACTGGAACAGGCTCCTCAGGGAAGTGATGAAGTCACTATCCCTATAAGTGTTCAAAAAACTTGTGGATATGTCACTTGAGGACATGATTTAGGGGTGAACATGGTGGTGATGCCAGGTTGACAATTGGACTTGATAAGCTTAAAGGTTTTTTCCAACCCTAATGGTTCTATGATTATATGATATCCCAAACCCTGATTTGCCAGTATAGCTGTATTCAGTGACCCTTTCACTCTCCTGGTCACTCCATCTCCCTTCTGTTTGGACTGTTGTAGGAAAGCATCACATTTCCAGCATCACATTGCTGGAAAGCACACTCATTCCAGCCCTGGAAAAAAGAGCAGCTTATGTTTCCAACACAAACCTTGCCCCTGAGGGCTTGGCTTGCTGTAGTCAGGTCATGCACTGACATTGGGCTTGCCTGAGCTGAAACGCCATGAGGGTTGACCTGAACACCATCATCAGAGAAGAACTAATAACAGGTTCAACAGAAACATCAAGAGCCCAGGCAGCTGGTGCATGGTCATTATGCTGGGGATGATGTTTTGGTACCAGAAGGAGGTACTGCAGGATCTTCTTCAAGATCTTGACCTCACGTACATTAAATCTCATTCAAAAGGCAACATCTTCCATGATGTAATGCCCTTTAAAGAGCAGACAACACTGGGGTATCTCCAGGGGAGAAATGCATCAGACAGTAATGGACTGCGTGATCCATGAGCTCTAAGGCTGTAGCAAGAGTGTTAAGAAACAAATCTTAACTATGTTGAAAGGGTGTTATTGCACACCAAGGCACTGGTGTTTCTTGGCCACCCCATGCCTGCTCCTCCCAAACTGCCAGTCCTGCTCCACCTATGCCACTTGTTGAGATGTGCAACCTCATGAAACCTTGCTGGTAGCACCTACAAAGCTGATAGAAGTAGAAACCTAACCCTGGCCTGCTGGTTCCATGCAGAGCTCCCAGCATAAACAAACATGCTTGTCTACAGATATTCATCACATCTTTTTTTCCATGAAGCCTGCTAGGGCAGTAAAGAAACGTGCAGGAAAAAAAAGCAGTTTTTTAAAGTAACTTAAGAAAATTTATCACATATAGGTGGTCAAAGTTCCAATGCTACTCACAAGGAATGGTTAAGTACCTCTGAAAACCTCTAAGAAATTAAGACCTGCCAAGAAATACATGCCTTTTAACTCATATGCCTCTGGTCAATTGTTGCCATAGTTATATCAGACAGCAATTCACACTCTGTCCTGAGCTCTCAGCTCCACCCCAGGCTCTGGGAGGACCTCTGAGATGACCAAGGCAGTCACAGCAAGTCATTTAGCAAGGAGTGCAACACATCCCCTTCTCAAGAAAAAGGGCTGAATGAACAGAGAGGCCCCTGTGTTCCAACATGCACTGTTTGTGAGGACATCATGCAAATCTCAGAGCCAAAGCCTGCCCAGAAATGCAGAGACTGTCATTTCATTACTTCAGTCTGAGCAAGACTGATTTCATGCTACATTACCTTTCTACATGCTGTAGATGTAATTCTAAATACCTGTGCCATTTGCTCTGCACTACATGCTACACACGTGTTGGAAAGTAGGTTATTTTGCTGACAGTTTTGAGAAGGCTGTAGTTACAGCAGTGCTCCCGTTTGAGTAGCACCTAGTGAATAGGGTACAATATATGATCAAACAGCCTTGGCAATCCCTTTTCATTAGTGGGAGTAAATGTTTGACACTGCATCAATCTTCTGCTCCCTCTCCTCTTCCTCTAGGAGTGCCAAGTCATTTTAAAGACACATTAAATTGCCAGAAGACTCCCAAAGAAAGCCAGTCAGCTCGCTGCTCGTTTGGATAAAGTTAATTACAGTGAAAATTAAAATCTACGGTTCTTGATTGGTGTTGTTGAGACTTACAGAATCACATTGTCCTTGGGGAGCTCCCTGCCAGCTCTCCTTCCTCCCTCCCTCTTCCTTTCTTTGTTGTTGTTTGTAATTGTTTTGTCGCCTTTGTTGAGTGTATCTGACCAGGGACTGAGCTGCCAGGGGCGTGATGTGCTGCTGCTGTTCACTGCTGACTGAGAGCAATGTGGAAATGCCCAGCCTTCATCACCATTGGCATGGCATCTTGTCTCAGTTGCTGCCTTGAGATAGGACAGGGGGATTTTACAAGGAGAGAGAGAAAGTATGTCCTGGGACTGATGGTAGTGTGCGGAAGGGGAAGGAAGAGCCTCCACAGACATCAGTGTTGCTTATGAGCCACACTTGCATAGGTGGCTTCTGGCCAGTCCCAGGACTGGTCTGGAAGAGTGGTCTAGCTACAGACTTTATTGTTTATTTATTATGGTACTTTTTTATTTTTTATGGTACCTAACACCTGCATTTCCCCAGCCAAAGTTTCCATTCATAAGTACAAAATCAATTACAAATGTTTAATAAAAAGGACTTGTGATGCCAAAGAATGCTGACTGTCATGTGGACTAGTAGTGTGTGCTCTCTCACTGTTTCTTTAGCATCTCTCCCAGGTGGAATCGAAGCATTCTGGGGAAATGCTTGGACTTGCTCTGTGCTGACATGGTGTCCTCAGCCCTTTCCTGGACTGCTGAGGCCAATGCGCTCAGCATCAGGGTACTTTTAGAGAGGGCTGGTGTGAGAGGTGTCAGAAAGGTGAAAGCAATACAGCACTGCAGAGAGACATGAAGGCCCCAGCATGTGTGTCTGATGCTGGACCTTAGCAATGCCCGGATAAGTCACAGAAAGTAAAATTTCCTCTGTTTTAAAAGCATAATAATTCAATACCTTCATAAAAGATCACAAAAAGATGAGTGCTTATCAAGTGGAGAATACAAGAACACAGTCACAAATGCATTTTGGCTTAATTGGGTAAAAGAATGTTAATGACTGGTTTTGATTGAACAGCAAGAATAATTGATTTAAAAAAACTCATAGAACATTCAAAATTCTGGAGCAGAAATTTCTGAAAAATTAATAGCTGGGCATATCCCTTAAAACTCCTGACCAAGGTCGGCTGTCTTAGGAGCATATGGGATTTGTCATCCCATCTATGGAGTTTAGGATACTGCATCATATGAAGAAAATGGGGATCAGCGTGCTGACACATATGTAACATATCTGGTGGTTTTACACATTCTGAGAAAGTTAGTTTAAAGTATATTCTTGACTTAATACAGCCTTGCCCAGAAGTGCCATTCTTTTTATTTAAGGCTATTGCATGGAGGTGGCATGCAAACATTAGCTGCCTGAAAGCTCTTCATCTCTGCATTTCCCTGAGCCATATCTAAACTCTGACTCTTATGAGGTAATTCCATGCCATGAAGAGAAGGTATGTGCCTCAACGTGCATGTGTATGAGAGTGGGGCTGCTCAGGGCCAGGTGGTAAGAAGGCGAGAAAGAAAAAACAATACTAAATTCAGAATCAATTTCATGCTGCCTAAAGCCAAGCTTGTTCTCTGATGGATAAGAACACATCGGGGGATACAGAGTATTTGTTTGGCATGTGTCTCCAACCAGTAGATAAAGGCAGAGCTGCTCAGAATCACTGTATTGTAGATTTTCAAAGGGAAAAGCAATGTCTAAAAGTGCAAGGAGAGAGCAACACAAGATTTCTTTAAAGGGAACTTAAAGCAACCAACATGAAAGCAAGTACTTAAACTAAAAGCAGTTTCCTCTGCCAACTGGTTTGCTCTTTTCTCCTTGAAATTCCATTCAGAGACTTAAAAATCACTGCTGACATTTTGCAGAACATCACTCCCCTTCTTGCCCACTGTGGCCCTCCCTTGTGCATTAGGACATGTAAGAATTAAACTGACACAAAAAAAATAGCACCTTGAGCAGCTTCCAGGCACTTCAGGGGCTGTATCCTGACATGGTGACTTTAAACTGTGCGTAGTGGAGGGAGGAAACAACTCGACAGTAACGAAAAGCCATTGGAATAGAGGGTGATTGCTGACTCAGAAATGATTTTGTGCATGCAGGGACAGAGTTGACAGCCAGAAATGCTACACGAACTTGACCAAGTGGTCACACCAGGCCTGCTCTTGAGGAGCAGGTTTTTGCTGTGTCTGTCTGTTCTTTTTTTGGTATTTGACTTCTAGCACCGAATTCTGTAGAGACTCCTCCACTGCTTACTCTGACTGAAAGTGTTCCTGGAGTAAAGCCGTTTAATGAGCCTCTGTCCTGTCTTCTTTGCTCCTTTCTCTGAGGGTTCATGCCCTGAGTGGACTAAAACCAAGCAGTTATCCACCTTACCAAGCCCCCCTGGGACACAGCCCTACACACTGTGGCCAGCATCCTGACTAGCATAGTTGTCTTGCTCCTGCTTTGCTGGAGATGACCTGATGTCAGCCCACAGAAGCAATATAGACACCCCCTCGTCTTCTCCAGGTGGGATAACCCATATAGGCAGCAACATATTGGGCTTTTGGTAAGCCTGGACTCAAGAGGGTCCTTGGTACCTACGGCTACCCCTTCATTTCAGGTGTGGCCTTAGGGGCTTTAAAATCATCCCGGGCTTATAAAATCAGAGACTCAAAGGGAGCTGCTGTTCCCTAGTCAATGAAGCTGGCTTGTGAATGGGAGCCTTTCACTCTGTGCTTCCTCTCTCCCCCTGCGAGAAGTGAAGATGATAATAAAATGTGAACATCAAACCTTGCTTTGTGGAGTTCTTTGATCCACAGATGGAAGGTTATATAAATGCAAAGTGCTATCATTATTTATAAGGAACACACAGTCTACAGCTCCTTGCAATCTGGTGCGGTGGAAATAAACAGGAAGGCACAAATTTAGCATGATGACTTCACTGCTGGATCTAATAAGATGCAAAGACAGGCTGGGAAGATGTAAGTTTGTTTGAACACATGATGCTGTTTTACCAGTAATTCACAAATACAAATTATGAAAAAAGAATCTGATGTGCTGGATTCACAGGTGGTGAGAACTGATCTGACCCCTCTTAGTGCAGCAATCTCTGAGAGTTTGCATCAGTTTCATTTCCCTTGTTATCAAAGCCTTACTTCCAGAGAAATCTATGTTTTAGAAGCTGACTGCTTTCCTTCCAGGTATAAATTAATGTGGTTAAAATGACTGTCTTAAACCAGCACTGACTTAAAATGCTGGTATTTTGTGCAGTTGCAACAGGAATGCATTTTAACTAATAGCAGGCTGACAGCTTCAGATACTGAAATCCAGGAGTTATGCTTAAGAGGAACAGGTGGGAAGACAGCTGTTCCTCTTCTGCTAGAAATGAAAGAGCCAATTCCTGAGCTTCTGCCTGGCTTTAGGGAGTATCTCTCCCTCTCTGTCTGTCTGCTGCTGTGGGATCCCTCTTTTCCCTGTTTTGACCTTTTTTTTTTGTTTCCACTGTGTAGGTGCAATACAGGAAAGGAAATACGAGCTCTCTGGCAATGTGCCTCTTCCTTGGGGGTATGCCAAGCTGGTGGAGGAGGGGACCAAAGGCTCCCCTCTTGGTTCCTCTGGGACCCAGATGCTGCTGAGATTTCTCATACCTGGTGATTGGTAATTTGGTGCAGAGACTGAAGGGTGAAGGCTATGGGTCCCCTCGCTGGCTTTGCTTTGGATGCTGTGAAATCCCTATTAGGCAACTGGGAAGGCAATGCTGCCCAGAGTGTTCTGTGGCCCACCTGTCTCCCTCCTCACTGCTCTGGACAGAACCACTCCCAGCAGTGCAACCCAGACTGCTCAAATCACCTGCCCCAGGGACGTGCTGGCTGAGGGCTCCCTCTCCCTGCAGAGCTCTTTCTAAGTCCCAAATCAAATTAAAACACAACACTCTTTGCTCAGTGCTGCCGGGGGATCGGGAGCTGCGCAGGCTGGGTTTGGAGCTGTAAGTGGACTTTGGCAGCTGCTGTGAGTTGACCTGGTTATGGGGCTGTTTTACAGCATGATCACACCAAGCCCATTTGGACCAGCACTGCCTGGAGAGATGAGGTGAAACAGAGGCAGGCACATTCCCGGCATGGCAGTATTTCAGCATCTGGCTCCAACCCCCACAGAGCACATTCAGGGATTTTAGGCAGCAAGTCAAAGTACAGGGGCTAAGGGACCTTGGTCTTCATAGCATATCTTTGCTTAGGATTGAGAGACAAATGACAGGTAAGAGGGACCTGCTCAGGCTTACCAATTGGCCAGGCAGGCAATGGCTATCTTATTTTAAAATCTTGTTCTCTAATGCTGTACTGTTTGCCCTTTGGACATTAGGCAAAGCATTGCTGTTTGCACGCTTTTCTGAGCACCTGCCTTACTCCCTCGTGTTGCAGGGATTTACTTGTGTTGAGCTCTGCAGAACCAGGCAACCACTGATGCTCACCACTGCCACCAAGGGCTCTGGCTGGATCTGAGACTGGGAGGAGGAGATGCCTTTGCCTGTCTCATCCACCCCTCCAAACAGAGGTGCAGGAATGAGTTTTCATGCTAGGCTTCCACAGGTGGGAGAAAGAGTAGGAAAATTTGTAACTTTGCCTGCTGTTATCAACACTGAGAGAGGGAACGCGTTCAGAGACGGATTGAACATCAGGTTTGCTCAAGGAATGCCATAGATGCAGAATGAGGTATTTCCCAGAAACTGAGGAGCACTTGGACTCAGGGCATTTGAAGGACTTCTGACCAGCCCCACATATCTTCTATGCCAAGGCCATCATATAAGGGATAAGTAGTGGCATGCTTGGACTATGCTTGAGCTGAATGGATACTACGGGTTTTGTGAAGTGATGCTCTTGTCTTTTATGGAAGTGTATGTTCTCTGGATTTTGTGTTGTGCTCTGGAGGAACGAATGAGTCATATATCCAGAAAACAGACACTTTGCTTAGTGCTTTGATGCACAGTGTTTCGGGATATATTATGTGGAAAAAAACCTTGTCTGATCTTTCAGTGTTCATTCTTTATCTCTCCCTCTGTGTCTCCTGTTCAGTGAATAAGTACTAATACTTTTCCTGAGTATAGGACTAGCTGTCAGTATTCCTCAGAGTTTCTCATATATTATGTGCTTTGCACTGTAAATATGTTGCATTTCCTGTGGAGGTGTTTTTGCTTCTTCGAGCCCTTTCGATGGGCAGATAGATACTACAATTTCAGTGAAACATGAGCTCTTGTCTCTTATGGCCTCCTGGATGGCTTCCGAAGTCATTGCTCTGGTTAACTTCTCCGCTTCCCTCAGTGCTGAATGATGCCACAGTACTTGGGCTGGGAAAGGACATTGCCGGCTATAGCTGCCTGGAGATAACTTTGTGTACAACAGAAGGGATCTGCCAAAAGGTCCTCCCTTAATCCAGAAGTGGATGTCTGTAATGGCAGAGACCAGAGCAGGGTGCCGAGTGCCTCTTATGGGTGAGGGATAACCTGGGCTATACCTGTTATATATTCGCCCCACTATCCATAAATCCCCTGTTTCCAGCTCAGTGTTCCCAAACAACCACATTCTTTTTCAAAAGGAGAGAGTATATATAACACAATGGGCAGAATCACAAATACTTCTGCTGTTCTGTGAGAGCTGTGATGTGACTGGAAAGTGCGTACAAAGTGAGTATAACAGTCCTCTCCTGCTGTTATATTTTTGTTTGCTGTTCAGCTGGACTGAAATCTGGGAACATCATCAAGCAGAGGAGGGTGGAAGTGTCACAGAAGCTACTTTCATGCTTCATTGGGCATCAGCTTGTGGAGAAGCACCTGTGGAAAGTGGTATCTAGCATGCTTTTGCCTGCTTGCTTGCTTGTTCTTGCCAATAAGCAGCAAGTTGAAATGAGCAGTATCTGCATTCGGAATTGCTTCTCGTTACCAGTTAGCAGGTCCAGCAACAGAGGGGGCTGGGAAAAAGTGGAATATATCTCCATGTCCTCTGGTGTACACAACAGTTGAATATGCAGCAGGGTAAGCAAACCCATGGAACAGCTTTTGTATTGTTATATCTGGGCAAACTGCTTTATCATATGCTAAGAGCAGGCTTGTAGACACATGGCATCGGTTGTAGCACCTTGCACTGGGGCCAATTAACCCAGAATGCCACATGATGCTCCTCCAGAAGCATGTTCTGGGCAACTTTCCCTGGAGTCCAGGAGTCTCAACAAGCCATTTCTGCAGTGAGATGACAATTTTAAGGTTGCTAGTATTGGCACAGTCAGAAGAGGGGTGCATTTTACTGCTGCAACATTATGTAACTACCTTCACCTCACAGGATGAATCCCTGAAGAAGTTCTGGTGAAGTCAGTGGCTTTATAGGAATTGCCCGTAGTTCAATTCAGAAGAGGAATGACCCTCTTCCTCTGTTGGGAGGGGACACCCTTGTTTAGAAGTGGTAGCAGCATGGCAACCTCCCACACCAGATGGGGATGACAGCAGCTCATCTGTGTCAGGCAGGGCCAGTGGTTGCCTTCTCTGGGTTTGTAGCCATCTCTAGTGGAGATTCTCAGTCTGGGTTATTTTCCGTCTGCTACTACCAGTGAAAGCCTCTTGGTCAAGCAGCAGTGCCTCTTCCCCTTCCTCTCCACCCCTCATATCCCTCTTTGTTAACTGCATCCATTCAATCTTTTTCAGTTATCTGCTAATCTCCTCACAGTCACTGTTGAGCCAAGATAAACATATATTCTTTAATTTTTCCCTTGTAAATCAACTCTTCTGCCCCTTTCATCATGTTTTACTGCTCTCCTCTGACCTCTGTTCACTTTAGGCACATGTTTCTGTCTGTAGGATGCTAAAAGCAGAATATAACCCCTCAGCTCTGGGTGTGGCCTGGCTGGAAAGGGCTATTACCTCCTGCAACACCTCAGGGACATGAAGAAGGTGACCTGCTGATGAAGGACCTGTAAACTGCTGGTTGTCAGCTCTGGCTGTTGCTAGTCAGGCAGCTACCTTCATTCTCCTGGGCTAGCCGGTGCTCTCAGCCTAAGAGGTCTCCTTTCTCCACCTGAGGCAGATCACTACAGACAGAGCAAAACTGCTTTGCCCACTGCTGCTACACAAGGTTTTCACCAGAGCCTGTCGCAGCACTGGTGCTCAGCCCTGTCCCACTGCCAGCACTGGCAAGGGAGGCTGCAGGAGAGAACAAGCCTGCATTTCATAGCAGTGACTGGCTGTGGAGGCAAGTTCCTTCAGCTTTTTGTCATTGTCATAATTCATGGCCAGCTTGCATATGAATTTATTATGTGTCACTGCCAAGCCTCCTTCAGTTTCACTGTTTTCTGAATTTTCCTTCCTCCCTTTAAATATCTGTTGTGAATCACTTATTTTTTCCCCATTCCACATTCCCTTGCATTTTCCATCCAAGGGGGAACTGGTTTCTTTTTCATTTCAGAACAGTCTCTCAGGGTGTGTTGGTCTTCCTTCCGTCTCCTGCTTTTCTGCTACTTGCAACAGCTGTCACTTCAGGACCTAAAGAGCAGAAATACAAGCAAGGGAGAATCCCCAAGAGAGCAGTAATACACGGCCAAAGTAATGAAGCTAAAAGGCTGGCTTTGTACACTGGGCAGCATTAGCACAGGGCGCAGCCTTGGCTCCTGAGGTACCATCACGGTCTGTTGATGATGGGATTGTAATGATGTCTCTTTCTGTGGGGCTGCTCCACTGTAGCTTGTCTGCTTAAGCTCTGTGAAATGCTTTTCTTCATAAAAATAAATGTTTCTAGTTAAAGGCCGTTGTGAGAGGACACAGAAATTCTACCAAGTCAGTTGCACAGTTTGAACCATATCTTTAGAGAAATCCAGTGCAAGGGGTTGGAGGTGCTGGGCAGCTGTTTGAAAGCTTAGTTTTCTGACTAAATGCATCTGCTGATGATGTTTTGACAGCTTTCAAAATAAGATGGTGCTTGCAAATATCCTTGTCTCTTAATGCAAAATCTTTATGGATGGCTGTATCTGAAGGAAATATTCCCTGCAGGTTATGGTTGCAAATGATTGCTGATTTGTGAAACTCACGCTCCTGATAAAAAGTGGTGGGTAGGTGGGGCTCTTTCAAGTCTTTCTCCATGGAAATTTGAAACGATTCATTTTGTAGTCCAAATGTTTGTCCCTGAGCCTTCTGCTACGTTACAGCTGCATTCCAGCTAACGCCAGCAAACTCCCACCAGTGCCTCCTGGGCACAAGGTCTCCCAGCCAACATAAAAAATATCATGTCTGCTGCCTTCAGAGGGTTTAAGTTGTGCTGCCTGGCAGGTGACACCACACCTGAGACACAGCTGGTGTAGTGATTTAACACCAGCTGGCAACTAGGCACCACGCAGCCCCTTGCTTACCCCTCCCCAGGTGAGGTGGAAAATCAGAAAGAAAAGATAAACCTTGTGGGTTGAAATAAGAACAATTTAATAACTGGGGGGGAAAATAATAATACTACTAATAAATACTTATAATACCAGTACTAATTGTAATGAAAAGGAGAGAGGAATAAACTCCAAGAGAAACAAGTGATGCATAACCCAATTGCTCACTGCCTGCTGATCGAAGCACAGACCTTCCCTGAGCAGCCATCAGCCCCTCTTGGCCAACCCTCCCCACTATATACACTGAGCACGATGTTCTGTGGTATGGAATACTTCTTTGGCCAGTTCAGATCAGCTGTCCTGGTCGTGCTCCCCCTGAGCTGCTTGTGCAGCTCCTCACTGTCAGATCTTGGGAAACTGAAAAATCTTTGGCTTACAGTAAGCGCTACTTAGCAACAACTAGAACATCACTGTGTTATCAACATTACTCTCATACTAAATCCAAAATACAGCAGTGTACCACCTACTAGGAAGAAAATTAACTCTATCCCAGCTGAAACCAGGACACTGTCCTTTGGAGAGGGAACAGTACAGCTGCCTCTGAGATCAGGATGTCTCCAAGTCAGTGTCATGGTCAACAGGCTGATGAAATAAGAGATGAACAGTGCCTAAAAAAGTGGTATAGTGGGAAAAGTAGGAGGAATTGCTTATTGGCAGTCACAGCAGCTGTCAGGTGTCATGCACAGGACTGAGCTCCACAGACCAGACTAGTGTTGAAGTAATGTGAGGTAGTTTATCTTTGAACTGGTGTCCTCCTGCAGGACTCTTAGTACCTTGATGGGCCCTCACTGGCAATGTAAATGGACATGTGTGCAACAGGCAATGCACACATGCAAAATTACACACCTGCAAAACTATGAGCCATGTATGCTCATATGTGAGGCATTGCACAACTGATCAGATTGTTGATGGAAAGTAGAGGTCTCTGCTCCACTATTTCCATTACACACCAAAGAGGTTTCTGCAATGCTTGGGTGTCTTGATACTCTTCTGTGATCTCAAGGATTTGGGTCATATTAAGCAACTTGCCTCAGTAAGCGACAGTAAGCAGGGCAGGCTTTGTGGGAAGATAGTTTTGAGTCGCAGAGCCTGTACAGGACAACACATATTACAGCTTCTGGTGCTCTAACTATTCTGTACATTTTTAGAAATGCAAAATGAGACTTTTAAGATTTTATCAAAGCACTTATTTGTGCTTTATAAAGAGTCAAGATAGAGCTATATTTTGTGTTTTGTGGCTATACACTAATTATTTGCTACTTATTTGCAATGCTGCTGTGGATACCTTTGCTGTTGTCCCAGGTATTCTTCAAAGGCAACATCAAAGATGGGACCTGGCCATTGAAGCACCAGCACATCCTTAAAATGGCCCTGAGGATTCTCCCATTTTTCTGATGACACTGATATTGCATATTAGATCGTGTGCTGTACCCACAGTCCTATTAGCAGAATGGGGCTTAATTTGTTTCTCTTGGCAGCAAGTCAGAGCTACCAGAGTGCCAGAGTTAATGCTAAGCTAATGCCGAGTTCCCCACTCTGTCTGTGACAAAGTACCTAGTTGCTACTGAATTTCCAGAGAAAGATGAAAAAAAATGTGATGAGTAGGGGGAGAAAAGATGAAGAGAAAAGGAAATGTAGCTCATATTTCCTGCATGAAGTTCAGATCACTGCATTTGAAAAAATAAATCTACCTGCTACAAAAGCATGCAATCCCCTGTGAAATGGGGTATGTATGTGTGTGGCTCCACATTCCTGGGTTGGTTTAAGAGATTTCTCTTTAGCATCAGTGCCTAGCACACATTGGTAACAGGTTAGGCATGTCCTTTCCTTTCAGAACTGGAGCTGTCTGGGGAAGACTGAATGGAATAATTGATTTTTTTATCAGACACAATAATTGAGGAATAGTGGAATAGGAAAGATCAGAGGAAGAAGGGCCTGGGAATTGTGGTAATACAAAGGTGAGGAATCCCTTGGGGACAGATCATATCAACTGAAGTGAAAGAAATTTATAGGCTTTTCTGTCCTTCTGGCCTCTTGTAATAGCAAAATGAAGAGGAGAGCAGGGAGTAGGAAGGGAAGAATAAAGCCAGCTTCTTCTCTCATTCATTCCACTTTCACTTTAACCCTCTGCTGTCTTGTGCAATTGAAAGCAAAGTGGGATGTCCTGCTCCTTTTCCTCTAATCGATGGGTTAGGAAACTGTAATGATCCTGAAGAAAATAGCAGTTCAGCATGTTCAAGGCTGATGGGGAAAAGGCAGGCCTGGTCAGCCTGGATTTGGGGTTTGGAAGATGCCAGTTGAAGAATGTCTAGTAAGAATAAGCTCTTGCCACCTCCCGAGAAGCATTTGAAGAAAGTTTGGATGGTCTGCACCAAGCAAAAAACCCTCACAAGCCTAGATAAATGTCTACAAAACATCAGGAAAACTTAGCAAAAGCAACTGTCAATTTGCCTGTGCTCTGCTGCCTACAAAACCCTTCTAGTGATTTATGGCACCTTACAGTATCCCAGATCATGAAGATGCACTGCCTTCCCTTGGGGAAACTTGTCACACCAAGCAGCACACTATCATTGCCTGGAAAAGTTTTCTAAGACTTTATAAATTAATTTCTTTCTTTATCCTTTCTTATGTTTCTCTTCTAGTAATTTTGCTGTCCCTCTTTTTGTCTGCTTGTCAGCAATTATCCTACTTATTTTTAGCCATTGCTTAGTGAACTGATACAAACTTTGCTCTTTCCACCTTTTCTTGTAATTAGATGTCTCTATTCAGGTAATCAATTATATATTACTGTGTCAATAGCTTTTGAGTATTGAAGTGTCAAGAACAGAAAACAATAGTTTAGGTGTGAAGTCCATAGAGAAAGAAGAACATGGCTTGCTGCTGCATAATGCAAACAGTGCTTCTGTGTACAAACGAGGGGGTTGCATTGTCTTGCCAAAGTCATATGCAATTTGCCCTCTATTATAGCCCTTAATGTTCCAGTGTTGCAGTCCTCTAGTTCCCATTAAGCACATGTGGTTTGGGTTATTTTCCTCCTCCCTCCCTGATCTCCTCAGATAATTTTTTTTTTTTTTTTTTTGTCAAGCTTAATGTTTCATTTGGGTAATTTCTTCCTGTTGTTTCAATTTCTCCAGTTCCCAGTTTGTTATTTCTCCTCCTTGGCTGCCTTTGAAAGCAAACTCTCGCATCCTTTCTGCTCTTTCCTCCAAACTGTTCCAGATCTTTAATGAAGATATTATTAAAACCAGAATAAACAATGGAACAATAACAGTCTTGCTGCAACACCCCTCCTGATGCTCCCCTTACTGGGCACATACCACCAGGCATGGCTTGCAGCCATGCTTTGTCATGTCCGCATCTATGCCCTTGTGAATTTGTTTTGCCACTGTAAGAATTTGCAAGTTGCTCTACAAAATTCTCACCTTACCAAGGTGGGAAGAATTGCATCTGGTGCATTTCCTTTCTCCATCATAATAATTTTAGCAAGTGTGTTAGGAAAGCAAGCCAGCATGATGTGCTCAATCATTTCCCATCACTCTTAGACCACAGTGCTCCTGTATTCCTTGTTTGGCAGTCCACTTGCTTTGCTTGTGCTCCTTAGCTTTGCTTCAGAGCATTTATCTCCAAAACTTTTCCCAGTTCCCCACAGACCAATATACATCCTTAACCTATGGTGTATGCAACCCTTTGCAGTTCCCTTCCAAGCTCATTGCAGTTTATAGGACCAGAGCCTCAGCTGCTATAAATTGTTATAGCTCCACAGAAATCAATTGAGCTATGTGATTTGTTCATCAGCTGGACATCTGGCTGGGATTTTATGGAAGACCATTTGCGTGGACTGCAAATAGGGCATTAAAGATCCCCAGGGCCAAGTGAGCTTGGGGAATGTGGGAGTGTAAAAAAAAAAAAAGAGATATTGTAGAATAAGTCAGCTCTAGCAGCCAAAAGACCTGGAGGAGAGCCAGATGAGACAGAAAAAGCCATCAGCATGGACTTCTGTACTCTGAAAATGCCATTAATGTACTTGCTGCAGATGTCTCTCAGCTCCTTATTTTGATGGTCCACCTCATTCTTACACAAGTTCTTTTTCTTAGTATTGGGTCACCTCCCATTCTCTTGTATTTCAACAGTATCTTTTCTCATGTAGCAAGACTCTTACTGTACAAGGTGCTGTAAACGCACAAAAAGACCAAAAACTTAACCTAGAAATCTGCACACCATTTGCCACCAGTAGATGCAGTCTGGGAGCAGAATACTACTATCAAAAAAGAGCATGGGCAGCTTGATAAGCTGTGATCCTGGTCCTTAAATGCTGGAAAAGTTGCCTCTGTGGGCCTCTCCTTTCCAAAGAGAAAAATGGGAAGCAGGAAAACACACCAAAGGGAGAATGGTCTGAGAAGATGTCAGGGTGCATAACCCAGCTGCTATTTATGAAATCCCATGGCCACTGTCCTAGTGATCCATAAATCACTCAGGTTGTCCCAGCTGGGCCACAATAACTCACTGCATACCTTCCCTTAGCTCAAGACAAAGTGCCCTTGCTGAGCCCTTGCAGGCAGAGGTCTGAGCAGATCTCAGTGCCCTCCAGCTTGCTGCCAGCCTCGTGCCATCAGGCAGCTGCTGGTGAGCCTGAGTAGAAACTCTTGCCCTGGAAAGGGGCCTTTGCTGCTCACCTCTAAGAAATAGTTTGCCCTTGAGATGGAGAAAAGCTGAGGCTTCTAGCAATCATTAGGAAAGCACTGAGGCATATAAGCTGTTGGGTTGTTGGTCATTTGGGCAGTCCCCAAGAGGCTTTTGTGTGGATGGGAGGGTGAGAAATGTGCCTTACACAACATGTGTAAATGGTAACCAATTTTTCTTTTTTTTTCTCTTTTTTTTTTTTTTTTCTCCTGAGTGCAAAAGGCCTATAAAACAATTAGAGCTTAAAATTGGACTCCTGGCAGAGAACGAGAGAGGGAGTTTATGCCTTGTTAAGTGTAATCAGTCTGGTGATAAGGGGACAATTTCAGCTGTGTGAGATATAATTACATCATAAACTCCACATTACAAACAGGGCAAGCAGAGGTGAAAAGGTAAAGAGGGAATAAACTATGAAGCCCTTTGGTGGACGTGGCAGAGGAGACTTTTCTGGACTCTATTTCCTAGAGAAATTTCTCCAGCTGGACTGGGAGCTGTGAGTTTGCAGGAAGGGCATGCTGGCACCTCAGGGCTAGTGCCTGCCATCATTCTGCTGGGCAGCTGGATAGAGTGCCTTGCCACGGCCACACCTGAGGTTTCACATCTGCCAGCTGGAGTGAAATCTTACTTTGGGCAAGTTAAATATTAATAATGTTTCAGAAAACAGACAAACATTTCTTTGTGGCCTGAAGCTGGAGGAGACCATCTGCAGCTTCGCTGCCAGCTGAATGTAGAATGACAGCCAGCTTCAAAGAAAAGGGAGGCACAAATAACCCTCTTAGGTGGTGGTGGTACACCTAAGGCTGAGGATGCACAGCCTGTTCGCAGGAATGGGAGCTACTGCACAGCTCAGCACCAAGCTGGAAAGGACATGGCTGTCTGAACAGAGCGTGCTGCTCTGGAGCCCACTGCTCACAGGCCCCAAATCTCAAACAGGATCCTCAAGCTGTTCCATCAAAAGAATTGTACTGCAGAGCTCAGCACCAGTTTGTCCCTTTCCCAGGCTACCTGTGGTAGCAGTGGGAAAGGGTGTCCCACCTCCATGCAGGACATCATATTGGACATAAGGAAGGGACCAGGCTTGCCCTGGGTATTGACTCTGGCTAGCCCCATCAGGGGACAAATCTCAGAAATGCTCCTCAGAGCACATGTGGCTGCTTGGGTCTGTCCAGGAAAAAATGAGAGACATAAATCTGGTTTAACACTAGCTACTTTAGGTAAATACTTCTAGAAGTGATGTTTTGAAAGGAGGAAAACAGAGTAATGAAAGAGAAGCAGCACATTGGGGGAATGTGGGTTCATTAGAAAAGTTTTTGGAAATGCAAGATTTCTCAGATCCGGTACTTAAATTGTTGACAAAAGATTAAAATAATGTTGGGAAATTCTTCTTTCATGGTTTTCTCTCTCAAAAATAGATGGGCATTTTTTTAAAAGTTGTTTCAGAAACTCTGCTCCCCATTTCTGGTTTTATAGCTAAAGACCTCCTTTATAGACTAGAAAACTGTGTCTGGGTCTGGGATCAAGAGTTCTAGTCTTTTCTTGTCACTGGCATGCTTCATGGTATTAGATAAATCACTTAACCTTTCTGTGACATACTTCCCCGTCTGTAAAATGAGGTTGATAATCATATTTGCTTACTTAACAAAAGTGTTAGAAGAATGAATTATCACTGTTTTTATAACCATTTATATCTCGCTCTGGGGCAAAGACTGCTTTTTTTTTCCCCGTGCTCATGCAGCAGCACAGGAGTCATGCTCTGTAATGGGTCTTCATAAGTTCTATTATGACATAGAAAGATAAAAATTAAATATAGCTTTTGACAGTGCAGCAAACAGGGTTTGCAAGTATGAAAAATATAATGAGTTATGTTAAAAGAGCAAGGGCTCCTTTTTCTAGTGCTGAAGGAATGATCAATTAAGTATAATGATAGCATCCTGAAATATAACCCTACCTCAAAGTGGGCAGTGTAACCCTCCTCTGGCAGCCACTCTTCTGTAAAAGACAGAGAAAAATGATTAATGTTTATACAGATCCATGAATCGATTATTATTATTTAGAGTACTTAAAGAATTTGGACAAGATCAAGTTGCAATAGGAGCTTTACAAGTCCAAAGCTGGACACAGTCCTCACCCTAAAGAGCTTGAGGATAAAAGAGACATAGCATGAACTTGAGACAAACCATGTCAAGAGAAGTATGTTCAAGGACACATAACAACCACCAGAGATGGAGATTCCCAGGCTGACATTATTTTAAGTCATTTATGTCACTGCTTCCATGTGACTATGGTTCATGTGCTGTTCCTGTGCTGCAGGTCAGCTTTATTCATACAGGCTTGGTATTCTTACTAGGAACAGGCAAAAAAAAGCAGACTGGCCAATCTGGAGAATTAGCGACCATGCAGACGACTGAGGAAGGAGGGAATCAAGGAAGTTTGAACTGGCTTTTGGAGTGGGGACCGTCACCAGCAACAGTCAGTGCAGCCTTGGCTAGTGCCTGATGCTGTTGCTATGGAAGAGACTTCCATGCATCAATCAGGACTGAGTCAGTCATAAGTAAGGAGCTCAGCACTTACTGACATATTACATTTAGAAGGACTAATTACTCCCTGGTGTTGTCTACAAGGAAAGACTTAAGCTGCAAGTAACAACACAGTTTCATGGAATGGCAATGAAGCAGCTTGGATTAAACCCTGCTGTGAATCATTACTGCCACAGCTTTAGCATCAGACTGATCACAAATACTCTGTGTGAAGTCTGGGGCTGACATCATTAGGCATCTTCCTCAGACATCCCCCTTATGGAACTGGCTCAGTACTTTCTACTCATGCATGACTTCTTGGACCGGCACAGAGGGAGTAAGCAAGGTTCCTAGTTTATGGGCAGAGAGCTACAGCAGAGGTAGATTGAGGCTATGTCTGTGCTTTGGGACACAGAAGTGATTCCTAGCTCCTGGCTGTGCCAAGAGCAGAACTCACAGAGAATTGCTGCTCTCGTGTCTAGGCCACTTTGCCACCCTCCCTTGCCTTTGAGGAGGATAGTTTCTGTATTTTCCTGATTGAGTGGGGTCATAATTTCCATGAGTTGTAGGGACCCTTCTCAGTTTGGCTTTCCAGAGGGTTTAAGGAAGGTTCACCACATTGGAGGATGGGCCCTCTGCCTTCCCTGCCAAAGTCACCAGGGATGAGATGAAGAGTTGGGTCTGTGAGAGAAACACTAACCAGAGAGGACCTCATGGAGTACTGGTTAAGCCTCGTGCAGTCTGAATGTGATCACCCCTGGACTGTGAGCCATCGTGAGACTTGTAGGACAATCCTTGGCGTTTTTCTGATAGACAGCCTTGTGGTAATAGGCTATGTACCATCAGCATTTCTTGGCTGGAGAAAAGAAAACAAAGAGCAGGCTGACAGAGGTAACCAGTACATTAGGGCAGACTTGTGGGATGCACAGATCGTGAAGGAGGGTTGGGAAGTCCTCAACATCATGATCACTGTCAGCATCACAACTGCATCCCAAGGCACAACGCTGGGTCAGCCCACAGGATCTTCTCGTTGCCAGGGTCACTGTGGACAGCCTGGTGACTGCAGGAGAACACGGCCTCCATGAGAGCATGATGAACCCATGAACCTTATCCATGTCTTTCACTGTCAGCAGGCGGGTGTGGGAGTGGAAGTGAAGTGTGAGGCTGTGTAGGGAAGAAGGGGAGATGGTGAGCAGTGATTGCTCAGGTTTCCCGCAGTGCTGCCTGATCCTGAGGCAGGCTCCAGCTGCCAGATGAGGAGGACCAGGTGCTACAAGACTGCATGGGTTCTCCAGTCATGCCATCCACGTACAAAGTATGCCTGTCTGCAGAAAATTTGGAGGAAAACAGTTCTGTTTGCATGCTTGAAAAAAAATCCCCAAACCCAAAGCCAGTGAAAGTGCACCGTATTTTTGTCCCCAGTATTCCTTGCCCAGCCTGGGTACACTTCTGCTTGGCATGGTAGGGATGCCCCGGGACAGTGCTTGCATCAGTATTGGAGACCCCTCCCGTATGTGCTCCCTGTGCTGTCCTTTTCTGTGGGGGAAGAAACAAAGAAATCTCTTTATACACCAAAGAAATCTGATAGTAACTGGAAAAGAGCCCATTGAAACCTACCATCAATGTAGGAAAGGATGAAAGAGAGAAATTATGGCACTCAGTCCCGACACCACGATTTCTTGGCAGTAGATGAGTGCCTGTACATCTCAGATAACTTCCCAGAGAAAGTAAGTGCAACCAGAGCTCAGGGGAGAGGAGCAAGGAGCTTGGAGGCAAAGGCCCCATCCTTCTGCTGACCCCTGAGGGAAAACTGATGTCCTTGCCACCCAAACTGGCACATCTGACCAGCATGTCTCTCCATGCTTTCCAAATGGCCTTGGCAGTGGATGGAGACCTCTGTCTCTCCATCCTGCTATCTCAGATGAAATCCTTGTCTGCAGGAGGCAATACCTCCAGTAGCAGGGCTGAATCTGACCATGATGCCACGGCTTTGTTCCCTGTGCTGCTATGTGATGGTGAGAAATCATGTGTGGGTTCCATCAATCCCAACTGGACAAACAGCCCAACAGTCATCTTTTCCCAATTTCTAAGTACTTAGTCACATTATCTGAGCATACCTAGTGGCCGCCTAATATGTGTGTCCAGGCTTTTTCATGCTTGGAAAAGGAAATATTTGACATACTGCTTTGACTGTAACTGTTAAAAGGAGTCTGCCTTTGGATTGAAGCAAAACCCTAAGAAATCCTTAGAAAATCTCCCAGCAGTGTCAGAAAAGTGACAAGAGACTGAAGCAAGGGCTTAATAATGGAGTGACTCTTCCAATCAATTGGTGTGAGTTAATTAATTAATTGCTGCAGTTGCAATGACATTCCCTCTGGCTGAGTAATCGGGGAAATCAGCCACCTGAGGCTCTTAGGGAGTTAATTGCCTTAAACTTTGTTAAAGCAGAATGATAATACCATTTAAAAAATGCTATCAATGCACATTTCTTGTCTTTTGGGACCTTGCAAACCAATTCTTCATTTTTCAGCGCCAAACCTTTAGAGTTTTACTTGGAACAACTGAGTAATGGAGACAGATGAGGTGGAGAAACACGGAGCACAACTGTGAAATACAAGTTCTCTATCATCTGAAACAGGAGCCATGCTGATGAATTTGAAATACCCTGAATCACTCTCCAAACTTTCAGTGTCCATCCAGACTCCTGTCCTTTCTTAAGTGTTTTGTCCGGCAGGGAGTGGAGCTTTCCTACTCTCTTGGAGTCATGCTTCTCTTTTAAGCCCTGTATGAAAACCCTTTTCTTTTGTTCAATCAGATTTTATCTTAAAGAAGTGTTGGCAGAAATAAGAAAACTATTCTGGGAAGTGCAGAAACCCTCCTCCCTTCCCTTTCACAGTTACCTATTTCTCAGGATGAAGCTGAGGTTCTCTGTGCTTTAGACCTTCCTTCCAAGTGAGCCCTTTGGAGGACAGTTGGTCTTCAGTCAGTGGAAGTGGATATTTTTGGCTGAAGCCCCTGCAGACATCTTTTTAAGGAGGCAAAGTGGAGGCCTTTGAAAGATGTCAAGCTGTCCTGATACAAAACTAGCCCTGTTCCAGCAGCGGCAAAATCACTGTCAGATGAGCGAAGGCTCAGCCTGTCGTGTGTCTGGCTGTCTGCCTCTTAGACTGGCTGTCACTCCTGCTCTCCCTGCAAACCCTGCTTGTTTTTCTGTGGTTCCAACATGCAGTGTGCTCCAGGCAGCCACCTTTGCTTCTCCTGCCTGGGGCTCCCATCTGTACCCTGCAAGGTTTTGACTTTCTGCTGAGTGATGGAGCAGGAGAAAGAAAATTCCTGCTTGGACTTCAGCACTCTGAGAACTCCCTAGCCAGGGCCTGCTAGAAAACTCCACCTTTTGTGATATTTATGATTGGAAACAACCCACAAAAAGTGAGCTGGAATAAAGAAAGCAAAGGAAGGAAACAGATTTGTCCATCCAGTGTTCATCATATGAGAGACAGTGAGTGCATGTAGAAGATATGGGCATTGAGAACTTGATATCAGTTCCCATAATTTTTATCACAGTGGTTTATAGTGGTTATTTCTTTCTTTTCGTCATAAAACTCTTTGAGTCCTGCTGCTGTAGCATAATCTTAGGGTTTATTAAAAATGAAGAGAGAGCCTAGCGCTTCAGATGACAGAGGAAAGCTAAAAATTGTTAGCCCTACAGCCTCAGAAAAGGGAAAAAAACCAAGAGACTCATGTTATAAACGATACTTTTAAACATTCCAGAGATTTTATAGGGCCATAATAATAATTTTCTTACTGCTTGAGGTTAGCAAAACTAGTATTTCCTTCCTTTACCAGGATTAAGGATTCCAGGTCTCGGCGGTCCTTTTGAGGAGATGACTAGGGGATGGGTGTCTCACATCTCCCCGCTGCAGCCCTTTCACAGGCTCCCAGTGAGGAATGCTACAGTTCTTAGATGCAAACCGCCGTTTTCTCCCTTCTATCTTATCTATCAGTCACTTCGTGTGTGAGCTCATACACATATTATTAAATATAAATACAAACCCCAGGCACACATTTTTATCCTTAAGTAATAAAACCTAATGGAAGAATTTACAGTCATGGGTTATAAAGCAATAATAGTTGTAAAATCATTTAGCAGGGTTCAAATACAGGTGAAAGGAGAAGTTCAGAAGTTCAGCGTCTAAATACATATCCTAGCAGTTTCCTATGACAAACAGCAAATCCCCTATTGACATGCTACCAGTAACAAAAGCCCAGAATTACTCTCAGCCCTCCACTTGTATTTTTGAGTAGATGGCTTGTTCAGCTTTATTACTTTTTGAGCATACTTTCTACGGGTCAAGTTATTCAGTGGGTAGAAGTGAGGACAGGCTGAAAAGGTCACTGCATGGTCAGCAAGAATCCAATTTCTGTACAGTGCCACTCCAGCCCCATGAAGAGGGAATAAACTTTGTACTTTAAACATAATACACATGATAAAAAATCACAGGTGGAAAACACTGGAATTACCTGGAGAAAATTCTCAGTACAAGCAGGCCTGGGCACTATTTTTATTGGCCCCTCCAAGAAGACTTAGATGCTATTGTCATTAAAATGCTTACATGTGCTTATATTGCAGTTTCTGCCATTTCTAGCAAGCAGCACTTTCTAGTGACTACTGCTTACTACATGTAGCTATTGCAGGCTGAGCAACAACTTTGCTAAATGTCTTCACCATGCCAAAGCATAAAACACGTGCTCTGTCCTTAAGAGATCGAGTGTGTTTTATTGGTGCAAGAATGAAAGCAACTAAAATCTACACCCCAGGAATCACATGAAGCATGTCAGGTGGCTGACTCTAAACTTCAGGTCCCTCTCGCTGTGTTGTGCCAGCCCAAAGCACTGAGACAGGAATGAGGTAAGAACCCCATAGCTGTTGTTAGCTCTGCTTCTGCTGCTGCAATACTTAACATCCCACCTGAACTTTGCCCTAATGATGGAGGCAGATAATAAGCTATAAGGTTGCTCACTGGATAAGAAGATAACTTTGCCCTATGCTTCATTTCGTAATTATTTTTTCGAAAACAAATTATTAGAAGGTGTGAGATGTACTAAACAGATTGTTCCTTCTCTCAATAAAAAAGGACTCAATTTCTTCAACAAGCTAGTGGAAAGAAGATAGCTTTGATACATGCAACACAAGAACTTTAGTATTTCATGGTCTTTGGCACTTTTTAACTTCATTAACCTTGGCAATCTAAACTAATTCCAGAGAATCAAGGCCACATTCCCAAACAAGCCCCTATTACTGGTATATATGAAGAAATATTGTCACTTCCTCCAGCCCAATCAAACACTCATGTTTATCCTGAGAATTTAAGAGGTTCTCTATCATAATAGTGTGCATAAAACATGTCTAAACACCCCGTGCTCTTATTGAAACAGGCTGCCATTTTGTTGTTGTGATATTTCCACACCCTGGGATGCCTGGGGTGCTGAAGCAGGCAGCCAAACAGCCTGGCCAAAATGAGGATGGTATCCGTGTTTTTCTTGCTTTCCCATGTGGCCAGGATGTTCTTTCAGGGGTTTGTTTGAAAAAAACATCAGAGAAAGCTTTAGTTCTTGTGGCAGTAAACACATTAGCAGTTTTACTTTCTTTTGCCTGTTTCACTCCCTCTGTCTTTTATCTGTCTTTCTTACGCTCTCTGCTGTTTCTTTCTTCCTTTAGTCCTAACTCCTGGTGTGATTTACTTTTTCTCTGCCCAGCTATTTCCTCAAGGACAGGTTACAGAAAGTAAGCACGAGGTCACTGGCTGGAAAAAAAGGGCATCTCTGTGGATTGCCCCTGTACTGCACCCAACAGAGACCTCTTCTGAGAGTTTATGCAGTCTTGTCTGCAAAGAAATGGTGCTAGACACAGAGCAAGCTTGAAAGGCCAGTTCTTTGGAAGGCAGGGAAAGTCAGCATTTTGTCTGCCTGGAAGGCCTTGATCCCTCCCTCCATCTGCTGTCCTCCATTACATGCCAGCACACCTGGCTGCAACACCTTTGAACATTATTTGAAGGGGATCACCAGCTGAGAGACTCATAGATCAAAAATCACTGCCTGTCTGGGATGTGAGACTGATGGGTTGGGCTTTTGGTGCAGCAGGGTAAATCTAGACAGTTTACTGGGAAAAGTTCCCAAGCCCATTTTTCAGGGTTCAAGTGGACTGAACCATGCTGGTACTGACAGAACTGTGTCCTTGCGAAGCAACAGAGTACCTGGCCCTGCATTTGTCAGGGATGTGGTTAACCCCATAGCTACTTGCTTCTTGACATTAATTATCCACCTGTGGTTTTCCCCTCTTCTTCTCATATATGCCTTTACCCTCCTTCAGTAAAGGTTTGCAGCTGACTACAAGATTTGTCAGTGCAGTCAGATGCCCTGAGACTGGACCCTGGGAGAAGAAGACAAGCAAAACCAACCAAAAATTTCAACCCCCTGGGATTTTCAGGTAGCCTCTTTTCCCTAGGTGAAGAGTTCCACTTTACAACATCACTGCATGAGACAACTCAGACAAAACAGTTCCTCCAGCTTCATATACAGCCAAGAAGAAGCACCGCACGCACAATGGCTCATGCAGTCAGGGCACATGTTTACAGAACAAATTTAGCATCGACTGAAGCAGATTAACAATTGGTTGCAGAATTTTATACATCCTCATTGTCCCCTAGGACATCATGAGTCAGTGAGCAAGCTGTTGACAGCACAAGAGATCAGACCTTACCAGCCCAGCAGTAGCTCTCATCACTGTGGGAGTCAGAACCTGCAGGTGGAGATCAGTGATGCACACTGGGGCTACTGACGTTGGTGTTAGGACTTGATGGGGCTTTAGTTCCTAGCCTGACAGATGTCAAAGAAGGGGGACAATAGACTGGCAAGGAGAAAACAAGAAAGCCTTATGCGTGGGAGAGCAGATACCTAATCCCCTCATCTCCAAGGCTCTTTGTGACGGATTCCCAAGGAAGCAATTTGCAATGGGTCAGTTTAACCTACAAAAATTAGTAATCAGGAAAGACTCTGCATGGGGTGGTTTAGAGCAACTAAAATATGGAGCCCATGTTTTCACCTGACCTGCTGAAAGAACCTGAAGTTGTATCTAATAATTGAAATTAAGTGCCAGCCACAGCACCTTCAGGGGTCCTGGTATACTGATGAGTTAAAAATACCAGGTAGATGAATGCAAATAACATCACATTTATAGCAAATGCTAAGAATATAGTGCTGTTTCTAAGGTAATTGAAAAAATTACCCCTTTCTTTATTAAGGAAGGCAACACTTTCTTATTGTGTAGACACAGAAGTTGGAAAAGTTGGTTAGTTGTTCACGCTAAGTTGAACTAACCAAGTTGTTACTTTGTCTAAAAAGAGTGGTAATGTTTCACACTTGTACCTGAAATGGCATAGCAGTAGATTCCATTGTGGCACTTGAGGGTTAAACCTTTTTATGGGCCACCTTATTTTCCCTTATTTAGCTCCATGCTCCATTTCAGCCCCACCGACACCCAGACCAGGTTATGACCTCCCTCAAATAACGTCTTGGAACTCGGCAGCTCTTAGGAACTGTAGTTGGTAATTGTGAATGAGATAAGCTGGTTGGGAGGCTAATTGCTGCTAAATGACTTGATTGTCTCATACAGACAGCAGGAAGGTCTCTCTGCTCCCATCTCACGTGTACAGTGCAGAACTGGGGTCATGTAGAGGTGGCTGATTAAAAAAAGTAAATGCAAAGGCTGCTGGCCTGCCTAGACAATCAGATACCTGTTTCCAGTATATGTGGCTAACTGGCCTTCTTCAACTTTTTAATAGGCTGGTGCTTCTCAGAGGGTTTGGGAGGTGCTTTCCATCAGGAAAAGGGAAATGGACATGGACACCAGGCACTGCCTCCTGCTCAGCCATGATCCCCAGCCTCTATGGAAATCTACATTGTTTATATTTTGCAACCTTTATTTTCCAATACCCTGGCACTGCTGAGGAGTTTTAAGTGCATCTTTGTGTAGAGTGTGTGGTATGTGCAGGTCACTGCTAAATTGCACTTTCTCCTTAGCACCTGCTCTGCCAGCTGGGCTGATGGAGAAGCTGGGATTCTCCTGAGCTGGTCCCGGGTAGTAAAGCCTGTGCCATGAGAAATTGATGAAATGAGCTTCCTGTTCCCCATTTGCTCACCTGATGGGCAGAGCAGGGTCGTCCTGTCAGCTACAGGAGCAGACATCTCCTGAGGAAGCAGAGAGGCAACTAGCTGTCCAGTTCCATGCACTGGCTCGTGTGTGACCTCTTTCACTATAGGGAAGTGGCAAGAAGTGGCAGGAGCAGAGCAAGGCTCTAAGGAAAGGTCACATCTTGTAAGTGGTGCTGCTCAGAGAATGTAAAAGCAAGGACTGGTGGGATGTGTGTCACACATAATGCTATTCTTGGTAGTGCTCAGAGTGTGCGACCTTGCGCCAGACTTCTCTGATGACTGTCAGTCCCCTCCAAGCATTTTGCCTCACCATATCAGGTATTTTGGAACACCATATGTCAAGAGCTAGGAGGACTCTGTGTTTGGCATGTGTTTCTTGGTGTGTGATGAGACACAGATGTGTTGCATAAAATTTCTGCTTACACTGAGGGGCAAATACCAGACTGAACAGCCCTTCACATGGCAGGAAACTCAAGACGTGGGGCAACACATGGTAAAATATTTCTTTTGCAAAGGAAAATTCCATCACTCATGAGACTGTGGTTTTGTTTTATTTCTCTGTGGCATTTTTGACTGACATGTGAGCATTGCCACTGCAGTGGGCAATGCAACCATTGCTTAGAGCAAGTGTTAAAGTTATTACGTTTTTTAGTTCAATTTTGCCACAAAGGAAAAAAAGTGATGTAATAAGTAAGATAAATCTTTAGTCTATATTAGGATAAATGGGACAATGCTTAGATTAAACTCCGTTACTGAAGCAGCATTGATTCCAGGTGGAAATTGCAGAGCTCAGCAATAGGAAGGCAGCCGTGATGCCTTCGGTTAATGAACACATTCCTGCTGTCATCAGCCCAGGCGCTGCCTTTACACTGCCCAACTAATAAGAGAGAACAATGTTGCTTTGAGTTTTTAATATAGTCTCCACCTAACGTGTTGCTTCCATCTGAGTTTGGCTTTGAGCATCGGGTATTTTTTCAGCCTCAGAAGAGAACTCTGGGACTTTGAAGCCATTTCTCCTTGGGAAAAAGAAGCCATTAGCAGAGATTTGTGTGGGAGTTTGCATGCACACAGGGTGGTGGCATTCTGCTCATTGTGATGCTGTGAGATGTGGTAAGATAAATCATTTTAATCACAGAGCCAGTGGAGAACATTTCTTTTCCCCCTTAGATTTCTAGATGACCCAGGTGTAACAGTGAAAAAAATAATCCCTTGAAAGGACATGTAGCTGTTTCAGTGGCAAGATTTAATATACCATAGGGTGGAAATATATGGGAAGCATCCGTCAATGTGTCAGCATTTTAAAATGAGGAGAGGGAAAAATAAAGAAAACAGCCAACAAAGAAACCCCCAAGTGGGCAAAATGGAGTTTGTTTAAGAAAGACTATCCAGAAAGGACATTGCTTTGCTTTTGCTTGTATTTCTCAAGCCATAAACTTGCTTTAATGTCCTCTTGTTCTATGCTAACTTCTCAGTGCTCCCAGGAGACTTGGTCTGAAATGCTAATTTGCAGCAGGGAAATTCTGTAACCTTTGTAAGAGACCCTGAAAGCACCTCAACCTGTTTCAGATACTTTGACTATTACCCAGTGAAATAGTGGATGCCCCATCTCTGGAAGTGTTCAAGGGTAGGCTGGATGGGGCTCTGAGCAACCTGGTCTAGTGGAAGGTGTCCCTGCCCATGGCAGAGGGTTGTGGACTGGATGATCTTTAAGGTCTCTTCCAACCCAAGCCATTCTATGATTCTTTGATTATTTTCTTAGGTGCGGCAGCTCTCTGTGGAGAAAAGCTGAGCTGAAGCAGTGCTGTGTAAGAAGGCACAGAGCAGTGGGTGGTAGTCCATGTCCTGACCTCCTGTGCCTCTCTGGGGAGCCCAGGCACTTGACAAACGCTGTCCTCCATTTTCAGGGATTCTTGCCTACATAGTGGTACCAGAGTGAGATCACTGTGAAAGTAACTCAATCCAAATTGTGTAAAATGCTTCCAAGTTTGTGTAGCCAGCTGACTTTCTTGGTGGATGCACACTGCCTTTCTGTAGCAAAGAGCTGGTGAGGAGAAACTCTTTCTAACATGCCCGCCACTCCCTCTCCCAATTTAGAGCTTGACTCTCTGGTGAAAGGATTCCTTGAACAGGGTGATGATGTCCGATTAAAGTGAATACAAACCTGTTAAGAAGAAGCAAGATCCCTTGGCGATCAGCCAAGGAAAAGGACTTGGTTTCCGTTCAGAAGTTACTGTGATCTAGACACCACCAGAAAGTTTTCTTCTTGTCTTCTATTTAAGTAAGAAAAACTCATCATTGTCAATAGAGAAACTCTGAGGCCTGCCTAACCTTCCCAGAGCTTTTTCAAATCGAACTTTATTGGCACATGTGTCTCAAAATTGATGGCCCATAAAGGGAGAGATTTTATTTAGTCCAAGAACAGGTGGGAGGGGAGTAAGAAAGGATGCATGTGCGACACAGGCATGCACAGATAGTGTCCAGGCAGCCCTCTGTGGGCTATCTGGGAATTCTCCCCCCACTCCTCCCCACCAAGGGCAGGGTGCTTTTGGTAAGGTGCAGCTCCTGGGCTAGTGTGCCCAAGTAGCTTGCAGGCTGAAACCGGTGGAGTCTCACCAGGTTATTGCTCCACATTGGCCAAAACTAAGCATACCTTGACTGTCATGCCAGCTTACTGTGAGGTGACGTTTAGCATGACTAGTGCCAGTGCTTCGTGCTGCATAAAAATGTTGGCATGCCATTTGGCTATTTTGGAGCTGGAAGAACAGGTTCTGTCCCTGGGAGATGTAAATCTGTTTGATTTATTTAGCGAGTGAGCTCCTGCTTTTAATTTTTTTTTTTACACTGGGATCTTGTAATGAGTTTAGTGAGTTAAAATCAGATTATCAAGGGTGGCTCTTCACTGCCAGCAAAACAGAAAAAAAATTAATCAAGAGTTTCTTGTCACCTGCTAGAAAATACTTTCCATCACCCCTAGGGAACTGTGCCTACTGGAGACTGTGAGTGATTCTGGAAGCAGCAGGCAGGGAAATCACTTATTTTATTAGCTATATTTTGCAGCCCAGTATGTTTGTACAGTAAATAATATTTTGCATAAAGTCACTGGCTGATGCTGTGCTTTTTATCATGGACTGCTATTTTTTACAGCTGCTCTTTTAAGTGTCAGCACTGAGCATTTTTTTGTGTCATCATCTGTGCTTACATTGCTATGTGTGGCAATATAACTGTTCCAAAGCTTTGTACTGTGACAGGGGTGTCACAGTTATTTGGGAGAGATGGAACCACACTTTGAACATTTTTCACTTTTTGCAAGGCCACATTTATGGTGTTTGTAAAATTCTGTGCGATTTTATGGCGTTTCTAAAATAACGTCATTTTATGGTAGTTGGGAAGTGCTGTGATTTCAATGAAAAGTGGACTACACTGGTTTCAATGAGAGAATTTTCCAATGCCACTGAGGGATAAAAAAACACCCCCAAACTTTCTGAGCATAACAGAAAACTTTTTGAGGACAGCAGCAATTAAAGTGTTTTCTGCCTTTAGCATTTAAGTGATTATTCTTCTTGTGGTAAATAGTATTTGCTACTTTGTATGACATGTATGAGAAAAGAGCACAGAAAGAAAACCTCTGTAGTTAAGAATTTTAATAAAGGAGAACCTCAAGGAAATTACATATTTATAGTCACACCCATATGTAAAGGAGTAATCATGTTCAAAGGCTGCCAAGTCCCTAATGCTGATAATGGTAAAATTTAGTTCTGTGCAAAGGGCCAGAGAAGGAGCTGTGGGGCTTGTCTCTGCTCAGTATCCTCCATGTTAATTTGTCCCTATTTGCAGGATGTTAATGCTCCTGTTTGTCAGAATTAAACAGGAATGTCATTAAATACTGCAGTCATTTTTATTCTTTGCAGCTGTGTAACCTTCAATAACTATGGACAACTCCCCCCACCTCACCTCCCCTTCTTGCAGGCTTCACTCTTAGCCATAATTGGAGAAAAATCCAGAGAGGGGCTGGAGGTGAGGTTTGTTAGAGCTGCTAATTAGCTGATGCCGTCACATCAGAATTACAATCCAATTCCTTGGAGGACTCCAGGGCCTCTTCTCTCCAGCTTGGAGACAGATGCCAAATTTACCCTCAGAAAATAGGGGCAGATGATTAGTGCTGACACTCTCCAGTTCTGTCACTGAACTGTCTGGCACAGGGTGGTTGGTTTAAGGATCTTGGCTGGAATTAAAATTTTCTGTCAAGGTTGCTTTTCTTTTATTCTTATTTTATTTTATTAAAAAGATTCCCAGACTAATTCAACTGAATGGGAAATTTGATGAGGGAAATTTCCTTTCCAGGGCTTCTCATTCTGGGAGGAAGGGAAAAACAACAGCAGCTTTGCTGACAATAAAATTCAATTAGAGTTGAACTAACATTGATTGTTGTGATTTCATTTGTGTTTATCTTTTAATTAAGTTATCCTCATCTGATTTTTAATCTTTTTAAAAATATTTTTCCCCCTTCTTTTTTTTATGTGTGATTCAGGACCAGGTGTTCTGTGACTCTGAATGAAAATGCATAGTGCTATATCCCTTATTTACCATGCTGGATGGTGAAGACAGCCTTCTAAGATAAATACTGTTAGGATATGTATACTGAGGACAGTATCCAGACCATGCCCGATATAGGTAGGCATTGTGAAGCCATAGTTTTGTGGTCACATCTTGGCTGCCTGAATTAGTCAATCTCCCTATAGACTCTCTGGAGAGATTTATAAAATCACGGAACATGATGAGCTGGAAGGCACCCACAAAGATCATTGTATCCAATCCATAGTCCTGCACAGGACTATCCCCAAGAATTACACCATGTGCCCGACAGCATTGTCCAAATGCTTCTTGAACTCTGTCATGTTCGGTGCTGTGACCACTTCCCTGGGGAGCCTGTTCCAGTGCCCAACCACCCTCTGGGTGAAGAACCTTTTTCTGATATCCAACCTAAACCTCCCCTGACACAACTTCAGGCCATTCCCTTGAGTCTCACCACAGAGAAGAGATCAGTTCCTGCCCCTCCTCTTCCCCCCATGAGGAAGTTGTAGCCTGTGCTGAGGTCTCCCCTCAGTCTCCTCTTCTCCAGGCTGAAGAGACCAAGTGAGCTCAGCCACTCCTCATACGGCTTCACCTCAAGGCCCTTCACCATCTTTGTTCCCCTCCTTTGGACATTCTCTAAGAGCTTAATATCTTTCTTGAATTGTGGTGCCCAAAGTTGCCACAATATTCAAGGTGAGGCTGCCCCAGTGCAGAGCAGAGCGGGACAATCCCCTCCCTCGACTGGCTGGTGATGCTGTGCCTGATGCCCCCCTGATGCCCCCCAGCTGGCCCTTCTGGCTGCCAGGGCACACTGCTGAGGTATACTTGAAGTCCAAAAGCCCTGCTACTTAAACATAATCCTTCTCAGAGATGCAAGCAGTCAGCAGTGATGAGAGTATTTGACACCACCAGCTCTGAGCGTGTGATCTTTGCCACTGCTGCAATTCCCAGGTGAAAAGACACAACTGGACCTGACATCTGTTGATCACAGTTTCTGTTCACCAGGATGTGCACCCTGAGTTTTCTCTGCCTTGAGGAAGATGGGATGCACAGCTCTGGTATGGGGTAAGAGGTAATCCCTTTTCAGACTGGGTCATGGTGTGGGCAGGAATGCATAGGCTGTGGAGATGGAAGGAGAGCAAAAATCAAAGAGCCCAAGCAGGATCTAGTGGTCTCCTGGGAGAAGCGGGACTGGGTTTATCCTCCCTGATCACATCCTCTCCATGGAAAATGAAGACACAAGATGAATTTTGGTTCTAGTAAATACTTATACTGAGTAAGAAGCAGTTATTGTGTCACGGTGCAATAAGACGTTTCCTGGGCTAGTGCTGTGTGCAGCAACAGATCCTACAAGAGCTGAGAAGATTTGGCTTCCCAAAAGAGGAGGTATGAATTTTCATAGCTCCTTCAGCACTATTGTTCATTGTGACGAGTACAAATTTAACTTTATTAAAGCAGCTTTTCTAAGGTAGCTCAGCTAGACACAGAAAATATGAGACTCTACCGCATGCTGTTGTTTTCGTAAGGACAGCAGCTTTAATATTGGAAAGCAATAAATCGCCCAAAATGATAATAAGTCCTGGAATGCTGTGCTAATGCTGGTCTGCACTTGAGCAACTCCCTGTGCAACATCAACAGGCCTCTGGCTGCAGTTTTCTTCAGTGAGTAGGTGCATTAGAGGTGGTTTTTTTCCAGCATACATCGATCTCTGGTTCTGCCAAAGATGATTGATATTTTCCTCTTGCTAACAACAGGGACTGAACCAGACTCCCACAGCCAGAGTCACCGTCCTTCCTGGAGCCATTCCTAGTCCCCAGTAACAGAGAGCTGAGCAGTGGATTTCTTCAAGATATAGATCAGAAGGCAGTGTTTGCCACATAGCGCTCCACATATTTAATGACTGTTCGTAGGAAATTGCTTATTTCATGTGTAGTTTGTGGGTTTCAAGAATCAGCAAAGACTTGTGATGCCTGGGGACCGTTTAGGATATTTGGGGGTTGAAGGTGGATCTGCTTTTTGCATAAGACACCCTGTATCCACCTAAGTCAGTCAGTTCTCACAGAGTCTGGGTGAAATTAAGTAGACTTGTGAGTACTCAGGAAGGTGGGTGCTTTGTACAGGATGAGGTAATATTATGATTTTTTTGTTCTGAAATAGGCACAGCAAGGAGATTTGGACTAAATATTTTGTACAGAGGAGGAAAAGGAAAATCTTGATCCTGAAGGGTTTCTGGTGGCTGGGGAGGCACCACAACTCTCACTTGAAACAGGTCTCACAACTTCACATCACAAGATGATGCCAAGGACAGAGAGACTGCTATTGAGAAATGGCAGGATGTTGGGTTATTTCCTTGAACCGGATGAATGCACAGGAATAACCTGATAAACACGACACAACATCAATGTGGAATAGCATATGCTCAGAACATCCAGTGCTGATCATCTGAGTACTCAATGATACTGAGCTGGGTGTTCATTTGGAGTTTGATCCAGTGTGGCTGTTTTTGTGTTCTTTTGCTCCTGCTTTCTATGAAATAAGCAGTTTTATCAGTGGAATTTATCTTTTGGTCCAGTAGACTCTAAACAGTTTAATTCAAGAAATTCACACACACATGTATACAGCCACATTTACAAACACACATACACTCATTAGGTATGGCTATCTACATATTATTCTATTGCTGCTTCTTAGTAACATATGATTAGGTAATAAAATGCCTCCTAGTCTGGTTAGTTTTTTTCCGTCAGTTAATGTAAGTTTATAGCTTTCTGTTCTGCATGGCACAAAGGATTCTTGCTCTCCTCACCACACACCCCTCTCCAGTGATGCTCCACACAATACCACAGGCAAAAGCTGAGTAAATAAAAAGCCATCAGGGTAGCTAAATTGGGCACTGAAAAGGGTAAGAAACCTCAAAAAGGTGGAGTGAAATCTAGCTCTGCCCCCCTTCATGCTTGCATTGTGTCAGTGTCCTTAATTTAATGATTGCATCATGCTTTTTAACCTGCAGGATCAGATTTCATTGGATACACAGGATGGCAGGACTCACTGAAAAACAGCCTTTGGTAGAACTTGTTTATTCTCTTTTTTATTAATTGTGTGCTTTCAGGCCCCCTTAGCTGCTGCCTGTTCTGGTGGTAAAATTATTCCCAGCCTACCGGGCTCTCTATAGGGATGTCTGAGCCCCATAGACTCACATCCTGCAAGGTAAGCATTCCTTATTTTGCAGACAAGAACTGAGGCACGGGCTGGCAAGAGCTGGGAGCACTCCTGAACTTGGCACATCACCGTCAGATTTTGGGGATCTTATTTTTGCAGGCGGGCACTGCCAACTAGTGCTATAGTGTGATCCAGCCAAGCCAGACATGTGGAAAAGGCACCTTGCATAAGTGAAATCTGCAGTTTAAGCCACTAGCTGAGCATCCCATAGGAACAGATAGAGCCAAATCTGCCCCTTGCCTTGCCTCAGATCAGCTCTTTGTTCCTGTGCAATTCACTGCTATCCACCCATCCCAGCTCCATGAACCCACCGGCATCTACTCCAATCACACCTCCCTGGCTCCCCAGCTGAGTCTCGGCACCCAGCCAGCCTCTTTGGCCTGTGCCAGTCTTTGACCTATTTCCCGCTCCAGCCATCCCACCTTCCCTATGGAATGTTCCTCCAGTACTAGGCTTGCTCCACTGACTTGGTCCTGTGATTGAGGTGGTGGGGCACTCAAAAATCAGGGAAAAAGGGCCTTAGTGGCTTTCATGAGAGTATGGGCCACATGTTGTTCACAGCAAGACAAGAACTGAACTTGTGGGAGGAATTCATACTGAACCATCAGAATAAGCACCCCTAGGGAGCATCGACTCCACAAGAAATGTAATTGCTATAATCTGAAGGACACAGAATAAACCTGTGCAAACCAATACTTTTCAAAGACTTATACTTTGGCCAGATGACAGTAGTTGGTGACAATTATGGAAAAGAGCAACATTAACAGAAAAGGCCACCTCTATGCTAGATTTCAAGCTCCTGCTCCAAGTGCTGTTCTCAAAAGGGTACCGAAATTTTGTCACTGTGAATAAAAAGTTCCATTTCGCCAGCCTCAGGGACTGAATTGCTTAGATTTAAGGCATTGGCCTAAGGCAGACAGATAACACAGAGAAATGTCAAATTTTGAAAGTTAAAATTTTTTAAAATTCAAAATGTCTGAGAGCAGGGGGATTGCACTGTGGAGTGCTGTAAAATGCCATCGATAAAAGATTTTTCAAACACTAGCAATGCAGGCTCAAATTTAAGACCCCTTGGTGGGGACCTGCTTTTCCTTAACTATAAGAAAGATAATCTTGAGATTCATATGATAGACTCTGAACATCAGACACTTATCTGCTCCTGCTGCAGGCAAATGAAGGAGAAAGCCCCTCCTGGGTAGGTCTCTACATCAGCAAGCATTTTATGGCAGTGAGGAAGTGTTTTGCCCTGCCAGGTGCCCCTAGAAAGAGGGTGCACCTATTCCTGCTTAGGAAATCCTGACAGCATTGTATGGGACAGCCCTAAGTTCAGAGCAGTAAAAAGAGATTAGGTGAGGGAATAAAGCAAAAGTAGCAGTGGCATTAGTCCTGTTAATGCATGGGGGAGACAAAAGAAAAGAGGTAGGGAATAGCAAGGCTTCAGAGAGTGGAAAATTAGTGACAGACAAGTCCTAAAAGTTTTCCTAGCTTCAGTAGTCACAAACAAAGTAAAGGCTACCATCCTAGAGTCAGGACTGTGCTTCCTGCAGAGAAGCAGAAAAAGTGTTAAATTGGCTTTTCCTATTGTTGAGAACAGACAAGATGGTTCTTTTCTGCTATGGAAGCATTCAAAACCATTAAAAACTGACAAGGCCTGAGGTCTGTAAGGCTGTAAATAGCAGCATCTATATTTAATCAAAGATGATGAAGGCTTCAGTGAATTTCTGTCCTGTAAGCTCAGCATCAGCTGTGTGACAAAGACAAAGAATGCAATGGCAAAGAACATGACTATGAGAGTTTCAAAATGCAGAAAAAAGGGGTAACTACTACAAATTCTTGGCACGTGGTTGCTGGCTGGTACTTTTTAATTCTTAAACAAGCTGCAGATTGTTCAGGTGGCTGACATATACTGCTTGATATGCTGGTTCCAGAAAGGATTGCAGTGCTAATGCAAGCTACCCCATGAGGGGACATTCTCTCCTTGAAATGCCCATGACATTATTATATATATATATAATGGCTGTTGGAGTAGTGAATTATCTACTGCTTTGAGACAGATTTTTTTTTCTGCAGCTGATTAAAAAGAAAATCTGTTTGAGTTTCCTTTTGAAGCATTTAATCTAAACCCACCTTGTGACTATGACACCAAGTTCATTTTTGATCAAACTGAAGTCCTTTCAGAATCTCCAGCTCTGAAGAGCTGAAATTAAAGGCATTTTCCCTTCCCGCCCTCTCCATTCTGCTGAGCTTCAGGAGATCAGGGGGTGAATTTTTATTGTTAGCCACTTGAAAACAAAACTGTTATATGCACGTATCTTTGGATAGACACTGCAAATGATGGATTTCAGCAAAAGCAAGAACATGTCCTGGAAGAGGGGTAAAGCTGTCCCGGGAACAGAACAGGTTTGCATGAGGGCACAAGAAGGGAGGAAGTGTCACAAGAGCCCTTCTTGGGAGAGCCAAACTATCCTGGTTGGATAAAAGCCCACCTGAATTAATTCACAGACAATTATATTTTGAATTAAACTCTTATTTACACCCAGTGTTTTGCTTTGATCTCCCTGAGATGCACAGACATGGGCTCATTTGGTCCCTGAGCTAGAATTGATAGCGTTTTCTCATAACAAAAATAAACCAAACTACCCAGGGGGAAAAAAGGAGCAGAGCAAGGAAATAGAAGTAGGCCCTTAGGTGAGACCTATAATCCAGGCCAAGGGGCCATGTGAGGTAACAGAGGAAGGACATTTTGCCGTCACCTAGTAGAGTCAGGTCAGGGCATAGAGTGGGAAGAGCACCGAGAGCTTGGTTGAAAAGCATGAAGAACCAGATGTTTGGCTGCTTTAAATCAGAGCTTTTTTTGACCCGAGGTCTAGCGTATACCTGTTTGGAATTGCAGAGCAGGCAGCACCCTCTCTGCATGCTCTCTTTCTGACTGTGATCAGAACACGTGGCAATCACAGGGGTAAAAAAGAAAAAGGAAAAAAAAAAGAAACCTCTAAAAGTAAACAACCTCCTCCAAACTCCAGCTCTTTTTTCTAGCCATCCCCAACAGAACAACAGCAGCAACCATAACAGAAAAGCTTTCTAGATGCCCCTGGGCTCTCTAACTGTCTTTTAGTGAAAAGTCAGTGTGAAAATGGAAATCAGGGCTGTAAGCCAGGGGGAGAAATTGTTCAGGTCACAAGAGGTTTTAGGGAAGATTAAAGGTTGAAACTGTCATGGAAAATGTAAGTGGAATGTCATGGGAAGCTGTGAGACTGCAGAGGGGTCTCCCCCAAGGGGGCTGTAAATCCTGTCATTTGAAATCAGGTGAGGAAAACCTCTGAGCATCTACCACAAATAACAACCTCTCATTTTTGTCAGGTACTGGGACAAGACGGGGCTCCCCTGTCACTCTTTTCCAAGAAGCTCTTAAGCTAATATGACCTGGTCCAGCAGATTGCGGTAACAGCCTTCCAGGATGTCCATTGACAGGGACCACGTAGCTCCACACTGTCACCTCTCATTGCCACTTCTTTTGAGAAGTGATTCAGATCTGCCAAGGGAACAAAGTGTTATCATGACTGGATTTGAGCCTGAACTGAATTCTCTCCAAGCCCTTTGGATAGAGACGATAACCCCACATTTTTGTTTCAGATGTAGGATGAGTCTGCTAAGAGGTGGTCAGGGTGTTTCTAGCTGGGACAAGTGTAGCACATGGTGGGAGGTCACATGGACCAGTTCACTCCAAGGCAGTACAACTGGAGTCATATGCCAGCAGTGAGAAATCTGATATCTTTTTTTTCCAGCCAGTTGCTCAGGGAAAGCACAGACTATTACTCTGAAGTTAGGATGAAACTATGACTACGTTTCTATACTCAGGTCTTGCTAGTGTGTAGTCAGTTTCCTTAGATGACCTGTCCCTCAAGCAACCCTTTGTCAGGTTTAAGATACATTTTCCCAAAATAATCCTATATATCTGAAGGGTTGTGGAGTTTAGGATGTCCCAAAGACTTGTGTGCCCAACCTGACATTTTCTGGAAGCATCTGAGGATAAAGCAATGTGAAAGTAACATCCTAACGACCAACACAGACATGAAAGAAGTGGAACTTCCTTACTTCTTTCTTGGAAGATAAGTAGGGGATGCAGAGGAAGGGAAAGATGCCACTATTAGAATGAGATATGATGAAAATCTAAAGACTAGGAGATGTTGGGGTATAAAAGGGTGCCAATGCCAGAAACTGCCTCACTTCATGTTAATTTGTTCTGGCTGCACCTCAGAATAAAAGCATGAAATTGGTGAAAAACATGGCAATAGTACTAAGTTTCTCTAGGATTTGACCAGCTGCATGTGGAAGAAAGTGCTACACACATCATGAAACCTAGATTTGCTTTCCAGTGGGAAATTTTGAAATTTCATAAACAAACAAGAAAGCCCAAGCAAAATTGTTCTGCATCAAAACAAACCCTCCAAATATTGAATCTGCTAGCAAACAAGGAATTTCAAGACTTTGATTTTTCAATATGAAGTTACTTAAGCTCTGCTTCTCACCTCTCTCACCCAAAACAGGGCTTCTAGAGGACTTTGGAAGCATGAAGTATTATGTTCTGGGCAGGTGTCATGATGTGTAGGAACCCTGGCTGTGGTATTGTCAGACAGACATGGGAGTGGACAGAAAGTAGGCAGTAACTCTGGAAAGCCGCTTGGTTTCTATTAAAAGTCTGATGGAATTAAAATGCTCCATATCCCGACCAAGGAAAACGTTCAGGTGATGATCTCAGAATCCTCCTCCAGGCTACACAAATATTCCCACAGGACAAGCTGTAGCAATGCAGGTACTGGCTTGCATCCCTGGTCTGTTGTGCAGTCATGCCCCTTAGCTTTAGATGATTACGATGCCTGTGTCTGTTTCCAGATAATCACTGCATAGGGCCTTTTCACATCCCAGAAACTGCACTAATGTGTGAACTGCACCTAACTTAGAAACCTTAATATGATCACTTTTTCTTCTTAAAAGTGAGCCCAAGGTCCTTGACTTGGGTGTGAGTAGCTACAATGCAGTCATCTAAAGTTGCATGAGGTGAACACTACAACTGATTTGTTTTGATTTTAATCAGTTAGACGCGTAAGCTCTTTGTTGGAGCTGAAGTTTAGCCCTGTATCTGACTTGACTGTCCTTCAGATGACAGATAAAATGACAGGGAGGAAGATGATGCATAGTTCAGATCTAAGCAGGTATGGGAAAAAGGTCTTGCATAAGACTTATAAAAGGAAGGACACAATACATCTAACTTGTGCTGAGCAGTTGTGGCCTGAAGAAGTGAAACTCATACAGGATAGGAGTTATCTTTTCCCCTGCAATGATCAGCTACTTCCTAGCTTACAGGTCTTCCAAACCGAAAGTGCTTGGAAGGCTGGTACCATCTAGATGAGAAGAAAGCTGTGACCCACTATGTAACTAACAATTAGTGGCTATAGGAAGGCATTAGACCTGACCGCTGCAGTCTGGCTGGAGGTATTTCTAAAGTACGCAATCTATTCAGAGGCTGTGGTGGTTTGGGCTAGGCCTTCCTTGGTGACCAGTTTGTAACCAAGGAAGGGTCCAGATTTACCCAGTATTCCCTACGATTTTTACGTAAGCCAGATTGTAAGAAGAGAGGAGGAGAGGCCTTCGCTTTCTTTCCTTCCGGTGGCTTGGAGGTGCAGGTTCCCTGCTGTCGGGTCTGCCGTGTTGGGGAGCGAGGCCTGGCTGGGCCTTGTTGACCTTGGGAGGCGGAGGTTGCCGGCGATCGGTCCGGAGCGGCTCTCCGTTGTCCCAAGGAAAGTGTGAGAAATTTCTCTGTTAACTTTTTTAGTTGTTAGATATTGGGTCACTAATTGGGATATATACATATATATATATATATGTATATATATATTTTAGTTTAGTTTTGTTCCCTTTCCCTTCCCCCTTCCCTTTCCCTTGTGAAATTGTATATTTTAATTGTATATAAGTGTAAATATATATTTATATATATCACTTTAGTGGTCTCTCTCGTTTCGGGTTTTCTTAGTTTTTTTTCTCCCTCTTCTCCCTGAGGTTTTCTGGGGGGGATGGAGGGGGACTTCTGGTGGTAAGGTTTGGAGACGTGGCAGGGAGCCAGCTTCAAACCATATCAGAGGCATTAACCCACCTGCACTCCCATGTGCACAGGACAGCCTGCCCAGCAGACCACTGGGTCACAATTTGATTTTCTCTTAAACCTGTCATGAATGGCCACCCTTACAAGTGATATTTCTGGGAAGAAAATCACATTTTAATGGCTTTGTTCAGTAGCTTCCCCTGTCAGTGTGCAGTTTGTGCTGTGGACACAAGACAGAAGGTGGTGCAACCAGTACTTTCCAGCAGTGAAAGTCAGTGGAGGTATTAGCGGAAGCAGGATTGGACCCTGAATAAGCAGGGGAGAAAAAAGCACCATATGCTGGAAGGAGATGAGTATTATGTAAATAATAAGGCACAGAGACATTTTGTAAGTGGGCAGGCCGATCTCATTATTTATCTACAATTAAACTAAACTGTGGGGTCATATCATCCTATTACAGCTAGCAGATTAAACTCAGGCTGTCTCTTTTTGTTATTGTTTCTGATGGGGTTTTAGAGCTTTCTTAATTCAGGTCAAAAAATGAGAAGCTTCTTCATAAGCATTTTAATTAACCAGCTGAAGAATTCTTTTGCCCCCAGAGACTCACAGTACCAAATCCAGAGCTCAGACTGTCATATTTCAGCTCAAATTGTGCTTGTGCCCTTTTATTCAAGTCAAAAACACAGGCAGCAAATCAAACCCACCCTCCTCCCTCATTGACTACTTGGAAAAAAAAAAAAGTATCTTGAAAGTTTGATTTTTGACCTAAACATGTTCTTTGCAATCTCCAGTCCATGAGGACCAGAATGTATGAGGAAAGCGACCCAAATCTGCAGAGAAAAGCCCTTTTGGTTGGACCTTGGGGCTGTGCACACTTTATCACAGGCATCTTTCCTTCCCCAAGCCATCATCAGTGTGATAGGGTCATCCAACGTTGTCTCATGGCTGAGTAAAATCCCAGTCCTTTTGCAGGGCTGCTTGGTGCACTGTCAGCCCGGGGAGAGGCGCTCAGTTGAATGGTTGGGTCTCTAGGGAGTGTGCTGCTCCTCAGGCAGATGAGGAGCTCCTTCCTGGTCTTTGGTGGCTCTTGGCCACATTCTCTAGGTTGCAGCAACTTTTAGTAGCAGTCCTGCAGCATGCTGACCTTGCACCACAGCCACCCATCATCCCAGCAGGTTTGTTCAGGGAGAGGAGTTGCACACCTCCAAAATGGGCATGGGGGAGGAAGGCACGCCCCCAAAGTCCCCCACTCCCCCGCATCCTCCTCTATGTGGAGCTGGCGCAGATCCTGCTCCTTTCCAACTTGTGGGGTAGTGACGAGCCATAAGGGGGGAGGACATTGAAGACCAAGTACGGTTTTGGGAAGGGCAGCAGCTCCATGTGGTGGGGAGAGAAGGAGAACGTGCTGGGCAGCCAGGCAGTTGTCAGCTGTCCTTGCAGCGGTGAGTAGTATCCCATAGCAGGAAAGGAAGCAGAAAGCTTTCTTGGCATCAAGCTTGGAGCCTTTCCAGAATAAAAACGTAGTTTCAGGTGAATCAATATGGACTTTTATTTAGATACAATTTACAGTCAACCTTATTTGTTTCCCTGGTGCTCAGTAATTAAGAAGAAAAGTTTAGAAGAATAGACTTCCTAAAATCTGATTGTGTGCTGTCACTCAGGGAGCAAGGCAAAATACCCTTTTTTCTAGCCATGAAAAAGCTTCTGTCAGGAAAAGAGCCTGTGTGCCAGCCACATAATATTAATAGTCCTGGACATGGCAAGGGTCAAGGGCAAAAAGTAGTGGTCAGCCTTACAAGGCTGGATGTTTTAAAGAGATACTGTCTGTTAAGAAACATGGCTTTGTGGCTGCAAATGTCTTATTTTCTCCTCTTCAAAAAATTTCTGACGATAAAGACAGTTTGAATTAAAGTATGATTTATGGAGAAGTGATTTACAAGCAAAATGGGGAAAGACTACCCTGCAAGACACCTCATAGCATATTTACAAAACGGGTTTAATATTATGAAGAAATGTGTTATTTGACCAGATTTGCTGGGATTTCTTGTCATCATATTGCCATTTTTGTTTTTTCTAGTCCTCCTTCTCTGGGATAGTCCCATGTGAAGTGATTACCTGATGAAGGATAGCTGTCTCTCCCTTGGTGGCTTTATACATAGTGTTCAATACTTACTGTGAAATCTGACTTGGGAGCAGGAATGAAATCAACTTCTGTAAGATGCTGAAGGCCACCAAAGTTGCCAAATTTTTCATGTTTCCTCCACTTTGCTCGCTGATTCTGGAACCAGATCTGGATAGAGGTAAGAAAGAAAAGGCACAGAAATTAACAGAATATGAAGGAGAAACTGCTCACAGCCAACTACTTTCTCTACTCTCTAAATGATCGTCATAAAACATTGACATCCAGCTCAGCAGAACCAGGGGTTGAATCTAATGGAATATAGTGGGTTTGATGCAGCACCTTTCACACTCTGCATAGCATGTGGGATCTCTGGACTATCATGACAGACTCTTTTCTACCACAGCTCACAGAAGATCTAGAATCACTCTAATCAAGGAAAGATACTGTTGCAGCTCTTACAAGCCTCTCCTGGGAAAACAGATCCTTCTGTGGTCAAAGCTGTGCAGTAGTCAAGGCCCATGACATTCTGTTTTCCCTGTTTTCCCCAGGAGGTGTGATGTGTTGCATGACAGGGCTATTTTGCGCTGTTTCCACGTGAATAGACTGAGAAAAGATCTACCTAGATGCTTTGCTGGGCTGCAATAAAAATGTGCCACCAGTGGAGATGCAGTAACAGGGTTCTTCCTATATTTAACTGGTAGCATTTTGAAATTCACGTAAGGGAACTAAGCAAAAGACCCAAGGGGATCACTCAGCAATCTATGTTGTCTGCCATCTCTTTTGCCTGAAAAACAGACAAATAATTTTCTCAGGGGAGTTTCTTTCATCTATTAGCTGATTTGACCAGTCTGGCTTCTGGAAGAGACACCCATGTATTTATTTTGAAGCAGCAGTATTGCACCTTGCTGCATTGTTGTGAAAAGTTGAATTCCACTTCCACTGTAGTTTCTATCTGGCTGAGGGACTGGCTGTTTGAATGTAAGCAATAGGGTCACATGAACACAAAGTGTTAGTGATCAAAATCAGATGCAACTGGATATAAATATGTATGTATTTTAAACCAAATAATGAGCAGCTCGATTATTTCTGCATCTCTTGCCCAGGAAGTAATGGGAATGTCAGGAGCCCTCTGCTGTATTACTGATAGTTAGCAATACCTGAGGTCACTGAAATGACAGTTTTATTTATCTGAGTTTGCATGTGTTTGAGAACTGCTTAGTCTGTATGAACTGCTCCATTCCCTTTCTACCATGCAGGAGTTATGTGGTGGAATAGCACCACTTAACACTGACAAAGTGATTGAGAGAAATAGGGGGCTGAAGACAACATTCAGCCTCTGAAGTGCTCCTTAAAGTCTGCACACGGGATAAAATTCTCACTTACATTTTTTTACTAAAGACAAAACTTTCAGTCGTTCTCAGACCAAATTGGTCTTTTCTGCCCAACCAGCTCTGCAACACACTTACCTGTAACATGGTTTCTCAATGCCCACTTTTCCAGTGTTCCTGAGCTATGGCACTGAGACAGAGCACAATATTCCCATGTGTGTTCACAAAAGTCACACTGGGGGCAAATGCCTCCTTAACCCTGACAGAGATTTCACAAGACTCATTTACAAGGACTAGAATAGAATGCAGAGGGAGGGTGGTATGCCCCATATTGTAGGAATGGCCTCCATTTGTTTTACTAAGTATATAGTTCAAATTCATCTTTTTGTCAGTAAATGTTTCCTATGACATACCACCTTTGAAATGTTGCCGTGAGACACCTGTTGCAGACCTAGTTTTTTGTCTTCTGGCATATGCCATTTGATCTGCTCTGTTTTCTTAATCCAAACAGGTTGTAGGACCAAGGCAAGATCTTCACAGTGCCGTGTCATCAATGATATCAATTACCTTAATAAACCAAATACACAGAATCATAGAACAGTAGACTGATTTGAATTGGAAGGGACCTTCAAAAAATGATCTAGTTCCAACCCCTCTGCTGTGGGCAGGGACATCTTTCACTAGACCAGGTTGCTTAAAGACCCATCCAACCTGACTTTGAACACTTCCAGTGATGGGACACCCACAACTTCTCTGGGCAACCTATTCCAGTGTCTTGCCAATCTCACCATAAAGAATGTCTTTCTTATCTTCCTAAATCAATCTTCTTGCTGTTTAAAATTGTCACTAATAATCTCATCATAAAAAGATGACTTTGGCAGCATCTTTTTTTCCATAAGCCAGTGTACTCTTCATTAACAGAGACTCATATCATCTTTTTCACAGTTTTGCAAAAAAATCAGTGTTTGGCTGACAGGTTGTCCTGTTTACCCTTTAAGTACTGACACAACATTACATTTCTTCAAGGCCCTTGGAACATCCCTTGTGCTCCAGGACTGATTTAATGTTAACACTGATGATCCAAAGTGCTTCTCAAGCAGCTTCTTAAGAACTACTGGAGGTAAGTCACTTAGATGTCTATATTTACAACTGTAGCAGCTGCTGTTCAACATTGTCCTTACAGAAAGTGTTACCACCTTACCTGACATATGTCCAAAGATAGAGCAGAAACTATGACTGAATATCCTTCCTATTTATGCCATATCCTTGACAGTCCTACTGTTTCAGTAAAATAACAGATCAATATAATTGTTTCTAATGTTTATGCATCCAGAATTCTTCATTTTCTCTTGTATGGAGGCATGCACACATGCAGTGATGCAATTTCATCTATTCACTTAAGCTGTTTCACAGCAGTCATATCTTTTTTATTGGTTGGAGGACACAAGCTTTTTCACAGTTATAAAATGCTTTATTTGGTTATCTGATTGTTGTTCGCATTTTTTCCCCAGTTAAATTATCTTTCTGAGGTGATTTGACTTATACTGCTTTAGCTTTGTGAAAACTATTATTTCAAAGTAACAAGAGCACATGTGAATTCTCAGCATGCTATTTGATTTATATGTGATAAATGCAATCAATCAAAATTCTAACAGCTTGTAACTCGCACCTAAGTTACTGCTAATTTTTGCTTCTGTGGCTGATTTCCCTTTAGCAGCTAAGATGAAGTCAAACACAGAATTTCCTGTGTCATGTGTAACCCTATCTGAACTGGTTATTTGTCATCTGCAATTCATACGTCGTGGACTTTTTACTTCCTTCATTTACATTTCAGGTTGATGTTTCCCATAATAACTCATTTTTGTTTTTCCCCATACAGATTATAAATAATTTTTTAAAACAGAAAAGTGCCCTTTTCTTTCCTGTGATTCGTTGTTCTGTTGGGAACACTGGCTGGTAGCCCGGCTCGTGCCTTATGCCATTGGAAATGCATTGTTGGTGCATTGATATCGCTAGTAGGCATATTGTGGCTATGCAGTTCCAATTCTCCCTGTCACCTAACTATGAAGCAATATCATCATGGTTAGTCAACAGCCTCAGGCATGTCATAGTCAATAAACTGCTTCATGTTGAACTTTGATTGTTAGAGTGGGATATGTGCATAGAAGTGCATCAATGATTCTACAATTATGGCAAGAAACTGCCTTGTGCAAAAATCATCTCAACAGTGCCTGATAAACAACACCAAATGTCAATACACAGGGGTATGTACTATACCATTTCTGACTATACCACTATGTACATTTTAATGTAGCAGATCTCATATGCAGTAAACATCTGGGGTCAATTTTTAGCTCAGTCAGCAAGACTATATTACAACTGAGGGAAACTGGATTACTTTCTGTGCACTGAAATTACAACCGGGACATTTATAGCCTGTGATACCAAAATACAGAACACTAAAGAAAGCATTTTCATTTGGGCAGCTATTTCCACATTTTTGAGACCCTGTGGAAGATGGATGTGGATGACAGTTTGTACTGGATGAATATTAGCCCGTAAACAGTTGATAAATGACTAATAAATATTTTCATAAATGGCCGCTCTGTCGCTACAGAGTCCGACAGGTTGCTCATAACCATCTGTAACTCCTATTTGCTATGCATTTAGTACGCTTAGAGCTCCTGCTAACCCTTTGATTAATCCCATTTGGTTAGTCACAGTTGGGTGACAAATACTTCTTCCCTATTTGTAAAAGGAGAACAGTGATACTGGCCTTGTCTGTAAGGTAAGAGAGAGGTCACGTAATTCATTAGCATTGTCACCCATGCATAAGCTATTAAGAATGTACTCTGAATAATGAATTGCTGCAGTGAACATAGCCTTTAGGAGACACAATATACCTGAACTCTGGCTTCTGGGAGGTTTATCTTTGCTGCCAGTTGATTGCGAATATGGACATCCGGGTAGTGAGTCACTTGGAAAATCCTCTCCAGTTCCTGGAGCTGCTCAGCTGTGAACGTTGTCCGGATTCTCCGTTTCCCTTTCCTCTCAACTGTGAAAACAAAGAAAGGTGTATTGCTTTTTACAGGAACAACCTACAGGACTACAAGAAGATTCAAAGAGCACATTGCACAGGATTACATTGATGGTTCTTGAATATCTCCTGTGAGGGAGATTCCACAGCCTCTCTGGGCAACTGATTGCAGTGCTCAATTACCCATCCCTATCTTTTCCTGTCATACTGATCTTACCAAGCTTTCCTCCAGCTCTGATGTATTATTTTATTGCATTGTCACTCTACAAATTTGGATGAATTTTCTCCTCCCAACAAGATCAAAGAGTTTCCAAAATGTGTGAATGTTGTGGAGGGAAGTTGACCATTACAGACTGACTCACCACTGTTCTCTTCCCATACCATTCCTTCAGCAGTAGGGATAGCCAGCAGTTTGACTTTTCAGTTATAAAGAAAAGGTATTTTTCTGACTATACCATTGTGGTGTGTGGACTTTCTAAACAAGCTTAGCCTTCATAACTTAACCTTAAAACAAGGCCTTAAAACCCACGGGGAAGTTTCGGTGTTGTGAATTCCTCAGGGGACTCATAGACTGCTCCATTCCTTCACCTGCTGTGGTGTGACCACGCTAAAGACGTCCCTCAGCACTTCTATACTGTTTTGAAAATGCCCTCCTACACCAGGTATTTTATTTAGATCATGAACTTTGTGTGACACTTGGTGTAAGTTAAAATAAGGTCTAGGTTGCTCTGAAATGATGCTGAAGGGCTGATGTCTTTCAAGGAGGAGAGGAAAAGAGCAGCAGAAGTGAGCTCTGAGGCAGCTGATCTGCGGAATATGGAGTGCAGTCTTGTCCCAAGGCTGGAATCCTCTCTGATGCACAAGTGGAATATCTTCCAACTGACACTGAAGGACCAGCACAAAAAGCCATGCCCCAAGTGCAGTGAGTCACAGGGTTTCTTCTACTGAGCTTGGAAAACTGCAGCCTGATAGGAGCATAAAAATTCTGATATCATTAGTGGCTATGATGAGTTTGCTATTCAGTGACCTGAAGCGATTGTCAATGAAACCTTGTTGCTCAAAAAAATGACTGCTTTGAATAACTGCTTTTGGTCTTCCATGGTCTGATGACAACTACCAATTCATACTATGTAAGTAGATGCATACCCTTCCTAATGGGAACAGTTAAACAGCAGTCCCTCAAAGAAACTTTGTGCTTTCTTTTCGTCCCTTTTGTTCATCTATTAACATATGCTTTTCCTTTTGAAGGCTAAAACTGTGAAAAGGTAACTAAATGCCTTGGCCAATATAAATTGGGCTCTGTGCCAACCAGAAAATGGCATTTTTCATCTCTAATCAAAACCTCATCGTGACTCTGTTAACACAGAAAATAAGGAATAAAAATTCTGTCCATTGACTTGGTGGGAAAGAGTCTGGGACACGACACCACTACGAATATTTCATAATTTCTAAACCTTTTGGGTACTTTGAAAGGAAACCAGTCATGCAAGAATAACTGAGGAGTGTCATTTATCATAAACACTGTCAATACTACCTTGTCTCAGAAACAGCCTAATAAAGCTGATGTCCAACACAGTTAAATCCATGTCATTAGGCTTTCCACCAGACTATCAAAGTAGTACTCATTAAACTGCAGCACTTGCTTCAGCCCCCAGAGAAAAATGTTATTTACATTGAATCTTGCTGGCACTATTGGAGCAGAGATTTGAGATGAGAAATATTTTTGTGTGTTTATAGTGAAAGTATGAATGGGCATTGTCTCCTAAGAAGCCCTGATTACATCTACTTCAACCTTTCCAAAAGATGTCTGTAAGGGTGTTTATTGCTGCATCCAATAAGGGGAGATATCAGTGCTGACAGTATGAATCTCAGGACACTACATCCCCTGTAGATATGATAGGGTTCATGGCCATAATGGTGTTTCTTGTCTGGAAGATTTTCACCTCACACATCTATGTGGGGACTGCCCTCCATATCCTCCAGGGAGATACTCCAGAGAGGTAAGATTGAGTACCAAGATGGTATTTTGTCAAGCATATTATGTTCTATCATATAGTAGTGAATCTCTCTGCCGTATTTGTATCAATACGATTTATGGTATCTACACTGCTCTACTACAGGGCAATTCATGTAGTAGATCCCCACAACAAGTGAAGTTTACCCTAACCTTGTCACAGTCTCAGAAATTTGATGCCTCCCTGAGATGTCCTGTATGTCTCTCTGAACACTGAGCTGAGTTCCTGCCTCTATCCAGGGTAGAAGACTGGCTCTACAAACCTGGGAGAAGCTGCAGTCTATCTTCAGCATTTCCAGAATGAAGCAAGAAATCCAAGCTCAAACTGTGACCAAGCTCCTTGTCCCTGTGGTTCCAAGCATACAAAAGTATCTGGGATGCTGGCAGGGTTCTTGTCCTGCCAGGTTTTGTATGCCCAGGCAGGCTGTGTACCTTCTAGCAACCAGAAAGCCTTTGGAAGAAAGAGAACAAACCTGCCTACATCCTGGAAGTTTCTGAATTAGAAAAAAATTACCCCCCCCACTAGATGAACTGGATTATAATTTCATGACTCTGCAAAGCAAGAAAGAAACTGTCTACATTTTAAACCATAAGATGTCACATCAAATAATAATAAAAAGGTGTATTTTAGTATTCTATCAGAATACAAAAAAAAATTATTTAGTCCCTTCTGTCTCATACATTAACCAGACTTGGTTAAAAGAATTGGGGTGACTGAACTGAACCATGATGGGATTGAAGTAAATGCCAAAGACTAACTGGATCAGACCTCATTGTGACAGGCACCATGCAAACAGCAACCATTAGTTCTTGTCTTAGGTAGGACACTTGGTACAGAGTTTATTGGATTAATCGACCTAGACAAATTCAAGAAATCAGTTGTCACAAACAATGCTATACCACGTCTCAGTAGTGAAGATCATGAGTTTAGAAGGAGCTGCAAAATCTTTGCTGCAAAGAGTACATGAGAATGAGAAGGCAAAGGCTGTGCACAGTTGGTGTAAATTTGGGAAGCAACTTTTAGCTGAGCTGGGCACCTTATGGTACTTGAGAGACAGATCCATTGCCTTGAACCAGACAGTATTTTAAGCTGCTGGAAATGGGATGGGCAAGGCGTCTGTCAGATAATGGCTTGATGTATTCTGTGCCATTACCACCTAAGAAGCATTCAGGACTAGAGAGCATGGCTTGAGAGAGAACTGCTTCAAGAGTTTCTTGTGTCTCAGATCAGTTTCTTTGGTGTGAAAATGACCCAGATAACTTGGTGATGGGCAAAAGAAACTCCCTATCAGTTCGCTCTGATATCCTTCACGTTTTTCCTTCTTGAAAGGTGAACTGTTTTACAAACAAAACTCTTACATAAGGGAAGGGTCTACACAGTGCTCAGAAGTGTCAATCCTACTGAAATCAGACTTTTCAAAGCCAAAATTCATCAGATTGAACGAAATACAGTAACATGAGGTCAGTTATGGGCCAGTAGAGACTGAAGGACAAGCTTTGATTTCAACTAGAAATAGAATTAAATTGATAACAAAATAGAACCCTGTGAATTAATCAAAGCTTTTGCCAGTAGGAAATCCAGAAAAGTGCATTTTTTCTACAAGTAATCAGTCATTCTATTTTTATTTTTTAAACTATTAAGAAATAAAAAAAAAAAATCTTGGACTCTGTGTTAACATCTGCTCTTGCAAGATGAAACTTTCTCTGACTGTAGCTGTGATACTTCCCTTTGCCTTGGGACCTTAGCTTAGAGATCCCATAGCAAACAACAGCATTCAGAATTACAGTCTAATAAAGAATGTGGGTGGAAGATATAAGACTAGAAAGTGTTGGAAGTGTAACATTGGCTTTTCAAATGTGGCTATAGAGTCTCTGGGGAAATAAGACTCTGTCTGAGTTTCCTGAGCTATTTTTTTATGTAAAAGCTGGGGATATTCAAGTGCACTTTTATGCTCTGTGAAAGTCATTTGCAGGTTAGCTGACTGCTGAAACCAAGCCTGAAAATACCAGGCAGCTAAATATGTCAGCCTTCTCAGATGCTTAGAGATACAGCTGTCTATACATTGCCTTGCTGTTGACATTGGAAGGGCCAGATTCTCCAAGCTGATAAAGCAGTATAGCTCCTTTAAATTCAGTAGCAGGCTCATTTGTCCTCTGCAGATCTGCTTTATTACTAGGTCAGACTTGGAGCAAGTTGGGACATTTGAACTTTGTAGAAACAGAGATTCGTCTTGAAGGTGCAGAGTGGAAGGATGAGGTCAATGGCTACAAGTTGCAGAAAAGAAAATTTTGATTACAGTCTAGGAAAAAATATTTTCATCACGAAGATAGTCTGACATGGGCCTGGAGAAGCTGTGATGTCTCAGTGCTTGGAGACATTCTGAACTTGACTGGACAAAGGCCTAAGCAATCTGATTTAAGCTGGCTCTGCATAGATTTGGGGTTGGACAAGGTGGCCTCCAGAGGTCTCACCAAACTTACTTTTTTATGTGATCTCTGACCTACCAATACCCACATAGGGTAAAACCACCCCGTCATTTCTTCCCTAAAAAAGTAAGGGAGTTTAAGTCTTTATTACTATGCGCAGCTCAAAGGGTCTGATTTGCAATTGCTTATATACACAGTTTTAGCTTAACATATAATGGCTTATTTTCACTGTCCTGTATAACACAGTTTCAAGATATTAGAAGTAGGAGCAAATCAATACTGAATACTGAATACTGAATGCTTGTACATGTCTGCTAACATTCACAGTTTGCTAAGTAGAAGTTGTGCAGCTGCAACAATGCCATACTTGGGGCAAATTTCTTCTGGGCTATAATCTGTAGTAGGTAGATAGCCTATGGTACACCTTGCACTGTTGTTTCTCAGCTGCCCTGCGTATCTGAACCAGCTAGAAAAATGCTATCTCAGGGAGATCTCTGCAATTGCATTCCCCATTTGCAGTTACCCCTTTAGCAGGCTAAGACTGTTTCAAGCCTACTTGGTCTCATTACATGGGTGCATACACTGGAGGGATAAGGAATTAAAAACCCAGGAGAAAGGCTGGAAGTCAGTGCTGGCACATATTTGCTTTGTAGGAGGTAAACCGGTTAGGTGAAAACTGGTGCAATCCTATTTGTCATTTCTGGACAGGCACTCTCTCATGGTATGGGATAGCCAGATCCAAAGATTTTGTTTCTTCTTTGACAAGGAGAAAGCAGTTACATAAGCAAGCAAGTGGCTTTAGCTACACATCCTCAGAAATACATTTTTGTCTGTGCAACAAAGTTGACTGTATCACTTGTTTCTCAGAAGCAAATTCACGTGTGTTGAAAAAGAGCCTCATTATATCTGGTTAAGTTTTGTTTTCTCCTTCTTGCCTTTGAAAAAGATGTTCCTCTCTCTTCTCTTCAGTTAGATATATGGGTCTCCAAGCTAGTTCCTTCCTGTGGCTTTTCTGAATGTGGTTATCTTGTGGTGACATTCTGCCCATGACAGACAGCCCCATAGAAAAAAACCACAGTTGCAACTCTATCAAAGGGTTATTACACAGTACTGATGGTATCAGGACAAAATGTTGTGTACAGAGATGTGCCCATGGCATTCCCTCTCCTAGTTAAAGAGGTGGCTTATGGCTTTCAAAAGAGCTTGTGCTGCAATATTTAGCTGGGACTATTGCAGTGTGGCTAATCTTTATTAAAGTGGTTTTTCAGCCTTTATTGAGAAGCACTAGCATAGCCAGCGAGACTGATCCTAATTGGATAGGTACAATGTGCTCCAGATAAAGCCTCCTGCTAGTGAAATGCAGCATTTAGCACCCAGCTGCTGACTGTTCAGGCATTGCCAAAGTTAAGAGAGAGAAGCACAACTTGAACTTTTAAAGTCTTGACTTCCTCCCTTCAGTCCACAACTCCTTGACAGAAAGTTGCTTCCACCTTGGTGTTGAGAGCAGTGCCTTAACCGCTTGACAGCAAGACTGAAATGCAGAGAGGTACAGACTTCAGGTAGTGTGAGCAGCAATGCTAAAAATATCAGGCCAGAAACCTGTTTAGGCAAGCTGAACAGTGGTGGCCAAGGGAGTTTCTTAGTCTACTTGTCAAAGGAGTTGGCAAGGAGTAGACAGTATGTATGAAACCATTCATGCGAACAGTTTGTTGTGAAGGATTGTGCTCACCATCAGCCTGAGCCCCTGGTGAATTTAACCTTTCTCGTCTGCCAGCAAAGTGATGACAGTGTTTACAAGTGCTGCTGCCTGAAATGGTGTTGTGCATAACTCTGGCACAACCAGTGGTCAGCAGAACATCTGAAGGATGAAGCATGCAGGCCGTGGTTCGAGGGGCCTCAGCTGACAGGGGTGTGTGTCAGTTGCCATCATCTGAATATCAGAGAATCATAGAATCGTTAAGGTTGGAAAAGACCTCTAAGATCATTGAGTCCAACCATCAGGTCTGTACCTAGGCTGAAGAGCCTGCACCTTCTTGAACTCCTTCAGGCCAAAGTAGATTTGGGGTACATGTGTACGTTCCCCATTCTGCTAAATCTCAAACTTGAAATGTACTTTCAGTGAATGTTTAGCCATAGTCAAACTTCATCTTAAAAGAAGTGGCCAGCCTAAACCAATAATGGTTCTCAACAAGGAAAACAGGTTCCCCACCACTCTTTCCACACTGTCTGGTCCAATATCTTTGTGAAAAACCAGCCATTTGACCAGGGAGAAAGCTGAGCTTATTGCAGGTTTCACAGACAGCCTGTTTTCTACTTTATTCCTGCTCTATGGGGTTCTTTGTACCTGCAAACATCTAGACATCAATCAGGCATGCTTATTTATATCCCTGCCTCAGAGTCTGTCCTCCAAGAAAGCGTAACTCCATCATTATTTTGGTATGTAGTTTCTGCTGTTTCCCCTTTAAGCATAAAGGCCTTGCTAATACAGTAAGTAAAACACCTGCCCTCAATTTCAAAGAACAATAATTAAAAGTACCATATCCCAGGGACGTAATGAAAAGTTCTAGGACAATTTAAGTGAAGCCAAGTATTCATTAAGACCTTTGAAATAAACTTATCAAGATGTGCCATCAGCTTTACAAGTGGTCACGTTACACAGATTTGACCAGCAGGAACAAATTAACCTCTGAGTCCTGTATAAGGTACCCTTCGGATTCAAAATTCCCAGAAAAGAAGAGACTGCTTGAGGAAAGCATTGAATGCTAATATTTGCTTTAACTAAATAAAAGTCCAACTCCCAAACCCATGAAGAAACAACACAAATGAAATTTATGATAGTCCCCCAGCTGCTGACAGCTTTGCTTTATTCAGTGCTTACTTGTATCAGTGAGACTTTTATTTTTGAAGGGCAGGAGTAAAGGATTAAGGTTTTGTGCCTTTCATTTAATATCCAGGGTGTCCTTATAAACAATCAGTCTTCAAAGAGGGAGAAAAAAAAAGGACCAGCCTTTAATAATACCTCAGGTAAACCCACCAAAACAAGGTCAATGGTCTGGGGCATTTCTAAATGTATATAGAAGAACACTGCACTTCAGAGACACAGGGCTGCAGGGACTATTCACACAGATAAACAAAAGACTGGTAAGACAGCTAATGGCAGCCAAACTATATATATAGGCATTCATTTTTTTTCCTCTTGCTTTTCCTTTTCGTTTAGAATCCTTCTTTTTGTTCTGCAGGACAGTGGGATGCTTGTGCCCTTTCTCGCAGTCCCATTGGCATATTCTGGGCAGCTGATATTTATCTGGGACTGTGATTATACAGTGCTTCATTATCTCTTTGGTGTTTCAAAAATGCATTAAGATAAGTCAGCATATTGGGGAAAAGACTGTTTTGTGAGAGATAAACCATGCTGTTTCACAGGGGTACATGGATTTGACCATATTGTTCACAAATGAACAGTACAAGTGAATTTATGACTTCAGAGAAAACATGAACACTAAGCTAAAGATGTCTGCAACTGGCATCAGTACGGAGGGAACATGATTTACACTGGAATTTCTCCAGAACTGAGATTATCTCTATACTTTCCATTGTCTTTATCGTAATTGCCATCAGAATTTGTCAATATGCTTTGGGATCACAGATGCTACCATAATAATAAAACAATTAGATTAATAAAAAGATCCCTGAGCTCCCAGTCAGCATTGTGCGGAGGATTTTCACTATGGAAATATTTAGGTGACGTTGACTCACTATGGCAGCTTCCTTTACAGCGAATAATGAAGACATGAGCTGTAGGAAATAACACGAGTCCTTGAACCACCTAGGCTTCACAGCCAGAACCTCTCAGTTTCTGGTGGAATTAGGAGCTAGTTCTGTTTATTGAAGCATGATCTATCCTGTCCTTGAATTATTGCTCAGAGAAGGTATCCCACAAGACCAGATAACCACCAGTGTCTTAAAGTGATGCTGCTGTCTGGCTTCTCCAAGGCACTGATTGTTCCCTTGCTTGAGCAGAAGACTGGAATCATTACCCATGTGCAATGCTGGGCACACTGACCCACTGCCTTTGGATGTAAATATTTACAGTGCACACACACGCACACACAAATGTATACAATCAGACCCAGTATGTGTAAAAGACGTTGCAAAATAATTGTCCATAAGGATTTGATCTAGGCTGGGATCTTGTACATGGCATTCTCCATCAGGAGCTGCCACAGGTCAGGCAGGCGTGGGGATACGCTGTTGTCTCAGGCTCCAGTGCTTGACTGCTGTGAACTGGTCAAGTCCCAAGGACATCAGAGTGAGAAAAGAGAACTAATTAAAAGGAAAGTGGAAGCTCAGGATTTGGGTGTTTACATATTGTTGAGATGCCGAGCGACCGCCACAACAGTTTGCTCTGCTTTAGCAGCAATGGTGGTTGCAAATACCAAAGTGGCTGCAATTACTCATCTCACAGAGAGCTGACCCAAGTAGAGTCTGTACTGGCAGCTCAAAGGCCTCCTTTAGAATGATCTCCTCCTAAAATAGGTTTTATCAATGCTGTTTCCCAAGAATCCAGGTTTTTTGAAAAGGTTCTGCTGAGCTCTTCATGAAGAAAGCCACACAGGTGAAAACACTCCACATTGAGGACGAAGGCTCCCAAATTCAAATGAGGGCTTAGCAAAACCAAATGCTACTGTCAGCATGTCTCTAGTATATGAGAGCTCTTCTCTTTTTTTTGCTTACAATGCAGTCTCTAAGTTCAAAGTACAAGAGGCATTGCTCCCTGCAAATGGTTTGTGATAAGGGCATAAATCTATTTAGCTTAAATGACACTGCATTTCTAAACCGCTTAGTGGCAGAAGCCATTTTTGTGGGAAAACCAAATTTTTAGGGACACTTCATTGTTACAGGGTTTCCTGGAAATATGCTCCAAATTCATGCTCTGGGTCACAGTCAGGGTGCTCTTGTTATCTCAGACCACCTGCCCATGAAGGGGGCTACTGTCATAGCCTCCTCCTCACTTTTCTCACTCTATCAAAAAAGTCACCAATGTCCAGCCCTCCTTCCTCCAAGGTGATTGTATAGTGTTCCTGATTTCTTCTGTTCCCTGACAATTAAACAGATGTGTATGCCTAGACAGAGCCCAGTGCCTTTCCTCACAAATGATGTAGGTGTTTTATATAGATAGAGGTAGGCTGAGAGAGGGAGATGAGGGAGCACCCTGCCAAGGGCTTCTGATGTCTTTCACATCAGGAAGGTTTCCTGCTGCTGAGGTTGGTGCCGTTCCCCTGGGTGGTTGTGGGCATCCTCGGTGTGGTTGTGAGGGAGATCCTAGAGACACTTCCATGGCATATGCTAATGGTATTTGGCACTGCGCAGGTGTCTTGTCAGAGGACCCGTAACCAATCTCTAGCTATCATGCCAAAAGTGCGTCTGAAGCACCCCAGAGTCAATAGACATGTAAAGAGAAGTTAATTTGCTATCAGCTTGAGCTGTGAGGATTATAGACTGCTTACAGGGATGATGCAGTCTACCCGTCCTGCAGGTACTGCTGCTGATTTTATCAAGGAAGGGTGACACCAGCCACAGCCAGGGGCAAGAGAAAAAGATCCACCAGCATTTTCCCCTAATGTTGAGTGGAAGAAGAAGGTTGAAGCTTAAGATGCTGTAAAGACCAGCATTAAAACTGGACCTCAGGCTCTCTGCTAAGAATGACACAGTGCGTGAACAGGATCCGAAACATCATTGTTTGTGCACTGTGGGGAAAATGACAATCCAGTTCTTTAGGATCATCCCTCCGTCATCAGCCAGTTTCTATCAAAGGCTCGATAACTGCAGGAACCAGTAGCCTAGAAAATGGCAGATCATTAAACCTCTGCTTGGTTTCAAAACCCCACCGCCTCCAGGGAACAGATGGATTTTGTTTAAAATGCCTTTGAAATATAAGTTGTCATTGAAAGGGTCTGCTCATCTTGGCTCAGTTTTGTGCAGATAATTACATGCTTCCTCCCCTGCTTTACTGATGAGGCTGATACAGACCATGGTGCTGGTCAATGAGGCTAAGTGCCAAGTTGGGGCAGCCACCTCCCACCTCTGCTGTGATACTTGTAGCTGGAGACTCCCTCACACATGAAATATGGCATTTTTATACTCAGAGGCAACTCTGAATGTCAGATACATACAGCCCTGGCTCTTCTGTGAGGAGGCAACAGGATTTTACCCTGCTACCATCAGCTGTGTGCTGCTTACAGGGCAGAGGGAGGCTAAAATACCCAGTTATCTTACAAGGCTTCTCTCTGCATCAAGATTGATGTCTGCCTTGTGCAGGAGGAGGAGATGACAGCAGCTTGTCACAAGACTGATGTATACCTTAGCACCAGCAGCAGAAACAAAGCTTTTCTTTTAAATGTATTTCACAGAAAGAGTTGTTTCCACTGCCAGCTTGCAGAGTATGGAGCAGGGATGATGTGTGGATCTCCGGGAAGCCAGATGAGTAACCCCGCATCTGTGGTAACACGAGCCCATTAGTAGTTTTCAACTGACTTAAATGAAACTCCTTTTTTTTTTTTTTTCTGGAGTAAATAATAACAAATTGTGCAGGAAACACCTTTCTGCTGCTACTGAAAACCTGTTTTCTGGAGTGTAGTATAAACATCTGTGTTTACCTTTCCTCAAATTCAAAGAACTTAAAGCAATTTTTGTCACATGTTACTAATAAATTGCTGCCTGAATGTTAGGAACTTGTCTTGTTCAGGTACCATGTATCCTGCTTAGCCTAAAGTCTCTGTGCAACATACTGGAAAAGGCTATTTGTACTGCCTAGTGCTTTGGCTGAAAGATAGACTGCTGTTTGTTGACACATCCTGCCAGATCTGTGCACATAAACGGTTTGCCTGTGTGCGTGCTGATGACCTCTCCATCACCCGTACAGTGGGTCCAAGGTGTACAGAACACATTGAGCTGATTAGGCACATTCAGCAGCCAGTCTCCCTATGTTGTGCAATGCACATTTACCAGCAAACGGGCATTGCACAACCCCGGGAGTAAGGCTGCCCAGCATGGTAACCACCCCAAGCAGGAGGGCAATAAACACCCAAAGCAGTCCCTATCACTAACATTGGTAGGGCTGGTAGGCCTGAGGTAGATCTTTAGCTCAAAAGGTGGCTCTCCAAATTTTTGATGGCAAGAGTGAAGAGTTACCATCCCTGTGACTCATCCAGGAGCTATGACCATCTACTGTGACTCAGCCAGTGGAAACATTCTGTGATGTCTGTTGCTAGGTATTGCCATGTACATAATTGTAAAATAACAAGTGTGGTTTTTGGGTACTCTAAGAGAAAGTTTGGATATAGAGGCACTCACCATGAAGTGGATGGTCCACTGGGAAATCACACAGCTGCTCTTCCTCTTCTTCATGTTTTCTTTTACCTTCCAGGTGTTCACGTCCTATGTCCTCACCCAGGAGGGACACTGGGCTGTCTCTAGGTCTTCTGCAGTCAGTTGCCTGCACTCTCTTTGCTCTGGCAATGGGTGTAGCACATGTGGTAGAGAGAAGCATTTTGGCTGAAGGTAAGTCACATTCTAACAGACTCCTGCTGCTGGAATCTGTGAAGGACACAGCACAAGACAGCTTTGAGTAAAGCGACCACCGTTCAGCGCAGCTTCTAGTTTGTGTGAAGAAAGTGGCCTAGATACTGTACCATTCTAACCAGATCATATTTAAAATGGCCTTAATCCTTCTGTGCATCAATGCCAAGACTCCCCCATGTTGCAGGGGCAGGATCCTGGTGAATTTGACCACTAAATCTAGCCTGTTCTCTGCTTCCTTCCACCTTGAAACTTTCAATGGTCCTCATGGGAGATTTTTAAAAAAGGACTGTAGAAATAAGGAGACGTGACCAAAGGATCAAGAAACTTCAGCTTCTCTGTCAGTATCCAAATTAGTGGTTGCCTGTTCTGAAGAACTCAGAGATACAGTAGATACGGAGCTGCTCTGAAAATCTGATGGCAAGATTGCTGTGGAATTTGCTGGATGCCAAATGCTTTTAAAAATATGGTCCTTCCTTAAATCTCCCTGTAAGTGCATCTACCCTATAGGAAAATGGGCCAATGAATAGGATAAAGGTTAGTGTCTTCCCCAAATAAGGTCCATCTGTCCTTTCTTCTCCATCCTTTCTTCTTCATCCAGCTGCCTGCTGCTCTGATTTAGGCATTGGACAATTCTAAAGGCAGCCTTTGCCCAGGCTCTCAACATTTCCCATCTGCCTTTGTGACGGGTGACACTGGTGATATTTGGGAAGGTACTGACAGCCAACTCATCTTCATGAAAGCACCTGCACACTCTTGTTGACAGGACAAAGAAGAGAAGTACATATTGGCCCATTTTCATGAAGTGCAGCTGTAATGTTAACTTAGATTTGAGCATGGATGTTATAAACAATCACTAAGGTAACCTCAGCAGTAACCAGTGATGACATGTGCTAGGACATCTGACCCTGAGTGGTTAGGAAATTGGTCACAGAAGCCACAATCTTTCTTCAGCCACAGTGTAGCCTTACTACTAACAGCATTATCTCAGTGTGTAGCAGGGGCACCTCAAAGATCTTCCAGATTAGTTTTCTGCCCTCATGAATATGGTATGAGTTCTTACTCTTCCTTGTAAATGGACCTTGCAAAGCCATGCACTGAAATATAACATGCTGGGAGGCTTTGTGGTTCAAAGTAGTGGCTGTCTGTGGCTGTTGGCATTCAAAGAGAGGTATATCAAATACTCCCACTCTCCACCCTCTTTCTTTTCTATATTAAAGCCTTCCCATAAACCCCAATGCTGAATGCTTTATGTGCTGCCTTTGGTAGTTGCAATCAAAGCTTAGGCTTGACTCTTCAGAGACAAGACAACTGTGTCTATGTTGCTTTAATGGCAAATCTAGAATTTGCTCTAGTTTTCCTCCATGCCTGGATTTCTTTGCTTGGAAAGGCAGACTAAGAGGCAACACATAAACATAACATACCCGTTGGGGAATTTTAGTTCCATGGTTTGTGAGACCCTGAAGCAATTGTGACAGTACAGGTTTGTCTTCTATTCCTGCCAAAGAACATTAAAATCTTGATGCTATAAAGGACTGCACTCCTGAGCAGTCACACACACCTACATTCTGGGGTTTGTGGCACTTGTGGCTGGTCCCCTCTCCCCTCTCCCCTCTCATATCTAAATGGCAGCAGATGTGAACCATTAGAGGTAGTACTGGAAGAAACTTCACTTTTTAATATACATTTTACAGATATATTTTATATATTTAAGTTGTCATATCTGGCATTGACAAAGCATCTAACTTTTTAGACTTGTCAGAAGTTAATTTTCTGAGCAAATAACAAGTTCTGCCTGTAACTAGCTTAGGAGCAATGATAAATATAACATCTGGAAACAAAGCACCCAATTCCAATTCTGCCCTCAGTAAAAGCCCACACAATAGGAATTTTATAGAGGATTGACACTGACATGAAGTTATAAGAGCTCTGAAAATTAGCCAAAGCCTCATGTAAATACAGGATGGTTGTTCAAATGTTATCTGTTCAAACCATCACCAATTTTTGAGTAACCTTCTAAACACAATTACATATGTCCAGCCATGCAGACCTTAAAAACCTGATATGAGGTCCACCTCTGTGTTTGAGGCATATTGTGCAAAATGGGATTAGTTTAATTCCTTTAGTATCAACTAACTTTGAGTTTTCTGGTGAGAAAACAAGTGGGTTTTGACCAATATTTCTGGGATAAAGAAGGATAGACCTGGGAGTGGTCACAAGCATGGGGCTTCGGTTAAATGATTTGCTCAAGAACTCAGAGGATATCAGTGTTGGCATAGGTTCTTAGCGCCCAGGATTTCTATCTTGGTACCCCATCCCTAAATTAAGGACTACTTGCATTCCTTTGCTAAATGTGATGCTGTGAAAATTAATATGTTACAGAACTGATGATGCTTATATCCTACAGTAATGCAAAATGTAAGGGTACGCAAGCAAGGTGCTCTTATGGGGAGTTATTAAAGCTTTCTAAGAGTGACATTATCGTTTTCTTAATTATAGAAGACTTTTCACGTGTCTTCATCCTTCATACACAACTTGCCTCCCCAAAATTTTTCTCTGAGATGTTCACATACCCCAGTGAGAGGGGTAAGAGCATAACTTATGTATGAGCATGGATAGAGTAATTACAGACCGAAGTAGGGAGAAGAGGGAGAGAATGGAAAACAGTTATAGATAGATGGGAAGATGCCAATGTTTTTGTGAGTTGGTGAAAAGGGGGTGGAAAATCTGTTGTTTGAGACTGAAGAAGCAAATTAGAATGGCATGAACCTTCAGGAGAGGCTGAATAAATCAAGGAAGTTTTCTGGAGGATAAGACTGAAGGTGGATATTACCGAGTTTAAAGCACATAGCTCAGAGTTAGGATCCCTAAGGTCTAGTCAAGTTTTCATTGCAACCTTCTCTGGTGCTTGTTGTCCTGACCAACTAAGGAGATTGTTGGAAGTCGTGACTCTTTAGGCAGGGAGCTCTGAAAAATACCCATGAACTGGCATGGGGTAAAACTTCCCTCAGGGAATGCAGTTTTGTTTTGTTTTGTTTTGTTTTTTTCAGCGATGGCAATAACATTTCAGCCTAGCACAAAGTGAGATATTTGTTGCTGTCACACATAGAAATGACTTTGACTTGTGCCTCAAAATGGTCTCTTTGCCTTGACTTTCAGTTGTATAGAAAAGAATGGAAAATTTCAGGGAAGATAGTAGGGTTTCACTTTGGAAGCAGTAGGTTATTTCAGATGACATAAGTTCCATTTAAGCCTCACTTTTTTTTTTTTACCCAGGTGTATCTGATGTATTGTTTTTCCTTAGAATAGGTGCGGTAATTTAGTGGTATTGGCCAGGTGGTATCTGTTCAGTTAGATTCCTTCAGCTTGTTTCCTCTTGTGATAAAGCTGGGTGGAGTACTGCTAAAAGTGAACAGTCACAATATTGACATTTGTATGTGAAGCAATGGTCGTATTCCTATTAATTTGCATATCTTTAACATAATGGAGCATAACACAGGCAGAATGACAAAATTACTGTATCTGTTACTGCTTTTACTGTTAATTCTCATCCCAAGCTCTCCCTGACTTGATAAAGGGCCTCCTGCAGGCGAAACTTCACTGGTAGAAACATCATTTCAGATGTACTTTCAAGTACATTGAAATCATGTTCCTAGGAATTTCAGAAGAATGATTTTTTTCTGAAATAAACCTGATATTCTTCTCTGTTTTAAATGAAAGAGTTGGCACTAGGGAGGAGATCAGCCCTTGCTAGGTGTTTATTTGGGTCCCTTGCAAAGGCCATGGTTACCCCTTCTTGCTATTCTGACAAAAGTATGAGAGGAAAAGCATAGACTGCATACTAAAATGTCTCCTTGTTCATTATTTGTTTTTTTAACTTGGTAAGAGTCTTTCAAAGATTTCAGTAGGTTTCAACAACTGGAGCTCCAGATTGTCCAATAGTTGTGCTTATATAGTGAACTCCTCAATGTCTAATACTGCAACTGGGAAACCAAATGCTTCAGAGAAGACTGCACACTCCTTACTCCAAGTCCCACTGGAATTACACTCACAAAAAATGTGAACTTAGAAGTCAGGCCCAGAGATCTCCTCATATATGATCAAGTCCTGCCCCAGCTTCCTATGAGAGGCTGGCACTGTACATCACAACATCCTTTTTGTCAGAGACTCATAGAATAATTTAAGTTAGATGCAACTTCTAGAAATCATCTGGTCCAGCATCCATGAGTTTCCTTGGGAAGCTTTGTCTATGCCCCTCATTTAGAATCATGAGTTGGAAAAGGCCTCTAAGATCATTGAGTCTGAACATTAGACCACTGAGTCCAATAATTTCTGACATTCTGCATCTTCTGTTTCTCTGGTCCTACCCATCTCCTTGGCTCATAATGGCTAGATTTAGACTTCAGGTGTGATCTTGGTACGTAGTCTGTCTACATCAGATGATGATTCTTCGGCCTCAGTATTTAATTTACAGTAGCCACGAGTATGTATGTAGTGCCATACAGTTCTCATATGCCATATGGATCTTCCTTCCTCTCATATAGATCATGGCTTTGGACAGATACATACCACAGGGGATGTGGGAAATGTTCTTAAAATCCATAGTAAGATATAACTCAGCCCTGACCTTTAGTACTTCCTTCTTTGCTGCAACCGAACTCTTATGAGAAAGCAGCTGAACTTGTGTCCCATCTGGAATTTCCAACAAATTCCCTAGCTCATTTCAGTTCCCTGACCTTGGCCAGCACCGAGCCATACTAGATATGGCTGACTATTTACACAAGTTGTTTAATGCCATTGTCATATGGCATGAAGTTAAACAACTTTGATGAAATACGGTAATTATCCCTAGATGTACAGCACAGGGTATTGCACTTCTGAAATAAATAAAACTTACCTGAATAAATCACATTTCTGTTCAGAAAGCAAAGGGTAATAAGCTTAGGTATCTCTTTGATGTTTGTAAGAAACAAATAGTGAAAAAGTTTCTTATTCATTCTCTTTTTTAAACATCCTCAATCAATTGCAAAAGCAAAGTACAACATTTTTGAAGATTTCTACATCTTTCCTGTTTTCTCACCTCCAGTAACAGTCAAGTGAATCTTCAAGTGTGTATACTGTTCTCATTAGGTAACATTTAACATTGTCTTAAGCATTTTAATCCAACCTTGCTTTCTAGCAGGGGTGAGAAGAGTCATTATATATCCTTGGTACAGCTAAGTCTCTCTCTGTCTAGGTGACAAAGCAAAGTTAAAGGCAAGGCCTGGTGGTTCTGCTTACATTGCTTTCAAGGTGAAAAACTGACTGTATGCTCAGGTGGAGCAATTTGGGTTGAGGCTGCACAGGAAGGCAGTAATACAATCCTAGGAACCTACCGTGTCCTGCATACAGATTTGTCAGACCTCGTGCTTGGAGCAGCGCGCTTAGCCAAGACACGGAGTGAAACTGGGCTTCAACATATTGATCCTGAAACAGACTTCATATAAAAAGGTCCTGTCTCTGCCGTGCTTGTCTGTTCCCAGAGAAGAGTCTCATGTAGTTAAAATGCAATTCTATGGTCTGTGTTATGAACAAGCACTGACTGAGTTTTCAGTGATGTTATCTGTCTCACTTTGGATCCAGTGGCACAAAGTGACTGCTGTGGGCCCTCAAGAAAGGACTTTCAGCTCACAAAAACTCACTCCTACAGCTCACACCAGCATTTCTCCCCCTTCACAATGTGGCACCTGTGTTCCTTTGGCACACAAGCCCCACTGCATTTGCACCAGCATCAGCTTGTCCTTGTCCACCCCTACAAACTACCAAGCTCTTTCTTGTATCAGGACCAGTTGTCCAGTTCCAGTCTGTAAAGGCAGCTTTAGGAAACCTCTGAGCACTCTAGTTCTCCAACAGTACCAGTGGTGAAACAGCCAAGCAACACTTGCCCTGGCCTTCAACAATCTTGTCTGTCTTTGAAACAGCCCTTTCTTTGGGCAGGAGGCCGTACCTCAGACAACCTTGAGAGGTTCCATTCAACCTCAATTACCCTATGGTTCTGTGAAAAATCAGCAGCATGCTATCCCTTTTCCCCATACATAGGTTTCCATGGAAAACTGCAGCTACTGGCAAAAAGGCAGCAGTCAGACACTGAGCCCCAATGCCTGGGGCTTCCCCAGCTGTGAGATGTGTGGTGAGCTGACTGTCCCATGGTCAAGAGACAAGTCTGTACAGAGTAAGTGAAGTTATCCTGTGTCAGAGATAAACAAAAAATCTTGTGCAAAGCATAGCAGTGTTAGGGAGCTCTAGTCCAGCCGGTGACTAATGTTACACTAATGAGTACTTTCCTTCCCCACTTAGGTCTTGTTTGCTTTCCAGTCCAGGTCAGTATCCAGTTTAGACATAAAAGGAGATGAAACTATGTGAATAGACAATGGTTAATTGGACTGCCAGATTTTTGGAAAAAGACTCTCTCCCTTACTAATGGGTGGTTCATTCAGTGTCCTGGGAAATGGGGTGCTGAGCCATGAAATGCGGTGCTGAGCCCATATTACAGAAAATAAAGTGTAGCATTTAGCTTTGTTGAAAGCAGTTGAGTGAGAGGTGAGTGAAAATTTTCTGTCAAAACTACAGGTCATTTTTCATTTGAGTGGATGTGTTTGTATACCTAAAACATATACTTTTCATGGAAGATGTAGATTAAAAAGGAAGAAGATATATTAAATCCAGAAAATGTTGGGCATTGGTCTTTGTTTAAGGAAAAAAAAGAGACTATCTCTCTTGTTGACTATTTCAGTGGGGGTAAATGTTCACTCAAGGCCAAACTCAGCTAAACTGAGAAAACTGAAGTCAAAAAGGCTAATGCAGTTGCTGCTTTGCTCAGATTAAAGTCATGAAAGTTTTCTACTAGCTGTTTTTATTTAGTTCATGAAAGAACCTAGTGTCCATGATGATAAGCAGAAATGATTAAACATATATGCTTTCTCTTTTCTTATTTCAGCAACTGAGTTCTAAAACTGCTTAGCTACCATCACCCTTACAGATCATTTCTCCTGCTTGGGATGAGTGGTCAGATTTATCAGAAAAGGGTGCTGGTATGAGATTTGGCTGTAATTCCAGAAAACAGTCAACTCTTGATATAAGTGAAACTCCAAAAATTCCATTAAGTTTTAGCAGTTTTAGGCTAGTTTCCTGAATTTGAATACCTGTCCTTACTTATGACAGGCATTTATTTGTCTATCTTTTTTTAATAAAATGAGTACTGTTTTTTAAAGGGAAAGACACAAGGCTGTTTTATTTGTTTACAACAGGTACTTCTCACTGTTACTGAAGACAGCTACCTGCAATAGCTGTTCAGGTTGCATATTCACCTCTCCGATGACAGTGGGGCTTTACAATGCACAAAACCACAGAGCCCAGTCTACTGTGAGGTTGAAAGCAAATTATTTTTTAAAGATTATTTCTGTATATGTAATGAATGATTTGTACCTGATTAAGGAAATACCGGATTCCTACAAAAGCTAAGGAATAAAAATTCTACTTAATCAAACATAACAGCTCTAGAGGTTAGTAAGAAAGGAGAATTTTCATTAAGTGTTATAACTGGTACTTACCAACAGCTAGTGGTGACCCTGCTTTTACGGATGGAGATCTCTCAATGTAGTTCCTTCTCTTCCTGGTTTCACTGCTTAGGACAGTGCTGGCAGAAGGTTTCTTTAAGATTTCCTCAATGGAAAAGGACAGGCTGGGCTTCCCCTGTCCAGCACACCCCCGGGGGTCCATCATACTCCTGCCAAAGTGGCTGTGGGGCAGAGAGTCCTCTCCTGCTCTCCTGGCTCTCGGAGCACCCTGAGGAACATGCAGCTGGGATGGTGCGCGTCTCTCCCCACCCATGCCCGGGTGACCTGCTGGAGCACTGGGAGGAGAGACGAAGGCAACCCACAAGTAAGCACACACACCTGCTCCCCTCTGCTAATCAGGCTGGAACCAAGACCTGCACTCCTGTGTCTGGGGAAGACAGCATTAGAGGTGGGGGTTAAAAGTCTTATCAACCCCACCTGCTGCCAAGCATTTCCCCTGCACTCAGATTTACGGAGCTCTGAACAATCACATGGCCATTCCAGGAGGAGGTGTGCTCCTTGCAGACCCAGGTGAAAAATGCCCTGGGAAGGGTTGCTTCTTGCTGGTAAATCCTGTCTGTGGGGCAGTTATCTTCCTTTTACGCTTTCAGGCTGAAACCTGCAAAAAGCCCACTGGATTTGTACCATGATAAAGTTAAGAAATAATTGGCATGACAAATATTTATCCCTTGTGTCACTTACTAGCAAGAGAGAAAACCTGTAAACTTCTCTTGCATACAACTAAGTGTCACATATCAAAATCTCCCTCACAGCAATTGCCAGGTTATTCTTCAGCCATCCCTCCCAACCATCAGCTTTGGTTCAGATTATCTTTTCTTCTACTTTGGAAACCCTTTGAACTTTCCAAGCAGGTGCTTTTCAACGTCATCCAATCTTATCAGTCAAAAAGAAAAAAGAGATGGCTCTTGCAACATGTGTAGGAATCAGAATTAGGGCCCTCTACCTCCCACCTATGCAGATAAAACATTATTTCATTTCTATCCTGAGCTGTGAGGCAAGCCTGCTTTTTAATCATCCCACCAGTTGCTTATGCCTCCCAATTGGGCATCCACTGCAGGGGGAGAAGATTTCCTGGTTAATGCTGGTGAATACCAGTGATTCCTCTCCTGAGCCACTTCTATCTTCTTGTTAATTTTTATTTTGAGAAGAATGTGTGGTTAGATGCACTCCTGTTCTTTCCCACTCCCTCCCCCCAGTGGCTTTTTTGCCTTCTTTGGGGATTGCCCCTCACCTTTCAAATTGCTAAAGTTGCCTATCTCTCTCCTGTTGGTTCTCCTCTGCACCTTCCTTATCGGGCTCTTATAATTGTATTGGCAGGCCCTGCCTTATTTGTCCAGTGAACTGACAATTCTTGAGCTGATATCCCATCATATGACCTTTTCATGGAGTGGAAACCAAAATTACTGTGTAACCAGGGGGCAATAAACCACACCTGATAAGATGAAAGGCTTTCGGCTTTTTCCAGATTCTAGATACTGGAAAAACAGTGGGGGTGGTGGGGAAAAGAACAATAGAAGAGGTTAAAATTGGTGCAGCCAGTCGTGATGAAGAATATTTAATTATCTGATTTTATTAATCAAGCTTCTCCCCAGGCAACAGGGTAGAAAAGCGAGCATCTTTCAGAATGATGACATTCATAGGGTAGAGTGGGAAGTGTTTTTCTTTGTTCCTTTTGCATCCCTCTGCCGTTTTTATAAAGGAGGATCTTGTGCCTTCATGGTTGTGTGATGAGGTGGCAGCTGTTTATGAGGATGCAAAAGGTCTTGTGGCCCTCTCCAGTAAGCAGGGAACACCTTCTTGTTTCAACCAATGCCTCTTTGGCCAAGCTTTGTCCTCTCCAACTTTGCTGCTGGTGTCTGTAATCCTGGCTGGGCACACGAAAAAGGATGTCTTCCCCTTCTTTGCTTAGGCAGAATGAGAGAGTGGGTAACTTATGGGATGAGAATTAGGTAAGTGTGCTATCTGTATACAGAGGGAAGGGAAAGAAAGGTGCTCTGAGTCTACACCCTGGATTAAAACTGCCTATTTAATAATAGGTTTCCCCTTTTTTCCTTGTGATTCCTGATTCAAAGCCCGTTAAAAAGCACAAGGAGAAACCTGGTGTATTCTTTTGCAAACGCCTTACTTTCCCTACTGTGTTTGCCTGAGGCACTAAAAAGGGAGCCACTCTTCTTGGTTTTACTGGCCTCCTACAGAGCAAGGGCTTCAAATCTTACTCACTTCTCAGATGTCTGGAGAGTCCTTGACCCAGCCTTAAGTGTACTAATTTAGTATACATGACAATGCCTGAACTCCCTGATGTTTACTGTGCTACCTATTACTTGGAAGTTTCAGGCACAGGAGAACTAGCTCTAGGGACCTCTGTTTCTTAAGTCTCCGTGCTGTCAACTTTTCCAAAGGTGCAAGAGTGAAACTCGTGGATTTGTCTGCTTCAGTTGTTAAATGAAGCAAGGCCACATTTTCCTTTGCAGTGGAAAGCTTTGGCTTTGGTTTGTTATTAAAACTTATGTGTTCAAGGGGCTAATTTCCTCCTGCAGGGGGAGGAGGAGGAGGATTTGACAGGAAAGTCTGATAGGTCCCAATACTCCTAATGAGACGACTCATATCTTTGGGTAAATTAGCTGAGTAAATTAGCAAAGAGAGTCCCAGGGCAAAAAATACACCTCCTATCTCTTGTCCTTGCCCCAGCTCCACTTTTGCTGCATTAAACAGACACTGTTTTAAAAGGAAGAAACTTAGCCTTCTGGCAGAAATACATGTGCTTTCTTGTTGAAAAATTTCTGAAGAGAGTTGAGACAGACAGACCCCAAGTTTTCATCTCAGTGATGAAATGATCACACTGGCAACACATAGCCAGCATATCCCCATGTTCAGAGTGTGTGTGCTGCCTGTCTCCACTGCCACCAACTTGCTCTGGGCAGGCACCTGCTGAGACAATCCTGTAGTCCCATGTCACAAAATCAAATTGTGCATGTTTGTATAACTATTCTGTCTCAGTCTGCAACTTTAAACCTCCCTGCTGCTCACAGCGACAAGTTGATTTTCTCTGCATGTTTAAATTAGATGCTCACATGCAAATTTACAACTTGAAAGCATCTTTGTGAAGGCTTTATTTTTGTTCTGTCTTATTATATTGTTCTTTTTTATTAAAACTGAAGGCAATGCCAACTGAGAAATATATTTTTCTTCTTCTACATGGGAAAACAAAACAAGCACTAAAGTAGGAAACAGGATAAACTCTTGAAAGGGGATTTGAAAGCAGCAGTGTAAGGTTGCAGAAATCCCATGTTTTGTGTACAGAAGTTTCTCCAGAAAAAAATGTAGTTTTGATATCAAAATGTTTAAGTAGTACCAAAAGACTTGAACGTTTTAGTATTTTTAATACAAAAATAGAAAACCAGTGATAAATACTATTTCATTAACTAAAAAAAAAATTAAATACTGTCTTTAGAATGACTGCTAGTTTGGAATTTCTTTGCTTTGTATTATTTTAAAATAAAGATGAGTGGCAAAAAATAGACGCTTGAAATGCAAATGAACGTTTTGCAAATTAAAATAGTTCACCTGACCCCCTTTTTCAAATGATTGAGTTGCTGAAATGTAACAAACTATTTATGTTCAAAACAAGAAGTTATTTACTTTTAAATTACCAGAAAATGAAGAAGTTATTTTTCTGCCAAGTTCTAATATGATGACTTTTGCATGGTAGTTTGGGGATGTTTTTATATTTCTGCTTGACCTGGAAATGCAGATGACTCTCATTTGTTACAATTATTTGCTACCCGTCTAATTTAGTCTATAAATTCCATGAGGCAGGAAACATATCTTCCTCTGGGATTGCTGAGCTCTGAAGGCAACTCTGTACAGCAGAAGGGAGCTGTCTAGAACAAAATCATGCCGTGTTGATTGTCTCAGCTCATCCTCTCTTTGCCAAGCAGACCTAGAGGTCCACAAAACCTCTGAGATTTTTAAAATATCGAGTACTTTCAGAAAGTGAAAAACCCTGGGTGTATAGACTTGAAATCAACTTGATATCAATACTTTGCAGTTTTTTGTCCAATAGCACCTATCTCAAATTAGAAGAACTGTGTTTACGCTGTCAGTCATGGAGCAGGACTGTTCCTGCCCCACTGGTCTCTTTCACTAGATAAAGACAACAACAGGATGATATTCCACCTGGTGCCTCTGAAACATCTCCTTTAATCTCCCATTCTCAAACGTGACTCAGAGTCAGAGCTGTCCAGTGTTTATGCACAGCATGGATGCTGCAGCTCACACCACCTCATCTCCGAGGGCTTGTGCTCAGTCAGCTGTTCAGAGCAAGTCAATGAGCTCAGGCAGTCAGAGACACCGGCAGTTGCCTGTGACGGTGCAGCTGCAAATTGCCCACAGCACCTCTGGATCCTCATGTCCCTGTAGGCTGCCTTCCATCCTTTATGCCTTACTGGACTCCAACAATCTCCCCAGTGACATCTGAACTGCTCTGGTTGTCTCGAAGTTCAACAGCTGGGAGTGATCTAGCATAAAGCCCATGCAGCCTGCTCCTGGAGTCCTTTTCACCTCAGATTTATTAGCCCTGTTGTCTCTGTAGATTTCTCAACAAGCTCATAAATTAGAAATATTAATAAAAGGGATACTTTAGGTTTAAACTGATAACATTTATTATGATTTTTTTATGGCACAGTTATTATCAATTGACATTTAAAATGGCATCATAATCCATCAAAGTGAAATGGACTCAGAAAAATATTTCTCCCAAGCCAAAAATAATAGCAACAGCAGCAGGATTGCAGGAGAGGAAGGACACAAACAGTTTGAGCCCAAGTCATTGATTTCATACTTTGGAGGAGTTTTTTAGTAACTTCATCCTCTGTTTAATCCATTCTTATATTTTGCAATGCTTCTTCTCCCCTGCTGGGCCCCTCATGCCCTTTGTAGAAGTTTTTCTATAAAAAATCTTTAGTTAATCCATGATGGGGAGCATTTTGCTTCGAACAGAGCAGGAGCTGTTATATGTGGGAAGGGCTGGAGACATCAAAGGTTGTCCTTTTCATAACAATTCAGACCTCTCTGAGCAGCAATTGCCATGGAGAATTGTCCAGCATGGCTATAAACTAGCTTTATTCTCGTACTGTTTGGCTGATGGAAAGTTAAAAATAAAGAAGGATATGCTTAATGAGGTCCATACTTGCAAACATGGGGAGAACAACAATCCTTCCCCCACCTACTGAAGAAGGCTACAGAGTCCTTATATACCAAAATAAACCAAATTCTCCAGTAAAAAGGGGGGGGGAAAGCCACAGGGATCAATAACAGAGTAAAACAGAAAGTCCATGACCTGTAGCTCATTATTTCAAATTGGTTGTAGTTTGGTAGTGAATAAATGTCCATAGTGATGCATGAAAATGAACTTCCCATGACCCAGAATGGTTCATCATCACCCAGATATGGAGAAGGCACTGAATCCTCCTTGGAATCACTAGGGCTATGCTGAACTGCTGTTTTGTAGTGGCACCTGCTATTAAAGAATTAGGTCTTCACTGCATATTCCATTATGGAGTTGCCCAGAAGAAGATAATCTTTGAAACAGTGCCATGGCAAGCTGTCTCATTTCCCAGTGAGGAAGAGACTGGCGCTTCCAAACGAGCAATGCAAGCTATCCTCAGGTAAATGCCGGAGAGAAATGTTCCTAGCATCCCTCAGGATGCACTTCTCTCCCTATATTTAAATTAATCTAAATTCAAGAAGTTTAGATTAATTATCTAAAAGTTAGATGAATGGAGTACAGTACACACATCCCCCCCTCCCAAACTGACTATGCAATGCAGAGATTGAGAGTGTGAGACTGACTTTTTTTTTTTTTTTGTCCTCTGTTTTTAACCACATGTGCACTGGACTGCTTTTTTCCATGTGTTTATGTGAAGAAAAGGCATAGATGGACCAAGTGAGCATAGCACTCAGGCAGAAGTCAATGAGGTTTAGCTGACCATCAGTGAGTTGGCTGTATGGAAAACTCTCCTGTTATACTAATGGGGTGGAGCTATCAGTTGTTGTCTCATTCCTGAGAAGACTGAATTCTCAGTATTGCCTGGGTACAGTTTCACGGGAAGTAGCCTTCTCATGCTGGACAGATTTTGAGATTTCAAGAGATGCTGCCACACCAAACCAGAACAAAACGTCAAGCTCTCAAGGACTCAAAAAAGAAATTTGGGGTTTTTTTAGTACATTAGTCTCAGTTCAATAAGAACATTCCATTTTGATAATAATAAAATGTTTTGTCTTGCTGTTGAATTTTCAAATTATTTTTCCACCATAATTAATTTATTTTTAAATAAAGTAGTAATCTCAGACAAGAAAAATTATCTTTTATAGACTATTGGAACAACATGTTTCAAGAATATGAAGAAATTTTTTAATTTCTTTTTTTAAATAGCAGCGAATCCAAACAACACCAGGGTGCTGATGTAGTGCTCTGTGTGTGCAGAGCAAATGCACCTTTCCTGCTGACCCAGTTTCCTGGTTTCATAGATGAAACTGGAAAATCAGCTGTTTGCAAAAAAAAAAAAAACATTTAGGAAAAGTTGTATGACAGCCTTCTGTCTGTCCTGATTGACAGGAGGCATAGTTATATTATATTGTCAAACTCACTTTATCCAAAGCCCTTTCCTTTATTCATGTAGCTACTTTTCTCAAATTCAGCAGTCCAGTCTGTGAGGTATCCTGGAAAGCAGTTACTACATAGATAATTTATGTGGGAATAAAGAAACTCTATACTGTATGTGCAAGAGGGTTTTTAGCTGTCTGGGATGGTCATGGTGTGTACAAGTTTGCCTTTCTCTAAAATTGCTTTGATTTCCACAAGAAAAAAGCACTGCTGTGTTATAAAGTTCCCAACTGGCTCTGACACCTGCACAGATTTTAACCAGGCAACACCTTCCACATGACAGGCTTAGCAAACAGCATTGTGAAACAGTGCTTTAGTTGCCACTAATTAATTCAATGTTCAGGCTGACAGAGCCAGCATTAGAGGATCACTGCTTGAACCATTTCTGCCTCTCAAAGCCAAGCAGAAGAGGGCAGCATGTCCTGTGGGATAGCACTCTGGGGCTGCGGCAGCCCAGGTGGGGAAGAGGGAGTTGTCTTACATCCTCATCTTTAAGTCGAATCATCTCCATGATAAAAAGATGTCACAGAATAAAAAGTGGTATTCTTATTCACCTGATTTGCATGCAAAGATTCTCCTTCAGTTACTTGACACAGTAAAGCCAAGAACAAACTTGATTTTTCCCATAGATGGGTTTCTGCAGCCTTGCTGAGTGGGAAAGAATTACAGAAACAGTCAGATAGAATAGAATAGAATAGAATATTTTTATTAGAAGGGACCTACAATGAGCATCTAGTCCAAATGTCTGACCAACTCAGGGCTGAGCAAGTTAAAGCATGTTATTAAGGGCATTGTCCAAGTGCCTCTTAAACACTGCAGCATTGACCACTTCTCTAGGAAGCCTGTCCCAGTCTTTAGCCACCCTCTTGGTGAATAAATGCTTCCTAATGTCCAGTCAAACCTCTCCTGGCTCAGCTTTGAATTATTCCCATGCTCTCTAGTACTGGACACCAGGGAGAAGAGATTAGTGCCTTTCTCTCCAATTCCCCTCCTCAGGAAACTGTAGAGAACTTATAGTATCTATAAGGTAAGCCAGTAAATTAAAATCAGTTAAGGACTGGTCACTAAAGCTCATTTTTTAGGTGACTTATTCTAGAAAGCACAAGAAAAGCTGAGAGTTTTCCTGTGTTCTTTAAACTTCAGTCTTCCCAGCACCCAGACATGCAGTTTTAAAGAAATTAATAATGGGGAAAGTTACAATCATGTCCTCAGAGCCATACAAAGGGAGTCCCCAGAGGAGAATAAACTCTTGTTGACAGAGAAGTGAAAGCAGTAGATAAAAAAAGTCTCGATAGCAGGAGGAGATTCTGGGCAGGAGCAAGAAACATCAGCAGAGCAGACTTGAGATAATATCCTTGTAACCTGTCCTGTCGACACATCATCTTCGTCACTGCTAAAATTCAGGTCAAATTCCGTGAAGAGAGAGTAAAAGAAATTGCATTGTAGCAATTCTTTAGTTCTGCTTACAAAACCTGGGGAAAATGTCACTTCCAAATTTAGACAATACATCAAAATTTCACCCTCTGCCAGGGACAGTTGTGACAAGCTGGCCAGATGGCAGAATGGCAAAGCAAGCAAACAGTCTGCTGAGACCCTGGAAAATCTTGAGAGAGCACAAGATACCCATGTACAGACTAGAGAAGGAAAAATATCACCTGCAGGCACACAAAGGAGACGTTCATCCACTTACTGAGGAGGTACGAGACCCTCCTACCTGGCAGAGCTCTTGTATCTCCCAGGCTCCTTCCCTCCACTTTGGTAACATTGCAACTTTCCCTGTCCTATCCCTGGGGATCCTGAGAAAATGATGAAGTCCACAATATTCCTAGGCTTTCAGCATTTTGTTTTGTTTAATGGGCTCCAGTGGGAACTCCTATTAATCCACTCTAGAGAGAAGAGCTTTTTGGTTTTGTTGCTGCTGTTGTTGTTTGCCCCCTTTTGCCTGAGGCAAGTCATGAATTATGTGCCTGATTTTTTCCTCGCTCCTGGACTTCTCTGTGATGTCCCATGGGGACCCATTAAGAGCTTCCTTGCTGCATCCCTCTAGAGAAAGACCAAGAGCTGAAGTGGCAGAGGCAGGGGTAGAAAGAGGCTCTTGTGACTCAGGGGATGACAGGATCTTTGGAAGGCAGCAGCAAGTCACCATTAGGGTTTGGAAAGGGGCAGGACATCTCCAAAGCTACATAGGCACACGGGGTTCTGCTGGGGAATTGAGTTGCATACCAGAATAAATTGTCCTATTACAGGGCAAAAGCATGAGCTGGGGGTTTTTTCTTCTGAAGTTGCTCTTTGAGTCATGGTATTTCCATTCACGTAGTGGCACAAGAACTCAGACTTCAGGGAAATGAACACTTCTGACCTGCAACTGACTGCAGATCCTTCTGTGATGTAGCCCATGAACTACACAAACTTGAGCCAAAATTTAGCTCCAGCTGCTAAAGCTGCCTATGCCTTTGGGGCAGAAAAGCCCTGGTTTGGTTCCTCTGAGTGACGTCTAACATAGCCACTTTAACACGTTTCAAATAAATTTCCCGCAAGAAGCCATCTCATGTTTTTATAACCACAGACATTTTAAATACATTTCTGTATTTTCTGATGTGCCACTGACACAGGCCATGAAAATTGTTTAGGCTATATATAGTTGGGCTTTTTTATTTTCTCCCTTGCAGTTTGTCATAGGAAAGCAAGATTTCTGTAGTGATGTGCCCACCTGCTATCTTTTCAAGTACACTGTCTGATTTTTTTCCATAAAATTACATACCAGAAAGTCCATCTAAAGAACCTTAGTAGCTGAGGCTGCAGAGTCAAGGACTGGAAAGCTAAGGCAATGCCAGACTTGAGATTTCTTCTGCTCATACATTAAGAGGCAGATGCAGTAGGACATACTAAAAGCTTTTGTAGACGGGCAGACTCCTGCAGAAGGTGGGATGATCTTTCTCACAGGCAGGACTGATGAATTACCTGAAAAGTGACTCATTTGCATGAACTCCTTCTTCTTCAGCTGTGGCCTCCCACTCCCTTCCCTGTGCTCATTTTGGCTCACTGTCTGTATCCTCTGCAAGTCCCAGTAGGTACTAAAACCATAGTGGCTATGACACAAATCATGGCACTCTGATACAGATGGAGAAAGAGAAGGAGGAGGCAGCAGATGAGGACTGTGTAGTTCAGACAACTTTAAGGGGTAAGAAAGGGCATTTTTTCAGGCCAGAAAGGAGGAGACAAGAGCCCTCAGGCAGATGACCCCTCCCTGTGGTTTACTCCTGGCTCATTAAACCTCCTTTCGTGATGAGCTGTCAGTCACAGGTGAGGCACTGAAAAGGGCTACAAAAGTAATGTTATTTTCTGATCCAGTAAATAATTCCACAGTCTACTCTGAGGAGAAAATGAAAATTTACCCCAACCACACATCAACATAGTGCAGAGCAGTTGAGCTGTGTATGACCAAAACAAGGCACTGAGGAATCCCCTTCACAGCCAAAGAGAAATCTGGCCATGGATTTGTGAGGGTTGTTAGGGGCAGCTGGTGAAGGGTCTGTCTCTCTCCCCCCACCTCTGTCTACACTAGCGATAATGTAACAGGACAGTTAGTTTCCTTTCTGACTGAATACTGAAGCTTATTTGCAGTATATTTGCTAAAAATAAAACCAACTATCTGAAATATTCCATTTAGTTGTCTTATTATAGGAGTAAGTTTTGAAAAATGAAAATATTTTCAGATTGTCAGTGCTCTTTTTATGGAATCCATGAAAGCTGAATTTTTAAAAATGAAAAATCTTTTCTGTCTTCTTTATTTATTTAGGAAAAAAAAAGTCCCTGTAATTTCCTTTTAGCTTTAGGTACAGCCCTTCCCTCTGCTGGACGCTGACAGCAGATTCAAGCAGATGTTGCTCTATCCGTGACATGCAGGTTTTCATTTCCAGCTTTCCTTCATGGCCAGGAGGGCTAAAGGCATTTCTTAATAAGGAAAGCACAAATGTTGTTGACATCAAAGCAGAGCTGGAGCCCCGGGCACATGCCTGTGCATTAATCTGTCCTGAGCATCATGTAGATTTGTTCCTCTGGATCTGCAAAGGCAGGTACAGCCTTGTGCTTTATCCATGGGAACTTTCTTGCAGACTATATACTAATTGCCATCCCTGTACTGGTGACATGTCTAGGTGAATACGCAAGACAGTCACTGCCAGATTTGGCAGGATTTTTTTGGTAAGTACCTTCTAGATTTTGTTTACATGGTAGTACACTAATAGTAAAGGTGAAAATGAGATTAACGATAAAATGATAAAATAAAAATCACTTTTTATTTTAAAGAGTAAGTTTCTATTACTCTTTTGATAAACTATTAAGAAAATGGAGTGCGAACTCACATTATTTTTACATCTCCAGATCTGCCACATTTAAATCAGTGCTCAGTTACTTGACTAACAATAGTGACATGGGAAGTATGTCTAGACCCCACTTCATACTCTGGCATTGGTTATTTAGAAATTGTACTACATAAAACCAAACTTTAGTGCCAAATAATTTGAATGAGGCATTCAAGCATCCTCCTGCTTATACCTGAAGACATATGGTTTCACTTAAACCAATAAAAAAATGTATGAGCCCAACTTGACTCCCATAAAAGTCAAATAAAATGTTTCTTTGGCTGAAATGGTGGTTGGAACAAGCTTGCGGCATGTCTGTATTTTTTGTTAATACGAAAGTGTTAGAACTACCAAATGTATCTAAAATATTAATTTTCTGAGACTGTATTTTGAATTCAAAAGTTCTGAAGATGCACATATTGGACTTGGGGCTTAAGAATATAATAGAAATATCACATTCCAATAAAAATCCACCTCAGGCATAACAAGCTAAATGTCTAAATATTCAGTTTGCTCCACCTTAATACATCACAGTTGCACAGCAGTAATAAAATTGCACACACACACATAAACACAGAGTCATATATAGCCAAGGACTTTTTTTCTCTTGATAATGCAAGGTAGTAGTGGCACAGATGGCATAACACAATTCACAGAAACGATTAACACAGCTGGTACTGAATACATTTGAACCAGTGTGAAGGAGGATGCAGCAGAAAAAAGGATGCAGTGAGGGACTGTGTCTGCAGACATGTTCCTGACAACATCCAACAGCAACAATGTTCCACTTGGGATGCTGCAGCACCGTGTTGGTGTCCTCTTTGGATGTGAAAATAGCATACTGGTTCATGTGGAGCATCCAAAGGTTATTCTGTGCAGTTAATATCCAGCCTAGATAATGGACACACAGAGCACCAAGAAGAGCTGCACCATAATCTTTTTTATCTCCTGCTTCACCTTCAAAAAGGGCAATCTCTGCCTTCCACAAAAATCTTTTGACTAAGAGCATTTCACCATTTGTAACTGAGCTAATAAAATTCAGAATACTTCAATTCAAAGAGAGTACAAATATCCTCAGTGTGTGGACCCTGCCAGATTCCACTTTTTAAATAAATATTAATCCAAGTTGCATATTTCTTCTATTTGCAGCTGCAGCAGGGAGAAAGATGAGAAAACAACATCTTAAATCTCATGTACAAGCTGGTTGCTTAACCTGGTTCATGCCTGCCCAATTTGCAGTTGCTTTTTAGTGCCAATGGTCAGCTTCTCCTTTCACTATTGTTTCCACAGTGAATTGTTGATAAATCTTCCTGGTGACATTTTAGAAGACCAAATACACAGAGAGTGGTTTAAAGACACAAAGAGATACAGTTTGCATAAGCTTGTGTCTGTGAGGAAGCTGTGGAAAGTGCAGCTTGAGAGTGTTTTAATTTGCTTCCTGAGAGAGAAAGAGAATGATATCAAGTTGGTGTTTTTTGTTTTTGTTTTTGTTTTTTTTTTTAATATAACAAGCCAGGCTGGATGGGGAATTGAGGAACTTGGTCTAGGTGAAGGTGTCCCTGCCCATGGCAGGTGGATTGGAACTCGATGATCTTTAAGGTTCCATCCAACACAAACCATTCTCTAATTCTATGATATGCTTAGCCACACTCTTCATGACAAAAAACAACTAACAAATGATCTACGTAATTTTATAATCCGTGTAGTCAAATTTCCTACCTGGGGTGCTGGCTGAGTATTCTCTGACCACAGCTCAAGTACTGGACTTCAAGTGCCCTAGAGACCTTTGCATGTGGAGGAAATAAGGTTAATGCCCTTCCTACACTCCTCGTATAGACTTAGTTCATGGCTGAAAAAAGCACTAGGTTTTGGATCACAGTAGTACAGTGCAGTGGGTGCATTTGGAGGAGCACAGACAAAAGGAGTAAAGCCATCTACAAATTGTGCTATGTACCTGATTCATGTGTTAGTTGGCCTGGATTATCAACCTGATAAGGTTTTTGCTTTTTGGCTTACAATTGCAACTGTTACAAAGCGTTCTGATCAAGGCTGATTTAATGCGTCTTTTGGCACCTGAAGTTTCACCCAGGCCAAATAGTACACATGCTAGGTCAGAGGGAAAGGGAATGGCTCTGTGTCTTCACAGACCCTCTTGCACATCATGGCTGCATTCAGCCTTCCAGTGGGTCCTTTCCTTGCAGTCCAAGCATATGTCTTTTGAACCAATAGTCTGCAGTCATGAGTAAAGGCTGGAAGCTGTAAGCTTGGAAACATGCTCCAATCTGATGGAATATTTTACTATTGTTGATGCCAGTCATATTATTCACTGACTTTGCATCCTGTGCTTGTTTAATTCTCCAAAATGTAGCTTCCAGCTGAACTTCTCAAGGCACTAGACAGAGTTTGCAGCTCACCTCTAACACCAAAGAACTTCCTTGTGCTGGGTACTGCAAAAGTATAGAAGAAGGAAACACTAGTCTGGGTAAGATGAGAAGTATCCAATTAATGCAGTGATCTTAAAAAAAAAATGTTACAAAAATCTTTTATGTCTTCGTGCTGGTCTTGGTGGAATTGGGCTGTATTGAGATGAGCTAAACTGTGGCTGTACTTTAAGCAGTTGTATCTGAACTTTCTTTTAGGTGCATCAGGGCACGTTAGCACTGCGCAGTTCAGAGATGTACAGGCTGGTTTCAAACATGCTGCCTCCTTCACGTAGAGTTGTGCTGAACTTTGCCGTACTATAATGTTGCTTCTAAGTCCTGTGTAACTATCTCAGTTAACACAGACTCCCAAACAGGCTACTTAATCTTGTTCTCTCGTGTGAGCCTTGAGGAAGTAGGGTTTTTTTACAGCACTGGCTTTTGCATCAACACACAGTGCTGCCACGGGTGAGGGAGATAAACCCCCCCCATTCTCAGTGCCCTTTTTCTGAGCAAGTGAAGAATTGTCTAGAAAGCTACTTCTTTCTCAGCTTTTCTGAGTCTGCACTCTACAGCACACACGGCTGGTCTGCCAGCAGTTAGCAGCATGCTAACAAAAGCACTGAGATCTGAGTTATGGTAGGTTCCCAGCTGAAATGCTCTACCCTGGCAGGGTCCTGGGCTCCCCGTTCACTAGCTATACCTCTTCAAGTCCTTCAGTTAATTTTTCTTCTTTCACCTCCCTTCGGAGAAGATGTGAACAAAAGAGTAAACAGGAATTTTCGTTGTTTCTTCCTCCCCACCCCCCGCAAAAAATCATTCATCTCCCCCTGTTGCTGGGACGCACATACATTCTAGAGGGCTGTGACAGTGCCATGGCTTGGGAAGGTCTATGGCAGCGAGTGCAGCAGGGTATGATTGATGGAGTGAGCAGGGATTTGGGGCCGTGCAGGGAGGCCGCCGCCAGAGGGAGCCGGACGCACGGCCGGCCCGGAGCCTCCCGATGGACTGGGATGCGCCAGCCGCGCCCGCGCAGGGCACCGGGAGCTCGGCGGGCGCCAAGGGCTGAACTCCCGGCGGGGCGAGACGAGCTGCTTCTGCCGACCCAGCGCAGGAAGCAAACTAAAACTATTCGTCTCTCCTCCCCCCTCTGGCCTGGGACTAGGAGGCCTGGGTTTGGGAAGGGGAGTTTTAGTGTAGAAAGAAGTTATGGGTGGGCATAAGTCTCCACGAGGATCAGGGGAAAGTCACACAGCCTAAGTACCCCTGAGATACCGGGCAGTTTGGAGACTGTTGATCTGGGGATCTTAGAAGGTAGGGGCAGTTTCACAGAAGAGGATGGTTGTTGGTGTGGTCCCGCAGGCACAGCATGCCTCTAAATACTCTCCTTGGAAAAGAGGTTGATAGTGAATTGGCACATCCAGCTGCTGACATCACATTATTTACAATAGTCACAGCTAAAACTGTTTGTGAAGGTTTGAAGAAGGAACTCAAGAAACTGAGTGATTGGGTAATAAAACGGCAGATGAAATTCAGTGTCAATAAATGCAAAGTAATACACATGGAGGAAAACAACCTTAACTATACATTCACACTGATGGACTCTAAATGAGCTATTACCACTCAGAAAACAGATTTGGGAATCATTACACATAATTCCTCAAAAACTATCAACTCAAAACTAGCAGTGGTCAAAAAGACAAATGGAATATTAGAAATTATTAGGAAAGAAATAGATAACATAATGAAAACATACTTTTTGTTACCATGCAAATCAATGCTGTGCTCACATCTTATATACTATCTGCAATTCTGGTCTTCGGGCACAATAAAAAAAGTAAGAGATAGGTGTGGAAAATATAGACCTAGAAACTTCACGAAGAAAATTACAAGGTCTGGTGGAGGGAGGGAACAATTTATTAGACAGTTGGTTTAAAAGAAGCACCATAAGTTTTCAAGAGACAACACCACTGTGGAAGTCATTGTCACAGGAAATTTTGAAAGTCCACATGAAATTAAATTAAAACAAAAGTTGTTGGCATTAGGTCAAAAAAAGGTTGTATTTTTCGAGTGATGTAGACACAACTACAAGCTCAGGTAATAACATACTTTCTAGCTGCTGGAAAGCCATGGGGATAATCACTCTATCCCAGCCTTGCTTCTGCTTGTTTTGTTTTTTTTATCTGTTGGGTTGCACAGACCTTTGCTTTTAACCATCAAGGCCATACTTATATCATTGTCCTGAAGATAGAGAAATATTTTGGTCCTAAGGAAAATCAATGACAGAATTCATTGATTTCAAGAACAGGAAAATCACTTCTGCCTTTAGCTGGGTCATGTCTCACTGTGCGAGGTGTTGCACTGATTGAAGCAAGACTGAAGCAAGACTGCTGGCACAGCATGAGCAGTTTATAACAGGTATCTTTGAGCTACCCAGAAAGCAGTAGTGACTGCGAGTGGGATTCACTTCAACTGACTTTAGCTGATGTTGCAAAGTAGGTGCTTGTTCTTTAGGCAAGTGAGGTACTTCTTCCTGTCACAGTATGTCCACAGTACCAGTTTTGACAGAGGAAACAAAGACAAACACATATCATGATCCCAGAAAAAAAAACCAACTGAAACATCAGGAGCATGAGTTCATCTTGCCTGCTCTTCAGCATCTGAAATAGGAAATTAAGATGGTGTTTGGACACCTTGAGGTAAAGACATCAGGGGAGAACTTAATTTCCCTGAGGAAAATAAATGTGATACTGTTTGCCTTTGGAATGTAACATGCTTTTCAGGTGTCTCAGTGATAGAATGAGTTAGCAAAACCCAGAAACAGTATTTGCATTAGAAGCATGAGTATTTCTATTTGTTGCTAGATTATTAAATAGGGATCCCACTTTAGGTCATTAGTGAACTGCTGCAGAGCTGTAACTGCTTTGCCTAGCCAAAGTTTTATCCCTTTCTTTTGGAGAAAGACCTTCTGCCAGTGAGGAAGCATCACTTCTCGGGACTGGGTCCTGCCTACTGGAGTAAGCATGTCTTAGATTAATAGCAGGCAAAACCAGAGCAGAATATTGCAGAAGGCAATACAAAAGAAAGAATCCTTTAAGCTGTATGTTTTAGGAAGGCAGGAAGGAGGGGACTAGGCTTTGTGTAATCTTTTCCAGGAATATAGATTATCTCTTCCTTTTCTTTCATTTTAAATTTACTTATGTAGTTGTGGATCTCCAGTTCTTCCCCTTGCACTGAGTTTTTTTCTGTTTTCAAGAGAAAAGGTTAATGAATCAGAGACTTTAGCAGTAATGAAAACCTAGTATGTTTGTTCCAGAAATACTTTAAAAATGGAAGACACCATTTCAAAATCCTGAAGATTTCGTGGTTTAGGAACATCCCTCTAATTCTCTCCAGATCTCAAGCCTTATGTACCTTATTTTTAAAACGGTCAGTCACTGAAATTTTTTCATAGAGAAGAAATATGTATATACACATATGTATGTGTTTATAAGCAGAGAGAAAAATAAAGAGATAATCATCATTTCAGAAGCGGGTATATAGGATCTGGCAGTCAGCTAGTTTCTTTGGTATGTACAATTAACTCATATTAATTATCATGCACTGAAGTGGTGCTTAGCAGCTGCCACTAAAATTGAAGGTCCCTTGTGCTGTATCTGCAAAAACTGAGGAAGAATCCTAGCCTTGAAGCCATCAGCGCTTAACTAGACGAGAGAAGCCATGGCAAGAAAGAGGAGATGTCTCCTCTGTTTAATTTCACTTAAATAGCCTCACAGTTTCTAAAGGAACATTTACCCAAAGCAGTGCTTGGTCAGAGATACCTGATCAAGCTAGTGTCTCAAAATGTTCCAGGGCAGTACTGTGTAGAGACCCTGGAACAAGCCCCAGATCCAAAAAAAGCCTCACAGATGTGGTGCTGGGCTCTACCAGAGTCCCTCCTCTGACCCAGATTGGTGTGGGAGAGCTGCCAGGCTGGTGTGGCTTTCATCTCCATAGCAAGCCTGTGGAGCACTGGGAGAAGAGCCATCACTCATCTTGCCTTCAGTCACAAAGACAACTAAAGTGGCATGGCTGAGGGCATACAGAGGGGTAGCACCAGAATAAATTACAGACCTGCCTAAATCTTCTGAATGAAGAGCTCCCAGTCCAGCAAACCTTATTCACAAGTGTGGTCACATCTGATTTCATCTATTTACCGTGAATGGTGCACTGTCTCAGGGAAGGAAGCACGTGTTTCTGCAGTGTATGTTGATTTTCGCAACACCTACTGTTTCAGTACAGTTTCTGGGTACTACCTTTTAAGTTTTTAAAAAAAGAAAAAGGGTTGCCATTAGCGCTCAGTGTTATTTCAATATGATGGTAAAGCGTGCATTAAAAATGCATAGGTAGGTTAGATACTTAATATTCAGCTGGTGTTCTGGCACAGTCTGAGGGCATGAACTGTAGCCAAGAACATATGGAATCTTAAAACTGTTTCCTGTGCTAAATCTCAGCATCAGCCTGTCCATAAGTAATGAGGAGAAGGATGATGTAAAATAATGGTATTGTTAACATACTGTCACCTCTCCCTCCCCCACATTTTTTAAAGAAATATATTGAAAAAAAATTCATAATGCACATGGCCATCTTTCTCATGTCTTTCTTTCTTCCTCATCCTGATGGAATCAGTGCTCTATATTACTTCTTAGATTCAAGAGATTATGGCAATCTTCTCTCTTTTTTCATTAGTTGAGCTGATTCCATGCAAAAGCTGTTTAAGATTCATGAGTGATTTTGCCTCTGCAAAGAATAGGAATGCAGCTGAAGGAGAGAAAAGAAAAGGTTTTCAATATTCTAGTCTGACCACGGGATACAGATGAGAAATATGCACACGATTAACTTCAAATAAAATGAAACAATTTCTTCTTTAAGACTGTTCCCACAAACTGAGGTGTTCTTAGCTTACTGCATCCTTTGCATCCTACTTCTTGTGCACAGGCATACTTCTACTTTACTGGGTCTCTACAGAGCCATAAGCTCCTGACAATTTTCATAGATCTTCCTCAATCTCGGACCCTTGTGGTCTGTGGTTTCCGTGGCCAGACCCCATTTCTTTAGGCCAAAGTTTCTTATTTTCTCACACCAGAAGACTCGCAGACAGGACACTGTTTTGAGAAACTGGAGAGAAATGAGTCCCCTCTCTGCCCACAGGTTGGCTACAGATGCCATCATACGTGGGGATGCTCTGTGGTTGCCTGAACAACTTTACCAGACCCTGGCAAATGGTGAATTTGGGTTTAGATAATTCCTGTACTTCACATCTGTAGTTCCCAATTCACACCTCTCAGTGGATGCAGAGATAATTTTAGCTGTGTTATTTTAGACTGATTGTCATAGATATTGTAGGAAGAAAAGCAGAACTAGTAACAGGATCCCTGCTTCAGTGGGTTTATCATGCTCAGAGGTGCCAGTTACAGCAGTCCAATGTAGCGCAGTTCAATGGCTTTGTACCTCCTGATCCTCCAGGCATCTAAGGAGCCTGATGTAAGTGGTTTGCATACGCTGGATTTGCTCAGGAGGCAACAACTGCAGGTGCTGTATAATGTCAGATGTTCCAGACTGGGATTTGTTTGCTAAAACTGTTTGCAAAACCCATCTCCCTTCCCTTCTGGTTTTCCCATACTGTTTCTGCAAGGTATTTGGAGCAGGATTGTGTCATTGAACATAAGATAGTCTGAAGAATTACCTTCAGGCTTGTGTTTAGGCTCACGTGCTTCATTACTTTCTTGGACTAGGGCCTTAGCTTCCTGCAGTCACCAAGTGAACAACCCTAATGTGAACCCAGTGCCAACTCTGAGTGGCTAAGCAACAGAACTGGCGCTTTGTACCAATGTTCTCTTCTTCATTAAGAGAGATGATTCAAATATCATTATTTCTTGAAAACCATCCAGCCTGTAAAAAGATTCAGACACTGTTGATCAAGTTACCATGGATTTCTTTTGAGACATTCAACCTATTAAGAGAAGGAACGTTTTGTCTGAAATTTTGCACAGAAACCTACCAATAGAAATAATCACTTCCTACCTTTCATCTTTTGTACAAGAGTAGAAGTTTACCATGTTCCTAATTACAGTGAATTAGATAAATTTGTCCTAGAAAATGAAGCCATTCAGAGTGTGAATATTTTCTGGAAAAGGAAGAGCAAAATAGACTTCAAACAGTGAGTCCAGAATAAAAGGTTGTGAAGATGGGCGGACATGAGTCATAAAGGAGGGATACTGTAGGTATCCTTCATACCGCTGCTTAATGCTTTTTCTTCTTGGAAAAAGGAAATTAGTAATGTTGTATACAGACAGCAGAGCACCTTCTTCTGAGGACATAATTTATTGGAGTTTCTTAAAGAACCACTTACTATTTCATATAATAGGGACAAAAGCCTTTGAAGCACCCTGGAACGTTCAGATTCTATTGACCACAAGAAGATTGTTTCTACTTTCTAATCCTTCTCCAGAAAGTTTCCAAGATGAACTCTGCAACATAACTGTAACCATAGAAATAATTTTGTTCACTGCTGGTTCCAAAGCAAAACAAATGAGGGACTGATCTAAGAAATTGTATATAGCTTTTTGTTCACATTTGCAGAAAAGTCTTTTTACAAATTTTAGTAGTGTGGATTTGAGGTGGATGCTGCCACAATCTAAGAAAGTGGGGAAAGAGGAGCAGCCATTCCCTAGCCTGTGGTTAAGAGAATACATGGCATCCAGTACAAGCTGTAAGCAGAGCTATAGCCCCGTCAGCTTTTCTCCCTATTAGTCTGTCCCTGATGTAACAGCAAGGCAAAGTTGTGCAAAAATAGTATTTGCTTTCACCTTAAGGTCCGTTGTAAGGGTAGGGGAAATTAAAGTCAGCATTTCTATGCATAAAAGTGCTACTTATTACTATAAACTTTTGCACTGTCTTCTTCAGGGTTATGAGGCGTAACTGTGCCCAGTAGCACAATTGCAGAATCTCTCTCTGAAGTTGTCTGAGGTTTCAAATTGTTTCAATCCTTCCTCAGGTTATGAGATAAGTTAACACAAATATCACCTCTTTAATTCCTAATCTAGAGAACACTGAAACTGAGAGAAGCCCAGGTTTTGCTTGTCTCTCTGAATGCAGCAAGCTCTGGGGCAGAATACTGGCACTTTCTAACAGTCTCTATTACAACTGCATTATTGACTGAGGTGGGATGACTGAAAATGTAAGAATAACTCCTTGGTGGATGCTCTTTCCCCCTCTATGTACCGGGTAAGAATTTGAAAGTTCACTGCCATTCCTTGGGAATCAAACAGCTGCAGAGGACAAGTTGAGGGGAGGTAGAGGTGTCACATTACTGTGCCTCACAAAGGAGACTTTGAGATTCATTATTTAAACTCTTACATCCCACAGGGATTCAGGGAGGATTATGACCTGTCCTCGCTGAGAGCAAGGTGACTTTAGTTAATACTTTCTTGATTTGGTTTCTCACTGTCTGCACTTCCTCCCACACCCCAGCTCTCCAGCCTGGTCCACAGATTTGGATGGGGATTCCCATCTTCTCTGCAGTTGAGCTTCACTTGATGAGAAAGCTGCTGGGATGCCTCATGCACCACTGGGCACAGCTTCCCGGGGACGGGGACTAGGAAACTGGGGTGTGTCTTGCCCAGGTGCTACTATTTTGTCATGTCACCATTTTAAGACAGTAGTATTATTAGCAAACACTGCATGACAGCATTTTCAAGCAGCTGGAGTTAGGCAAGGGGCAGAGGGGATAAATTCATCCTGAATAACCTCCCAAATGAGAAGAGCTACAAAGTTTGCTCTTTAGAGCCACTGACCCAAAGAGAACATATGTTGCGGGTCCAAATGCTGCTTCTCCAAACATAGTAGAAGCAGTGCTTATGGGACCAGTCAAGGTTTTTGAGTTATGTGTGTCATCCTGGTATTTCTGTCACATATTTGTGACATATTTGAGATTTCCTGGTTGGGAACACACCAGACATGGGGAGGTAGACACTCCCTGATTGCATCACAGCTGCTAAAGGTGTATCTTGGAAGCAGCAAAATAATGTTTTTCTGGACTGATTATGCTAAGCAATGATACTTGACCAGAAATTTTTGTCTGAATCCCTAAAAAACACCAAATAAACAAGGATTTCAAAGGTTACTTGTACAGCACTCCCAGGCAGAGGAAAGAAGAATGTGCTTCAGGTACTATGAATGGGTGGCAGCCATTCTTGAACACTTCCATTCATTGCAGGTGAGACACCTCAGATCAGTAGGTTCAGCCTATGGGAGTTACCCAGTGTAGATAATCCAGCTGGGGTTGTTTTTTCCCATCATGACAAAATGATTTATTAGGCCTGAACTGGTACTTGACCTTTGCTCTGCACCTGAGATTCTTAGTTCTCTTCATCAGCTCCCAGGTAGCTGCCGGATGACCATTCATCCTTGCCTTGCTGCCCAAAGACTGGTGCCTCAGGGTGACAATCACTGCTGCCACCTCCTATTTAAACCACTTAGATTAATCCAAATGAATTTGCTGGGCACAAACTAACAATGCTGACACAACCTCTGTGTGGGCTGGTTCAAAAGGATGCTTAGAGGTGGGAAGGTGTGGGAAGAAGAGGACAGAGGACACCACAGATGAACAGCTGCAGTGGTAACATGCAGCAGCACAAGTGGATCTGAAGGAGCTTGTTTGTCCACAGCCTCTGAAAGCAATTAGACTGGAGCCTTGGGGGGTCTGGCACATCTGAGAATAAATGCTACTTATTTTGTTACCTAAATAGGGATTTGGATATCTGCCTTTATTTCCATATTGTAACATTCATGAACTTCTGTGTGCTGTGTAATCGTTGAAGATCTGGATGCTTTGATTACTGGTAGCAGCTCCTTCACCAAATGCTTCATCTCACTTGAGAAGACAATAATGATGATTTCTAAGGTGAAGTAGGGGGAAGGGTAGTTCTGCTGTGACTTCCATCAATACAGAGATACCTTTTCTTCCAAATCATATTGTCTAAACTCAAAATGACGCAAAATTTTTGAAGAATTCAACTTTGAAACCAGCTTGCTTTCCTCCCCCACCCCAGTTTCTGCATTATCCTTACTTTCCTAAGGTGCCCTGTGAATGCTGTATTTGAGAACACTCATTTCAGTGCATCCTGGGACTGTGTGAAATGCAGCAGCCTAAGATAGTGGTCCCTAAAACACTTCTACACACAATGAATTGTACTGTGATGAGTTATTTTGTTGTTATCTATGATACCTAAGTTCATAGTCCTTCAATGAGGTTTGTGAAATATTCATTACTTTATTTTTATATTATTTCCTTTAGGAAAATGCAAATGTTTGAGAAATATTCCCTAGGTCTGAAGAACATTACTTTGGTTGTCTTTTAGAAAATAATAATTTAACAAAATCAAAGGGTTTTTTAAGATGCATCAGTTTCATCTATATCATCTGGTATGAAATTATTTTCATCACCATGATGGAAATGTTTTGGTTAAGCACTGTCAAAAGAACTTTTAGCTCTAGACTAATAGCTAAGCTACACTGTTTTGGCTTTTAATATTGAAAGCACATCTTGGCCTGCCATAAAAAATTGAAATTATATTGTCAAAATGGCACTATTTAATATAAATATGGTCCTTTTCCAGTTTACACTGTCCAAGATGGATCCGGGCATACTTTTCCCAGAAGGGGGCATATAAAATAACTTCACAGGTTGGGCGTTCTTCCACTGGTTTGAACTCTGATTTCAGAGCCTGACTGATGAATCACATCTTAAATATACTGAACAAAAACACGGAAGGCAACTACTTGCAGGTTCCTTAGTACCTTGAAAAGGTGATATAAATTTCCTGCCGGTCAGTGCAGACATCTCTGCCATTTCTTCAAAGTTGCTATCTATGATATCCTCATCGTCGTGTCTGGTCCAGTTCTTCCACAACTTCAGGCATGGTGAAGTGGGTAGCCTTTACCTAGCCCTGTGTGCACCCATGGGAAGCTTTATTGGACAGTGGTTAAGCAGTCTCCTTACAGCACATAGCAAGACTGGCTGGAGACCTATTGAGAGCTTGACCATACACAGAAACCTGTCCTCCCACTGCTTTCACTGCCTGCGACCATTTCTGTTTTCCCTCAAGTAGAAGTCCAAAGGGCCAATGCTCTACATCCTTTTTAAAATTAAGAATGGGCAATGTTACCTATATTTATAAGATTCTAGGCCATTTTTATCATTTCTCGTGTAGCTATAGTAAATTATTTAATTGTGTGGCACCTCTTTGCCCCTCACAGCAAGCACATAACACTTACTAGCTGCAATAGGAGTTATGTGCACATAACTGTGCAAGAAATGAATATAACCCTTTGATTACAACAAGGTTATAAGCAGCAGGAGTCCATTATGATTAGCAGTAAAATGAAGAACTTTTCATAAATCATAAATGCTACTTTATAATTTCCATTCCTCCTTATCTTTTTCTCTGTGTGCATCTACAAATTTATATTTTGTCCCAATTCAGGCACTTTTTGTGCAATTCTCCCAAAAGCTGTTATTCATTATTACCCACAATGAATTTTCTGAATCTTTCTTTTTCAATTTCCAAAGGATCAATTATACCAGCAAGAAAGTAAAAATTAAAATAAAATAAAAAATAGACTAAGAACAACAAATACATGAAAATCACTCAATAATATTTGCCTGAATTGACTTTCTGCTTCTCTGCCCTAGGGCTAGATCTGACTTGAACATCATTTTGCATCCTTGCAAAGTCTGCCACATCCTAAAGTCCTCATGCTGCCAAATGGCAACAGGGGCACTGTTACTATCAACTTAGCCACTCCAAAGCAGTACAAAGAGTAGAGGGAAGGAAGAAAATGCTACCAGCAGCTGTATTACTGCAACTATAACCACAGTATCTGCCTGAGGTGGTGCAGTGTGACCCCTTTTCATTTGGTTGGGAACTTCTGTTCTCAAAAGGTATTTTCCCTATCATCCTGTCACCTAGCAGTGATTCTGGGAGACCATGGTTTTCATAACAAAAATGAGGGATGCAGCTCCCGTGCAGGCAGGGTCTGAGATCCCTGGTGCCCGTGAAAGCTTTGGGGCAGTGTTGGAAGAAAGGTGCAATGGTTCTGAGGTGAGGGCGGGACTGGGACTGTCCCTTTAGCTACAACTGTGCATTCACAGCTGTCAGAGGTAGGACAGTGGACTAGGCAGACTGAAACTCTACTGTGTCAGCTCCCGTATTTCACATGTATCTGCATGACTTTGAAATTCAGGCCAGTGCATGTGCTGTGCAAATGGCCAAGAATTACATCCTTTTTTGACATTACAGAACACATTTATTCGGAGACATCAGGGAATCAAAAAAGAACAGAGAAAATCTTTGGCAGTTCAGGTGGAGTTACACATTTCAGCAAAGAAGGCAGCATTTCTCTCCTGACATAAAAAACAAATGGAGGCAAGTTGTTTTTCTCAGGATCAGATTTAGAATTATATCCTCTGGTATTATGTGCTCACTGGTCATTAGAATGTCTGTTAAGCTTGCTGACATTTCAGTTGTTTTTTCATACCTGCTTTGGTCCTGGTTGAGAAATCAGAGTCTGTGTGTGGTTTTGGAAAGTGGCCATCCTGTGTTTCAATGACCAAGCCTTCTTATGGAACAGATCTGCTGCCACAAGGAATCACATTATCTTCCATAAAAAGTTAAGGAATAGTTCCTACCAACAAGCAGCAGGCACAATATCAGCTTGAAATAGGGGAGCTATCATGAAATCAGAGGGCTAAGAGGCATGTTCAGCTATATGTATACAGACTCATGGATATAACCTCAGGATACCACAGTGAGCCAAATCCTACTGTGGTTAACTGTGGCTGTGGCATGTGTAACCACATACCTGTCCACATATTGCTGTCATTTTGCACTGTTTACCTTCTTACCTCAAGTGTTCTCCATAAGATTGACCACTTCCCATTCTGTTGTCTGGAGGTTTTCCACTGACTTCAGCAAGTGTAAATTAAGTCTTGAGACTAAAGAAAATATTTTAGATAGAAAAATGCAGCATAAAACAAAAGAAAAAATATTTAATTCAATTTGAGCACTAACTAGATGTAGTTCAGTGTGAGGATGAATATTTGTTTTCTGTGGTGGTGGTGGCAGTCTTCCTGAGAGGTGGAATGGTAGCTTTCCTCTTGGAGTTAAGGGCACTGGATTTTTGCTTTTTTGTTAGGCTTCATCTTCCAAAGAAGCTCTTGCAACACAGCAGTGACGTGCGCTTGAGTTGAAGAACATAGTTTGTGATGATGGAGTCTCTTGTTTAGTGCAGCAAAAGCCATGAGAAAAATCCTTTGCATTTATCACTTTAAAATACTTGCAAGATTATAGCAGAATGATCTCACTGTAAAGCCAGGTAAGCCAATGCTTACTGGTTCTTCCAACACCTGCAAACACTAGTGCCTATATGCTTCTTGTGCTTCAAAAGTGAATGACAAAAAACCCCATGAAGTTTTGTCAAGTTCCTTCATATTTTGTGACTTTTATTTGGCCACTTTTTTCATTCTAGAAATGTTAAAATCCCAGAATCAAGGTACTATATGCAAAATGATGTGTTATTTCTATATTTAGAAAACCACAGTACCACGTATTAAACTAAGTGACAACTATGTCTATATTTAAGATGGCAAAACGTTTTTTTATTTAAAAAATGTATTTTCTAGTAGTTGTAGCTTGACATACCCACCTTCTAGGTTAAATTTGCCATGCTTGGTGAATAGTTTCAAAAGTTGACATACAAAATGTTCAGAAAAGTACTTTCAAGTGAGAGTGAAAAGCAGAATGTATTTCTCCCATTGTATCTTGTAACCCTTTTCAACAACTCTTATGGGCAAAATGGCTGACAGTTGAAAATTGATTTGCCGTGGAAATAGCTGTGCCTAGGTCACAGTGCCCAGCCTTATTGTGAAGGAAATTGATTTTTCTTTAGCTGAGATATAGATGTTTGAAAATCACATACCAACCATGCACTGTAAAGGCTTTTTCTTTTCTTTTTTCTTTTTATTTCCTAATTTTGCCTTACAACGCTGATCTTGGAAAGACCTATAGAAATACTTAACTTTGCATTCTCTGAGCAGTTCTAACAGATGACCACAATGTATACAGCCTGTGTGGGAAGCAGGTCTTTATAAAACACGGTTACATGCCTCTTTTTTTATGACTGACATACCCTGTAACTAATCTCAGTGCATAATGACCTGGCTACATTTCAAATGCTTTGACAACTTAAAACTTGTTTGAAGGACCCAGACTCACAGCAAAAGAAGCACTCTTCTCAGGGTGTACACACTTCTCTCCTACTGCTGTGATCTATAGGAACCACATACTGAACAGGGAAGAAAAATAATCCTGCATTTTATTCTGATCTTTTTTTGGTGATTTAACTTCATAGATTACTGTAATTTATGGCCACTGTTTGCTGCACTCTGAACTCTGCAATCTAAACTGTGGGAGCTGGAAAGCTCTAGTTCAGGATGCAGGCTGGCTTCAATAAACAGCCATCCCTCTCCTTGTTCTTGAAGAAGTATTTGGCAGCTGATCAAGAGATAAACATTTTCAATTCCTACACTGAAACTGGAACAGTGAGCTTTTAGGCAAGCCTGGTTAAAAGAGTAACAAAAAGGGGTCCAATCCCCCAGCTATTAAAAGTGATAAGGACGCTGCCTGCTGCAGCAAAAAGTCTGGGACACTCTTTCTACTGGGCATTGCCTTCCAGTCTTTGAGCAACTCTTGCAGGTATCTGCAAAAGGATGTAGAGACAACACATTAGCAACAGACATTGAAAAGCAGGTAGTAAACAAGGATGTGCTTAACAGACCACTGGTGAAGAGCCTACAAAGAACATCCATGCATATTTTTTGTAAGAGCTCTAGAAGCACATATCAGAAGGTCTGTCAGAGCACTGCCACTCACTCGGGGAATCTGAACAAAGGAAAGCTATGTATGGTTTCCATACATGCGTTGCCTCTGCCATTCTATGGCACGTCCTGTAACAACGATGGACTTGTCTAGAGGTGTCGAAGCCAGCCAGTTGCCATCTGGATATCTCCACAGTGCAACAGCACATTGCAATGCAAGCTCTGGTTTGAAAGTATTTGAAAGTATTTGAAAGTATTTGAAAGTATTTGAAAGTATTTGAAAGTATTCAAGCCACATTAATGTGACCAAGCTAATAAGCTCTGCTTTGGGAAACTGTTACCCTACATTTCAACAACTGTTTAAAACATCCTGCCCACTCAGGAAAATGCTCCAATCAGTGGAGTAGAGAGCAACAGTACTCATACTTTTTTGCTGTCTGACCTGATGATTGACCATTGCCATTTGTCTCGTGGCCCATGGATAAGATTCGAGAAAACCTAAAAGATGGGCAGGTTGTTAAGCAACTCGAATGAATGTTGAGAAAGATAGACACGAGTCTGTCTTTACTAAGCAGGGAAGAAAACTTAGTTTTCCACTGGGAAGAGAATGCCCCAAACCCATCACTGGATATGGGTAAACCTTCTGTTCTCTATCCTTGTAAAGCAGGAATGGGAATACCTTCCTTTAATGCCGGGGAGAGCTCTCCTATTCTCACAAAAGACAGGACATCCCAAGTGCTAAACCTGGCATAGCCACACACTCACTACATTGCTCAGTGTCTTATTCAGGCTTCTCTGACATACCCACCCCCTCTTCCCAGGAGCCATAGTGCTCATGGGCCCTTAGCACAGGTTTTGGATGCTAGTCTGGGGATACCAGCCCAGAAGTTCAGTGCTGCAGCTGCTATGACCTCTCTGGGTTCTGGCCTATAGAGCCACAGGCAGAGCTGAGCATGGAGAGCCATGTGTGAGCTGTCACATTCCTGACTCTCATAGCAGCTTCTAGGAAGGAGGAGTGGGAGATGGGGGTGGGTCTGTGGAGATGGAATAAGTGCATGATAGGACTGTGTTGGGCACAAATAAGGCACATTTTTCATGATTTGTAAAGGGCCATTTGTGATCCATCTCTCAGCACTTAACTGGAAGGAAAAGAGTGGGTGCATTACAGCACATTGGCTCTCAGTTGGCAGTGGGGGCAAGTATTAAACCAATTTTGCCTTATTACAGACAGTCAAAGGGCTCACTGGTAACAACACCTGCTTATCTGAACAAAGAGGCAATTGTGTACTGCACACATATCATTTTATCCAGGGGCTATGATGACTCAAGCTTCCTTTCTTGAAGCTGATGGCATCATTAGAAGGTTTCTGCTCTGGATTAGAACAGGAATCCTGCAAGGAATAATAGCCTCATGATTCATAGCCTCGAGTTATTTATTTGCTTTGTAAAAGACTTAATCTCTTTGTAGAGAGATCAGGGTGAGGCTGGGTCTAGTGCAGGGGCCACAAACAAGCGTTCAGGGGATGAGAGGGTGAACTGGCAGTGGTTGAGGCATGACCACTTGTGGGACTGGCTCCTTGGGGCAGACTTTAAGCAAGGTGTCAGCTTTGGCTCTAGGGAACTTACTACCTGCACCTTTTACCAGTGCACATTTTCCACCAACTTTGAAGAATGGTGAGGTGAGTTGGCCTTGGTCCAGTTGAATTTAATCACTCATAGCTCCTCCAATATTTCCTAGGCTCAGTGAGTTGTAGAAAACTGTCATTAAACATGCAAAAGCAACACTTTGGTTTACTCTTCAAGGAGGGAGAGAACATATGGAATGAGCCCACGCTTTGTGCACTGCTGCACTTCAGAAACTGGATTAGCATCTCTTTTTTCAGTTGCTGGTCTGGCCTGGCAGGTTTGTTAATTGGCTAGTGTTGTTAGCATGGCAAACATATCAGTGTGTTACCCTGAATGCATCTGCAAGCATGATCCTAATGTAATTTTATACCTTCTGATACTTGATTTCTAGTAACTTCTAATAGATTATCAGCAATATTTGACTGCTGACATCACCACTGATGTTGTATCTGTTACAAAGATGGTTCTTTTTCACTATCTCTCAGTTTTTCATCACCACAGCCTCCCCTTGCAATACATCAACATGCAGTGATTATGTGATAGAGTGTTCGGGTTTGTGGCCTTATTTCATGCCATATAACTGTGGAGACATAAATATCATCTACAAAGGCTTCAGAAATAATAGGTTTTTTTACCACTGAAAAATCAGTAGGAAATACACAATTCAGTTTTTACATGACAATAAACTCTTCCAGGTATGCCGTTCTGAATTAAAGAGAGATATCTTTTTTAACCCCAGTTCTTCTATGTTTGCAATTTTGTATTTTTAATTTGAAGTGAGAATAGCAGTAAATAGTGATTCTCTTCTAGAGGGAATAACTGCAATGACTCTTTTGGAATTGGAGCTAAAGACTTATTTTACACTATAAATGGAAAAAAAAATGGAAAAGCAAAAAAGTCGGTTGTAATTGGCTCATGGATTTGCAGTTTCTTAGCTCTCTGTTTTTAACTGTCCTTATAAATATATATATGCACTCATGTATATGTATTGTTCTGAATTACTGCTCTTTTATGGCTTCCTCTAATCCTTCTCACACTAGACAAAAAAAAAAGGTGTAAGGTCAGGCATCTTATTGACAGGAAAGCCACAGGAGAATCCCAGCCTTCCACCTAAACTCTTCATTTGCAACATCTTACATAGTTCTTCTTGGGACAATGGTGGTGATGCAGGTCTAGTGACAGTGCTTCGAAGGAAGCTCTGGAACAGCATTTGAAGTTAGAATTAGTTTGGAGTCAGGTGGGTTAGATTTCATCTGAATCTACAGGCTGCAGTAATCATCTGTGCAATTCCCTTATTCAGCACTCATTTCCAGTGTGCAAGAAATTAGGTTTATTTCTTTGACAGCTGACCTAGAAACTCAGGGTCAAATTATCTTGCTTATATGTAGAGTTTTATATTGCATCCATTACTGCAGCCTCCAAGCAATTTTCATGTGAAAAAAGTAACTAATTTCCAGACTTCAGGGGTCCTCTTGCAGTTTCCTTTTTGGGGTCAGCACTGCACATAAAAGGCTGTCATCTTTTGAGGGAATGAGGGCATGAGGGGACAATAAAGGTTTTTGTGCTGTTAGTGTCAATGATGGCAATAAAGTTGCCTCCAAGGAAAGCACAGTGACGTCCCTTAGAGACCCCCAGGCTTGGGAGTGCACTTGTTCCCCACTTGAACAATTCCCACAGAGACTTCCCTTTCATCCGAGCTGTTTTGTTGTCAATTCCCAGAGCCATTGGCTCAGAGGAGTCCAGCTGTCACTGGAGGACACAAATTGAAATTTGGTCCTTCATGGAGCAGAGATTCAATCTTTCAGCTTCTTTGAAAAATGAGACTTTGAATTGATGTCAGAAGCTATGGAAGAGGTAGAGAAGGGACTATAGCAGAAGCTCTGCATGCCTATTGAGGCTCCAGCCATACAGAAGGCAGCCTTTTGTCCTCTCTGGAATTGAGTGACAACCTTAAACTGAGGCCCAGATACAGTTTCTTCTAATAATCTATGCCAATACTGATAAATGCATAGATTGGATTAGCCATGTCCACTCCTGGAAAGAAGAGATAAAGTTGCCTTGCAAATGAAGAAGAAAAAAAGAGAAATTTTAGAAATTCATGTGACTTGGTTGCCCAGATTTAGTGAGGATTCTGGTGGGACTCTGGAGCTTTGCTCCACCCTTGGCTAATGAGCTTCACCAATGGAGCCTCTCTCAAAGCCTGTTTGGCCCTGAAATGCCAACAGGTGGGTCCCTTTAAAACAAAACTGTGTCAGGTCTGTGAAAACTTTTGTCTGTAGACTGGCACAGACTCTGCAGGTTATAAACGCTCCAGCTGTGGCAGGAAATATATTACCAGAGAAGCAGAGTGTGTGTGAGAGACTGACTCTCGTGTCTTGAGTCCAACTGCTGGGGTGGGAAGGGGGAGGCAGAGCAGACACTTGCCAAAGGCCAAAGACTGTTAAGTGTGGTAGCACAAGGAGAACCCTGTCTGGGAAGTCTTTTCTGAATCTGCGTGTCCCTCACAGTGTAGATGCCACTGTAGGCAGGACATTCTCCTGAATGTGAGAGCAGAGGGTGAAAGATTTTGTCCTGGAGCTTCTTGCCCTAATTCCTTCAGCTCTTTCTTAACACAGGCAGCTTTTGCAGGGATGCACACAAAGAAAGAGAGCAGGCTATAAGAAAGAAAGTGGAGAAATGTCACAGTATGCTGTGGGGAAAATAAGGCAGATGTCCAGGCCAAGGAAAGCATGAAGATCGGGATCAACAAAGGCTTATCATCCAAGCATTACTCCCAAAACTGGCCATAGATTAAGCAGCAGAAAAAGTGGCTAAATTAAGGTGAGAAAGTACCATTATTTGTATGAGGTTGAAAGTCTTTGAGCAGAAGAGATCCTGAGGGAAAGTGGATATGAGATGAAAGAAGCGATGGTCTGGTGCAACACAGGCCATAGGTTTCCACTAGGAATGTCCTTGTGAAGTCTGACATCTCATGCTGAAAACAGGTCTTACAGAGAGACGTTCAACTTGACTACTGAGATGGAAAACCCACCATTTCTCTGGGTATTTTGTTCCAGCGATTAATCATCTGTGCTCCTAAGAAGTTGTGCCCCATTACTATGTTAGATTTGCTGGGTTTCACCTTCTGGTAATTAGTTCTTTTTATGTCTCTCTCTGCTAGATTAAAGATCCCTTTTGTAGCCAGTATTTTCTCCCCATGTGGGTAATTATACCCTGTAGCCACACCGCTTCTCAATCTTATTTTTGATTAACTGAAACAGATTGAGCTCCTTAAGTCTTTCCCTGAACGGCAGCAGGCTCTTTCATTCTTTCTCCACCCCCAGTCTTTGAATTACATTTTGCATCTCTTCTTTCCATCCTGACCAGTTTTGTGTTACCTTTGTAACAAAAGGGTGGTAGAATACATTCTTCTGTCAGCAATGCTCATAGAGGGTCACCAACCATGCCAGAACTTTTAATTTTAGTATTTTTATAGTAAGCAGTATGCTATCATGTTTTGTTTGAATGTTACTACTTTTCAGGGTTTGTTCTGTGTCTGACACAGACTATAAACTTCTGTATTGGCTTTTGTGTGGCCAAGTTCTGGTAGAGGAGAGAGGGCTATACGTGTGGCTTATCAGAGAAGTTACTAGAAGCTTCCCCCATGTCCAGCAGAGTCAACGCCAGATGGCCACAAGATGGACACACCGCTGGCCAAAGCTGAGCCCATCAGCAATGGTAGTAATGCCTCTGGGAGAACAGAGTTAAGAAGGGAGAAAAAAACCCTGTGCAATAGAAACTGCAGCAGAAGGAGTGAGAATATGGAGAGGAATAAGTCTGCAGACACTAAGGTAAGTGGAGAGAGAGGGGTAGGAGGTAGTCCAGGTGCTGGAGCAGAGATTTGTCTGCAGCCTGTGGTGCAGACCATGGTAAAGCAGCTGTGCCTCTGCAGCCCATGGAGGTCCATGGTGGAACAGAGATCCTGCAGCCCCTGGAGGACCCCACGCCAGAGCAGGTGGATTCAGAAGGAGAGTGTGGGAAGCCCACACTGGGCCCTGGCAGGACCTATGGCCCCGTGCAGAGAGAAACCCATGCTGGAGCAGGTTTGCTGGCAGGACTTGTGACCCTGTGTGGGACCCATGCTGGAGCAGCCTGCTCCTGAAAGACTGTATCCCGTGGAAGGGACCCATTTTGGAGCAGTTAATGAAGAACTGCAGCCCATGGGAAGGACCCATGCTGAAGAAATTCATGGAGGACTGTCTCCTGGGTGAGGGACTGCACGCTGGAGCAGGGGAAGAGTGTGAGGAGTCCTCCCCTTGAGGATGAAGGAGTGACAGAGACTAATTGTGGTGAACTGACAATAGACTCCATCCCTCAACTCTCTGTGCTGCTGAGGAGGAGGAGGTAGAAAAAATGAGTGAAGTTGAACGCAGGAAGGAGTGGGGGTGGGGAGAAGTTGTTTAAAGATGTGGTTTTGTTTCTCATTACGCTACTCTGATTTTGACAGGTAACAAATTAAATTAATTTTCCCAAGTGCAATCTGCTTTGCCTGTGATGATAACTGGTGAGTGATCTCTCCCTGTCTTTATCTCAAACCTCAAGCCTTTCATTACGTTTTCTCTCCCCTGCTCAGGTGAGGAGGTGAGCGATAGAGCAGCCTTGGTGGACACCTGGTGAACACCTGGTGTCCAGCCAGGGTCAACCTGCTCCAGCTTCACTGACAACCCACGGCTCGTTCTTTTAGTTTGTGCCAATAATCAGTCTTCAGGTTGTGATATGGAATTGCTCAAGCATCAGACAAAAAATAAGTTAACAATATTAACCACAGTAGTTTGAACACAGTAACTGTTTTCTGTTCCATTTGTTATACATGTCATCTTAAGGCTTTTGTTAATACATTACCTTCAAATTTAGAGGGTGTCCAGGTGCAGATGAGTTGCTGTTGCAGACACATCATTATTTTTTGGGATATCTTGCCTTTGGAGAACTGAATTTCAAAACTTTAATGTTTTACCAACCCAAAAGGCTTATGCTAAGGTATGAAAATGCAGTCATCACAGTCGATGTTCTTCAGGTAAACCTAATCTACAGCAGCAATCACCTAATTCTGATATAATTAAAAATAGACAGACAGGAAGATAGTCAGAGAGAAAAAAAATATTCTGACTAACATATTTTTTGATGGTATGTGCTGAGGGAAATATCAGAATAAACCAATTTAAGCATGGTTAGGAGCTTAGATCATATATTATTTCTTTCTGTTTATAACACAAAACGAAGGGGTCTTTCTGCCAGGCTTGTCTGATTGCTTGTGACAAGATTTGGAGGGATGCCTTTAGAACAAATGGAGGTTTTTCTCTTCAGTGATCCCAGTCTGGGTGCCTCAACTGGGCGTCAGTGAAATGTGACACAAAGCTCCTTTGATCACAGAGCAGCCTTCTGAAAGAGGGCGAGATGAACAGTTTGGAGACAAGGCAGGGGAGACACCTCCGCACTAAGGAAAAAGCTGTGCTGTGCATCAGCTCTGCAATATCTGCCATAAAGCCCATCAGGGGCTGTGGTTGGTTGTGTCAACATGATAACCAGTCACTCAGGGTGTGTCTCCACAGAGGGGGGTACAGGGAAATGGGAGCCTGCTGTGAGGTGTAGGGTGTGATCTCTTTCTAGGCCAAGCCAGGTGAGCTCAGCTCAGAGCTGGAGCTAGGACCTTGTCCTAGGAGTTGCATACAGAAACACAGAGCAAGCAGAATTACTCCCCCACTGTACAGATGGCAAGCTGACACACAGGTAGCAGTGGCCCAAAAACCCCCAGTGATGGTATACAAAAAATTTATGGTCAAGCAGGGCATTGAATCATCCAAGTTCCACACAGGGGATACTGGAGGGGTGGGAGTGGGGTGGGAGGGGAGTGGGGAGAGAGGACTGTCAGGAGCAGGTGAATATCTTGAAGTGACCCCAGAAGACACAACAAAGTCAGCAATTGGAAAGGGACTGAGGACATACAAACAAAGCTAATCTGTACTTAATCAGCTTAGATGCTCTCTTTATTGTGAGACTTACATATGTATATATGTCATATATTACATATGTGAGACTTGTATATGCTCCAGACTCATGAGCACTTTTAGGACCACAATTAACTCCCCCAGTTGTCTAGAATAATCAGACAATAGAGGGAACAGGGAAAGAAAGAGAAAGAAAAGAAAACAAGATAATGAAAGGAAATGAAAAAGCTCTTTGATTAAGGCCTTCTTTGAATAGGATGTATTATTACTCTAATACCTTTACCATAGTAGTGGGCCTTTCTCAGGCAGGAGATGCCAGCTGGGACAAAACAGGTGCAAAGCTGGTTCACTTCACAATGTGGATTCTTGCCTAATAGGGTCTGAACTCCAGCCATCAAATGCATTTCAACTGGAATCTCAGGTTTGTCTCTGAAATATCAGACAACTCTGTCATTCATCCAGCTATGCTGATCTTCCAGGTGAAGCTTTCTACTCTGTTTGTGGGTCTAGGAGGGCTGTACCAGGACCCCTTCCCTTTCTGTGGTTAATCCAGTGCTCCCATAGGAAGCAGATTCTGTGAAGGAAATACAAACACTACAAGGTTTCTGCAGAATGGCTTTGGAAGGGGAGCACACCCACCCCTACCTCCCCAGCCATCTCCCTCTAAACACAAGGAACATTTCCATGCTTTACTCTAGTAAGATGAGAAGCAAGGCTGAGTTTACAATGACTGTGGTTGAGCATCATCAGCTTGCTTGGGGTCTAAAGGAGATCATTGCTGAGAGGGATTCTTGGAAACTGAATCAGATCTGGCTGGCATGAGCTATCTTTTAGCAGGGGGAAAATTGTCATTAATACTGCAACTGCCCAAGCCTGGTGACAAGAGGGAGACTGTTGTCTTAGTCATTTTCCAACAGGCAAGAAAGTGACTGTCAGCTGTACCAACATCAGGCATGAAGCAGCAGAGACCAGGATGTAGGGAACAACAGTTGGATTTCATGGACTCTAAGAGAGAAGAATTTTTTCATCAGGATTCAAATGAACCCACAGAGCAAAGGGCAAGACCCTCAGGTAACAAGCTGTTGGGTTGCAGCACCAATATCAGCAAAATAAATTCTCATCATCTGACCTTACCTTCCCATCTACATTATCTTTCCTAGCTGACAGATGCCTTCCCATTAAATGAGAGCAGGAGAAGGAAGAGAGCAGAAGCAGCCAGGCGTGCAAACTGCACCTGACTCAGACCTTCCATGCTAAGAAGTCACTTCTCCTTCTGGATAGAAAAGGGTATTCTCACTTTACAAATGACAATTTTAAAAAGCTTTCCTTAAGTCACAGAGCAAACTGTGGCCACAGCTGAAATAAGCAGCAGCTTCCACTTGGCTTTAACTGAACACTTGAGCCATTATTATTAAATAATACTATTAAGGGAAAACCTAGATGCCCTGGCCTTGACAGGAGATCTATTATGTTACATTGTCTGGTAAGTTTATGACAAGAGCTGTAATTATTTAAGGGCTAAGTGGATGAAAAAGAAAAAGGAAAAAGGATATATTCTTCTTATGAGCTAGCTAAGGACTGTCTTGCCTAAAAACAGTTTTTGCATAACTGAAATTTTGTCATGAGAAATTTCAAGTTTGACAACAAATTCCAGCTTCCCACTGAGAAAATGCAAATGACAGTGCTAGAGGTGCCTGCCTGGCAGGCATTTGTCAACTTTGTTTTCTGTCTTCAGGGATGCAGTGGAATCAACAAGAACCATTTTGACAGGCAAAAAGTCAGCAAGCCAAACAATAGAATAATAAATTCTGTTTTAAATTTTCTAATAAGTATGTGTGGGGGTGATTCCTACCTAGAATTTCACTTCTATGGAAAGTATTTGAATCTAATTCCTCTCTTCCAAGTACTCAGGGAGTTTAACAGCACTGAGCTTTGTGTACAGTGAAGTAAGTGAAGAACTGGGACACAGAAGAGACTGCAAGCCAGGATTTCCCAAGTTACACTGGCTGCTGTGCCTGACCCACATTTTCAAAGATGTTTTGGAGCTTTTATCTGAATACCAAAATAGCCAGCCACATCTTAAAATGCAGAATCAGAAAATAATAGATCAATTTACATCAGAAGGGACACTTCTGGGAGACCAACTACAAAATTAGATGAGGTTGCTGAGGATCTTATCTACCTGAGCACTGAAAATCTCCCAGATTGCACAGCCCCTCTGGATCACTCTTGCTGTGATTTCACCACATCTATGGTAAAATTTTTTCCTTATATTAAATTGAAATTTCTGTTGTTGTAAATTGTGACCTTTGCCTCTTGACCTTTTGCTACATGCCCTCTTTAGTATCATAATCATTTAGATTGGAAAAAACTTTTAAGATCATCAAGTCCAACTGTTAAACCGGTACTGCCAAGTCCACCACTAAACCATGTCCCTAAGTGCCACATCTAACATGTCTTTTAAATACCTCCAGGGATGGTGGCTCCACCACTTCCCTGGGAAGCCTTGACAATCCTTTGGATGAAGAAATTTTCTCTAATATCCAATTCAAATTACTGGTAAAGATATTAGTCCAAACTGACTCCAATACTGAGCCCTGGGGAACATCAGTAGTGACCGGTTGTCAACTGGATTCAGTCCATTCACCTCCACTCTTTGGGCTTGAACATCCAGCAAGTGTTTTAGCCAAAGAAGAGCAAACCTGCAGTAGTAGTAGTGGTCATGGAGATGAATTAGATCCTCTCAGCCTTACCTCATCCTGGCTGAAAAGTCCAGCTCCTTCGGCCTCTCCTTATGCAACCCCTGACCATCTAGGTGGTCCTCCACTGAATTTTCTCCAGTTTGTCTGTATCTTTCTGCCCCAAAACTGGACATAGCACTCAGATGCAGTCTCAAGACAGTTGAATAGAGGAGAATAACCCCTTTCCTGGATTTATTTGGGCAGGGCTGTTTAATGTACAGAAGTAGGCTGGAATGTTCCTTAAGAAGGGCTGGATGAGTGAGAAGGTGTCAGGAAAAAGAAAACAGGTCTGACTTGTAAGAAAGTGTCCAGGAAAGAAGTCCTTATACTAAATCTAATGTAATACAAAGAACGGAGTTGCAAAGACAGCAGCAGATACTGCATTGCTCTGTACATTTTCAAAAGAGATCATCAGGAAAAATTGGAAGGGAAAAATACTCCAAGCTTAAGTGCCAGCTATTCAGAAGTAGATGTAGACATTAAACGAACCCCCCATTTTGGCTCAGAACACTATTTTAGTGCAGGACACTGCCTAAACAAATGTAGTTTATGATGACTGCTCCTGTCTGGTTAACCTTAACCTGATTTCAGGTGTGTAATTGTAGTGCGTTGACCCTGGCTAGATGCCAGGTACTCACTAAAGAAACTCTCTCACTCCCCTCTGCAACTGGACAGAGGAGAGAAAAAAAAAACAGCTAAGGATTCATGAGTTAACAAGTTAACAGCTGGGAGAGGTCAGTTACTGATTACCTTCATGGGCAAAACAGACTCAAAGTGGGGATAGTACTTAAATTTATTACTAACAGGATCAAAGCAAAAGAGTGAGAAGTAAAATAATCTTAAAAACACCTTTTCCCCACCCCTCCTTCCTTCCATGTTCTCCCTCTTCCCCCCGGTGGTGCAGGGGGACGGAGAATGGGGGTTATGATCAGTTGTTGTTTCTGCCGCTGCTCAGGGAGAGGAGTCCTAGCCCTGCTCCTGTGGGGTCCCTCCCATGGGAGACAGTCCTTGATGGACCTCTCTGTTGTGAGTCCATCCCTCGGGCAACAGTTCTTCCCAAACTGCTGTCCCGTGGGTTGCTCCTCCATGGGTTGCAGTCCTTCACCAAATAGCTGTACCGGCCAGGGGCCCCCACAAGGGCCACAAGTCCTACCTGGGAAAAACCTGCTCCAGCATGGGCTCCTTTCTCCATGGGCCGCAGGTCCCCGGGAGGACTCTGCTCCATCCTGGGCCTCCCACGGAGTCACAGCCTCCTTCATGCATTCATCCACTCCAGCACGGGCCCCTCCATGGCCTGCAGGTGGGTCTCTGCACCCCGATGGTCCTCCATGGGCTGCAGGGGCACAGCTGCTCCACCATGGTCTGCACCACGGGCTGCAGGGTCTCAGCTCCAGCTCCTGGAGCACCTCCTGCCCCTCCTTCTGCACTGACCTTGGGGTCTACCTTGTTGTTCCCATGTTCTCACTCTGCTCTTCCCTGGCTAGAATTCTTTCTGCCCAATATCTTTCTGTTCTTAAATATGTTATCACAGAGGCGTTACTATTACTCCTGATTGGCTTGGCCTTGGCCAGCAGCAGGGAGCCCATCCTGGAGCCAGCTGGCATTCGCTCCACTAGACAGTGGAAACTTCTAGCAGTTTCTAACAGAAGCCATCCCTGTAGCCCCCCCCAGCCACAGAAACCCACTACAGTAAGATAACAGGGAGTGGAAAAGTAGCATCACTTATCAAGTCTATCATTCCCTGTCAGGTTAGCAAAGACTAATCACTGTGACTTTTATGTTCTCTGCTCCTTAGTTTAAAGTCAGCTCTTTGCACTGTGGTGTAAGTCTACGAACTGTTAATCTCTTCATGATGTGTATTCTTGGCCAAAACTGTACAAAACCACCATGGTGGTTTACTGTGGTTGAACACATCAACCTTTTCTCAGTAGCCAACCATTGCTTTACCAGTGACTCCAACAACATGTGGGGAAGTGGCACTAAAAGATGAAAAGCACAGGATTTTCAGGACTGTTAGGTGGATGTGAAGCTGATAAGAGCCAAGAAAGGTTTTAATAAGCGGAAAAATGCAAGAGTGATAACAGGGGCACAGAGGCAGGGAAGAGGAATGTCCTAAAAAAAGAATGGCCAAGACCATATATGCAACATATCATGCTCTCATACTTGCTTTTCCCCCTTTCTCTCTACCTCTCTGTCTCCCCAAAGACATATCTAGCCTAATGTTTGCATAGAACCACTGCCAGCAGAGAGCCCTGAAAGGTCAAGCCAAACCAGCACATCCCTGGAGTATCCTGAATACTCTCACATGGTTTTTTCTAGGCTGAATGAGAGACCAATCCATTATTAATCTTTCTGCCACTCCAAGATTGTTCCCTGCAGTATATTTTACAGTGCTTTGTCCAGTCTGGTTTTAAAACATCGAAGTGATGAGACTTCTACCAGTTTACTTGGGGGAGCTATTTTACAGGCTAACAGACATCACCATTAGCACTATTTCTTGTCACATGCATCAGCAGCTCTCCCATAAATAATTGCTAACACCACAGCTATTCTACAGGCCTAGGGAAGGCGAAGAAATAGAAACAGGGAGTCAATATTCAGGTGAATAAAGGAACAGAAGGATAATGGAAATGTCTGTCTCCTCTGGGAACATATGTTTTTTAGTTGGGTTATGGACACTTGAATAAAATGACAGAGAGATAACTGGTTACTTCCACACTCATCCCTGAATAGATGTGAGGTAATCTGAGAGAGCTCAGGCACGGTGGGGAACTGGGATGCTCAGGCTGCCAAGTTCAGCTGTGCCAGGATCTAGCAGAGTTGGCTACCAATGTCTCCATTCCCCTGTAAGGCCACCCCTAAGTAAATTACCTCACATCTGTTATGGGGTAAAAGCATACCTAGAAGAGTTACTGCAGAGCAGTTTAGAGAGTTCTGTGTTACTGATATTGCATTAAGGAAACGAACATACGACCCAGTGAGTAATGTCTTATTTAGTGTATCCTAGATTCTTTTGTTGAAAAGCTATTTTCTGCTCTTCAAGTTCTTCTTCTGCAGAGATCAGCACCTGACAGAATGGTTGAAGCTTTACACTCCTGTATGCAGCCAGGTCTGAAGTGTTCTGTGTAAATGAAAAAAACCCTGTCCCTCTTGGCCTCTGCTGACAAGTCAACAACTTTGGTAGGCCGCAGTGTATTGTACATGGTTAATAATTCAGCACCGATAATGGCTATGACACCAGCAGATACTTTTCAAACATCCTTACTGCAATATTCCAATCAAGGTCCTCCTTTGGCAAGAAATTCAATAGTTTTACCGTAACGTACTAGGTGATGCCACCTTCATTTCCTCATGTTCCTTTGATACATGTCCATGTATCTCAACTCTTTAATAAAGGAAACCAACTGAACACATTTCACAGATGGCATTTCTCTTACAGTCCCCCATTGAAACAATGAGCGGGCTGGTGCATGCAGCACTGAATGACACACACCACGACAGCTTTAAAGACAAGGTGATGCGTCTCTCACAAAAACTAGTAAGATTTTAGGGTCTCTGGCTTTACGCAGAGGCTATCTGACCTCAGGACACTGTTCCCTCTTTTGATCAATGTGGAGTGGCTCCTCAACAGTTTTCTTGTAGTAGAATCAGTCTAGTTTAAGCAGTCCTGGAGCAAGGTTTCTCCAGAGAGCTTCTTTCACATCTTACTAGAAAGGAAGAAGTTTTTCTTAACATTCAAACTTCACAAGTTTTCCTTCTCTGAAGTTCATCCTGTTATGCATTGCCCCATTGTACTAAGCCTGCACAAGTCTCTTCCTCTTGGGATTTTCCTTGAGTTTATTTGGAAGTGATTATCATATCTTCTCTTAGTAGTTGCTTTGCCAAGATGTACACAGTTTGCCCTTTTACTCTCTCCATATCAATCAAGCCTTTCCAGTACCTAAAAATAATTGTGCCTTCTCTCTGAACTCCCCCCAGCTTTTCAATATCTTTCCAATGATACGGTGCTCAGAACAGCACAGGAGATGCCATCTGCATTTGCATCTGTGTGGAGCAGCTTCTTTGTTCATTTGCTCTGATGCAGAGTATCTTTAGCTAGTTTGCCCACCATGGCCCCATGCATTGCTACAGGCCTGGGGAGGAGTGGCTTGAGACCTGCTCAGCAGAAAAGGACTCTTGGGTGCTGTGTGACAGCTGGCTGAACATGAGCCAGCAGTGTGCCCAGGTGGCCAAGAAGGCTGATGGCATCCTGGCCTGTATCAGAAACAGTGTGGCCAGCAGGACTAGGACAGTAATTGTCCCCCTGTACTCAGCACTGGTGAGGTCGCATCTTGAATCGGTTTTGGACCCCTCACAACAACGAAGTACACTGAGGTGCTGGAGCGCGTCCAGAGAAGGGCAATGAAGCTGGAGAAGGGTCTGTAGCATAAGCCTTATGAGCAGTGGCTGAAGGAGCAAGGGTTGTTTAGTCTGGAGAATAAGTTCAGGAAGGACTTTACTGCTCTCTACAACTACCTGAAAGGATGTTGTAGCCAGATGGAGGTCGTCCTCTTCTTACAGATAACAAGTGATAGGACAAGAGGAAACAGCCTCAAGTTGCACTAAGGGAGTTTTAGGTTGGCTATTAGAACAAAAATATTTCACTGAAAGAGTGGTTAGGCATTACAATAAGCTGCCCAGGGAGATGGTGGATAACCAAGTCTGAGAAGTGTTCAAGAGGTATCTGGATGTGGCATTTGGGGATCTGGTTTAGAGGTGATTATGGTGGTGCTGGGTTTGTGGAACTAGATGAAGGTCTCTTCTAACCTTTATGATTCTGTGATTCTACTGCCTTCCATTGTGACCCTTCCAAGAGCCAAGGGAAAGGAGGATTCAGTGCTGGAGAGCTGTAAAACAGGTAAAAAGTTCCTCTGGATATGTCATACCATGATTCCCCCTAAAAACTTGCTCCCTCAAGGAGCACATGCTGCCTGTTTCTGGGAAGGTACTGTTTCTTCTCTGCTTTAGTCAAATTTTTGGTGGTAATCCTGAAAAGTCAATGATGCAAAGTGTCTGCAGAAAACAAAAACTGATTTGATTTTTTTTAAGCTGTACACCACATTATGAAATCTTTTCTGATTTACTTATTTATTACTTAATCTAATAAGAAATAGATCTGTGAATCATGCTTAAGTGAAAACATTCAATTACCAAGGCCCAGTCCTGAAAACCCAAGCATGTGCTAAGTTTAGCATCAAAATGTGTTTGATATTATAGGAAGAACTAGCAAAGGGAAAACACAAATATGCCTTATTATGTTTCTACCACTATTTAACAAGAAGTTTTCTATTAGGGCTGAAAGAGCAGAAAATGTTTTTGGCTTCTGCCAGCACCGCAATCTATCAAGTAATTGGTCTGTCCGAGATGTTAATTCTTGGTCACTAATTGCTGATGATATCAGAAAAAGAGAATCACAAACAGAAGACATAGGCAAAAGAAAAAGATGAGAAAATAACAGAGGAAAAATATAAAAAGAACCTTCAGGTTTGTTAAGGTTTAAACACTCATAAAGAGGAGATAGAAGAAAACACTAGAAGAAGACAGTTACCACAACATGGATAGTAAAATACTTTGCCTAATGACTGATTACACAGTGCTGTAGGTATAGTCAATAAACCAATCCTCCTGGGTCAATTTGCTTTTTGTTTTTTTCAGGTTTGCTTTTAAACCTTTAACATACAGTTAGAATTCATCACCTGAGATCTGTAATTACGACTGGATATATTTTCAGGAGACAAGCTCTCACACAACTTAGAATACCTGGCTTCTTATGGGAATCAGTTTTTGGGGGACCTGTGTTGTGAAGGGAATTAAATTAAAGGGACAGTATGGCATCTGATGCCCTTAAGATGTATAACAGCTATTCTTTCTCAATATTTTCCCCCAAAATATTCCAAGCAAAATCTAGAAGCTGCACTATTTCTTTAAGAAAAAAAGAAAAAAAGAAAAAAAGATTTATTCTCTGTCCTTGCACCTCACTTTTTTCCTACATGTTTTGGGTTTTCCTTTTTATTCATCCCTGTTAGAATTTGAAGCTCTCCCCCAGTTCAGCATTAAATGTGAATTTCATTAATGAGCTGTTTATTTTTCTTCCAGACCAATTAATGAGGGTGATAAATGAGATAGGACACAACACCACTCCCTGTGGCACCCCAGTAGCTACCTCCCCCAAATTAAAACACTGCCATTTATCATTACCATTTGCTAATGTTCTTTCCGCCAATTTGTAGACCCCGTGGCAGTACTCCTACTGAAGCCAATCTCAATTAATTATTCAAGTACATTCATAGGAGATGCAATACGAAATACTTTATGGAAAGCCAAAATGCAGTATACCAACTGAATTTTCAGTAGGCACTACTATTTTAATTCTTTTAAAACCTTTTATATCTGTTTGTGAAGATTTATTCCCTTATTATTTGCACTTCAGTGGCGCCTGGAGGATCCAACTGGGCTGGGGACCCATTGTCATGTTACTAAAATTACATTACTAAAATTTTATCTCCAGCTGTTTAGTGATTCTCTTTCCTCCTCCTGTCTCTCTTATTTGTTTCATTTTCACCCCAAGGATAGAATTTAAATTAATGGAACTGTAATTGCCAGGATCACTGACAATTCCTTTTTTCAGGAAATCAGGTACATTTTCTATATTTTGCATATTTGCTACTTCCACTTTTTCTCTTTCAAAAAAACACCTTATTATGAGTCATGTTTGCATAAAAACACGCTTCTCTCTCTTTGCCTCCACCACGTATCTGCTCCTGCTGTGTATTCCCCACTGGAGTCGGTATCACTGATAATCCTGTGCCTGAACAGTCTCAGTGAGTTGCATGGAGATGACTGATGTCACACTTGGAGGATTAGGTAGGGAATAAACAGCAGGAGCACATCATCTCTCAAGAAACTGAGACCTCATCTTGTCTATGCTAGAAAACGTCAAAGACAGATTTTTAAAAGATGTCATGGTGCTTCTTGATACAAAAAGGAAAGCCTCTAGATGCCAAACTGAAAACAGACTGATTCAAAAGGTGGAGAGGAATGGCTATTTCAACAAGTCCTATTATGTCCGGAGCCCAAGGGCAGATGAGCTGTATTAACAGACCTCATATGCAACTTTAGTCTGTGAAAGACTCACAAAGAACAACTTTGCCAGTAAATTTACAATTTAGTAACTTTTCCTTTTCTTTCAAATAAAGGTTATTAGATTCTTCACACTCTTCCCTGGTTCCCTTTCCTGGGACAACCTGCTAGCAGTGTCTGACAAAGACTTCACCTTTCCTCTCACCCAGGAAAGAGTGCACCCTGGGCTGGAGAATATTTCAAGGAAACACTGAAGAATCTTTTCCTTGATCAAAAATCAGAGCTTGGAGGAAATATTTTCCCCTGCCTCCTAAAATCACAGGATCTATCTGAATGAACTGATTTTTCCCTCCCAATCACACAACAGGAGTCTTCCCAGCACTGCTGAAAGTATCCCATCTCAGTGTTCCTTTGTAAGGAAGCCATTCTATGGTCTCATAAAGGCACAGATCAGCTGCACTTTGAATTTTTGTTAGGTCCTTTATCTGTCACAAAACAAGGACAAAGGTTTCCATTTGCATTATGTTCCTGGCTGCAGAGCCAGTTCCTTAAGCAAGGTACCTAGTGCTGTGATGTCATGCTCCTTCACAGTGCTTGAGGAAAATTAGCTAGTCACCTGCATCTTGCCCAGTTTAGAGCTCTAAGCCACTGCTGGAGTGGGAATAAGATCTCAGTCCTAGGCCATCCTGATTCCTGAAATGGTTTGTTACTGCTTCTTATTACTCCTCAAATAAAAACAGTAATATTTCATATGGCAGGTTTCACAGAATATTCTGAGTTGGAAGGGACCCACAAGGATCAAGTCCAACTCTTAGGTGAATGGCCCATACAGGGATCAAACCCATGACTTTTGCATTATTAGCGCCATGCTCTAATCAACTGAACTAATCTCAGGGTCTAACCTTCTTTCAAATAAACCTTATAATAATCAACAGCTGTTTTTGTTTTCCCCTATGCTGACAATTATGTGCAGGCTACTGCCCAAAGGAGGTCAGGTCTTATTTTAAGCTCTATGCCCAGTAAGTAGACTTGGGTTTCTGCATCTAAAACTGAGTATCATCTCACCCCATCTCAGCAAAATTGTGGATGTCCCATCCCTGAAAGTGTTCAAGATCAGGTTTGAGAGGGTATTGAGCAACCTGATCTAGTGAAAGATGTCCTTGTCCATGTCAGGGAGGTTGGATTGAATGACCTTGAAAAGTACCTTTCAACCCAAACCTGTCCATGATTCTGTGATTCAGTTCAGGTTTATTTTCTGTAGAGGAAAATAGAGGCATCTGAATGTGAGCTACAGTTAAGAAAACCTCTTAACTTATTCCCTACCCAGGGCACGCAGTTAGAGTAAACCCATTTCTTTTGATGCTGTAAGCGGGATATTTACCCAGAGGGGTTCAAAGCTGGTTTCTGCCTGCTTCTCTCTAACCCTGGTATTATTCAAGAGTCAATAATCCAATTCAAAACAATGCAGTGACAATGAGGTGGAATTGTTTTAATGGTGTTTACTTGTTCTTAATGATATGCTGTATCCCCGTCTCCCTATTACAGACAGAAACAGATGATAAAGAAGGGGGAACTACACAGTAATGCAGACAGTAAAATCAAAGAAAAGACACTCCTGTCGAGATGAAAGAGAGACTCCCGCTAGTTCCTGAAAACTCACAAATGTAGGATTTTTACTGCCACAGTTGAGGTCTTTCTGCCAACAAGGACCTAACTGTAAAACCAATGAAAAATTTCCCAATTCAGAGCAGTTCAGAATCCTTTTCAATATAACCATTTTATCCCCTAAAGCATGTTTTTGGCCAAACCAGGATAATTCTCTGCTTCCTGTCCCTTTTTTTTTTCACATTCTTTCCAGATTTTTTATTCCCAAATGTGACATTTTTCCCCTCTCAGAGAAAATAACTGGAAAGGGAATGCACTTATGCTCAATGCCTCAGGAGAGGAGGCAAAGAAGGAAAGTAATGGAAAATTGGTCTTTGCCATGATTTACAAAGTCTTGAAGTTGTTTCAGTTGGAACAGTTCACCAGGTCACACTAAGCCAGCTGCTTTGTGAGGGCCTAGGTTGTCTTTATAGCCCCACCATAAACCTTCCTCCAAGGGTGTGAGGAGAATAGCACCAGTTTAAAATCTCTGCTTGCCTGTTTTGGACGGCTCTGGAAAGACAACTGGAAAAGAATTTTGTGCAACACAATGTGCTTCTACCTTCCTATTTCTTTAAACATACTGCATTGATATTGTGTCTGTATGGTGTAATAACAGTTTCCTCTATCCGTGAGGGATCCTGGCTTCTCACAGACTTGTGGCCAACCGTACAACCATGATGATTGTCGTTGTTGCTTTGCCATTTTTGTGCTCTATTCATTATTTATCTGTGACAGCTACTATGGTCTGTGTGCCAATGAGTCTGAAAACCTTCTTCCTGAAGGGGAAGCAAGAAGGATTTTTGAGGATTTTTGTGAGGACGGTGAGATTATAAGAAACTGCCTGCATATGAGAGACTGTAGTGGGCAGCTGTGTTGTTGATATTGCTTGTTAAACATATTCCTATCTGGGCTTGTAGTTCCAGCGAAGGTTGGTTGCTGGTTTGCCAGCAAGCTGAGAAGTGTCAGGTCTCACAATGCTTTTTACTGATGTTCTGGGAAATGCTGGGAAGGAGCTGGTGGCCACCATCCCTGTGGGTGATGTATGTGGAGAGGTTTTGGAGATGAAAAAGCAGGATGTCCTTGGCACTCTCCCCAAAATAATCCTGGCAATCCACTCTGGGCCAGGCAGATGTGAAGAGGTAATTCTGTTTGGAAAATTATATACATAAGAGAGTTCAAAACCATCAAGACTAGAGAAATATCTGGAAGTGACGGAGTGTGCCTAAGGGAGTTCCAGCTGCTGATGGTGTACAGGAGGGTGCTCACAGGAGGGTGCTGAAAGCATAAGGGTTTGGAGGACACATCCTGACATTATGAGAACTCTTCATCCTCAAGTGAAGCAAAGTACAAAACCTAGAAATTGCCAAGTTACTAACAAATGCACAAGGGCACAGATAGAAGAAAGCGAAAAGTAATTTTATGCATACATCTACCTTAATACTAGCAGTTTAGGGAGATATGATTATTTAGATTTAAATGAACATAAATACATAAAAGATATATTGGAAATCTGGTGGAAGGAGAAGCAGATGGACAATATAATACCAATTTGAAAAATTATACTGGAAAGACAAAATGCCCCCTGTAGATGAAGGGATGATACTATGGCCTGAAAGAAACTTTGAGTCAAACCAAATTAACGATCAAGCAAACCTTGTCAACAAGCAATAGAAATCCTGCGAATCAAACTCCAGTCCCACGTAGGCAAAATACAGCACTAAGGCTGCATTACAGACTGCCTGATGAAGATGGTGATAGAGATTGACACACTGAAGGAAATCTAGGAAGGCAGGAATGAACAATAAAAGAAGATTATAATTGCCCTCATTTACTGGGTAAACTTAACTGTGGGAATTGATGTGTGGGCTGAACTTTCAGACATTGAAAATTTCTTTTTTTTTATGGAAGCATGATACGGGGAAAAGAGAAGAGGAGAAGTCCTCACCAATGTGCAGTGATTATTACAGAGCTGTTGGGAACAGTGACAGTACTATATGTCCAACATCATCATTCCTCCTGCAAGAGAGGAGAGGTCTACTATTGTAGCAATGAATTAAAAAAAAAACCCCAAAAGACTAACTACACACAAAAAAAAAGGCATCTTGTTATAAAGAAGCTAAAATAAGTGGTTAAAGTATAAAAATCTTTTATTGGGGGACAGCAGTAAAACTCTTTAAAGATGTCATCATGGATGATCATAGCAAACACATACTACCTATCAATAAATTTTAGAGAAAAGCCAAAAGATAACAGGGAGCTTTATTAGGAATAAGAAAGCATCATTCAAAAACCACAAAGCTGTGTCCTACTAAAACTGAAAAACAAACAAACAAAAACCCCCAGAACCAAGCCATAATAAACCCTAAAGGAACAATAGTCTGAGAATGCTGAAGTTCAGTAAGAGGGACCAAAAAGTGAACAGCAAAAAAGCAGACACACTAATTATTATGCAAGGCCAAGAAAAGATCAAGAAGCAGAAGGCTTCAAAGACAACAAAATTATAGCAGAAAACCCAAATTTTTCAGACTGCACTAAAAATTAAGAGCTTGGGGAAGCTTCCACAAGAGACCTTTTCTGGTAGGGGTTCAGCTTTCCATGTTGACGTGTACGTAGTTGGTATCTGGTGGCTATAGTCCGTGTACACTTCTGAAAGGCATTCTACAAGGTCCTCAGCAACAGAAATCCTAAATTATCATGGAATAAGATCACATGTCTTCATGTGGACATGTAACTAGTCATAAGACAGCAAAGAGAGCTATAATTTTTTGTAGAGAAGATTGTTGTCAGCGAGCCTCACACAGATCTATATTCAGACCCATGCTGTTCATGTGTGCATAAATGACCTATAAAAAGAGAATTAATTGTGAGATGTTTGCCAATGCTAAATTATCCTAAGTAACAAAAGACATGACTGTGAAACACTGTAAAAGCCACTCAGTACAGCAAGCAACTGGGCCTAAAGTAGCAGCATTTGCAGTAATGCATTCTGGGGAAAAAAATCCTGATTTTACATATATAATGATGGGTTCTGAGCTGCCTATTGCCATTAGGAATGAGATCTTCAGGCAATAATAGATAACACTACAAAATGTCAGTTCAGGGTACAGTGGTTGCCAAAAGCAATCATGATGTTAGAAACTTTGAGGATGGGATAGCAATCAGAACCAGAAATATCTTTATGCCACTAGAAAATCAGTTGTGCACCTGTACTTTGGAGACTCAGCACAGCCTGGTCTCTTGATCTCAGAAAGAACATAGCAGAAACAGGGAAGGGGCTACAAAATCTGCAAAATAATAAGAGTCATCAAGTAGCTTTTCCTATGAGCTACACAAAATATACTCGCCCTCTTCAACCTAGAGAGAAGACAATGGTGAAAAAGGATAATGTAGATTTGTTAAACGAGAAAACATAACTTATATTTGTTAAATGCTGGAAGCATGCGGAAGTCTTGGTCACTTATTGACAATGTGATACTGTAGAAAGCAAACAAGTACTACACCTTATGATGCAATCTTTCCAACCTTGGTGCCTACCAGATGTTATTGAAATTATGTCCACTAGTACAACCATTACAGTAGAATTAACATTTACTATTTCAGAACCGCTTGAGATGAAAACATTGTATAATTGCTGACATGATTTTAGATGATATGATATGATTTTATATCATAAAAGCACACAACATAAATAACTTAGTAAGTTCCCAAACATGTCTATCTATGCAGCAAATTGGATTGCTTACCTGGGATTTGGCTTGTGAAAAATTATATGGTTAAAAAACATTCAAGCAACATTGTAGAAGGAGCCGATATGTTGCAGTGGTTTATTTCATGGGCTGAATTGCTGGAAGTCCAGCCAAGATGAGCTGTAAGCATTCCAGGTTGCCAATTAAAGGTTAAGGCCCACATTACACTAGTTAGTTTGGTATCACTTTGCACTTTGCACAGCTTCCCATTGCAGTATAAATCAAGGCAAGATAGCAGATGCCTATATGGTTCATTGCCTGGTTTTGCAAGGGCACAGCTGGAAATTGACTCTTCTAATACAAAATATTCAGTGCCTGAATTTCATAAACAAATCCATTGGCTATACTTGTTTTTAGGGGATTGAGAGTCCAATTAAAGTTTCCACAGAGAAATGTACCCCTGCATGTACACACACATAAAAGTGCAGACACACACATGCACACAAACAGAGAAAATCTGGGAAATTTTCTGATCCCTGGGATGAATTTGTTCTATGCCTTTTGTGCTCAAATAGCAGGTAGGTTATACTGGGCATACACACAAATGAGAAATGTAGTTCCAGCTGAAATAAACCTTTTAAAGTACTTGGAAATATGAGTGATATCTGCAAGAGCATTTGCAATGGCTTAAGGCAAGGGAACTGGAATGGTGAGCTTACAAAAATGAGAGATGAGGAAGTCAGGGTCTGTATGTCCTAAAGCAGTGACTCTCACAAAGTAACTCTTATTGGAATCCATGTTTTAAACCCATCATTTTATAGATAGAAAAATGCATGTCAGGGAAAGCCATTCTCCTGCTGCTGGTTACAACTGCAGCAACTGAAGTCAATGAGATTCACTTGGTATTCTGCAGCTGGAGACAAGGACTCCAGGGTCTGTGGTTCAAGTTCTGTGCGTGGACATTCTGCCTGTGCTGGAAGGACTTGACTACAGGCTTGTCAACCTTCCCCAAAACATGAGTCATGGCTGTTTCACATTCTCCCATCTGTAGTCGCTTGTTCAGCCCTCTGGAAATATCTATAAATCCAGAAGTGGCATTGCCGTTAACATATCATATGCTCTTCCATCTACCTACTTTGAAATATTCAGCTGAGCCTGATATAGAAATTATTCCTTCTCTAAGTCCTCAGTTAATCATGACCAGCTAGGCTGAATGCTTGTGCAACCCCAACTGCTGTAGAGATGATCCTTGTATTTGTGGGGAGATATAGTGAGGATTCCAGTCCTTACACAGTGTGTTAATTAAACTAACCTACTGACTCTTAAGGCTCCATCTAACTCAAGGCATGGGCTCACATCGGAACCCAGACTCCTCAGCTGACAATATTTACTTACAGCTGGAATGTGATAACTTGCTCTGTAGGAAAGAAAATTAAGGCAAAGCTTCAAAGTGCTCCAGCCCTCCAGCCTCACAACTTCATACACAGTACTGACCTGAGCACCCTGAGAATTTAGCTTCACACAGCTCTCAAACCTTATAAAAGCCACCCTGTAATCTCCTTCAGATAGACGCTCAAATGTCAAAGACTTATACTAGTAGTTACAAGTGGGCGACCAAAGTAAATAAAACCTGTCTTGGAAGACCCTGAAGAACAGGCTCGGAAGAACAAGAACAACCTGTGAATACTGTCATTTCACATGGCAGTGCCCAACAGTCCTAAGAGAGACTGTGTACTTGGTCCCTTGAGTTTATATGTACAAAAGGCTTTACAGGTAATTGAGAGAAGTAGAACCATGAGCTTCATCTTTACATGATACAATTTTTAATGAGATTATTATGGAGAGAATACTTGAATAAAACCCTAAGGTCACATGTCCAGAGGTATCTGAGCCAGAATTGTGAAGGCTACAAGTAAGAACTGTGTGTTTAAAATACTATAATTATAACTTCAAATTGTACTTCAGCCCAAGGCTTTACAGCAAAGCTGTAAAAAGTAAAATCAATTTTAATCTTTAAGGGCACTTTGCTACATTCTTCTTCTTCAAGGCTAAAACCAACTAGGTCAGTCCAGGTAGGAGCTGAAAAAAATATGAGCTCTTTCTCCCTGAGCAATAAATATTATCTTCGGTATCAAAAGCTGGATTGCTACCAAGTACACTGCATGGCTCCTTGGGGAAGCTCAGTCCTGGGTCTGAGAATCTATCAGAGCTGAATAAAGGCATCCAGGGTTTGGGGAAAGTATTCTAGATCAATAGAGAAGAAAATCTCTCATCCATGACTTTTGGTGATTATCAGGCAGCAGGAACAGTTACTGTTTTCTTGATCTTAATGTGGGTTCATTTGCTCTCATTGTGGATGTACCCTCGGATAGAAGCGTTGCTTATATGACATTTCTGTCTTGGGGTTCTCCCTCTTCATATCCCAGCTTAGGGCAGCTCCCTTGCCTTGACTTGATGGTAACCCTGCCATTACACACTGCAAACCTGCTAGCCCACGGTACAATACCCTCTTTCAGGATCAGTTCTACAGTGAGGGTCACAAAGCTGAGCACAGAGCTCAGTGCTTTCTCTCTGAAGTTTCTCTCTGGTTTTACACTGGAGATGGGGAAGCAGGAATGTGGACATAATTAAACTTCTGTCCTCCTGTAGCTTTCATCCCCTCTGAAGATAGGGGTGTTGCTATGGCTTCAGGAAAAGGATAGACATCCTTATTCCCTTCTGCTAATTCTTTTGTCTTCTTTTACTCCAATAAAAAATAAAAATTAATTCTCAAGTTAGAAAGATCATATTTAATCACAATAAGTATTTCATAAGCAAAAAGTCTTCCCAGAATGCTCAGACATGATTATTTGGGCCTCTGGTGGCCTTTCAAGAATGCACTTGCTGGTAATGCACTATTATTAGAGTTGGTTGAATAATGTTAAATGGATAATTTATTTAACAAATGCTATGATTTTTTAAAAACAAATTATTAATTTAAAAATATTATTCAAAAATATAGGGGACAGAGTGAGTTATTAAATATATTCATCAACTAAATTTTTCAAGTTTTGCAATGTATTTGAATAAATTATTCAGTGTATTCATTGTTCATTGAGTTCTAATTATTATTTTAAACACTTAAATAGCAATATTAGAGCACTGGCGTAAGTAGCCAGTGACAAAAATGACAGGTCTTCTGATGGATTTGTAATATAACTAAGGCTGGACTAAGGTATGGTAAAAATGGGCTTCACCCATACCGAAAGGGGTAATTCCTATTAATTTAATGATCTTTCCATTAGAGATGACAGATTTGTGCCTATGCTCCTAGTTCCAGGAAGGAAAGAATTTCAGAGGTCTTTGTCTCCATACGACTGGGATAAACACCTTGTTGACAATCAACAACGTGAAGTGCCAGGTCTCACACTTGGCTCAGAACAACCCCCTGCAGCACCACAGGCTGAGCACCACAGGAAGAGTAGCTGGAAAGCTGCCTGGCAGAAAAGGACCTGGGGTGCTGGTTGACAGCAGCTGAACATGAGCCAGCTGCATGACCAGGTGTCCAAGAAGTCCAATGGCATCCTGGCTTGTATCTGAAACACTGTGGCCAGCACGACCAGGAAAGTGATCATTCCCCTGTACTCAGCACTCGTGAGGCTGCACCTCAAATCCTGTGTTCAGTTTTGGGGCCTTCGCTACAAGAAGGACATTGAGGTGCTGGAGTGTGTCCAGAGAAGGACAATGAAGCTGGTGAAGGATCTAGAACAAAAGCCCTTTGAGGAGCGGCTGAGGGTAATGGGGTTGTTTATCCTGGAGAAAAGGAGACTCAAGGGGAGACCTCGTTGCTCTCTACAACTCTGTGAAAGGAGATGTAGCCAGGTGGGAGTTTGCCTCCTCACAGATAACAAGTGATAGGATAGAAGGAAATGGACTCAAGCTGCGCCAGTGAAGATTTAGATTGGATACCAGGAAGAATTTCTTTATCAAAAGGGTTGTCAAGCATTGGAACAGGCTACCCAGGGAGTGGTGGAGTCACCATCCCTGGAGGTATTTAGAAGAGGTGTAGACGTGTCACTTAGGGATGTGGTTTAGTGGCAGAATTGGCAGTTCTGGGTGAACGGTTGGACTCAATGATCTTAGAGGTCTTCTTCACCCTAAAAGATTCTATAATTCTGTGTTTCTATTGAAATTAAAACTGGCGCAGTAATGTCAACCTGAGTATGCCAGCAGCCTAAATTGGCAGCTTGGAGGACTCTCAGTGTAGCTCTTGGAGTGTAATTCCAAACCTGTGGCTTCAGGAGCATTTGGTGAGAAGTTTATTAAACTTAACTGCCTGGGGCACTACTGCAAATCAGCTTCTATTGCTTTCAGGGGATGTGCTGCAGGAAGTAAGAGTATTCAGCCACAAACTGTATAGCCAGAGACATCACAGAGCAGTAAGCTGACCCCCACCATGCCTGCCCCTAGCACTGCCATCTCACCAGGGCATTGAGCACATGACCCCACAAAAGGCTAGGGGAAGAGTAGGTGGTAATACAGCACACTTGTTGTCAAAAAAATATCAAGGTTTCTTTTATTGAAAAAAAGCTCTTCTTTCAAAGAGATGAAAAGCTATGCTTTGCTTTGGAATTCTTAAGTTCTTTTCTACTACTTTAGTGGGGAGACAAACCAGTTTGATAGAGAAAAAGGAACCAGAAATTGCCATGCTGTACCCCCTAAATGGGGCTTTATCACAAGGAGGCTAAAATTCTTCCCAAGGCTCATCTTTCAAACCAACACCTGGTAAGATCCGTCCTTGTTTTCTTGAACTTTCTGAAGAGAAGCTCAGTTCTTCTGAAAGAGCAATGTAGTTCATATCCTAATGAATTTGAATGGAAGATACAAAAACTAATGTTGAGAATACACATTTTTATTTTTCAAGGAAATGGTTCTCTTCCTTGTTGTTTTCTCATGTTGTCTGTCAGCATTCATTTTCTCTGATTTTCTATCACAAATTAACACATGTACATGTATGTGGACATACTGTCCTCTTTTCAGTGTTCCTCGTCTTTTACTTTTGCTATTAATTGAAGGTTAGATGCTACTGTGAAGTAGCATCTGATGTTTCTAAAGTGAGAAACTATGGCACAAATCAGGCTTAAAAAACTATTTTTCAATGACATGGTGTGTGTCTGAAAAGCCCAAATTGTGATTTTTGGAAAGTACATTGTGGAATAGTTTGCACTAAGAGGAGCTCTCTCCATGATCCAGCACATCTCTCCTGTGTCCCAATTGGGGTAGGTCTTATTATAACTCTGACTACAGAAGGCAATTTACTTCAGATGAGACTGGAAACTTAGAAAGGCTTCAGGGAGATGAATTGCATCCACAAAATGCAAATTCTATACCATCAGGAGTCACCCCTCCCTATACATATATATTTATTTATTTTCTAGTCTGAAAGCTTCATGCTAAACATGAACGCAATCTTTGAGCACTGAACTGTAACTCTTCTGGGCTGCCTTCTTGTTGATAAAACTTGAAAAAGCAATTTGCTCTCTTGGGCCTATTTAAGAATTTACAGTGCAGAAAGGGGAGGGGTAGAAAGACAAGCCACATTCTTTTATCTCTCTCAAATTCCTGCCTGTTTTTTAAGAAATGAGATAGAAGGGGAGGAGCGGGGAAGGGGAGCCAAAAACACACATCCCCACACACTCCCCCCACACCTGTGCACACAAAACCCAAAGGAATGACAACATTTCCCTTCCTCCTGCATTGTATTCCTGCCCCTTATTTTACAGGAACACTTCTAGCCATCACCTTGGTCTCCCAGAGGAGAAGCAGGGCAAATATCAGAGCTTGTCCCGAACTGTCTGCAAAGCTGTGAACTACAAGCTCACCGAGAACAGACACCCCTGCCCTGCTCCACTCCTGTCACACCCATACATACACACACAACACATTTACAAATGATAGCACAGAGACCTGAAAGCACTTCCATTACGACAAGTCCCAGTATTTTTTGGGACAGTTGGTGGAGTACCTTGGTTGTCAATCTCTAATCTTGATGAGGTAGAAAGGAAAATAGGATTTGGGAGGATAGGACCCTGAAGACTTCTGGGAAAAGAAGAGGTTCCTCTACCTTTTAAAATTTATTATACTAGAAGGGATTAAAGGACATTGGAGGCTTTTTAAAACACCTATGTTACACAGAGCTAGTGCAGAAAAGAGTAGTGGGCTTCCAGTGGATCCTTCCATGCTTCTTCAGCCCAATGGGGCCTTCAATCAATAGCACAAAAAACTGCCATGCACCCAAACCTGAAGTCTCTCTGTAGCTGGACAAGAGATATGCTCCTCTCATCTTAACAGTTCCCTGAAACTGCTGCACCTCTATTTCCAGCTTTCTGTCAGGGAAGAAGTTCCTGCCATGGAACAGGACTAAGACAGTTACAAATATTCCTCTCACTTGTTGAATGCTGTGGTTGTGCTGGAGCGTGAACCTAGGTTCAGCTCCCACATGAGACTCCAGGATTTGGTTAAACACACTGGCCTTGATTCAGGTGATGTTACAGACACTTCATACATAATAATAGATATCATGTTGCTCTAAAATTGTTGGATTAATACCTTGAAGAAGCTCCTTTGTGTGAGGTGACTCCAGAGAGACAAAGCCAAGACGCCTGCTCTCTGGAAACCCTTCCTTTCAAGTGTTCAGCACTTTAAGGGAATCTCCAGACACTGTTTCTTGTGCCAGAGACCAGAAGGGGTGCTCCCTGAGCCAACGATGCTGCTACTTCTGGGGTTGCATCGGACATCCTGGCCAACCTGTCTGCTTTTATTTTAGACACCTGATTTTCCAAGAGACACTTGTCTAGCAAAAACAATGTAGGTTCTGCTATACAAGCAATAGATGTTCAATCCACATCTAGACCAATAATTACCCTTGCTTCTGCAAACAAGCTGGTTTTGTGTGCAGATGGTGCGAAGTGGGACAGAGGGGCTGTGCCTGTATGAAACGACAGGAATTGGCATGACTGCAGATGGAGAGCCAGCCTGTAGAGGGAACAGTGATTCATGGCTCTGTTTCACACTGAGTGCATCTTTAAGATTTACTTTTTAATATAATTTACAGCCAGAATATAAAAAGGAAAAAGAAACACTGAAACCCTGAGAGAAATTCATTAAGCAGCATAAGACAAGTGCACAGCTTAGAAGGAAATATTACAAGTGCTCTTTAATGCTTCCCATCCATTTGCTCTTTCCTTTATTTAGGAACAGGGATGGAGAAGGAATTTTACCTGAGTTATAACAAACTCTTCGGAAGTAAGCGTTCTGTGCAGGACACAGAGTCCCTGCAGGCTTCCTTTAGGACCTAGCTTTTAAAAAAAAACAAAAAAGCCTTAATCCAATGGCATGACGCCAATAACCCTTGTGATTATCAGGGTTAATCTCAAATGGCACGGAATTGCCACCTGAGACACAAGGTCTTGCCTTGCATTTTTTTTTGCACTGGTACTGTATGAGCAGGCTGGAGGCAGTGCTCTGGGACACGTCCTTCAACCCTCCAACTTGAGATCACTTTTCCTTATAGCAGACCTCTCTGAAGCCTCATACACTTTGTTAGCTTCCAAAAACACCAGGATAAATGTTCTGCCTTGTACCTCTCCCCTTCATGAAACAAATGCTAAAAGCTCTAGGAGAGATATTGCTTAAGGCAACTGAGTTGGCTAGTACCTTGTGACTATTCTGTATCTTAAAACTGCTTTGGAAAAAAAAAAATCAGGTAAATTAGAAAGACTACAGAAGGGTAAATTATCTTTTTGTATCCCAGCCCTCCCACAAAAGATGGATGCTGTGTATTTTAAGGTAACGCTGCCAGACTCCGTGCTGAAAAGTACAAGGAACTCTTCTGTGAACTGAAAGCATTGCCAATATATTTTGTGAAAAGGATCTCTATCTGGAGTCAATGCCTGAATGCCTGGACCTTTGGGGATGAGAAGTGGCAGTTGAGTAATGGAAGATGAGTTATGGCAACTAAAATTAAAGGGTGATCTAGAGAAAGAGATGCAGTGAGGAGAAGCATGATATTTGATGAGTTCTCCAGCTTCCCTTTTTCACCTTCCTGACCATTACAAGCTCTGCTTGATCCACAGGGCCGGTGCTCCAACTCTTATTAGATCCCTCTGCTGCAGCATCTTTCTAGAACCTGGCACCTCGTTGCTGCTTTGGAGTGCTGGACTCCACTCACAGCCACCATGCCTGCTGCAAGTTGCTCTCTGTAAAAACTAGCTTGGAAAGAGTCGGAGACTTTATCCCCTCTGGTCTCAAACTAATTATCATGGAAGCTCTACAAATTCTCCTCCCACTGAGATTTCATCATATCTGGTGTGCTGCTCAGTCACCTTTGTTTCCTTCTGCTGGTGTTATCTTTGCTTCATCTAGGATATGGGCTCACTCTGGTATGGGATCTGTGTGACTTAAAATTGCTTCTTTGTCCATTATGTCAGAAATTCACAAGTCATTGTATGATAATTTTGGCCTGATAAACCTCAAGTACACTTGAGTTTTAAAGAAATCATTATATTCATTTGAAAGACTGACTAAAAGCATCTCTATAAAACACAACAACATTCAAAACTAGATGAGCCAAAGCATAACTGTCCAACAGAAAGGATATGAGATTACTGCTGAGTGTTCACATTAAAATCATGAATACTAAGAACTAAAATGCTTAGGCTGAAACAAGGTTTTCCAGCAGCAGCCAGACCTGGGGAGAGCAGGAGGATATGCCAGCTCATGATTGACTTCTATGGAGATGTAAAAGGCACAGAGACAACAGCTGCTCATATCTAAACACAAATTAACTGCAGTAGTGCTGAAAATAGTAGCACAGAGAAAAGTGCTCTCAACCTTCCTTTTCAGCTCCATGTTTCCCTCCATTTCTTCCCTTTCAGATGAAGTGCTTTCTATGCTTATGCCCACATGCTGTGCAGGATACAAAGAATATGCCACATGACATGTTCCACTCCATTTCCCAGACATGCATGTTTGTGCACATCATGTCTAAATGTCACCTTTCTCTACCTCATCTCAGGCCAGAGCATTTGTGAATTTCACTGTGGTTTGGCTTCTTCATCTGACAAGACTTAGATAACTCAAGGCAGTCTTGAATCAGAGGAAAGGTAGATCCACAGTCCACACTGACAGGCAGAGATGCCATTAGTAGGAAGGCCATAACCTCATTCTGCCCAGAATTGTGGATGCTTTTGGGGAAGTCTGATTTTTCTAGAGATACAGCTAGTAGGAGACAATATATTTCAGTCACTCCATTGCTCTATGCTAGTACTGAGACATCTGAAGGTGTTTCTCAGTCCTACTGCAATTTTAGGATGCCTAGATCTACTCTACAGATACATTCTTTTGAAGCTCACATGGATAAATGGTTCACCTGATAAATGAAGTGATGAACTTCAGCCTTTTTGCAAATAGCAGTCCTTATTCTGGAGCTGTACTTGTTATTCATTAATAGTAGATGAACAGCACCAATATATTTGTGTCTAAATTGTTCATCACTTTTACTCAAATGGTAGTGAGGCACTGAAAGAAGTTTCCCATCCCTGGAAGTGTTCGAGCCCAGGTTGGATAGGGGTCTGAGAAACCTGGGCTCGTGGAAGGTGACCCTGCTCATGGTAGGGGATTTGGAACTAGATAATCTTTAAGGTCTTTTCCAAACCAAACCATTCTATGATTCTATGATCACAAAGGAGTGTGTGCAATGTTGGCTGACCATGGTAAGGTGTATTGAGCAAGAAACATGCCAAGGGCAGCTTCATGTTTCAGTTTCTCTGTCAAACCATTTGGAGCAACATCCAGTTCCATTATACATGTAAGGGCAGGTCTCAAATTTTGTGGTGTTTGGGACCCTGTGGCCGTGATAGCTGATTCAGAGTATTCACAAAATATGTTGAACTCTTTGGTACAGAGTCTCTCACTGTTTAGCACAAAGATAGGGAACTCAAGGCTCTACACCTACTGTTTGCAATAGGGGAAAAGACTGTATAAAGCTGAGTGGTCTTCTGACTCCCCCTGCACCTGCTCAGTGAGTTGGAAACAAGCTTTTAAATTACCTGAAGGAGAAGAGAAAGCATTTCATCCTCTGAATTTTAAGGCAAGTAATCTCTAGAGAGTGATAGAGAATTTTTACCCTCTGTTTAAACACTTTTTTTTTTTTTAATATAAGCATGAAACATGGGGTTAAATGATGAAAGAGAGATTCACATCCTGGATTACACAAAGTCTCCACTTCTTGTAGAGGAGTTCAGGTACCTCTTGGTACTCCAGCTTGGTTCACCAGAATTTTGAAACTGTATTACATCCCAGATGAATGAACAACTAATGGGATTATCGAGCTGATCTACACTTGGATAGTCTCATCCATCTGATGAATATAGCTTTAAGCCTAGATTTGATTCTTTCCAAAAGAAAGTTTTGTCAAAAGCAATACATTTTCTGAAAGTTTAAGTTTCACAAACCTATATTTGCAAGGAAGAATCAACAAAATATTTTGCTGGGTTACTGTTGGAGTGAAAAAGTAATCATCTACACTAACATTCAGAAAACGTTTGGTAATTCAGTGAATAAGGTAGTACAAATAACAAGCAATTGAACAGGAGGATCCTATGAAAAACTGCAGAGAGAATTTGCATATTTGTTTTGAGTTATCTTTACAATCTCTGTTAGTATAACTCAATCAGCTCAAATCATCTCTCTAAAGAATGCCTTGTCTGACAACCACATCAGAGAAGTGGTCAGGTAGTTTTGCGTGGCTGTGCTATTGAACTGAGCCTCACATTGATGTTAGAAAGCCAAAAAAAAAAAAACAAAACAGCAGAAAGAAAAGAAACTGGGAGGCAGGCTTCTCAAAAGTGTCTGCACACAGAACAAAGAGGACTGCAAGGCAATGCTGTGTACTGCACAGAGACTGGTAGTGAGGCATGATGTGGGTTAAAACTAATAAATAAGAAAAGGCACATGGCAAAAGCACTACAGGCAGAAATGAAATTCAGGTCTTTTCTGCATGTCTGCAGGATATAAGTCAGGGGTGTACATGGGGTACACATGCTGAACTCTGAGATTATGCACAGCAGTCCAGTAGCATATTTGCTCTGCTGCCTGCTGGCCTGGATCATAACCTGATGATGTGAGTTTCCAGCCCTAACATCGTCCATGCATTTGCCATGGCTTATATGCCTGATATTTCTTTCCAATAATAACTTCCCTTTAGGCACGGTTATTAAGACTTCCATCACTGTGAAATAGCTTCTGTTCAGTGAGGCAGGCTTTTAATGGGATGTGATGCTGTATAGCAGAGTTTCATCTACTACATTTAAGAAGGTAAATGATGGATTGTTTACTCCCCTAATCTATCTAATTATGGCAGCTTACAGAAAATCGGAGAGAAAGAATTTGTGCCGTAGGTGATGCTGAGAGAGAGAGATCTGGGAGCACGTTGATTTAAAAGGCCATAAAGTACTGTCTAAAATAGATACAGAGTAGCTTGTTGATCTCACTGTAAGAGATAACATTGATAATTCAATACCCCCGGGGAGATGGCCTGTTACCAGCTACTCTAAAAATTTCTATTTTCTTTTGTCTTCCTTTGAAGGGTGGGTAACCAAGAGGAAATCTACAGAGCTGTCCTTATAAAGCTATATCCAAGTATGGAAGGGAGAAGAGGTGGAAGGGGAGTTGCTGCAATAAAAATAGAGTCATGGACCTGGGGCATATCTGAAGAGCCACACAGAGTATGTGCCTCCAGCCTGCTGCCACACGAGCCTTCTCCCATGCCCCTGGCTCTGGCAGCAGCAACGCAGCACCCATGTGGGGGAGCATGGCCTTTGATTACTTGTCGACACCTCCTGGTCACGCTGCATGTCACAGAGCAGAGGGAGGAGGGCTGGTGCTTCTTTCCTCACTGATTGCTACTGTGAGAGAAGAAAATGGGGTGTTTTAGGGGCTCTGTTGCAAGTACAGCATCATGTCTGTAAGGATATCTTGCCTTGGTCACTTAGTTGGGTGTTTAAGGAGTTAAAAAGCCTGCCTGAAACTTTTTGCCAGGTGTCCCATGAAGACTCGATTCTGTGTGGATTGCTTGGGATTTTGGACAAAAAAGTGTCTCTGCCTCAGACTCTATGGGAGATGCTCTTGTGTATGGAACAACCTATTTCAGTGAAACTTGTCAGACTGAGTGGGTTAAAATTCAGCATTTTATTCAGAATTTGTTGGAGAATGGAAGAGGAGAGGATAATCACACAAAGCACAATGGCATAAACTTCTAATAGGAAATCAGACAAAATGCAGCCTCTTTTAGTTTGCTACACAAACTGCTGAAATTTCAACTGTATGCATCATTTTTGTAGAATGCTGCCTCTTCTGCAACCTTACCACTTTCTATACTACTACCATTAGCAAATCCCCTAATTTGTGAGTTTATTTTCTTATAGTTATTGTCTTTGTATATCTCAACATTTTAAAAAGTCTTCTTTCTTCTCCCCACACCCTCCCACTGCCTTCTCTTATTGTTATTAACTGAGATCAGGTGCTTTTAGAAGTAATTGCATCTAATCATCTATAAAATAATTAGTAATTCTAATAGAAGCTGCCTGTGTTGGTTTTCATTGGGGTTCAGGAGAGCAACAAGGTAGAGTTTGACAATTAAACCTCCATTATTATGTTCTCCCCTTTACATTCTCGGTTTAATAAATCCTTCACTGAGGAAATGGATAGACTAGAGCTCATTTGAGATGAACACCATGAGGAGCTCAAGATTAGTTTTTCATCAAGGTGACATGGGGAAGCAGTAATATAGAAAAGATTCTTTCTTCTTGCAACCTGTTTGCCAGATGGCCTGCCAGACATAGATACCAGGCTGAGAGAAAGAATTGTATCTTCTTGTAAATCAGAACTCAAAAATATGTAGTCTGTTGAGTATGTGTGTGTGAGTCCCTGTTGTTACCAGGGACTGAAATAAGGGATTCCAGAAATATAAGCAGGAAGGGCTCCAGCGTGCATTGCCATATGTAGCTCTGAAATACTGAAATGAAAACTCATGCTAAGTGTGTAGCAACACTAAGATGTGGATATTGTCTTTCCCATTCAAAGGCTGCAAGACACCACCATGTCATTGCATAGCTTGCAAGGCAGTTACAGTGGTTTCCCTGTGCTTATGAATGGGGATGGAATGCAGGAAAATTTTGCTTTAAAGCAGAGCTATTAACTGGATTAGGAACCTGTGTATATCAATAAAGCTGTAGGTGTTTACACATGGGCCCAAAGCACCTGTATGTCTGAATTTAATTGCACTTGCGGAATGTGATGGTCTTTCTTCCTCCTCCCCTTCCCCAGTCAGTAAAAGTGCTTTGAGTGCTCTGCAAAGCCCCAGTTCAGGAGTCACTCGTTCATTCTGCAGACAGTGAACCCTGTTGTCCCTGTCTTGGTGATGCTGTATCATCATATACTCCCCTTTGACCTGAAGGTTTTATTCCTTCGACCATAAATTTTGAAGTGGGAAATGGCATGAGAAAGTAGGGACAGAAAGGAAATGAAGGGACTCACTGAAGTTCGGCTTTACAAAGGGATTTAGATGCTTAATGGTATTGATAGGCTATGCAGTTATGGCCATTGGAATCACAGCTTCCAAACAAATCTCCAAACCCAGTCTTTGGAAAAGGCAGGGCTCACTGAAGAGAAGTTTAAGGAGGTAAAATGAAAGTGCTGAGCAGGAAATCATCTAGAGGCAGGCTAGAGAAGGCATCAGCCAAAGGTATTACATGCAATTCAGCCTGTCTACAAGTGTTTTAGTGAGCTGTGCTCTAACTTTCATCCTAGGACGGTAAACATGGGGAGTAGGAAAATGAAGACACTCATAAGAAAAAGAGAATTTACTTTTTCCCCTGCTACCTATATTAAAAAAAGCATGAGGGGAAATAAAGCTGATAGCACACTGGGAGGTTAACAGGAAGGCAAAAGAAGAGTAAATGTGTTGATGGAAGAGCACATTGTCCCCTACAAATCCCAGCTGCTCACTGTATTCTTCCCCTCTAGTTCCTGAGCAGTAGAAGCAAATACAGTAAAAATCAGCAGCTGGGACTTTTTTGCAAGGCAACAGCACTGAGCAGAATTCCTCCCTTCATATTTTATAATTTGTCTGAAGGCTACAGACATCTGTTCAGATGGCCAAGGGGAAAAAAAGCATGAGGGATTTGGGCTAAATTCAGCACCACTTAGGAAATACGCACCTGGCCTGCCATTTGTTAGGTTCTCTCCTCTCTGCTTTATGATTTATATTTTATAAATACTTTCCATTGTGGCTCCCCCCACTTTCCTCCTTCTGTTCCTGTTTGATCAGACTGTAAAGGTTCAAAGTGTACTCCTGTTACTTTAATTAAAGTCATTTCCCTCTGCCCTCCCTGTTAGAACAGATGTATTGGAAATCCCCAGACACTTCCTCCCTGGGCAAAATTGGACACTAAAATGTAAAACTGCATTAAGACAAATTCCCTGTGTTAATTGCTTTTCTCTGTGCAGCGGGGATATGCAGGAGTGAAAGCGTTCCTCCATGCTAGCAGGTCTGTTTTATCCTCTGTAGTGAGTTTATGGTGACTACCTGACTTCCTTCTCACAACATCTTGACACTTGCCAAAAAAGCTCAAGATAATAGAAGCTACAATATATATCTGGCATGATTTGTTACCTTTACTGTCTCTCCCACCAATATCCTGGTGATCTCATGTCCCTGGCTAGTTTCCAAACTAAACATTTCATTTTCAGTGGAGAACTGTGCCCACTACACAGAGATTTTTTAGGCACCCTTACCCTCAGTTAGGTTTAAGGCTGAAAGTAGGAGAATATAGCCTGAGGTAAAACCAGACTTGCAGCATTAAGCCATGAGAAGAGGCAGGAAAATATATTTCTATGATTAAGCTTAACAGAGAAGTGCCGGCTCTTGTATTTTAGCCAGCTCGTGAGATAGCTAATTAGTCTATATGAGCTTGTCCAGGAGAGCATTTAGAGCTAGATCTTTCCTGCTATTGGACTTAGCTGCCCCCTTATCTCCCCCTCCTCCTCAACCTTACTTAATGGAGATTTATTCTCCATATGTTGTTTATAACCAGCCTTGATGCTAATTTCCCTCTCTTGCAGCTTCTTTAGAACACTGCACATATTATGCTTTATGTGCCTTTCCCGTCTGCTCTAAAAGGATAGCCCATACTGGAGAAAAAAATTTGATATCTCTGCAGACGGTCATTTCATCCTGGCTAGAACATGTCAAAAGGCCTAAGCACAAACATCGACCGATCCAAGGAGCAAACCAGTTCTTTGGCCAGCAAAGGTTACTTTAGCCAGTCAAAGCATCACTGGCAGGCTGTGGAGGACAGCAAAGACCTGTGTGGCACAGAGTATAAAGCTCTGTTGGTTTGAGGAAGTAAAGCCTAGTTACATGCAGAGTTTAAGAGGGATGTAGAAAATTGAGGATTTTGTCCTTGCATGAAGATATATCGTGTCTATTGTGTCTATACTGGCCATTCCTGGAGCTCTGGCTGTGCTCCCCAGGCGATATTCCCGACCTGTGCACTCAGTAACTCTGTATGTTAGCCAAGCCTCAAAAATGCCCAACTCTAGCAGCAGTCTCCAGCAAATGTTGTGCTTTTTGTGTGAGGAAAGCTGCTCGGGTTCACCAAGCCAACACTACTCCAGAAATGTACATCATTTTTAGCATTAATGGATCCCAGAGTCAAACTGCTCCTTCGCCCTCCATCTCATCAGAAATGCAGAGCTGCGTAACTCCATCTCCTCCCCCAGAAGCCTACACAGGTTTACAGTAAAAAGAAAGACAGCAGCACTAATAAAGACCTTCTTCCCTTCTCTGCACATTCTTTTCTAGAGACAGTTTTCCTCTCTAATTTTACATGGCACACTGGGACTTACCATCTGTTTCAGAGAGCCCTCAGATGACAAAAAAAACACTCTGTGTCTTATAGGAGAAGAAGAAATCCTTGAGAGCCACACAGAATTCTGACAGAGCAAGGTTTTGGAGAACATTTCAATTTAAGGTTGTAAACAGTTCTGTCCCTCCCTAAGTGCTTCCCACAGAACAGGCAAATTTTGCACTGTCAATTCCCAATCCCTGCTCCTGCTCCCCAAAGGACAGCAAATGTCTGTCATTCTTAAGAAAACTCCCACCTCTCTCCTTCTTACTTTTTTTCTGATGGAAATATTCATTACACACCAGTCCTACCCACCTCTGTGCTGCATTCAGACAGTCATTGACACCTGGATTCTCAACCTCTCCATGACATCTTTAGTCAATGCACTGTTCTTGAAATATCCTAAACATTTCAATATTGTGTCTAAATCCTTTTAAAGTCTTCCCATTTTCCTATTAAAGGGAGATCAGGCTGGGCTGATCTATGTTCCCTAAGCTAAAATCAGCATGACCAGCCCCCAGACTGTACATTTGAAAATTTAAGGAAATTCAAAGTTACCACTGGGTTTATATATTTCATATTTAAAATATCTAGGATGTTAAGCAAACATCCAGATTGCAAGCAAACATTCAGAACATCACACAAAGCAGTAATTTTTAATTAAAACTTCTAAATTAATAATATTATTCAAATGTTGAAATCCAATAGCCTGAAGATGACTGCTACACTAACGTATAAATAGAGGGAAAAATCCAGTCATGCATGCTACAAGAGCATGAACTCAATGGGAAAAAGTAGTGAACAGGCAAGGATAATGACGATCTGATGGATAGATATTATAAAGGATTCCAATGACAAGAACTAAATGTGCCTTCTAAAAGACAGAAAATCAAAAAGAATGCACTTAGGCATAAATTTTTCATTAGAAATCCCTTAGGCTAAAACTGGTAGACATTTCCCTACTGCCAAAAATTTCAAAGCTGTTCCATGATTCACCAGTGACTTCAGGTCAATAATATCAGGCCACAAAACCTCCATGCTGGAGATGAGTAGGGCCCTGGGTGCTATTCTTAAATCTGGATAATATCTGCAAGTAAATTTTAATTTTTTGTTCAACCAATTTTCATTCTAGAATAAGGTGAACACATTCAAAAATATGTGGTTAACAGAGAAGAGGATACAAATAGGGCCATGTTCTGGAGCAAGCACCATTGACAGACTTACAGGATAAATGATGAGGTTTTGGAAAGGATACAAAGGGCACCTGGTGCTTGTGATCGTTGAAATCACTGATGCAAATACTGACAAGGTTTGCACATCTTGCTTGTGTGTACCTTTGCCTTTGCACACTATACTGGAGGTGAGAAGAGCCTGCGCTGGTGTGAAGACATGCAACTTAAACATGACACAGCTGAGAGTCAGTGATCATATATTTGCTGAAGAGTGCTAAAGCTTTGGGCATTTCCGGGGCTTTACAGATAATTTGATTGCTGCTTCTTATGAATTTGCTTCTTGCAATTTTTTTAAGTAAAACCCAAACATAATAAATTGAAGCTCTCTGAGTAATGAAGGTATATGGGGGCTGTATTTGATGAAAAGGAAGGTCCTAGTGGAAAGAGGAATAAAATGGTCACTTGCACAAGTGCGTGGATATGCAGGGCAGTCACACTTTTCATATTTTCTCCTTCTTTTTAATTCTTTCTTTTTTTTTTATTTTTATTAGAGATTGGCCACCTCATTTGGTGTTTGTGCCAAGAAATGGACTGTGTGCCTTGTTGGCTTTGCCTGCCTGACATTGTATAATTAACTAACATATAGAATAATTGAAATCTGTGCTTTCTATTTTAATGCAAATACTACAAGAGTGAATGATACTTCTGAAGAGACCAGCTCCTGACTCTGATAGAATATCTACCTTGGTAAAGACAAAACCAACTATTTCTATCAGCATCAGAATGAAAGATGCCAAATTTCTTACAAGCCTGTGAAAATTTTACTTGGATTCTCTGCTGTATCCTATATCAGACTCAGTAGCAGATTACAGCAGATTTCACACTTCTCATGTGTCTTCCTTTTGCAGGTAGGTTGGACTCCAGCAATGGATGATGCTATTATTATTAGTTCTCTGGTAGCCATTGCTCTTTCCTTTGCCCAGTTGCTCATTCTCACAAACAGTAATGCAAGATAACATGTCTGAAGATTCCTACTGCTTTCACACCTTACTGATATCAGACAAAAGCTCTTCTAGCCCTACTGATCTGGCCCAGAGATTCCTCAAGGGCAATGTGTTCCATTTCTGGAAGGGTCAATAATGATGAGCAGAGGCAGGCCTTCTGCTCCAGCAAACAGAGCGACAGTCACTGGTGCTGGTGGTGGCAGGAATCACACATCTCGAGAGCTCTCTCTTCCTTAGCAATGCCCCTTCCTGTCTTCCCTCCCCATGATGAAGAATGTAGACCACAAGTCTCCAGCCACTGTAAAATTCAGGTTTTTTAACTCTGCTGAAAACCATTTAGGTAACACTTTGACTGTACACTACGCAAAGCACATCCCCTCACTATGGCAGAAGTGCTGTAATAATCCATCTGAATTGACATTGCAGAAACTAGTCTTCCCAATCACAGCACTTCACTCTGCTCTTATCAACCTTAAATAATCCCTGTAAAAGATGGTTTCCTTCTCAGAGTTCTTGCAACAGCATGTGCACTTAAAACGCTTAGCTTTTTAGAAGTACCCAACCATGAAGTCTCTAAAGCAGGAAAGAGCAGTTAGAACTCAAGAAGCACAGTCCAGAGAGCTCCATGTTTATCTAGAGAGAGTAACAAGGGAGATTTCACTAGGAGACCCACCTAGTTCCTTGTTCCTTTGAGGATAATGATTCACGGTTACACTTTCTCTTCACCAGAGTATCCACATCAGCTGAACTGTAGTAAGAGAGGACCGGATACTTACAGCTCTTGGGACTCTCAGGATTTTGCATCTGTTTCAGTGATACAGATTTGATAGTGCTTCTAAAGCCCATGGGTCATTTTGGGGAAACACAGCTTTTATCCTTTCATAATTAGCATGCACGCAAAGATCTCATTCTGGAATTCAGATGGTGTATACCTTGTCACATGAGCATGGAAAAAAATGTTACCTGTGTCTCAAAAGTGAAAATCTTGTTGACAGCATATTCTTTGAGGCAGAGGACCATGCTCTTCTGGCATGTTTGTACAACATAATCACCCTGTTATTCTTGTATGTCAAGTGCTGCTGGTTATGCAATCTGCAAGCATAGGAATGGAAACCAATGTTCTAATGGAGATCAGTCCATTAAAAAACCATTTCTATCCCAGCTAGAGAAATTATTTTTCTCCAGCTTGACTCTCACTGAAGACAGAAATTTGGTTGTGATTTTCCAGGTACTGTGATACAGTGTTAGTTCACAGAGTTTTACCAGAGGCAAATATTAATGAACTAGTTGAACTAGGTTTCCTTTTCATCCATTCATCAAAACATCAGATCATCCCATCCAGAGGCACGAAAACCTATAAATATTGAAGGTGGATAGGCTACTCTGTTAGAAATTTTGTATGTTGTTCTCTTGTCCAAATCAGGAGATACCTTAAAAACAGCAGCAGACTTACATTTGCATGGATGAGAGATAAAGAAGAGGAGAAAGCAGTCTAACAGTTATTAAAAAGATATCCCCATTTTGGCTATAGAATTGATCAAGTATCTATTGCTTATTTTATTGGAAAGGACAAAGGATAAGATATGTCCTCTTAAATAGTTTAAATTAGTTTGTAGGCTTGCAATTGTTGGCCCAGTAGCTCAATTTCCATGGTCGTGGAATTGACGGCTAAATCATTTAGAAGTGTATTAAATCTGGATGGTCATATTTCTTTAAGGTGTTTTCTTCTTGTCTATGAAATACTTACACTGAGTTTACAGACATTCTTGACCTTCACCATTATCTTCAGTTTTTTGAGATAATGGAGTACTGACAAATATATGCATGAATTGGCTCTACAAATCACGGTGCATTTGATTTACATGGTACTCTTACTCATTTTCATTATTTTAAAGTTGGTGTGTATTCAGGTCTGATATACGGTCCTTGAAACAAAGAATACTAATCCCAGTGAATTTTATTAGACACATAGGACCTCATTTGATCTTTGTGTTTCCCCCAGCTCTCCAGGCCAAAAGGGTTTGCATCGGAAAGTCAACACGAAACTTTTGTAAGAAATCAAAGTTCAGGGGTCTTGAAGAAAGCCAGTGGGGCTATGTGATTTGCACTGTCAGAAGGGAAGCTGAAGGAACTAGCTGATGTTGCATGAGGAGCAGAGGGAGTCTCATCTGTTTCTCTTGGATTTTCTTAGCAGAGAGGAAGGTGGACAGAGAGGAGCCACCTACGTTATTTAATCTGTGCTGCATCCGTCACTTGCAACCAGCCCATCATTCCTTTTTATAGACTGAATGACAAAGCACCAACATTTTTAAGGGATGAGGTTTTTTTCCTTTCCTCCATCACACCGTTGACTAGAGACCATTCTCTAAATCTGTTTGGTCTTGTATTGATATCCTTTAGATTTAGCAGACAGTATTCTCCCTTCCTACAAGGTTTATCCACATGATATATTACTGGGCAGCAATCACATTCTCTATCAGCCCTAAATAAGAGCTAAATAAACCAAGCTTGATTCCTGTCTTATTCAGGAAAAGGCTTCAATGTTCCCCTTGTATTTTAGCAATCTGTTTCTGTGGCTATTCTAATTTAAATTAATCCATCCTCATCACGCCTAGCCAAAACTGGACACTTTGCCAGGCTATAGTCCTTGCTATTAACCTTGACTCAATATATCTTGAGATGACAGCTGTTTATTCCTCTCACACTGGTGGGTCACAGACAGCTTGTATTTGTCAGTCATTCACAAGACTTTCCTCATTTGAACCAGTGTGTGACTTAATGTCTTATATTATTCTTCTTGGTGATTTCAGCTTTAACAGATTATCTTTTATCCATGCTCTCCTCTTTATTCTTTTAGTTTATTGCATGCAAAGTTTCCCTACCTTTCCTTTTATATGTATCTGTCCTACACAAAATAAGGACAAGCAGCAATGGCGAGCTATTAGGGTGGAGATAAGAAATCAAGAGAAAGACCCTCTGGGCCCCTTGGGAATCACAGAGGATCTATATCATCCATGGAAGGCAAATCAGAGCCAATTTGTTGGCTTTTGCTAACTCTCATCTATTTCAACACATGATTTATCGCCAGGATCTTCTTTCACATCTTTGAAACAAACACCAGATGCTTTCCACGTTCCCTTATTTCTCCAGCCACTTCAGATTCAGCCAGCATCAATTCCAATATCTCAGGGAGGGCTCTGTTTGTGCAGTATGACAATAAAATCTATATCTTTATTCACAGCATTTAGTGAATTCATAAAATGGAGTCAATGGCATCCTAATGGTTATTTCATCTCTGGGACAGCTGTTAGCAGATCCTCAGAATAAAGATGGATGCAGGCCCTAGGAAAGCCAAGATCCATATCACTGTGGTAGCACAGAGCAGAAATGGCATGCAAATTAGCAAGGAGGCCAGGCAAGAAAGCTGATCTCTAAGCGAACAGAGTGTGAGCACCAATTATGACTTTTCCCTACAAAGAGGTGGAAAGAGGAAAGAGGGCTCAGCAGCTTCTCTCACTGGGTTTTAGCTGATCAAGGTGGAAGACTAGGAGTTAACTATTGGAACAGGCTTGGATGGAGCTCAGAAGCGCAGTTGTTGTGAATTGGATTTCATGATCTTGGAAGTCCCTTCCAAACCAGCTTATTCTATGATTCTATGAATTTCCTCAAAGGGAAACCATGATTTTGGCTGTGAATTTTCCCTCCCTCCCCATGGCTGGAACACAGTAAAATGTGCACATTTTAGAAGGAGAGACTGAGATGATCAGCTTCTAGGGGTGACAGTAGGAGACTGGGAGTCTGTAGCTCACTTTAAGTGCTGTGTGTTCTCTTCAGGACATGTCATGAAGGTGTGCCTATGATGCTGTGCAGCCCAGTTGGGTTGCCAGACTTCCCCATGGTTCCAAAGCATTCCATGCTGTCCGCTGGATTTGTACTGCTGCAGGGGCAGCCTCCCTTCCACAGCTACCACTTTGCTGGCTGTGGGTGTTACAGCCTCTGACAGATCTCCCGACCACTTTTGCACTGAAAGGCAGAAGTTTGAAATGCAAGGGAGAAAAGGAACCAAAGGGAAAAACAAAGCTTCTGAACAGGTGAGGGCAGATAAAGATGATTGCAGTTGTATAAAGACTCCTCATAAATATTCCTACTTTCTTCCTTTATACTACTGATCTGATGGCACCTCTTATGTGTGTTAAAAAAAAAATCATCAAACTTTGCATTGATTTTTTGAAGAAAATAGGAAGGAAAGGCAAAAGGCAATAAATCAAAATGGTTGCTCCTGAAGAAAAGACCTCTAGAGAGCAAGTGTCAGGCAAGTGTCAGGCAAGTTCCACTTGTCCCACAGTTTTGAATTGAATGCATAAAGCCCTGTGATGACATCACTAATTTACCATGCCTTTTCAGCCTTGGAGATAACAATGCACCAGGCTACACCCTGTGAAAGTGTACAAGGTGGAAAGCAGCAAGTGGGGAACTTCTATCGAGGTGTCATTAAACACAAACTCTGCTGTTCCACAATTGTTCAGACACCCCACTGTCTTTTAGGCCACTGTCCCCGCATTTGACCATTATCATTCCACTAGGAATTTATTTTTCCCAGTGTGTAACTGGAATTTCCTTTATTCCCTCAGAAGTGCTGAACGGAGTGGAAAAATCTCTTTCCTTGACACTAATGCAGCCCAGTTACTGGCTGGCCTTTTCCACAAGGAAACACAACTGGCTTGTGTTCAACTTGTCCATTGAGATGCCCACAACTCTTTCCTTACACCAGAACTGAATTTCTCAGAAAAAGCAGTGGGTTGTACCATTTGGGGTATTCATTGCTGTGAAGTGAACAAGCAAATGTTGAGTAAGTGATAAGCATCTTTTGCAAATAGGAACTGTGGATTTAAACCCAGGCCCCCAAAAGAAGGAAGTTTCTGTGTTCTTCTGTGTGCCATAAGGAAATCGTTCAAGATTCCATTACAGATTCCCAGGATTTATATCTTTAAACTCTTTTATACAGGGGGAAAGAAAAGTAAGCATCATTAGCATGTTTCAAAAAGACAGTGGAGTGCTTTTTCATCTCCATTACTGAGAAATTGAGTCAACTTTACTCTATATAAATTCTGTCTCTCAGACCTTTTGTTCAAATCATATTTGCTACTTAACAAAACTGGATTTACTGAGAGGGATATGCTTAGAAGAAATGGAAAGGAAATATTAGCATTTCATTGGAAATTTTAATATAGACATTAAATGGCACCAAAACCCAGACAAGTTGGTGCTTTTATTAACTTAAACTCCTAGGCACTAAACGTTTTTCTTCTACTGTTGCTCCTCCTTTTCCTGCTTTCTTATTACCCTAGCCCTACACATCAGATCCATTTTATCCTGTGCAAGATTTCTAAATCTCTAAATAGATGATTTTTCCACAGTACATCTACTGAAATTACAGATAATGTGGTGTCTAAAAATATGGAAGACAAATACCAATGACTACTTCCAAGCAGAAAGCAGACAAGGCTTTCCCACATGGCTTTAACAGGACAGTGTGTACCAAACTGAGGAGATGATGGCCATCGAACCCTGGTCAAGGTACACTCTGTTACTGGCACTTCTCTTCTTAGACCTTCATTCCAGTCCCGTTGACCATGGCCTGCAGTAAGGATCCCAGCAAAAGGCTCCTTTTTATCTTCATGTGTTGGAAAGGTCACCCAAGAACACTTCTCCTTTGGAAAGAGCACACTTAATTGTGAAGCCAAAGGTGATTTGTTTGAATGGGTCTGAGAATGTTACTAAAGTCATGCATAATGATATATATTTCATTGCCTACTCTGATCATTGCTTTAATCTTGGTGACTGTAATTTGCATTTAGTCTGAAAGATGATAAAAATGTGGTAGTTTTTATACAGTGAACAGCAATATCAGGACAATACTGATAGAGAACAGGTTCATAAATCACACATCCATATAAAACCATTAGGAGTCACCAAGTCTGACATCAGATTAGAGATGTGGAACTACTTTGAGCAATTCTGCCTTGAACTGAGGAAAAATATTTGAGTTTTACTTAAAAATTGACTGAAGTGAAGAAATTACCATCAGCCTTGTTCACTGCTCCAAGCTAATGGCAATACTCCATCTTCTGAACTACCATCTTATTTTCAACATGATTGTATCTACTTGCTGCTTCCCAGCCATGGGTATTTCTGCATGAAACTTGGTGAGAAGTCGCTATGCAGGTAGTTCTTTCTCTCAAAACCAAATCTATTGATTGTCTATTTCCAGCCTCTAGGAAACAAAACATTGACTAAACAGCAAAAAAGGGCCCTCTGCTCTTTGTTAGACCCTTTTGAATTATTTCTTGCTGATCTGCCAGGACTCAAGATAAATTCTCCATTGACTGTGCCCCTGATTCATTGATCTTTACAGCAGGCTTACCCAGAACCTGTTGCTGTCACTGGCAAGCAGTCACACAGGCAAATAACATATTTACACCATTGATGAAACTCAGCTCAGCAACTACTCCTGAGGGAGCCAGTGATTCATAGCTTCATTCAATGGAGGAGGATATTCCACTTGCAAACACTTTCCAGTTGTTCATTTAGATGTGTGCGCCAAACACCACTAAAACTAAAAAGATGCTAAAATGTAAAAGCCAAAGAAGTAAAAAATGAAAGTACTGGTGTAAAAAAAAAATAAATCCTGGCAATCAAATAAGAAAGTATCAGAGACTATTGTTACGTAGTCTTTGCAAAAGTGCTGCTTCTCCAAGAAGGAAAAAAAAAAACCCCAGAAAACAAAATATGAAGAAACCTGAAAGAAAGAGTTAACAGGTTCAGATCAGTTTTCCAGTACTGTATAATTCTACATCACTCACTATTTACACCTCCCACACAGCCTTTCCCTTGTTTTTTTTTTGTGCTGTAATGGAAATGCACTACTGAATTTCTACTGTTGATTTTATATGTTGTTTATTAAGAGTGTAGAACATATTTTGAAAGAAACATGTCCCAGGGTACATCAAGCTGTATCAGACTTTGATAGGTTTTCTCATAGTGTGCTAAGCTGGTGAAGCAGAAGAATTTGCTTATGGTGAGGACTAAAATGATTGATCTGTTTGGTAGCTTGAGATGTGTTGATTATAAGGTGTTGCAGGCTTATGTGGGTGTATGGGCAACTTACTAGTTAGTATTTCACTATACTGATAGTAGGTAGCATAAGCAACAGGGGTATTTCTATCATGTACAATAATGCATGTTTGAGCTTTAGCACATTAAAATCCCGTATTTCCTGTTTAAGTGAGCTATTTCTAGTTACTTAGAAATAGCCTCTTTTGATATCCACACAATTTTTAGAAAAACCTTTGAGAATTAATACATGATAATTTACTTCTGAGGTGAAATAAAAATCAGACTGGAAAGAAGACATTTTTAAGGAATTATGAAATGAAAGTAATTAACCCTTAACCACTTTCCACTTAACTAATTAACTGCTTAACCCTAAACTTTTTATAAAAGAAATACAGTGAAGTCTCTGATGGTCTGCAGACTTTAAATCACACTTAAAAGCCTTTCTAAGAACTACTCTCCAGATAATCAAGTAGCTATGGAATTGCTGTAGGAATTGCAAGGAGAAATTTTATAGTTAAGTAGGAGATTAGGAGATCAAATAACATTCTCTGTAATTCTATCATTCAGAGCCTTCACAGAATAAAAGAACTTTCTTCTGCAGCTCTCTAAGCACTTAAAAAATGAATATATCAAACTTCATCATGGACATATCACCGGCCCCTTCTCAGCTGGACAAACTGAGGCACAGTGAAGTTACGAGGCTGATAGTTTTAGCAGTGGACTGGAATGATGTGTGCCATCTCTTCGGGATGTTAATTGTTCAATGCACAAAGGGGGATTAGACATCTCACACTAAGCTGTCTGAGCTCCTGTGCTCCACCTGTGCAGTGGAAGAATATATGACAGCAGGAGACTGACATCCTCACATCATCCTTTTCTCTTTTATTCTTCTCCTGCAGTGATACACAGAGCTTAGCACATTGCTCTATGCGTTGGCAACTATGATTGCAGATGACCGAGTGGATCTGCTAGTGTATTTCGCAGCCCCTTGAAAAGAGTCTCTGTGATCAGTGGGTGGATCAAAAGGTCAGAGAGTATAATTAAGAGTGAATTGCAAAGTGTTAAAAATATTGCTTCTGATGTCAAAATCCAAGACAATCTTCTGCTTCTCCCCCTTGCCTTTTACTCAACAGCATTCCACATATCTGTAACATATCATGCTGTGACAATCATTAACCACCAACCTTTAGAAATACAGAAAAAAAAGAAATAAAATGATAACCTGGAGCCCTGCCTAGTCTCATGCTTTGACCTCTTAGCCAGTCTCACAGTGCTGTCCCCAAGCACAGGTATGTGTAGGCTGCCTGTGTAACATTTTTGGCCTTCTCCCCTGAGTAGATGCTCTGGCCAAGTTTTCTGATCATTTATCAGTGATCACCAGACCAGCAAATGGGACATACACATCCAGCAGCAGATGGCAGTGGCTGTGCCCAAGCATGACAGCTCTTTGCATGCAGAACTGGTTGCAGAACAAAGCAGATTGTTCAGGCCACCTAGACACAGCTTTCCATCCACTCCGAGCCTTGAGTAGAAAGCATTTTGTTACCTGCTAATACACCCGAGCATCCTACCGAAGGTGCCTGGGAAGCAGAAGAGTTTCCCTGGCTTCTGCTTTCTAGGACTCCATATAGGCCCCTTGAGTTGGGTGAATCCATAGGGTCTGGCACATGTGAGCAGGAAAAATGGCTTCTTTAGAACTATTCAGCACAGGGATACACTGTCAGGAGGAGAGTCATGTCTGTGACTCTAGAGGAAGCACTATTCTTTGAAGGACCCTAGAGATTTGAGAGCTGCCAAAGCCTGTTTATGTACTCTATGGTCTTCTACTTGTCCGTTTATCCTACTTCCAAAACCTCCTGGAAATTCCCAGGAATCATCTCCAACATTTGTTTCCACATTTGGGGGGCGAGTAATCAAGCTCGCTGATAAGGGAACTGTTCTTTATCATTATATTAGGAAATTTTGGGAATCATCCAGCCCCATTTCATCTAATCATACCCTTCTTGAATGTGGTAGATAATTCCTCTTATGCTAGTACTTAATGGAGTAAGCAATTTTTTTTGCTTGTTTACATGAGGTAGCAGCACCAGCTACGGATTAGAGCTCCATTATGCAGAGAGTTGTAAAAACAGTATTCACAATAAGCTAGTAGATGATTGTCATATCTCTCAGGCCTTTGGCATGTTATTTTTTAAGTGGAGGAGAGTTTGAAGACAGATTAAATTAATCTGCTTTATAATTCATACCATTACATAATTTTGATTAACTCACGTAATAAGAAAGTCCCAGAGCATCCCCATGGAAACAGATTTCGAATCCACCTCATAAGATGTCCAGAACAGGAGTCAGTATACTCATTATACTCTCAGCAGCACCTCACAGGGGACTGCTAGTTCTGTCCTGTGACACAGCCTTTCCATTTGTGTTGCCCAGTGTTTGCACGGCTATTTTCTGACGTTATGAGTTTGTGTTAAAAAGATTGGTGCATATTTCCTTAGTATGCCATCCTAAATTGAGATAGTCTCTCCCCTTCTCATACCTGCTGGAAGTTGAAGTCACGTGAGAGCGCTACACAGCCATACTATTTAAATCAATATGTTGTCATTTGCCATTAACCTGTGCTTTCAGCTCCAGCATTGCTCTTTTCCAAACCTATTGGAATCAGTTTTGTGCATGAGCTTTCTTGAAGCATTGTAACAAACTTTACAAAAAGCAAGCAAGGATAGTTGCTGTGGTTCATCTCCTCATGGACCTAAACTCATTGTGACAAAGAAACTGGCACGTCAATCTAGGTGAAGTGCTTACAGCATAGCATTTGGGAACCCTGGAGGGAGCACGTGGAACTTGCAATAGCCCTGCATTTTGCATATTGCCAACTGGAACAGAAAGCCCAGGGCATGCTGGTTTGGTTGAAGATGAGTGTGTTAGATTACAAGGCAGGTCTGGTCCTACCTTACTGAAACCTTGCTGAAGAGAGTAAGTAGACTGAAGAGGCTTCTCTTCAAGTTGGAATTAAGTCTAAGCCTTCAGAGAGTTCATTTAAACAAACAAACAAAAAAAGATATCTGTTTAATATAGCACCTGCTATGACAGAGACACCCTCTGGAGAAAATTACTAGGACCCACTGCAACAAAAGCAATCATTCATCTGCAAAATGGGAACATAATACAAAACAGACTAAGAATCCCATGCAAACTAATTTTTTATCTGTATAAAGAACTCAGAGTTTTTTTGTGATCCATCTCTATTACACGTGGCAGTAGAGTGTTATCCAAAGGTAGATTAAGTTAAACTTCTCCTCCTCCCAAGTGGCCATTCCTTATAACTAGAAAACAATCCCAAAGTTAAGAGAATTGAGTACAAGATTTACTGCTCACATTTAGACTGTGGTTTTAACATTTGTGCAAGCAATAATAAAGAACAATTGATTTGAAGAACTGAAAAGTACATTTGTTGCAGAAAGACACACTTCCATTTTAGACGGAAAATATGTTTTCAAAAATAGCAGAATAATAGGTGAGAAAAGGAAGTGATGATGATGATGAAGAAGATGCTAATTAGAAGAATTATTAGAATGTACAAGAGTGATGCACAATGTAGTTGCTTCCCACCTGCTAACCTATGCTGAGCCTGTTCCTGAGCAGCAGTCCTTGGCCAATTATATACTAAGCATGATATCATATGGTATGGAATATCTTTTTGGCCAGTTTGGGTCAGCTGTCCCAGGTGTATCTCCTCCTAGCTTCTTGTGCCCCCCAGCCTACTCACTGGTGGAGTGGAATGAGAAGCTGAAAAGTCCTTGACTTAGTGTAAACACTGCTTAGCAACAACTAAAATATCAGTGTGTTAGCATTATTCTCATCCTAAATCCAAATCACAGAACTGTGCCAGCTGCTAGGAAGAAATTAACTGTGTCTGAGGTGAAACCAGGACACTCTGGTGGATTGCATAGTTAGTGATTTGGGGTACCTAAAAATCACGTGGTCAGTCTCTCAAACTGGAGTAAATTTAGTGGTCAAAACCTCTTTCGATTTTTGAGCAGTCTTGGGAATCCGGAGAGGTCCCAGCTGACTGGAAGCTGGTGAACGTCCCGATTTTCGAGAAGGGCAAGAGGGAGGACCCTGGAAACTACAAATATTGAAAAAACATCTGAAAGGCAATGCAGTCACTGGTTGCAGCAAGCATGGCTTCATGAGAGGAAAGTCCTGCTTATCAAACCTGACTTCCTTCTATGACAAGATAATCCACCCTGTTGATCAAGGGAAGCCAGTTGATGTAATGTTTTTGTATTTCTGTAAAACTTTTGATACTGGTTTTCACAGGATCTTCTGGACAAAGTGTCCAGTACACAGCTGGATAAACACATCATGTGGTGGGTGAGCAATTGGCTCATGGGTCAAGCACAGAAGGTAACGGCGAATGGTGTAACATCAGACTGGTGACCTGTCACTGGTGAGGTTCCACAGGGCTCCATCTTGGGGTCTGTGCTCTTCAACATCTTCATAAATGACTTAGGATGCAGGACTGGAAAGGATACTAAGCAAACTTGCAGAAAACACAAAACTGGGACGAGCTGTTGACTTCTTTGAATGCAGGGAGGCCCTGCAGAGAGACCTCGACAAATTAGAGGACTGGGCAATCACCAGCAAGGGACGGTACTGGATTCTGCAAGTGGGATGAGGCAACCCTGGATGTATGCACAGATTGGGGAATGAGATGTTGGAAAGCAGTGCCACGGAAAAGGACCTGGGGGTCCTAGTCCATGGCAAGTTGAACATGAGTCAGCAGAGCCCTGGCAGCCAGGAGGGCCAACCATGTCCTGGGGGGCATCAGGCAAAGCATCGCCAGCTGGTCAAGGGAGGGGATTGTCCCACTCTACACTGAACTGGTGTGGTCTCATATTGTGTGTAGTTTTGGGCACTGCAATATAAGAAAGACATTAAGCTCTTAAAGAGCATCCAGAGGAGGGCAATGAACATGGTGAAGGGCCTTGAGGGGAAGCCGTATGAGGAGTGGCTGAGAGCACTTGGTCTGTTCATCCTGGAGAAGAGGAGACTGAGGGGAGACACCTCAGCACAGGCTACAACTTCCTCATGAGGGGCAGGCACTGATCTCTTCTCTGTGGTGACCAGTGACAGGACCTGAGGGACTGGCCTGAAGTTGTGTCAGGGGAGGTTTAGGTTGGATATTAGAAAAAGGTTCTTCACCCAGAGGGTGGTTGGGCACTGGAACAGGGTCCCCCAGGGAAGTGGTCACAACACCAAGGCTGAGAGAGTTCAAGAGGTGTTTGAGTGATGCTCTCAGGCACATGGTGTGACTCTTGGGGATGGTCTTGTGCAGGGAGAAGAGCTGGACTTGATGATCCTTGCTTCCAACTCGGCATATTCTGTGATTCTCTGATTCTCTTTAATAATCTTGCATGAATGTTCTAGATCTTCTCCCAACATGAAAACTTAGACCCAGATGCCTTCTGTTTCAACCTGGAGGAATAGGGTCTATTATTCTTATTATTCGTAGCATCTATTATTCTTAATCTATAATTATTATTATTATTATTATTATTATTATTATTATTATAATATTAGATCTATTATTCTTAGCAGAACATCTAGCTACTTTTTCAAAACAGGGACAATCCACAGGAGATGAAAAAGCAAAGGCAATGTCTTATCTCAAATATAAAATTGCTTTTGAAATGTTCCTTTTTTGTCTTACAGAAATATTGAGGGAATGGCGAGGAGAAAAAAAAGAAAGCAGTTCAAATGTCCATCTTAACAACTGTCAGACCTTGGGAAAATGTTTTCTTCTGACTCTGACGTACATTTCTCTAACCCCTTCAAAATTGCCTTTAACAATATGTTTCTACTAATACTGTGACACACTCCCAGTTGTAAGCCAGGGTCCCCATATCTTGTCCTTTTTGAAAACTACTGCATTATAATATTTCCCTCCAAATAATTGACATTTCTTTTGCTTTTTCTCAACAAACTCCCCCCATGTCACCCTCCTTGTTTTGGTTTTATAGAACTAGTATGCACACTTTTTCCTAGCTCACTTATTTTATGCCTAGGTCACTTTTGCTGTCAGAATCTATTTATTGAATAAAACTGATTTTTTTTCCCCTTCTCAAGTTACAGTGAAAAATCTGCAAGAACTCTCAGTACAGGGATGTTGGTTACTAGGAAACACACTCTCAAGAGAGTGGAGTAGGAGCACAAGCCTTGGACTACAAAGATTTATTTGGGGAAGGATCCTACAACAAGGGTTGGAAATAAAATAATAGTAATCTAAAAAAAATGCCTTTGCTGAAGGACAAGTTTAAAGACAGAAATGGGCATCTGTAAGAGTCTTACAGAAGTCTTCTCCTCCTGTCCTATGGAGATGTTTTACATAATGGTCCAAACTTTTTGGATATCTCTCAAGAAACAAACTTCAAATATTCTTAAGAATTAAAAAAAACCCAAAAGATATAGGGATTCAGGGAATCACAGATGGTTGGAGTTGGAAGAGACCTTTTAAAGACCAACTGGTCCAACCTCCCTACAACGAGTCAGAGTGTCTTCAACTATATGAGGTTGCTCAGAGCCCTGCCTAACTTGAGTGTTTCCAGGGATGGTGCATCCACCATCTCTGTAGGTAACCCATTCCAGTGTTTTGCCACCCGCATTTTAAAAAAAAGTCTTTCTTACATGTAATCTAAATCAACTCTCCTTCATTTTAAAACCATTACCCCTTGTTCTATCACAGCAGACTTCCTAAAATGTTCATCCCCATCTTTCTGGTAGGCTCCCTTCAAGTACTGGGAGGTTGCAACACAGTCTCCCTAGAGCATTCACTTTTCCAGGCTGAAAAACCCCAACTCACAGCCTCTCCTCATAGGAGAGGTTCTCCATTCCTCTAATTATCTTCTTGGTCCTCCTCTGGATCCATTCCAATAGGACCATGTCTTTCTTGTGCTGAGGATCCCAGAGCAGGATGCAGCACTCCAGGTGGGATTTCATCAGGTCAGAGAAGAGGGCCAGAAGCATCTCCCTCAACCTGCTCCCCACAATTCTTTTGATGCAGCCCAGGATATGGTTGGCTTTCCAGGCTGTGAATGCACATTCCACCGAAGATTTTTGTTACTTGGCAGGAAAAACTCTGCTGCTCAGATCTGTCATGTCTAAGTATCACACAATCATGATACTTAGAAGATGCCACTCTCTACATGGGCTCATGCTGGTTAATATGTTCAACCCGAAGTGGTAAATGGGTCCTTGAATATGGCTTTGGAATATGACCTTTATCAATATTTGTGATTTTCTTAATGATTGTCAGTTAATTTGCAAAATAAGAGCACTAGAATAGAGTTAAATAAAATAATAATAATTAGAAAAGCCAAACCCTAAAAAAACACAAACAAAAATACTACTGAAAAAGACACCCATCCAAGAATAGTGACAGTATTCTGTACTGTTTGTCTGGTGCTTCCATTTGATACCCTCTAAAAAATGGGAATATAAGTTAGGTGGAGCCTTCTGAGAGGAGAGGCATCAGCTCTTGAGGAGGAGATGTTCTAGTCTGGAGCATGTGGCTTACAGAGAAAATAAGGGTCATAGGAAAGAGTTCATGGAGAGACAGTGAAACAGCTGAGAGGAACACGGGAAAGACCCACAGCCAGGCCTTAGATGTGATGGAAGGAGACACTTTGCAGGGACCAGAAAATACTGCAGAATCAGCTGTAAAACCAACATTTACTGTGCAGATTGAAACAAAGCATTAAAGCAACTGCCTGTCTGCAAAACAACAGTGATCAGGGAGACAGTTGTATATAAGCATTGTTTCCAGGCTGTTTTTCCTAGTCACCGAGTTAACAACATAACTGTTTTAATTAATAGTCTAACAAAATCTGGCTTCTTTGAATTTAAAGATTTTTGGTCTCCTACAGAATGGATTCTTACAAGGAGAAGTTCTGGGCATAATTTTACCTGTCTAACTATTAGCCTTGTCACAATTCTGCATTTGAGATATATTGTCCAAAGCTTTTCCTAAATGTCTCCCTGGTTCTCCTATGAGAAATCCTATGATACCCTCTGCCATATTGCTTGAAATGCCTCGATGTGGTCTGGAAAATATGCAAAATAGGAAATGATCCAGCTAGGAGTCACTGAAGACAAATCCTACCCAAAACATTTACGGTACTGGAGCAAGGCCCAAGTTTCAATGTTTCTGTATTACTTATTTGGATTGACACATTTTAGAAAGAGAGTTGTAGGAGAAAGTCTTCCTTTTCATTGTCTTGTAGTTTCACCTATCTATCACCAAACAGCATTATAGATGGAGATTTGAAGTGAATAAAGAGCCCCGTGCTCAAGTGGCATGAATGTCATCATAGTAATAAGTAAAGCCCTCTTGGAAAATTCCTAGAGAGACTGTCACTTGATAACCTATTATGTCTGCTCTGCAAGGACCATGTAAGAAAGCACTGCCTCTGGCTATTTGTCTTAGATGTAATTAGTGTGTGTCAGATGCTCTCACATTCCAAAACGAAGAGTGGAGGTAACTGCAAGAGCCAGCTGGAGCCTGGCCCTACGAAGTTGGTGCCAGGCAGTTTGAAACAAACACTAGTCTTTCCCACGCAACAGTTTGCAGTGCTAAACACATCAAAGGCAGGCAGGCAGCCAGAGGCAAATTCATGGAGGTATACACATTCATATGATGATACGATGTGCTAGATACCAGAAGAGGAGGTAGTCTTAATCTTGACAGGTTGTTCTCAGGTGAACAGGAGAATAACAAGCTCTCCTCAGATTAAAAAAAAAAAAAAGAAATACAACTAAGGTTTTTGAAAATAAGAAAGCAAAGTGTTTAGGTCTGTGTGCGCCAAGATAACAGTTCTGAAAACATTCATGGCCTCTCCTGGGAATAGAACTTTGAGGCCTATAGCCTAGGAAGGCTTCATGCACTCCTTTCAGGAGACTGAAATGCCTCTAGAATGACAAGAGCTTCTCTTGGACTCTGACCACAGGGAAGGTGTGTTTTTACACAGCATTGAAGACTGGTGATCCACCCCATAGTTAAAAAACAACCAGAATGGTCCCAGAAAAATTGAGGGACATCAGGAGACCAAGGACAATTATGCTTGGGACTACTGTGGTGTAGTTTTTCTCAAATTTTCACAGATACTTACAAACATAGTTTTTTGGTTTAGTCAAAGCAAATTGTGCAGGAAACCTGAGGGATTTGCAGCTGAACAAAAAGGCCAGGAAAGATAATGTCCCTAAGAGAGGGATTCATGATCATATACAGAATAATTCAGTGTCCCATGTACTCTCTTCTTGGCGCCTCCAAGGAAATGGCTTTACTACATACTCAAAACTGAAAAGGTACAGAAGCATACAATCAAGTCACTAAATTCCAGCTTTGATATTACAAGGCAAAAGCTCCTTTCCTAGGCCTTCAGTGTGGCATTTTTTCATTTATTTCCATGTTTAAACTTGAGGGTGAGGGCTGTCAATTTGGAGAGAGAAGAATCGTTGCATTTGAATTTTGCTGATTATTTGACCCTCTTGGGACCATAAATCAAGACCATCAGCATAGTAGAACAATTTTCAAACATTTCAGTCTACAGACCCACAAAAAGAATTGTCACATGTTCTACATCGACAGATTAACAGCAAATAGCTGTGAAACCAGGGCAGCAGTGACTAAAAGCACTTAACATGGTAGATGTCAGTTAAACATGAGAAATATCTAGGGTAGATGGTTTGCACCACCAAAATCAGGTTGTACCCATCAGTGGACAATTGGTTTAGTGGAAGCAAAAAACTTCTTTTAGATAATTCTAGAAGCTTGAACTGCTCCCTGTGCTCATTAGTCATGGACTCATGTACCTGGCAGGACACATAAATGTGAAAGAAAAATCTTCTTTGGTGTTAAAACGCAGAGGGAGGTCAAGGGATGGCTCCACCAGTTTGCATTTGTGACAGTTTACTGCAGTCAACAGCCATGGGCAGTGGCCTTTTACCAACCCATTGCTGGTCACTGTGGAAGCCTGGCATTTGCATGGTGTTGTGGTTGGACTCTGGCCAGCAGCCAAGCGCTCATACAGCCACTCACTCCTGTCTCCTGTGGGACAGAGAGAAAATAGGAAGGAGGTGAGAAGACTTGTGGATCAAGATAAAAATAATTTAGTAAGTGAAGCAAAGGTGTACACACAAGCAAAGCAAAGGGGGAATTTGTCCACTACTTCCCTCTCAGCAGCAGCCAGGTGTTTAGCTGCTTCCTGGAAAGCAGGGTCTCTGGATGCTAGTGGTTACTTTGAAGGACAAGTGCCATACAAGTATTCTCCTTTTCTCCTTCTCTCCTTGAGTTTTGATTGGTGAGCATGGCGTGATGTGGCACGGGATATCTCTTTAGTTAGTCTTAGTCAAACGCCCTGCCTGTGTCCCCTCCCAATTTATTAACCACCCAATCCACTCACCACAGAAGGCATAGTGGGAAACAGATACATTCTGGGCATTGTGCAAGCACTGCAGCAATAGCTGAACACTGGTGTGTTATCAATGCCATTTTAATCAGAAATCCAAAACATAGCACTTGTACAGGCTGCTATGAAGAAAATTTACTCCATTCCAGCCAGATTCAGTACGGATGGATTCATAAGATGATACTGAGCAGAGGAAATAAGGAGAGAACCACAGAAATTGCAGTTGTCAATAGGAGCTAGTGAGGAATAAAGTCTTAACATCTTTAGTCCTATACCAAAAATCAGTGCTAGGTCCAGCGGAACATACTGAGTGATACTTAATTGCAGGATATGGACTTCAAGCCTTGGAACTGGACTAACACCACATCCAACAAGTATAACAAGCTACGGAATTGGAGATGTATAGTAGGACATCCTGAAAAAGTCCATTAATAACAACTGCATTAACTACAGTAAGTGAATGCCTAAACAACAACTGCAAGCGGCATTCTAATTTTGTCCTTGTTTCTATGCTAGAAGGAATTTCCAGATCATGGACAAGAAAGCATTGTGGATATAATTCAGCAGAGCATAAGATCTGTTCATTTGCTGGAGGTTCTTGCCCAGAGATACGACACACTGGAACTGCTGATGTATCAGCTTGTACAGTTCTTCCTCCATCTTCACAAGTTAGGACTAGACAAGACAATATTCTGCAACTCTATATCTTAGTGATACCATCAAGAAATTCAAAAAGCCTGGCAAATTATTGGTAACAGTGTTAAGACACAGCAATTGACTTAGCAGCTCAATAGGAGAGCAAACCCAGTGTTATATTAGCAGGAAAAGTCTGGAAATTGCAAGAATTTAATATCAAAGTCTTATCAACCTTGTCAGTCACCTGCTTTATCCTCTCAGGAGGAATTAGAGTAAGGTGGCATGAGTCCAAGAACATACAACTTTTGAAACTTTGTCTGTCCTAGACAAGGAGAAGTTGCCAGACTGTTCAGCTGGAGATGTCTGCAGTACTGCACAGACATTTGACATGTCCTCAAGTGTGGTTAAAAATAAAAATTCTGCATAATACTTCATCTAACGCACTAACTTTTTTTTAATTTTAGTTTTCTTTTTCTTATTTATGTAGCTTTTCTGCATCTTTATTGCATCGCCACCTTCCTTTCATGAGATTCTTCTGTTTAAATAGGCTATTGAAAAGCATAACAAAAGTTACCACTTTTGATAGGTAGAATTTCAGGGAAATTCTTTCTACAGTCCATTGTGGAGTTTATCAACGGTTTGAGTGAATCCCTCAACCGAATCCTCGCTACCCACAGAAAATGAATGGCTTCTCCCCCTTGGCTTGTCCTTCATGCACCAAAAAAAATATTGGCTTAGTTCTTTAAACTTAGCTCTTTACCCTAGCACTGACTTTTTCCTTATGTACCCAAAATGTCCCCAGAAAACCCCCATACAACATCAAAATGCAAGAAAACTCCCTCTCTGAGAGTTTTACTTTAGCTACAGCATTCATATCAGTCCCATTTAGTACTTAACTATAAAAATTTGGAAGAAACTTTTATAAGCCTTGGAGAAGCCACAACTTGCCATTGGGAGAAGGATTATCCTGAAAAAACAACAGCAAAACTCCAATTAATTCAGGTAAGTTCAGAGGGAGTGCCCCTAACAGACTGGCAGTAAGCATAAAACTCAGCAGAAGATTCCAATGCAGAGATGCAAGTTAGACATAGGTAAGTGAACAACAAAGACTTAGGACAGTTACACATGATCAAGGCCTGAATCTGAGATAAGGGGATCCATTTGGGGAAACTGACAGGAACCTCCTTTTCTAAATGTGCTGTGCTCCTCTTTTAAATTTTTTAAAGGTGTCTGGGCTGCTCAGTAGCTGAGTCAAGGCAATTGTTCCTGCATATTCCTGCCCTGTGGCAAATTTGAATTAATGTGTGATCTCTCAGCCTTCACATATTGAGGCAAAGCTCAACTTTTCTTTCATTAGCGGCAAGCTAACCCTGCACACAGACCATGGCAAGGCATCATCTGATGTTATCACCTTGTTCAGGAGACTGAAAGCTTCCACTCAGGCACTTAAAAATAAAGGCAATCTGACAAGTGTCAATAGTCATTAGTAACTACTTTTTCAGGGATAATGATGAGGTGAGGAAGTCGAATGCCACAGTAGTAGAGTCTCAAATGAGCTGCAGGTTTGAATAAATCATCAAAAATGGATCAAAACTATCTATTTGAAAGTGAACTGTTTACAGGCAACTAATTATAAGTACCCAGATTTGAAAGTACTTCGGTCTTTGAAAAAGGTTGTTGATTTTTCCAGGTGGCTCAAAAATTCTCAAATAATAGATCAACACAATCTCCTCCTGTACCCTTGGCACTCATTAGTAAGCAGCCGCTGAATTCTACAGATGTACCATTACCTCTTCCTTCTAAGGAGCAGACATGGATGATGCTCTGTCAATAGGGTAAAATCCCACCTGACTGGTGTCCTGAGAATCTTGGACATTTCCTAAGCAAGGCTAACGGATATTTTCTGTAAGGCCATGATTGCAGAACAGCCTCTCCAAGCACTTATTCACATGTTTCACTTGCTGTGCTATTTCTGCTCCAAGGAAGGGGGATATTTTGGTGGGATAAGAAGTAGGAAGCTGCTTCCTATTTGATACAAGTAGTTGCAGAATACAACTTCCCTGTACATTGCTGATCACTGGCTATTGTAGTAGCCTTCTGGCTGCTGCAGTATGACAGAGCAGCCCTTTTAATTTACGCCTGCGAGGAACTAGCTGTCCCCACACACTGTCTGATATTTAATAAAGAATCCTTTCTATCTTTTCCTCTTCCCTTCCCACTATGCTCCATGCCTTTCAGCCATAGTCATGCAGATGGGGGACCTGACCACCAGGTGGAAAATGGGTGGGGACTGACTGTAAGCACAAAATCAGCAAGCATTGCATAGTATGGATTATCATTTCTACTAGAAGCAAACCAGTGTGTGTGTGCGCGCGCGCGTATATGTGAAGAAAACATCAGGATTGGACTACCTCTTCTGCCCCGTAAATCTATGGAGGAGAAACCATCAACTTTCTTTTCCCTAACAAAGCCATCCTTTTGATGGCAACAGTGACTACATTAGTGGGCAAGTCCAACTCTTAGCCTTCCACCCATTCCTAAGAGTCTCAGCATGTGCCTGAGAGCATGTTCAAACATTTCTTGAACTCTGTCAGGCTTGGTGCTGTGACCACTTCCCTGGGGACCCTGTTTCAGTGCCCAATCATGCTCTCTGGGTGAAGAACTGTTTTCTAATATCCAACCTAAACCTCCCCTGACACAACTTCAGGCCAGTCCCTCAGGTCCTGTCACTGGTCACCACAGAGAAGAATTAGTGTCTGTGCCTCCTCTTCCCCTCACAAGGAAGTTGTAACTGCGATAAGGTCTCTCCTCAGTCTCCTGTTCTCCAGGCTGAGCAGACCAAGTGCTCTCAGCCGCTCCTCATACGGCTTCCCCTCAAGGCCCTTCACCATCTTGGTTGCCCTCCTTTGGGTGCTCTCTAAGAGCTTAATATCTTTCTTATATTGTGGTGACCAAAACTGCACACAATATTCAAGGTGAGGTCGCCCCAGTGCAGAGCAGGCTGGCGATACTTTGCCTGATGCCCCCCAGGACATGGTTGGCCCTCCTGGCTGCCAGGGCACTGCTAACTCATGTTCAACTTGCCATGGACCAGGACCCCCAGGTCCCTTTCCGTGGCACTGCTTTCCAGCATCTCATTCCCCAGTCTGTATGTAAATTCAGGGTTGCCTCATCCCAAGTGCAGAATCTGGCACTTGTTGCACTTCATACAGTCGGTGATTGCCCAGTCGTCTAATTTGTCGAGGTCTCTCTGCAGGGCCTCCCTGCTTTCAAGGGAGTCAACAGCTCCTCCCAGTTTTGTATCATCTGCAAATTTGCTTAGTATCCCTTCTCTTCATTGTTTGGTTTGGAAGGGATCTTCAATAATGTTTGAACTCAGTCCACTTCAGAGCCATTTCACTTTCTTCAAAACTTGTTTCATACTATTCCTTGCTCAAATTACTTGGGAGAAAAGAGTCAGAAGCAGTTTGTTTTTCTTGCTTTTTTAATGCAAATATATTTCTTTCTCCAGTCCTTGAAGAATCCTAACTCTTTGTGACAATTACTCTTAAAAACTGAAAATTCTCACCTTTTTTTCTTTGTAAAAGAATCATAAGCTCTTACGGCAAAATAATTTTGAAGGAACATGGATTTATTACTGTTGTCCATTGGTCCCAGTATAATATTATCTCACTCATTTAAATCCTTTCTCGGAAGCATCAGGGTAAACAGGGGTTCATCACCTTCAAGTATTTCTTTTAGATCTGCAATAGCAAGTCATTCATGTATGCTTACCTATGACACCAATAATCTAAAGTAATTAATTTATGTGAATTTCAGCTGTTCTCCAGACTTTATCACCAAAGACTGAGGCTGACTGCATGAAGGCATTTAAAGGATGCAATCACTCCCTTTTCCTCAGGGATACCATACAGCAACAGCTCAAATAGCAACGGTTACACTGCATAAAACCACAAAGCAAAACTCCTACAAGCTGCATACTGACAACTGGAGCACAACACAGGCAGGTAGAAATTATTTTTTCTAACTCTTACAGAGTAACCTTATATATCATCACAAGGCCAGTGATGTCAGTGACTGGCTGAGAAACCAGTTGTAATGCAAACTTGACAAATGTGTGAAACTTTTTAGCACTAGTGGTGTTTAAGCATTAGGTGCTTCACCTCCTCAATTCCAGTAAGCCCGAACCAATCTTTTATTATTATATTGGTCTTTTATTCCACAGAAAGAGTTTTACATGTGTTGTGGGGCAAAGCTAATCTAAAGGCAGACCTATGAGTCATCTTTGAATGGGGAATCCTTTAAACACATGAAGAAAAGTTAGGGGATTTACAGTCTTCCTAGATCATCTGTGCCAGGGACATGGCTGGGGAAAAAGCTGAGCCATCTTTCTACCAGAGGATCTCTCAGCTGCTGGGAAGGACAGCCATAAGAATTTTGCTGAGTAGTATGGAGACTGAGTAGAGTTCCAAAGCTGATGCAAGTCACATTCTCTGATGAAAGAGAAAGAAAGTTTCACAAACATTTTAAATCAGAGTAGTCTGACAGTTGCTTTAGTGTGTCAGCAAGTTTCCTACCTGGAGGGCCAAGCCACACCAAGCAAGAATCACACAGCAGTTGCGCAGAGTTTTGTCTCCCCGAGCCAACTCTGTGCTTCAGAAGAAGGGACTGTGTTAAAAAAAGGCAGCAGCATCAGTTCTGTATCAATGCAAGACTCTCCCAAAGAGGATAAATATTGATTAAAGAAAATTTAGGAATTTTCTGGAACAGGCAAGAAGATCTGAGCCAAAGATCCCAAATTTACAAATAAAACATCACAGTAAAGTTAGCTTTTGGCAAGGGAAATGCATTCCCCACCTTAGCTGTGTATTAATTAACCAAGCATCTTACTTCAGGGAATAAAATATTGCCCTTTGTTGTTTGCAGCTCTTTCTGCTAACCCACTCTTTGTGTAGCCTGAACCTGTTGAGCAACCAAAGCTCTAAATTGACTGCTAATTTTGTGTTGGGTCAAATTAATTTTGAAACCAGATTAATTAAAGCAGATGAAGCTTTGTTTATCCATTATTCATGAAGCTCATTGGAACAGGAGAGAGTACATTAGCTTTATTTAGGATATTACTTTGCTTTAATGAACTCTATTTTTTGACTCTCAATGCTTCTTTTGAGCAAGAGTTCAGGTTTGTGTTGTTGGGTGCTTTGTTTTTTTTTCCCTTTGGTGGTCTTAGTACAAACAATGTAATTAGCTGATTTTCTTGCTCCAAAAGAGCTACAGCTGACAAACTGCAGCAGTGGCTGCCTCTTGCCATAATCTTGCAGAGGGAGAAAAGGGCACGTGTGTGTGCTGAGCAAGGATCTCCTGCTCATCCTCTCCTGTTGCAAATGGAGGCTGCAGAGAGGAAAAGGATCTGTTCACTGAGCATCAGAGTCAGATAACCCACAGATGGTCAGAAGAGGCTGCTGGATAAAAAAACCAGAACCACCTGAGAGCAGTCGAGTGTCAGTGTGGATGATCCCGCGAAGAATTCTGTTCCCCATGAAGCAGTGATTTATAGAAGCCGAGCTAGACATGCAGGGGTGTGAAGTACGGGCTAGAAAGTATTACTGGAGCTGTTACAGCTCCTTTCACAAATGGTGTAAACCCTCTGGATAAGGTTTAGTTCTAGAAGCTCTGTCTAAAACGATGTATTGAGACCTGAGATACCTCTTTTCTCAGAAACTAACGGTATTTATAAGCAAGTGGAAGACTGGAATTCCTCCGAGTGAACAGAATAAAAATAGAGCTTTGCTCAAAATTTGCAGTAACATCATATTTGTAAATAAAATTAGCTAAGCAAATATAAGTTAAACAAAGGAAAGGTTGTCTTCTCAAAGTAAATTGTACTAAATTAAACAAAATATCAACGTGCCAATTAAAGAAGATACAGAGCTGGGTTTGTGTACAAAGACAAAAGGATAATTTGCAAATATGGAAGGCAAAAGATTTAAGACTGCTAACCCCCACGCCCTTTTCCTGTAAAACAAACTGATTGACAGATCTCATTGCCACGGGATGTTAATGAGAACTGATGAAGTTAAAGACAGAAGTGGTTACCCATATGACTTAGGTAAACATCCAGGTACAACAGTGAGAACACTATAAGGGATCCAAAAATAAATTTCAGTTTATGAAACAGCAGCAAAGAATCAGGATGAAGCTTTCATAGAAAAAAACCACCTATTTTCCTCTTACAGAGCCTGGCTGAAGATATAATGTTAGGCACTGGGAAAAAAACCAGCAACCCAAAAAAACAAAACAGGATAAGAAAACACACATAGCAATCAGCTTATTCTCTTAACTGTGGTATCCAAATATCTCATGATCTCCATGTATTTATCCTCACAATCCACTTAAAGAAATGGGAAAATAATTTGTGTTTTAAAAATGAATGGAAAGAAACTAAAGCTGTGACCCTCAGAAGTGTTTAGGCACCTAATTACTCTGTTTCACACAAAACTGTACTAGTAAGGAACTGATCTTTGTTCCCAAGGTCTACTTCCCTTGTCACTGCTTTGTTGCTCTTCTTAAGATTAGGTGGTTCAAATCGACTATTATAGCCATATTTTTTTGTGTCTATCAACAAAAAAAGTATTTTTCCTTTGCTTCTGAAGAGAAGGATGGTTGCTAAGCAAAAGAGTACCCAGCAAAGGGAATGTGAAGTGGTTAGAGAGATCAAGGCAAGAAACCAGAATGATGATGTGAGAGCTTATGTTCCCTTTATTCATGGCACTTTTATTAGTGCTGTATTTTCAGATAGCTAAAGTGCTGTTGTAACATCACTACAGAAAGCACCAGGATCTGGAGAAGAGGAAGGAAAGAACAAAAGGCTGTAAAGTACTGAAGAGGGGGGATAAAACTTACACTAAAGTTGCTAGATAGAGTCATGGCTGTTGAAGACTAAACCTCATGTAATGGGGCTATATATCTGTTTTAGTTATCATTATGGTCAATGCTATCCAATAAACTTCTATTAAGTAGATCAGTACCAGAAGGTATAGTTCCTGTTTATGAGCTGGTCATTACCACATCTTGAGCTAAATAAATTTGGAACCTGAAGGCTGAAATTTTTATAGGAAATAAATTCTTTCAACCTTGGCGTTTCTTAGCTCTGGACACAATGAAACCAAGCTAAGTGGGGAACACTGCAGTGTGTTTACAAAGATATGCTCACCTGGCTGCTCTAGCACAGCTCTGCTCACTCTCACACTGTTTTCAGAAACTGGCACAAAACATAAATAAGCTACTCAAGCTAGTTTTATTTAGGTAGTGGTTTTGCCTTCTCTCTGCACAACAATATTTTTCATCTGGTAGAACAGGACTCAAGGAGTGTGGCACTCAGGTCAGCTGACTGCTCATCTGCCCTGCTTGGAGACAAGAAAGTGTGATGAGACTGATGGAACTGAGGGTTCACCCTGTATATCTGGCTGGGAGAATTACAGGCAGGCAGTGGTCTGGCTGGCATGGGCACCATGCAGGGCCAGAAGAAATAGAATTTTCTTAATAGTGAGAAATAACTGCACTATCTCTATGTGAATCCCAGCACTTTGATTGGCTGATGGCTGTAAACGGCCAATTAGGCTGCACGTGTTTGCAAATTAATAAATGGTCATTCCACTGTGGGTAAGTTATATAGCAATCCTTAGTGTGGCTTGCTGAGAACATTCCTCCACTTCTGACTTTAATTGTTATTAGTTTGCACTATATGTTAAATAGGGGAATATTTTAATGTAATAGCTGTAAGCGCTAAAGCTGAGTGAATAATTCATAGCAAGTTATTTATTCAATAAATTTAGCCTCTTTTACTCTTCATTTTTTCAGAAACAAGTTTATTATTTTCTCAAAAGAGTGGTTATTATTCAGAATTAATTTCTAATCAGTTTATCAGAATGTCTCTTGCTCTGCAGATCCCGTGGGTAGGCTATTTTTTACTAAATCAGTAAGCCACACAGCACCACTACCTCCCCTCTTCTGATGTGTGTTACCCTTCACCAGAAGTTTCCAGAGAAGACTTAGGTTTAACCAAAAGCAACCCACCTCCTCTTTCTCCCACTGTCCCTGACATGTGTCCTGCCACAACACTTTTACCTTCTACAGAGGGTGGCCCGGGAAAGTGGTCAATGCTCTGAAATTTGAGGCAAATTTAGGACTGAGAATTTCTATTACTGTGATGAAGAACATGTATGATTGTCCTGTCCACCTTGTCTTCAGACAGTGGATGCAGAATATAAGAGATGCAGAAGAGATTGCTTTAGGATCCAGGGCTGGTATGAGAAAGTCATTACAAATTGCTCACTGATAAATGGCATCTGTCTCACAAAGTGTCAGAGGACCTCAAAATCTATGCTGTTGTTATTTTTTCTTTTTTCTTTTTTTTTAATTGTTATTATTATCTTTCTTTCTTTCTTTTTTTTTTTTAATAGTTCAAAGCTAAAGGAAAGCAGATGAGAATCAATGTAAAGGAAGGAATAACCCCCACTAGCCACATAACTGCATCAAGCTGCCCTCTGTGCACCTCTCCTGGCTCAAAACTTTTGAGCTGAGCAGGTTATAGCTCTGCTTTTTTGAGCCTATTTGCAGCAATGCTTAGATCTGCACCTCGTGCCAGGTATCTGCCTCAGGTATTTACACGCATACATGAGATCTGAGAAAAGCTGAGCCAATCAGTGAGTCTTAATTAATAAGCTCTGCAATCTCACAACATTTTGCATTGCTCCCTTGCCTTCCCCCAAGTTTCCCAGGGATTGCTCCTACCCCTCCTGCCGAGGTGTGCTCCACCTCAAGGGCTCTGGCTCAGAGCAGCTGCTGTGTTACTCACAAATCTGCCAGACAGCTCTGCAGCCCTTCTCTTTCCAGTTAGTGGGTGGTCATCAGCATAATGCAGTTTGCTATCCTCATGGGGAGGTCTGCTGTTTACTGAAGACCAAGTGGGAAAGCAAACAGTTTAGGTAAGCTCTGCTGATAGTGGAGTACAGCTTTATTTAGTAGAATTTGATTCATAGAATGGTATCCCAAGGTACTTATCAAAGTTAAATAATACATAATAGCAGAGGGAGAGGGAAATTAAGAGGCATAGGCATGGGAGCAGAGAAGTTTTCAGATGAGATTTTAAAATAGATGGAGAAGCAGCGAGGCAGAAACAACAACAAGAAAAAGGGACTGTTCCAGATGGTGGGAGATACAAGGGGAAAAAGCTTTTGCAACAGCCGTGGTTTGAGCATAATTAGGCACAGAGAGATGGCCGATGTCATTTGGAGAGGAAAATGGGAAGAGGAAGGAAGAGGAATTCCAGGAGATGAACTGGGAAAAGGTCACAGAAGGTAAATAAAGAAATGAATGGAGAGCTGTGGGAGCTTCCTCTGTAAAAGTCATTATGGCGATTTGAAAAGTCAATGCACCTGCAAAAAGACTGGTGTGTGTTCAGCATGGCTGGAGACAAGAAGAATTTCTTTTTATCCAGTAAGTCATGAGAAGGAGTCAAGGTGCTGCTAGAGATATAGCAGATTATGATAGTCAAAGGACCACCTGTTTCTATCCCCTGTGACCTGAAGTTGTCTCCATTTTTCTGGGTGGAAGAAATAAGAAGTCATGGTACACATCTTTAACACTAATATGGAAAAGAGAGGAATACTGCAGGAGGAAACACTGGTGACCAGAGTGCTTCTGCCTGACAGTGCATGAGACAGGGTTGTACTATGACTAGTTTGGGTTGTGAGGCAAGGAATTAAATGTAGATCTCCCAGTGTGGCAGCTGTTGCACTTCTGACCCATGAACTCTCCTGTGTCAAATGTGCAGTGGTCATTCCATCGACACAGACAGTGAGGACCCAGTGAATGCTCTTTCAGGGTAGCAATATAAACTTGTCCACTGCTCTGTGGGTAGTCTGAACCTTCTGTGGATAGTTCTGAAGACACTGCTGTATGCTACAGCATCTTAAGGGTTGCTCATGTGTATACTGGAGGGAAGGAATATTTTCAGTACTAGAGGAACCCTCAGTGTGTTTATATAAAATCATAGAATGGTTTGGGTTGGAAGGGACCTTTGAAGGTCACCTAGTCCAATCTCTCTGCAATGAACAGGGACATCTTCAACTAGGTTGGGTTGCTCAGAGCCCCATCCAACCTGATCTTGAATGTTTTCAAGGACAGAGCATCCACCATCTCTCTGGGCAACTTGTTCCAGTGTGTTGCCACCTTCATTCTTTTTCCTTATAGCTAGTCTAAATCTACCCTCTTTTCATTTAAAAATATTAGCCCTTGTCCTATCACAACAGGCCTGCTAAAAAGTTCATCCCCATCTTTCTTACAAGCCCCCTTAAAGTACTGGAAGCCTGCAATAAGGTTCCTTTTCTTTTCCATGCTGAACAATGCCTGCTCTCAACCTGTTATTGTAGGACATCCCTCTAATCATCTTTATGGCCCTCCTCTGGACTCACTCTAAGAGGTTTGTGCCTCTCCTCTGCTGAGGACCCCAGAGCTGGATGCAGCACTCCATGAGGGATCTCGCAGAGCAGAGGGGCAAAATCACGTCCCTTCACCTGCTGCTCATGCTTCTTATGATGCAGCCCAGGATATGGCTGGCTTTCTCAACTGTGAGCACACAGTCATAGCTCATGTCCACTTTTTCATCCACCAGTACACCAAGTCCTTCTCCACTTGACCTCTCTCAAACTTTTCACCACCCAACCTGTATGCATACAGGGACCTGGCACAACCGATATGAAGGACCTTGAAATTGTCCTTGTTAAATCTCATGAGTTTCCCATAGACCCACTTCTCAAACTTATCCAGGTCCCTCTGCATGGTATCCCATCCCTCAGGTGTGTCAGCCTCACCACTGAGCTTGGTGTCATCTGCAAACTTACTGAGGGTCCACTTGATCCCACTGTCTATGTCATTGATGAAGATATTAAATAGTACTGGTCCCAGTACAGACCTCTGAGGGACACCACTTGTCACTGATTTCCATCTGGATATTAAGACACTGACCATTCCCTCTGAATGTGACCATCCAGCCAATTCCTTAGTCACTGAACAGTCCATCCATCAAATCCATCTCTCTCCAATTTAGAGAGAAGGACGTCGTGGGGGACCATATTAAATACCTCACAGCAGTGCAGACAGATGATGTCTGTAGCCCTTCTCTTGCCCACTGATGTAGTTACTCCATCACAGAAGGCCACTAGGTTGGTCAGGCAAGACTCGCCCTTGAGGAAGCTGTGCTGGCTATCCCGTATCACCTCCCTGTTCTCCACATGCTTTATCATAGCTCCTAGGAGGATCTGCTCCATGATCTTCCCAGGCCCAGAGGTGAGGCTGACAGGTTGGTAGTACCCAGGAAATGGAAAGGAAAGTGGATGCTGGTCTGGCAGGAGAGGTCGCAAATCCATCAAGATGAAACAGATGCTGGGAAGAGATCTAAAACTTGGAAGCCACTTTATGTGTAGCCCTAGCCTCTGTAGGGGCAGTCTCCACACACTCCCTTAAGAGCTATCACAGCTCAGAACACAAAAGGAAGCCACAGCCCTGGCAGTGAGGGCATTGATCCAGCAGCCCCTCCAAGAGCCCATTGAGAGAGAAGCTACTGAGAAGCTGCAGGGCATAGCAATGTCTTAAAATTTGTTTCAAACTTTTGCTATTTGTAGCCTCTGTGCCTGAAAAAGAGAGGTCAATCAAAAGGCCACAGAAATGAAAGAGAGAAGGAAGGAGAGATACTGGTTTTGCCAGTATAGAAATCAGATAGCCTCCCCCCCCCACTTTAGGAAGTGTCTGCTATCAAACTTCAAAGGAAGCTATGTAGACGTCCATACTTATTTATTTTTTGGTGCAGAATTCCCAGCAAGAAATAATCTTGTATTCAAATATTATCAGAAGGATTTCCATATATTTTTTTCACAGACAGAGGGACTTGGAGCAATATTAGTCTTTAGGAAAAGTAATTTTCCTAATAATATAAATATCCCAAATCTGCCTCACTGTTTCTTACAGTACCAAACTGGTCTACAGAATTGTTGTGCAATGTGCAAGACCTTGCAAGAACAATCATCTTTTCTACTCTGAAAATTATTGTCATATATTGAGAACAAGACAGAGTGGTGGGGAAACCTTGTGTGATGACGGGCCACAAACAATTGGTTGATGCAGAGGAGGATGGAGAAGTTGCGGTTTATCTCAATGAGGTTGACTGTTTTACACACACCTGACTAGCACCCTTAACTTAAGCTGCCTTAGAGCAGCTTTAGCTGATTTTGTTCAATCTTTTCTCAACTCAATACACACACTGCTTTGGCAGGGAGAAGCTCAAACCTTGGAGCATGGAGAAGAAACGATTTTTCTGTGGAGCTAAAGTCTCCACTTTCTTAGAGGGTTTGCAGGTGGTCAGAATTCCAGCTTCCCTGCTTAGGGCAGGTGTATGAATAACATGTAAAAGAGGGAAACATGAGAAATCCTCTTGTCTCCAGCTGCCTGAAAAGGGGAATTTGGCCCTATTTTTAAATGGTTTGTTTTTCTTGGATTTGAAAATAAATGGCATCTGTGGGTGCACAGTTTATTGCCAATAAACCAATTTTTCTAATTATCAGGGCAGCCCACTTTGCTAGAAGGTATTAATATTTTATATAAAACCATTTACTAAAGAGTTTGCATTGTGTTTAGCTTATTAAATTGCATTAATAAAAAGTTTGATTCCTCATTCAACAGTGCTGATAAATAAGAGAATAAAAGGTTGTGCAGTTGAACTTTTATGCCATCAGACATTAAATGATTATTGGTTTACTTTTTACCAAGCCATAGCAGATATAGTTTCCCTGCACAGTCTCTTAAAGGAAGAGTCTTTCACCTGCTTACAGCCTTCCCTGCTGCTAAGAGAGAAACTGAGGTAGTGCTCCTAAATGCTCCAGTGCTCCTACGTACTCCAACAGCTGCAGTGCATTAAATGAAACCTCTCCACGATTTCCACTGCTGTGTGCAAGACAGACATGCCAGTACCTGGCCAACCCTCCCCAGGCTCACCACTTGGAGCCTTGTGTTCCCATGCCTTCCTCAGCACGCTCATGACATTGCTGGGACTTCCCACCACTAGCAGCCCACAGCAGAAGGTGGCATCAGGTATCGGGCCAATATGTCCTCTGCCCCTCTGTGGGAGCAGAATCTACCCACAAAAACAATGGGTTATGTTGAATACAGGAAGGTCCTAAGCCTTGTGAATACATAGTCTTGTTGACCATTTTCATGCTGTCAGTAATACAAGGTCCATTTCCTTGGTCATGGTCTTGTCAGCTTCAATCACACTGTGAGGTGATGTAAGTTTAAGCTGCAATTTGATTATCTGCTTACAACACCATATCATGAAGATCTTCATGGCATTTTGTAACAGCTTGTGGTAGCTCAGGACACTCCTGGTTTAGGGTCAGTGTTATAAAGCTGTTTTCCATGACCTCAGGGTCACACTTCACTGTTTGTGTTGGTGAAGAATTGAAGAGAGCAGGAAGGAGCAGAGTCTGTCCTAGGTGAGAGGCGGATGAACCAGGAATGACAGATGAGCCACGGAGTGAAGAAAACATTAGATAAGGAACAGATGTCCCATTCCCAGAGTGCTTCAAAACCTCTGTAGCATAGACACACAGCACAAGGTGACACAGCACAGAAATTGACACATTTTGTAAGAGTAATTTAAACAGAACACTGCTGAGCCATATGGCACTTTTAGGGATGGATACTTGTTCATGGTGACTGCTAACCTGGTCAGTAAGGGCAAGTGTGGTATCCTGATGACACTACTCAGTCAAACCTCAGAGCAGAAGAAAGAGATAGGCAAGACCGAGCTGCAGCTGGCTGGCTGTCTGTCTCTCTGATGTTTTCCTTCTCCTTCCAACGTGAAGAGGAGAGTTGAGAACTTTCTCATTTACCTCTTTTTGTATGTTTTGCAACTAGTCTATTTTGCTTCAGACAAAATCCTCCTTAAAAATATGAGTACTGCTTCCTTTCCATTTAGAGGCAGGAGGCAGCAGCTGCCTGGCCCTGGGCACAATTACACTCCATAGCGGAGGATGGAAGTCAGTGGCAGCCTCATTCTCCCCACAACTTTCAGGGGGAAAAATTCATTTTCTGCACAGCCTCCTTCTCTGTGAAGAAAGAAGCATTTGAAATAGCTGCAGGAAGAGTAATACGCACATGCATTTTGGCTGTTTCCTCTTTCAGTTGTTGCTGGGTTTCCCCATGTCCTCTGCAAACACATTTTCTTCCATCTGTGTGTACTCCCACTCCACTCAGGTGTCTAGCACAGAACACACATTTCGTTCTGTTTGTTAGGCATCTGCTTTTTTTTTTTCTTTTGTCTTTAGCTTTCTAGGAGGGACTGGTCATTCAGGAGACCATGCTGTGTGACTGAGCTAATCATAGAGTCTATATAATGGTTTGGGTTGGAAGAGACCTTAAAGCTCACCTACTTACAGTCCCCCTGCCATGGGCAGGGACACCTTCCACTAGGCCGAGTTGCTCAAAGTGCATCTTCATGGTACCATTTTTGCTCACTGGAGCCTGGGAGTCTCCCCTGAGACATTTGCATAATACCTGCCACTAGTGTTGGCTGTGTGAGCTACTACACTTGCTGTAGCTGCTTGATGCCCTTTTGCCCCAAACCAGATACTTCACACCTTCCCCCTTTCCAGGAAGACCAGGGTCATGTTTTTTCACATACGTGTGCCTGTCTAGGATGGAGTGACCATCTTTTACGATTACAGAGGTACCTCCCACCCTCACAACCATTCAGGAAAGATGCTTCCCTTAGTGGATATGCACAACATTTTTAAGAAATGTTTATGCCGAAAATCCCATATTATGTTAAGCTTCTGGTACTGTTTAAACTGTCTCTCATTAAGAGTATCTGCAGTATCTAATGACTCTGAACTGTTTGATGAGTTTGATAGATGTCTCAAAATTGTAATGCCTGGATTTTTAGAAACCAGATATTACCACATAACAACCCACAGTACCAAGTGCACTTTTGTAATCTGAAATTTAAATACAGATCAACTGATTTTCGGCCTTTTCAACAGGCTACTATTTTGACATATTTTTCCATCACCATGCTATATTAAAAAGAAAAAACAGGAATCAGTCACCTGAAAAGACTGTGTTTCATTGCAAACTATTTAAACTCATGCTGTTGAACAGTGGTTCACCATCAAATTGCTGGAGCAGATACATCATGTTAGATAAAATAACTCAAGCCCTTCTTCTGTCTCTTGCAGATAAAAAAGCGGATCAAATTATGCTGCATGCAGCATACCCAGAATATTGTTGTTACTATCTCTAGGACACATTACAAGCTACCCTTCCAGACTGAACTGATTCAAGATGACTGTCTCAAGTGAGCAGGTATACTTGTTTCTACAAAGGTGAAGAACTTTAGCTGGAGATGTTTGGGCAGCACTCTCTGCAAAGAGAAAAGAACGAGGGACGGAAAAAGAAACTGGGCTTTACTTACTGTACCTTGGGACAGGAATGAAGACACCTGAGACTGGAAGCATTGCCTTCTGGGCTTGAGCCTGCTGTAGAGAACTGGAGATGTGCATGTTCAGAGTGAGTGAGCTGCCAGTACAGTTTTATTTAGGCCTTGAAAGTCCCAGAGATCATAGAACTGTTATAGCTGGACCAGGACTCATGTACCCGAGACAGACTTCAGGAGTCCTATGCAAATGACACAGATGAGGTTTCTGTTGCAAGAATAATGGTGATGATGGACTAAGTCCTGTGAGGGAAAATAGTCTTACCATATGTTGCTATACTGTTGAGCTCTGATGTTGGCTGGGACTTCTAGGACTGTTGATAACCATGATAGCAAGTTCCTTCCATATTTACTAACACTGCACATTTGTCTATAAAGAAAGCTTTATAGATCTCTGCCAGCATGGAAAAAACTGAACAGCAGCCATGGTCTTTTTTTTTTTTTTTTTTTTTAATTGATACAACTTAGATTGTTATGCTAAAAACTCATTTGGGGGGAAGGGGAAAAATGGGACATATACTGTTTTCTGACTGAAGTTGTTAATCTGATGGGAACTTCTGAAAGATAATAACGTAATGGACAAAACAAATGTACTGAATCTTTTTAGGCCATGGACATCAATCATTTGAGCTCTCTAAATATCTGTACTGACAAGTAAGATATCCACCGTCAATCATGAGGGGCTGTGTAGTGGAACAGCATTGTAATGGACTGGTTCTTGGTCCATGCTCCTGTTTGTGCTGAGGACTGGGAATCAGGTGGGGCAGCAATGCCCTTTGTAAGGTTTCTTATAAAGAACTCTGCTCTCTCCCTGGAGGCTGCCACAAAATGATTTTGCCGCCTGCTCTCAGGGAACAAATAATACACAAACTGCTGCAGTGTTTCTCTTTGTTATCTAAGGAAATATATATGTACTTTAATGACTCTCTATTCAATGCATGGTGACAATGACAGAGGCTGGGGAATGCTGTTCACAGCAGGACACAGTGGGTGCAAGTCCGGTCTTTGTGTACAGACTACTTACACTTGTATAACAGTCTACCAAGCCATAAGCACTTCCCAGCTCTAGGAAGCACCAGGTAAAAAGGGAAGCTGCACGTGCACTGGTTCAGGGAAGTCTGCCTTGCAGGCTTTCATACTTAGACAGTTGGAGCTTCTCTGTAGAAGACACAAGAAACCAGACAGTGACTTGCATGATGTAGCTTTAAATGGCCAGTATCACATTGTTAAGACCAGGGGAGAGGAATTCCTCCCATGGACGATGAGCTGAGGTACCAAGGAAAGGCTGTGAAGGAACACAGAGGCATGATGAAGAGAGTCCTGCTCACATCCTCCCCAGCAATTCTATCACCAGTCCATCTCCCATCTCACTGTTTCTTACAAGGTCTGTCTAGACTAGGAATGGTCCTGGACTGACTAGCAGTGCATATATAGACAGGAAAACCACAGTGTAAGATGTCTAGTTCTTGCACATGCTTTGTCCATGGTGTATAAGGAAAGGGGAATACAAGTGCCTTTGTAAGCACAGATGTTTGCACAAAGCACCTTATGTAAAAGACATTCTATATATTCCAATATCATGAGGCTATAAATAGCTAGATAGAGAACAACCTGATCTTAAAATAAAAAACAAAAAAGTAAGTTTTTCATGCACTAAAATGTCTAAACCCAGCATTAAACGCCTGCATTTACAGGTACAAATCACACCTTATTGTACAGTTTACAGTAACATTCACTGGAATCTTTGTAGTCTTCATTGTGTATACTACAAAAGCAGCACACATACAGGAAAGAATGTATAGAAAGATATCTAGGGGAGTCACATTTTATGGTGAAATTTCTACTTCTTTCATGGCTGAGTTTATTAGATTAAAGCTGAGCTTTTTGAGTATGAACATCCTCATGTAGAAGCACAAGGCTACCTAGAATGGTGAAGACTGGATCTCATTTATCAAACGCTTGCAAAACAGCTATGATAAATTTAACTTTTTTTTCCCCCAAAGACATTCTAAAACCTCTTATGACTGAAGTAGTTTTAGTACAAGGTCATGCAAATCTACAAAAGTAATTTTGTCTTGTTGAAATGAGCAGAATAGCTGCCAGACATGAAGTCTGCTGTTAATGGACAAATCTATTTGAGTCTTCCCTATATGTAGGCTATTTGTATTAGAATAGAAGTATCTTCTGAGATAAAATACTCATCTTTCAGTCTCTTAGCATAAATATTCATATACGTGACGTAACCATATGCACAGCCAATCCAGTTCTCCACTTCCCATACGTGTTGAGTCTGTGTTTAATGATGGAAGTTCTCCCTGAATATACTCTTAAAGCTATCTGCTACTTCTGTTCACCTTGAAGTTGTTTTTTTGTGGCAAATATCCATTACCAGCATGGCCATATGCCTTTAGCTATTTGCTGCCTGCCACTTTATCTAGGCAGAAGAATGGATTGCTTAAGAAAGTCCTTCTTCCCTTTCTTGAGAACTGAGGAGAGGAGTCTCTTATTCGAAGGCCCCTTTGAGTTGAGCAGATAGGCAATTCAGGCTCTGTATTCCAGTCTTTCATAAAGGCAGACTGATGCTAAAGCAAATGACTTCTCCTATGCCTCTTAAAAGGAAAGAGGCAATCTTCCCCATCCAAACTTATGTCTAGCCATGTTTGATTTGCCTTCTGACTGCACTAAACCCATCTTTAAACAGTGCATAATGAGCATAGTGTGGCTCTGCTGTCTTGTAATGCACGATTAGTTTGCTAACAACTTGTTTGAGTAGGCATGTGTGTTGCTTCATGTCTTTAAGATTATGCCTGAGCAGGAATAAAAAACAAAAATCACAGTTCTCCTCCTGTTACTCCTAACTAGACTTTCTCTGAGCTTTCTCTCTCTCTTATGTCTGTCTTAATTAGATCATGCCAATCCTAATTTGGGAATGCAGATTTTAAGCAGGGAGAAAGGAAGGAAATACACAGACAATATAGTAATTTTAGACAAATGTGTCTTTTTCGATTAGGGAGAGAGAAGAAGGAAATCAAAATTAAAAAAAAACAGCAGAAGAAAACCTTTACATGAAAATTGTACATTGTACCTGAAATGGTGATTCTATCGAAGAGTATCAGGAAATTCAGCTGGAGAGAAGTCTACAGCCAAGACAGCACTCTGTTACCAGCTCTAATGGCCCTCTAGCTCTTCTAGCTCAAGATATACTACAGAACAGTATTGCACATTTCCTTATAAGTACACACCAAACATTTTTATAGCACTCAGAAACTACAGGAGAAAACAGCATTTAGACTCTATAGCTTTTCCCATGCCCATCTATTCTAAAGCTCGACATTACCTGTGGCTATTGTCTTCTAAAGGATTTCTCCAGTGTAAATAGTTGCATGCACGTGTTTAGGATAAACACCAAGTTCAGGGTTCCAGACTGTCAAGATTCTTTTGTGTAAGCATGGATTTAGAGGATGATGCCTAGCATATGTAGGATGTAAACAGCAGTTCCCCACCAAGCAGACTTTTGTTACACCCTGGGGGAGGGAGGAAAGCCCTCGGAGCGATAAATAAGAATTTGTGCTAGGCCTTGAATTGGCTTTGAATAAATCCATTCTGTGACTGAGTGCATGAGGAAGGATATTTAAGATGTGCAGTCATTGCTGTTTATTACTGTATATTATTTATTTCTTCCTTTCTCTGGCTGGCTCCTTCTATTGACGCAAATTATGCACATGTGGAATTAGGATCTGAGAAATACATAAACAAAGGGGATTATAGTTTGGTCCCCCCAAATGATTCCTCCTTCAGATTCATCTTGCATTTTTCTGCCTCACCTGTTATCACAGAATTATCTGCTCTGAGCCAGGTTATTCCATGCTGACAAACCTGGATGAATGTTTGGAGATGGAGTTGCAGTCCAGCTTATTAAAAAGACAGATGAAATTCAGGAACATTTGTAAAAGTCTATTTTCTTGCAAGTTACTTTTGCTGAATAAACTGGATGGGTAGAAGTGGAGAATGAGGCTGTGTGTCACCTAATTTCAGTGATCTGGTCCCCCTTTTCTGATAGCAGTCTTGTTCTTGTCTGCAGACAAATTATCCAGACACCCACTATGATGTATTGGGCAGGTGACATCTGCTTTTGCCCAGGTCAAACAAGAAGCAACACAGGAAAGTCTATCTGGTCCAAGGAGCAAATAGAGCATTGTCAGAAGGACTAAAAGTAGGTTCAGTATGAGTGGGAAGTGCCTTGTCACAGGAGTGACAAAGTGTGCAGTGTGAGTCTTCTATGAAACACTATGGTGCAGTCACATCCCAGCACAAGCAGATGGGCTGCATGCAGGTGCTCTGCAGTGAGGCTAGGACCACAGTATGGCTGCAGCCAGATCTGGCCCTTAGTGGCATCAAACATAGAACTGCTTGGTTTTACCCCAAGAATACTTTGCAGTGGATGCAAATGAGAGGCTGGATGTAATTTAAGAAATTAGATGGGTAAGGTAGGTAAGGAAAGGTAAGATGCCTTCTGTAGAACAACAGGTCCTAGATTTCTCTGTTTAATTTTCTTCTGTTTAAGAGACTGGTTTTCCTGTTCACCTCAAACTGAGCTTACATTGGAAGGCACAACGGAATGAAAGTTAATTTCAGCAACTTTTCAGGATGTGCTAATTCACAAAAACTCAGCCTATGGTTAGAACACATTGCCAGGGATTCAGTGGTAGATCCTCCAGATGCCATAGCACAGCCAGGAGTAGCTGGGTCGCAGCAGGCCCTGCAGTGCTGGCAACTCTCTTCTTCTTCAGGGATGTGGTTCAATCAAGCACCTTTTCAGCTGCTGGAATTTTGTGAAGGGACTACAGCAGGAAACTGCTCAAGGATGTTCATCTGGCTTTTCTTATACTTTGATTCGTATTTTATCAGACTCGTCAGATTCCCAGGTAGCAGAGTTTCTTGTGCTGACGGTAAGGAACAAGTGACCTTTGCTGCAGTTGCTAATACCCTTCTGACGTGCTGAGAACAGACCAGCGTAACACCTTCTGTATGGGACTTCACCTCTGAGGTCACTCCCAAACATGAATTGTCTGCTTATTAAATAAAGGTACTCACAAGTGACATGTTACAAGAACAGAGGTCACAACTTCAAATGTAAAGGCAAGCCCAAATACCCCCACAGTTTCCTGTGAGTTTTGCAGTCTTTTCTGTTGGAAAGTTGTTATGTGTCAAACAAGACAAAAGAACAACTTTAACGTTCTCATCAAAATTCATAATAAAAGCTGTTTATACACCAAATAACCCATAAGGGAGAAAGGGGGAAGAGGAGGGAGGAGAGGAAGGGCAGGAGGATATGAATGGAAAGACAGTATCTATGTTTTCCTGCTCCTTTCTCCTCTTTGTAAATTTTCAACATCTCATTTGCAAACTCCTGCAATTTTTCTTGTATGAAGACAACAGCTTTCTTCATACTCTAATGGCAATGCTTTCCCTCCCTCTGACAGAACAGTGGTCAGGAACTGCCTTCTTAAAATATCACAGAGGACTTGAACTAAACAAATTAGTTTTATGTAAAGTCTCTCAGGTGTACAAGGTCAGAAGAAGAGGATAAAACTGAACTGGTAGAAAACATCAGAAAACAGCAGGACAGAAAAAGGTCCAGGATGTGGTGTTATAGAGCCTAACAAAGAAGAACATTACAGATGTAGTCTGTGTGGACTTGGTGTTCCAATCTCTATCTTCTGTCCTGGGCCAGCTAGAAATCACTGTTTCACTATGTGGACTGTATTGCACCAGTTCCTGACTATGCCCATAGCAATGATTCTAAGCTGGCTTTTAAAAACAAATCTAAATGAGCTGTCATGGACCTTAAGTTCCCATCCTCTAAGCACTGAAGAACTACTCCTTTGACCAATTATTCTGACCTCAGAAATACTCAGAAATGTTTTTTCTCCCCTCAAGGTGGATTAGAAAAAAAACCCAAACAAATAGAATATCTTTCTGAAATGTACCAAATCTGACTTGAAAGAGCCCAAGCAAAGACAATCCAGCTTCTTTGCCCAGTAAGCTCCTTTAATGTTTAGCCAACCTCATTGTTAGAAAATGGCAAGGTTACTTTCAACCTCCAAAGCTATTCTATTGCAGATGGTACTTACTATTTAGTGCCATCATGAGAAGTTCTTTATATGCATGAACACCCTTATGCAATGATCTTAAGAACATATCATTGACTAACATATAGTGACTCACTGTCATCCTGTGGCACATGAAGGAGAGTGAGTAACTGGATAAAACACTATCCTTCCCCCAGTATATCACTTCAGTTTCGTGCGACAAGGTATGCTGGGATTTCCCAAGTGGAAAGCTACTTCTAGATCTTTGCATTCTCAGGTAAAACAGCTGTTCACCTCCTTAAGATTCTCATTGTGTAAGTTTGGTTTTCCCTGACGCTGGGTCATTTCTGTGCCTTTTGGCATTCACAGCACCATTTCATGAGAAGCATGTGGAAAGATTCTCTATGACAGACCACTAAAACACTGTCCCTCTACTCTCAAAGCTGAAGCTACATCAGTAATGAGGCCCTGTGACTCAGATTCTCTTGATAGCAAAGCTCTCAGCCTGGGGTTTCTCTCAAAAAGAATGTGAATATTTTAACTTTCTGGACCTGTCAGCTCCTATGCTTGGAGTACGCAAGCATTATGAAAGACCTGGAAACTTCTGCCAATTTAATTTCTGACAAATACCTTCTGCAAGAGAACTGGACTCACAGTGTTTTTTCTGACTTCTATTTTGGGTGTTATTGCATGTTCTGTGTTTCACCATGACCTGCCTGAGTCCACATTTTACAGCTTTTAAAGCTAGTCAATCTGCTCATGCTTTTAATTTTGCCACGTACTTTTGGCTTAAAGCACTCTATGCGAAATCAAAAGAAACAAAGTGTATCTAGCAAGACTGCACTGTTTCCCTTTCAAAGATGAAAAGTGTCTTTGTATTGTGTGTGTTTTGCCTCTTCTATCCTCTTAGTAAGGAGTAAACTGCAGATGAACTTCAGACTCCTCTCCTCTGAGCTGTGCTGAAATTCTGCCTCTCTTCAAAGCAGCCTTTTGATTCTTCTAAACACACTGCAGCTTGGCCCCTCTTTTCCTTGACACTTTGCCAAGCCTATTACACATGTCTGAGCAACCAGGGCAATAGAAGAATTATGATTTCCATTTGGCCAAGTCTAATTTTCACTGGCTTTGAAATACAGCAATTGCTTTTCTTTTGTTTTATTTTTTTTTCTTGTCATTTTGTTGTTTCTCTTTTCTTTTTTTCTCAGAAAAATTGAACAATAAAAAAATCCTAAGATAAAATCCCCTTTCCTACACCACTTTTTTATAAAATAACTACTTATTTTTTCCAGAACAAGATTTCATTGTCTGAAGATGATATTTCTTTTTGCAGGAAAAAAATGTGCTAATGAGGTCATATATAATAAGAACATATGGAATTGCCTCACCATTATCTCCATTTCAACTGTTTTGGAAGGAAGATGAAAGCAGGATATGTGTGTGTGTGTGAAGGAAGGCAGTAACCATGGCTAGTAGAGCATTCCTGCACCATATGAGTGGGAATGCATGTACTTCTGAGGCAAAAGTATTTGCTTTTCAGAAGGGACTATGCAGGCTGGAGGAATAAGCCAATGAGGACCTTATGAAATTCAATAAGAACAAAGTCCTGTGTCAAGCAAGGAATAACTTCTTGGAACAATACAGGTTAGGGACTTACTAGCTGGGGAGCAACTCAGCACATGCTTGGGCAGGAACATTGCTGGACACAAACAACTCAGGAGTTTCTGGAGTTGCTAAGGATAATTTACTCATGGATGTGTTGGACAAGCCAGCAGAAAATCTGGGTAGAGAACAATTGATCAGGAAAAAGAAAGCAGTTTTATGATGAAAGCTGCAGTGATTATAAGGTGGTAACATGCAAATTTCCAAGTGATATGAAGGCAAGCAGCGACATTACCAACCTGCACTACATGAAAGCATACTTCAGCTTGTCCAGGGAACTGACATAAGGATTGCCTGGGAGGCAGCATGCCAAGGCAAAGGGCTCTGGCTCTTGACTGTTAGTTGGCTTATCTTCCAAGCCAGCTTCTTAAAGCCCAAAAATGGTCCATTCCAATCCTCAGGAAAATGAATAAGTGTGGCAGGAGGGTGGCCTGGCTGCAGTGGGAGTTTCCAACTAAGCCCAGACAAGAAAAGGAAACATTTGCAAGGTGAAAACAGGGACAAACAGGAAGAATACAGAAGAGCAGCATGTATAGAGGATGTGGAAGGCCAAAACTTGCCTGAAATTGAAACTGTCAGTGTATCTGGAGAGTAGCATTTTACTGAAAAATTTTTCTGTAGGACTTCCCAGAGAATAGTGCCAAGGGCAGAGTGTGGGGAGGAAGGAAGAGGAGTAATATCCGGAGCAGAGGAAGATGGAGATAAGGACCACTTAAGCAAAGTAAACCTACACAGCCAGTGGGTCCTGATGGGGTACTTCCAAGGTTGCTGAGCAGGCTACTCTCTATAGTTTTTGAAATTTCACAGTGATCAAAGAAGTTCCTTAAGATTACAAAAAGAAGTACATCTGTTTTTTATAAGAAAAGGGGAAAAAAGATACATGAAACTGCAGGTCTGTCCACAGTCTCTGGAAAGATTATGAAGTAAACCATTCTGGAAGCCATGCCCAGACATAGGAAGAACAAGGTCAGTGGGAACAGCCAGCATGGATTTACCAAGTTATCCCAACAAAACTGATTGCTTTCTCTGATGACATATATCCATGATTATGGATGAGTGGAGAGAATTATATGTTGCTCACCTTGACTTTAGTGAGACTTTTACAGTTTCAAATAACATCTTTATAGAAAAATACGGTTTGAATGAACAACTTAAAAACTGTGTGAGAAACTACCTAGACTGCTGGGTTCAGTTTAAGTGTCAGCTGTTCAAAAACTAGTTGACAGTCAGTTACCAGCTATGATCCCTGATGGTCAGTAAGGGGGTAGATGTTGTGCAGTATTTTCATTAATGACCTCAACAATGGGTCAGAATGAATTCTTGCTGAGTTTGCAGATGATGGCAAATTGTGTAGATTACTTGAAACACTGGACAACAGAATTGTCATTCAGAAGGACTTTGATAAACTGGAAGAATGGCCAGACAAAAGTTTCCTGTAGTTCAGTAAGGGCAAATGCTTCGTTCTGCATTTGGAACATGACAGCTCCATGCAACAGCACAGGCTGGGAACTGACTGGCTCAGTGACAGCCTTGCAGAAAAGGACTTGGTTCTGATGGACAGCAAGGACAAGGCAAGTCAGCAACACATGTTAGTGAAGGGTAACCACTTTGTTGGTAAGACTGTAGAGACTCTGGTTTGTTTAGCTGGGAGAAGAGGAAGGGCAACTTGAAGTCTTCCATTAACAGAAACGAGATTGTAGAGAAGTCTATGCTGGACTTTTCTCAGTGGTGCCCAGGAAAAGGACAAGAAACGAGTTGCAACAAGAGAAAATCCAACTGAACTGAAAGAAAACTTCACAGTGAGAGTGGTCAGATGTTGGAATAGATTTCCTTGAGAGACTGTGTGAACTCCATCCTTAGAACTGCTCAAGACTTTGACTTGACATGTCCACAAGCAAACCAATCCTAGTTTGCCTTCCGTATTAAATTGTCGTCTGCATCCATGATTTGCAATGCTGATGAAATAAATAGGTGCTGGGAGGACAGATATGTATATGGGGTTGCCTCTGCTGTGCTATTCCTAGAACTCAACCTACAAAATATTGCCTCTAGCATACTGGATGTGACTTCCTTCAAGTGTCTAAGAGGTTTTGATGAAAGAAAGATCAATTAATGGATATGAAAAGATCTATCAGTTCTTCATACTAAAAGGGAACTCAAAGGACCCTATTCCTTATGAGAATATTTTCTACATGCTTGATTTTATCTTTATCTGCATCCACTAGATGTTCAAAGGAAGAGAACTGACACACATTTCTCTTCTTGCTATAGATTCCTCTTGGGTGGACATGATTTCAGGATGAGAAGAGGATGAACTTCTGGATCCAAACATCATTATGTCCCTTGTCAAAATGTCACAGGAGCCTGAAGTGACTAGAAAAGCCTGAGGTGACAGAAGTCTTTGCTATTCTCACCAGCAAACACAACCCCCTGGGATTTTTGTAAGAATAGTGTTCTAATCTAAACTACGGTCAGACTGACAGTTATTCCTCTAGAAAATATGGCTACTTGTGCTTGAGTAAAGAGTCTGGTACAATAAAACTGGATCATCATACTGAGTCAGTTAGTGCTGAGGCTTCTATTCTTCACTACATGCAGACTGAAAGCCTTCTGGTCTGAAGGCTTGGGTGTCCCTGTCATGCATATGTGTTGAACTTATACAAAGAGAAGCCCTCCCACAAACCTTTGCTTCCTTGCTTATGAGCCCATCTGTGAAGAACCACATTATTGTTTTGCATTTCGAGCAAATGACGGGGACATCTTAATGTTCCTGTCAGCTCTAATAAGGCTTCCCATATTTAAAGAATATTTAATCTGCCTTTATTTATGCATTTCCAAGTGACATCATAATGCTGCTATCTGAACTCCCCAGTTCTACTTCATTCAATGTTCAAAAAAAGTGTCACAGGTGGAGTATGAGGGATGACAACAGTGGCCTTGACTCTACAGCAGATACTCTGGGAGAACACTTGAGAACAGTGATGCTGCCTCTCTTCCCCTGTCATGGAGAAATACTGGAAGCCCTTGCCACTGTGACTGCTTTGGCTGTGGTTCTGGATCTGAGGCAAACTCTGACTGATGAAACAGAATTGTTCTTAGGACAGAGTACAGTCAGCAGTGAAAGCCTTTCAGAGGTTGTAGGGCAAGTCTGAGGTCCTCAGCTATGAACTAATGCTATGTTTTCATTGCCATTGGACCCAGTTCTGTGAGGCCATAGCTGTGTTAGAGAGTGACTGTTGCCCTGGGGAGTCAAAATTTTACACCTAGTAATGGAGTAGTTTGGTGTAGGCAAGACCATCACAGACAGAAAGGTGACTGATACTTCAGGGGTATTCTATAACGCACTTTTTTTTCCAAGCGAGTGAGAAACATCAGCATGACTATTCAGGAATTTAGTCAGATGCAGTCAGCTGAAACAAGTGCAGAAAAACATGGGCAATATTTTGAACATTAAGTGACATTCATCCCCTTGGAGTGATATAACCAGCTCCCCAAAACATGTGGAGGTAGTGTTATATCAGATTTGTTAAGGCGTTGTCCTATTACAGGGACAGATACTACTTCTGAAGTGACCACAATAGCTCTGAGGAAGATGTAAATACAGCATCAGAGGAAAAAAAGTCATGAAAGAAAAAGAGAGAAGGATAAATAAAGGTTCTGGTCATTGGGCCATACCACCAGGAGAAGCACAGCAGATGCCAGGCCTGCAGCCTAATCTCACACCTAGGGTCAGGAGGGAACCGAGAAGAGCATGCTTGGGAAGGGGGTGGGACTACTGCTTACTGTTACTGAGCAGAAGCCATATGAGGTCACTGGTGAAGGATCAGTGGCTAAGAAATTATTTGACCCCCATTGGTGCACTGCAGATGGACTGTGACAGTTATCTGGCTTCAGGTCATTGTCAGACAGCCAAATGCACAAGTCCTTTAGAAGGAGACAAAGAATTTAAGTATTTCCTGATGGCTTCTGACATTGCTTGTAATTTTATCAAGTGTGCAAGTACTCTGCAGTGACCAGGAACATAACTGGAGGCACACATGGACCGATCACATGCCCCCATGTCTATGTGAGACACTCACCTACCCATGCTGCAGACAAGCTGTCCTTGGTATTTCCAACTATCTGAGGTCAATCAAGATTCAAACTACATTTTGAGATGGTCTGCTTTCTGGAGTGTCAGGATGGTGCTGCTTAAGGAGGGGATATTAATGTTATGTCCACAATAGCATTCCATACTCAAATAAAAAGGATTAAAAAAAATGTAAGTAAGATAAAGAACTAGACAGCAATGGGAGACAGGGAAAAACCTCATCAGTCACCTATTAGTTAGCTTCACTTCTTGTTTATTAGTATTATATTTATGTGGTGCTCATAGCTGTTTTGTGTGTGGACTGTTGCTGTGCGACAGCAAAACTTGCCACAAATTAAAATTCACCCAACTTACATGAAAAGAAGAGAAAAAGAGCTACCTGTTCTCAGCATGAATTTTTTTTCAACTGATTTCATCCTAGGCAATTAACTTCTTGTGAGAAAAGACCTATTTTGTGCCACGGGGGAAGGAAAAATACCCATGCCATAAAATATACTGAAGGCTGAAGCAAATTGAGCTGAATTCACAAAGTACTCAAGCAAAGAGGTCAAGTGAAATTGCTCCATAAAGTGTTCATTTCTAGCCTTTCTTCAGAGCTTCAACCAGCACAGCAAAAACTCTGATGCCCCATTACCCTTATTTCAAATACTTGCTTCTCAGCAGCTCGGTTCCCACAATGGTGACAGAAGGCATTTCTCAAAAAAAAGGGAAAAAAAACCCCAACAAACAGACCAAATCCCAAAACTTGTCAACTCATCCAGTTCAATGCAGCCTACCCATGGGCAAACAAAACCAAGTTTTTTCCATTTTTGCCTTGCAGGGATCATCATTTCAGCACTAAAGAATTCCTCCTGAAACAAAACAAAATAAAATAAAGAATATGTTTGATGGTCCATTGTCTATCTTTTTCTCCCCCCTGTTTTTAAAAGCAAAATCAGATCAATACAGCTGCCCTTCCTAGATATCAGACATACCCTGCCAAGATAAGCAGCCCCTCACATATCTGATCAAATGTCATTTAACTCCCTACAATCCAAACAGTAGAATCAAGGTTGGAGCTGCAAATAAGGACTTGAAATCCTTTCTTCTCCATAAGATGGATCACTTTTTAACTGCGAGAGTGAAGTTCCTGCACCCAGTATTTAGAGTTGTTGAGGATAGAAGATGTCAGCCGGAACTGTCTTCAATACATCTCTACATAACAAGCTGGGGACTTACCTCTGTGATTTGTTCCAGCAGTGATCTAACTGCAGGAACTGACAGTCACCTGGTAACTGGTTATTCAAAGAAAGCTTTCAGTAGTCTTATCCATTTGGATTAAAGCCAAGAAAACACCACGGTTCATGTCTGTGTCTATGGATATTCTCTTTTCTCACAAGGCCCCCTTCGCAACATAGAACAAATTTATCAGCAAGCACAAATGAACTACTCATGCAGAAAATGCTGGGGACAACAGGCCTAGGAAAGCTATCTCATTAAGATTAGTAATTCAGGAAAAAACTACGAAGCAGGGTTGAGCTGCCTGCAACGGGAGAGATTAGAGCTGGCTGGTGTAAACTTTTTTAGACTTCTGAGGGTAAAAACCTTAGCCAAAAGAAGTCTTTAAACATGGCACTATATTTTAACTACAGCAGATTTGTTTCTCTTTTTCTTTTTTATATGGCCAGAGGGCCCTGCAGTATGTTTATTTCTCTTTATTGCAAGTTGTGTGTTATGTTCACCTGTTAGTTAACTATTATTTAATTGTGTTAGGGCGCAAATGCAAGCGCTTGCACATTATTACTAGTGCTTTAATTCAGAATACATGTTGACATGGTTTTGACCTGTGCCAGTCATCACTGTAACATAGAACCAGGTCTCATTTCAGGGGAGGGCACAAGCTACAGGCTTTTCCAGGTAGGCTGTCTAAAACAATACTACTTCAGTTTGTTCCCTCTGGAAAGAACCATTTCAGTGACCACAGCTGTTGCTGTAAGGCACTGTGCACCTTATGTCAAAGTCTGCATGGCTTCAGAGAAGAAGCTTTCTCTGTCGTTTATCCACAGTGCTCTGTGCTCCCTTTGTCTGGTCTGAAGAGTATCAGTTACCAGAGAAAAATTCGCAGACCCCATTTGTGGATCAATGAACAAATATATTTGCCTTTCTTTCAGGCAGACCTATGTGATGACACCATCCCTGAGGGTTTCTTGCACCCTTCACATCTTCTTGCACCCTTCACATCTTCTTGCATTCTTCACATCTTCTTATAGCTCTTGCTATACACAGAGAAGCTACCTGGGTGCCAGCCACAGCTGGAAGACCTTTAGATATAGCAGAGAAAAAAAGGAGTGTGACTAAGTTAGGAGAAGAGAAAATAAGGTGTGAAGCAGAATATGGACTTAAAAGTGTTTTCTTCTTCCAAAGTATAAGAAAATATAGTGGTTTACCAGCATCCTGCTCTTTTTCATGGCACATGGGAAAGCTGCAGGAGGCCAAGCAATGATTTCTCTTCCTGAAGTGGCAGTCAATGCCATGCTTCCGTATCAGACTCATCTTTCATCTTCTTATGAGCAGCCTGTGGCTTACCAGTGTAAGCAGGTCTGGATTCCATTGCCAACAGCCCACTTTGATTTCTCATGGAGACTTGAAATCTATACAACAGATTGTCTGGTTTCAAAGCTGTTTTAAGCAGAGCTAGAACAATCATCTCACATGATAAAGCAACACCTTTCTGGTATGGGCCTTTTTACAGGCAGTTCAAAAAGTAGAGAAATTTTTCCCAAGTGTCCTATCTCCTTTGTAAATACTGAAGTGTGTTTGACAATCCACAACGAAGAAAAGAACACAAAGAAAATGTGTGCAGAAATACTCTTTCTGAACTGGTACCAGTGCCAGCAAGGGCTGGGGTTTAAGGGCTAGGTTTTATTTCTAGATCCACGGAAATTGTCCAAGAGCAGATTTTTCAAAAAATGCAAGATTTACATCTAGAGTTCCAGTTCTGGAAGGTGAAAGCTGGGCTGTGGCATGCAGACCAGGGGTCAGAGTTTACCTGCAGTGCTCATAGATGACTATTAGTTAAGCTACTCTAAATGCCAACCCACAGTCTAATTAATAATGTTAATAGAATCACAGAAATACTTACATTTGAAGAGACTTCTGGAGGTCATCAGATCCAGTCACCACCTAAAGCAGGGCCAACTTTGAGCTAGTCTGGGCAGGACCTTGAGCAACCTGATCAAAGTATCTCAAGGTAGTGTGAGAAAGGAATGGTAGATTCATGGCGGGGGATATGAATTAGCATTTCAGAAAGTGTGTTTGGGAGATCTGGGGAAGGAATAGAGAGTGTGAGCAAGAAAAAACCCCCGGTTTTTGCTAAAAAAATTGTTCATAGATGCAAATGTTGGGGTCAATTTTGTTTTTTCTCAATGGGGATGTAGCTTTTTGAAGTTTGGGACACCATTTCTGTGGCAAATGCCACATCGCTAAGCATAAATAAAGCCTCAGGTTAGCATATAACCTTCTTACCATCTCTTCCTAATACCATTGTCTGAGAGAAATTAGAAAAAAGATACCTTAATAAAATAATAGTTTTTTAGTTCTTTCTATTGTTGCCTGTTTGAATGATTTACTCTGTTGTGGCTATGGGAAGTTGGTGGAAGGTAGCGTTTTCAAATATTTTTTTCCCAGAAAAATCTAAACTTAGAGAGAAAAGAGTATTACATCACAAGTTGCTTCATTACGGTCCTATGATGTTTTTCTCAGTATATGAGTGCTCATCTCATAGCTGGATTTAAGGACATTGTAGTTCTTTAGTGCTGTCCCCTTCCAGGAAGCATTAGATAGGATGCTAAATATATTAAAATTAACATAAAATCTCAAACAACGTGTAGTATTGGAGGTACAGTTCAGAATCTATCCAGGAGTTCAGAAACTATCCAGAATCTATACCAAAGCACTCATTTAAGTTGTTTCATCCAGCCGGCAACAACTTTTTATACAGGCATCGTTTCAAATTAGACTGACCTACATTTTAGCTCATTTATAGTTCAATAGGGTGTGCGAGAGACCTCCCAAAATTTTCAGAGTTGGACTGAAGAGTTCAGCAAAGCAACTATAGCTACAGAACAAAGAGAATTCAAAAGAGGGTTAAATTCAGAGGAGGTTGTAATATGGAAAGGGGGCTTTGCTTTACAAGTGCTCTCACTCATTAACAATAGAAACATCAGTTCTAACTGTTCAGCTTTCAATACAGGAACAGGCTTAAATCTTCACCACAATTTCTCTCACAGGATGCAGACCTCTCCCATCTGCTTCTGTAACTGATCACAAATTGAAAGAACAACTCTAAAACACTGACCTCTTTTCCTTATGGGTTGTAGGAGAAGTTGAAAGGAATGTAAGTTTATATTCAGCAGTAGGTTCTCCAATCTCCTGTTAAGTTATTCATCCCCAGTCTATTCCTGCATCAAGTGTTAACTACACAGATGATCCACGTGTGCTACTGTGCTCATTTACTAGGGTCCTTGTAAGGCATTTATCTCTACCTGCTAACAACAGGTCTTCTAGCATTTCAAGGAACAAACACCTGCAAAACTGAGGGCAGAGGCTGACTGTAACCATTCAATTTATCACTTGAGAGATTAAAACTAAAAATATAGTCCACACATGAAAAAAGTGATCCTTAACAAAAATAGACCAAAAAAACAGGAGGTATAAGTTCCAAACATTTGCTTCAAAATTCAATTCTACAGCTATATTCTGCTTTCATGGTTTTCTTCCAAAGAAAATGTCCAAAGTAACTAGGAAGTATTGGCAAGTGCCTTCCCCATTTTATTTCCACCTTAAGCCATTTGGGTAAATGGCATATTTCTGCCAGTAGTTACTTCCAAGATGCAAAAGGAAGTAAACCTTTCAAGATGCAAGGGCTACAAAGAAGAAACAGGTATAAGAAGAAGGCTGCTAAAATGTAAAAATCTTACCTGTCCCACCTTGGATTTAGAAATTAAATTTTTCCTAATTGTAGCATGCAGTGAAGTTACTGTTTTCTTATGCCAACTGCACAACCAGAGGGATTGTATAGAGTTATCCAGACCTTATTCACATCCAGTGGTTGTGGTGGATTTGTCGTTTCAATTATGCATGCTCTGAGAGTAGAAAGCTGAATTTGTAATGAACTTTCAATGCCATCAAGGAGAAAACCAACTTCACGCGCTGAAGTAATGTACAGAGTATTTTTTGTTTTATTCTTGCCTACAAAACTGTTTCCAAAGACAGCAAGAGGGAGATAAGTCTCATATGTATAGAAAAACAACAGCACACTTACTGCATCTCTCATATGCATCCATTGTTACAAATTGCATCTACAAAACACACTCCTCCATCTCACTGAATAGTCACCTCAGCCTTCCCTTCCTTCTCACTGGGTAATCTCTCTAATCAACTCCCCCCACTTCTTGACCCCTTGTCAGTTAAATATGATGACTCCGTAACTCCAAAATGCACTCTAGAGATAAAAATCACTTCCAGATTATGGTGTCCAAATATATCTAGCAGAGAAATTAGTTTTAACCTTCAGATAACACTTATATATTTTTAAATATTGGAAAATTATCATTTTCTGATTATACCCTCTCCTCTTAGAGCCCCACTTTCCCTCTGGTATGGTTCCCCCTTCCTCTTATTCACCCTCAATGGCAAGCATAATCCCAGTAACTCCACTTCAGTAGAATTGATTGAGTGATGGTCAAGTATACAGTAACTGTGTCAGGTCAAAGTAAAATTTGAAATCATTTCACTTCCCAGACAAAAATCCATTTTCTCAGCTGAGGTTATTGTCAGCACACATAATCCACCAAAGAAATGAATGTAAAACTCAGGACGAGTTAGATAAGTCTTTGAATCCACATTGCTTCTAATAGCCCCATTTAAGGTGTAAACTTGAAAAGAGCTACTTTATGAACATATGTTCAAAATATGTTCCACTTTTGTCCTAGAGTTGTTTATTGAGTGGAGAGGGAAGGGGTGAAAAGGCACTTCCAAAATGCTCTGCATTCATGAAGACAGCTCCCATATTGTTATTCATTCAGCAAGTCACAATGTTTTCATTCTTTTTACCTAGTGAAAACAAAGTCATCGCTTTTCATTTTTCTCTGAAAGTTTTGATGTCCAGAAATGTGACAGTTTTATGAGGCACACTGGATACTCAATATGCTGTTGATAGATGAAAACAATAACACTAGCTTAAAAATGTGAAATACCAGAGTAAATTTCATTAACTAACTAGCTTTAATTCTCAGTAAATACTCTTTATTTTGATAAATACTCCCTTAGCTCCCCATCTGATGGAAGAAGGAACAGCAGGACAAAAGAGATGAAACCTCCTGACCCAAAGTTTGAAATACAACTTGAATCTGAAACTGGGACTTTGATGTGACCACCAGGTTACCAAATACATGATTCCTCTAGGGAAAGGAAAAAAATTAAAAATACTCAACTCACTTGGTCACTCTTGAAATCCAGCTAAAAGGCTTCCTGGCACCATAAGGAAAGGACTGAATAGCAATGTGTCCATAAAGCCTTTTGTTTTCACACTGTAAGCCTTGATTCTCAGCTTGGTCAGTCTGATGGCAAACAAAAGACCATTGCTCTTTAACAATTGCTCAGTGGTCTGCATAAAATAAAAAGGTTGTTATCTTGATCTTACATGTAATGGAAATGGAACAAGATAACCATTACATCTGTGAGAATAACTTACAGTGACTTATATACTCAGTGAATCAAAGCATTTTCTTCCTTCTATAAAAGTTAGGACTTGAACTACAGAGGGATCCATTGGAATGGAACACATCCCATTCTTTCTAAATGCAGTTCTCTTGTTTAGATGTGTGAAACTTCTACAGTGAACTATAAACATAAGCAATACAAGTTTCATCTGTCTTTGCCAATGAACTTGATAACCAGTGTAGAGGTGAACAACGAATTTATACTAATTTCAAAACAGTCTGGAATTAGGCATCCAACAAGAAGGATTCTGATGGTGTTGCTCTTCAGTATCTCATGACTGATCAAAGATGTCAAAAGGATGAAGGGTATCTCCCTCTGAAGATTTGTGGGTATAGTTGGTTCCTTCAAGAGCATAATTTTAAAGCATCAGGATTAAAGTGGCAGGTGTTTACTTTTTACCCAGAAGTTCTACAAAGCACTTTGAAATATTTTTGCTGCCTTCTTATAACTGGAGCTAAGATAAACTTTCAAGTCTTGAAATTTTATTTTCATCCTCTACAGAACTTTAGAGCACCATTCATTTTTAACACTGTAAAGAGAGCATGCCTGTGTCAATCCATTTTTAATAGCTGTGATTAGTTGTGTTTCTTCATTCAACAAATAAATTGATTTCTTTTGGATGGAAAGAGTAAGAAAGGGGAAAGAAAATGTGCTAAAAACCATGAAGCCTTTCATGGACCACATGAAACTTGCCCCAACACAGCTTTTAGTCTCCCAGTACCCTAATTTTCCATAGGTGGAATGAAGGTGTTCAATGCTTTTATGCCCTACTTCCCAAAAGAGAAATTACATGCTTCAGCGTGAAAGAAGTGTCAGCATTCCCCTTTCTTTTCTTTCTGCCTGACTCTGGACTTTGTTCAAGAAATTCTGCTTGCTGTTATGTTAGGGCTACATCTATAATGGTATGTTCAAGTATGCCCAGAAATTTTCAAGATCTGGAGCATGGCTGTCTATGAAAATAATGGTCAAGCAGATTATTCCCTGGAAAGCCCTGGTCTGTGCTCTTAGTTTCTGGGCATGGTTGGTCTGACTCTAGCCAGATCCTTTGCAATGGATGTAGATGCTGGAAGCAGTCTCATAGGAAGGTTGAGTATCTCATCTCTTGGTGAAGATGGTAGAGATGCTTCAAATTGAACAATGCAATCCATGTGTATGTGGGTGTTCATGAACATTGGATGTAGAGTGAGTTAGTCAACTGCTGTTTCAAAAATGGAAAAGTCCAAGAGTTTAAACCAGTCGATTAAAAACTTTATTTAATTTCATTTTTGCTCTTTTGCGTTACCATTTTCTAAGTGGAATGCAATGAAGAAGTGGTAAAATTAAGGCTAGACCACTTGTCTTCAAGTGGTCAGACTACCCTCTTACCTAAAAGATATTAACTTCTTTTGAGAGATGACTGCAACAGTGTAAGGCCTTCAGGTCAAAGAAATCCAAGACTGAAATAACCAGTTCTATTTCATTTATCTTACACTGAATGAGAACAAATTCAGAATGTGCCAAAAGGTGCTAAATTTAGTAGCCTTGCTCATCCAAAAAGCAAACAGCTGCCAGTAAACCAAATGCATTCTTTCTTATCAGTCATCAGCATGATAAAAGGAAGGATGAAACAATTTGTCTGCCAAAACATACTGAGGCTTCAGGCACAGGCAACACAACCCAAGGGTAAGTCCCAGGCTTAGCAATGTAAAGAGTTAGCAATCACAGCCTGTCACTTCCACTATTCAAGAACACTCTGGTGACTATCTGTTGACAAATTGAAAGAGATTCAGAGAAAAAATGCAAGTCTATTTCAATGAGAGGATATGCTGTCTTCTAGTAAAAGGTTTAAATATGTTCATTGTACCGGGGTCATTAGAAGAGTTGCTATATCATGACCTAAAACTACCTACGGAGGGAATGGGAAAATATTCTGGTTTAATTTTCTTCACGGTAGCTTGTATGGTGCTGTATTTTGAACTTGTGCTGGAAACGATGTTGATAATTCAGGGATGTTTTAGTTACTGCTGAGTGGTGCTTACACAGAGTCAAGTCCTATTCTGCCTCTCACCCCACCCCATCCACGAGTAGGCTGGGGGTGCACAATAACTTGGCAGAGGGCACAACTGGAACAGCAGACTGCAACTAAGCCAAAGGATATTCCATACCATATGGCATCATGGCAAGCAAATAGAATTGGTGGAAGAAGAAAGAAGGGGGCGACATTTGGAGTGGTGGTGTTTGTCTTCCAAGTAACCATTATGTGTCCTGGAGCCTTGCTTCCTGGGGATGGCTGAAAACCTGCCTGCCCATGGGAAGTGGTGAATGAATTCCTTGTTTTTCTTTGCTTGCATGTTCAGCTTTTGCTTTACCTGTTGAGTCGTCTTTATCTCAAGCCACGAGTTCTCTCACTCATCGCACTGGGATAAGATCTCCAAGTCAAACCTACTTAACCTAGTACTGCTAAATCTATCACTAAATCATGTTCCTAAGTGCCACATCTACACGTCTTCTAAATACCTCCAGGGATGATGACTCCACCACTTTCTTGGACAGCCTGTTCCAATGCTTGAACAACCATTCTGGTAGTTGTAGAGAGCAATAAGGTCCCTCCTGAGCCTCCTTTCCTCCAGGCAGATTTCCAGCCACTCTACCCCAAGCCTGTAGCACTGCAAGGGATTGTTGTGATCCAAGTGCAGGACCTGGAACTTCTCCTAATTGAACCCCATGCAGTTGGTCTCAGCCCATTGATCCAGTCTGATGACACTGAACAACTCCCCTGGCTGAGCAGGAGACTGGACTAGATGATATCCAAAGATCCCTTCCAACTCATTTTTCTGTGATACCTTAACTCAGATCCAGCATGTTAGAGAAAGGTAGCCAAGGCTATCGGTCCTTCGAGGTATTATCTGTCTCTGCCCATCTATATGGACACCCAAGATCCTGCCAAGGGAGACCCTAGCCACATAAGGAATGACTACAGAGCTCTGGAGGTGGGAGCCTAGCTGGTGTTTTCCTCAGTCCTGCTGAAGAAACATAAATGTAGGAGCAATTATTTTGCAAGTCAATAGCTGGTAGTAGAGCGTAGTGGGCAAGGTTTCAGCTTTTCTGAGTACAGTACTCTCCTCTGAGGAAGAAGGACTGCTCAGGAGACATGGGGTCCACCTGACAAAGCAGGATAAAAACAACTTTGCCAAAAGGCTTTCAAACCCAGCAGGGAAAACTCAAGTCAGATTCATTGGAGGGATTAAGTTCAAAGAGAAGCAGTGGCACAGGTAAATGACTCTAAGTGAGTGCTCTAGGGACTGAGTGATTGAGGGAGGAGGATCTCGGAGAGAAATCACTGTGACTGCAGGACAATTAAAGTGTCTATGAACAAAGATACACAATGTGGAACAAAGTCTTTGTTTGTGTGTGAAAAAAATGCCACACCATATTTAATTCCTCCATACCCAAATTGCCTTATTTTTCCATGGACTTAGTGTACTGTGGGGGTCTTTGCTGAGGGAATAATATTTGTTTGGATGTCTTTTTTGCAGATATAAATAGCAAATATTGCAGTTACAAGATGGATGTGTGTAGAGGAACACTGGGGGAGGGCAGGCAAAAAGCGTACTTGATATTTGCATCAAGTTGTGCATTCTGTGCAGTTTATCCTGCTCAAAGCATCTTTGTAATCACCACGTACACATGCATTCTGACTCCATACATTAACTCCCTTGGAGCAACTGGGAAACTGAATTCCTTGTAAAAGCTTCTAAGCTCTTCTTTTGGAAGACACACTGCTTGTACAGAGATACACAACTTTCAGCTAGATGATTCATGTCTGTAAAAATACAAAGTTGAAATGCAGATGCAGAGAAATTTACTATCCAAACTTGAGTAGAATTACTGGCTCTGATAAGCTTTCATATTATGAGTGGTGATACAGCTCAATACCTCCTAAACTTCTGGCTTTGCCAGTGTTTAAGTGATTGCCTTTTATGAGTATATAATATACCAGAAAGTAATAGGCACAATGTTACCTTAAAGAGAGTAGTATTATTCCTCTTCATTCCTGGATATCAGTCTCAGTTTGGAGGCAGAAATTTCCAAACTGAATTGTTCTGGCATAACCACTGGCAGTGATGACTACAGTAACTCCTAGCTGGCCATGCACGTATATGGAAAAGTGCTAGGAAAATTATTCAGATAACATCTGTGTCCTACTTTGAAGTAGTTTGCATACAGCTCTGCACACATCTGTTTAGGAACCTCATCTAAAGGCATTACCATCTTTTTCTCTTCATTACAGAAAGAAAAAGCTCTTCCCAGATGCTTTCTTCTCTCAGTGTTCTTGTGGCTTGCTCCGTGTTTCCCTTAATATTAATTTGTCTACAGCACCATACTGAGTCATGAATACACTATTTATCTGAAATAAAATCTGAAAGGCAATTACTAGTGCTTTTGATTTACTTGAAGAAAACCTGCAGCGCGTGGGGGTTTTTTTCTTCAACTGACACATTTTGAACTGTAAAAAATTATGAAGCTCTTTGACCTGTGTCTGAGGTCAAAGGAATATAAAGTTAAAAAATGAATACCAAAATCTTTGCCTGCACCCCTTTGGTGATGTCAAATCAAGACACAAATGTCTGTACAGACAACTTTTTCTTGGGATTTGTTTGAAGGAGAATGATTATAGCAGGTTAAAGATGTAAAGGAATGTTTCACTTCAGTATTCACTGCTCATGTGCCCAGTTTCAGAGCCAAGGGAAAAAGCAGGTACATTCATAAGAATCTCAGTTTACTAAGGCACTTCACTAGAAAATCAGACATCAGAAATCCAGTGGGCAATTCTACAGTCAGACATTTATTTAGATGCCAAGAGCTATAATGTCTTGCCCTTGCCTTGCAATCTGTCCACATTGCAGAACAGAACTCCAAGACCAAAAACATGTACTAAACTAGAGCTAAACCAACCTGATGACTATGGGAGGAGAAATACACTCATTGCTAAATGCAGTGTCACCTCTTCCATCAGCATCTCTTCCATTCTGAAGTGCTGACTTCGATACAAATGTCACAGTCCAGAAACATCAATTACCTCATAACATTTAGCTTGACTGTGGCACTGATGTGGCCATCTTTCAGTCTCTTCGATCACTGAAAAATTTAAGTAGAATTAAGGTAGTAGTAACAATCAGTCCCAGATTGAGATAGCAGGATTACAGTTTCCTAATTTTCTTCTCAGTTAAAAGCCTCCAGTTATCTCCTGACAATTCCCGCAATGGGTTCTGTGTTATGAAGAATATCAAACCTGCAGCTATAACAGGAAAAAACAAATGGATGCAAAATAAATTGCATTTAGCAGCAAAGCAAATTCAAGGGCTACTGCACAATGTGTATTATTCATTTTCATATTTAATTCATCAAACTTCATCTTTCTTTAATTTAAATAAACCTTATAATATCTCTTTTGCCTACTGGTCCAGAGCATTGCAGGTATTCCAGATGTGTCAGAAAACTTACATGCACATTGCTGTTCCATACACAGGCCTTTGCAAACACACAGAGGCATAAAATATGCATATTCTCATGCATTTTAGAGAAAGTGATGAAAAAGTACTGTCCCTTTATTACTTTTATTATTGCTTTTCTCATTTTATGTCTCCCTCCTTTTCCAGACTTTCTTTCCAACAACCATCTGCTTTCCCTCTTTCTAGTTTTCCCCATAACCCTTACATTGTTCTATACTTAAAGGAGATTACAAGTTTTCCAGGGTCTAAATAGCTATATCCCCTCTAGAAAAATAACCACTCAACCCCACACCCCCTAAGGATTCTTCCTCTTGTATTGTTTTTCTCTGTGTTCATAAACCCTTTCCTGAATTTTCCCCTTTGCTTCTTCCTCACCATAACAGCCCTTGATTCTTTATCATCAGTAAAGCTTAAATCTCTAAGCCCCTACCAGTGCAGTTTAAAAAAACTTAAAAAGCTACTATCATTACCTTAGTATATAAGGTGTCCATGCTAAAAATAGCATTACTTGATTAAAGAAAAGATAACTGAGATGCTCATCCACAGGATTAGTGCCTCAAGAGTAGGCCGGATCAACAGAAGGTAGACAATAATACATCCCTAAAATTCATTATTACTGTTGCAGAAAATGTGATGATGTGAAAATATATTATGTCCCTTGTGACAGTACAATCAAAAAAGGAGAAAGATCTGTGAAGGGAATGATCATCTTGGAAGAAGAGGTGCTCATGTGGTGCTTTTTCTCTAGTACAGGGATTGAAGGAGATATGTTGTTTCAAATTAAAATCTACAAGGCTTTTTGAGAAGAGGGACATCCCTGCAGGTTCAGTCATCCTGTCTCTAATATACTGCCTATCTTGGGAGAGGCAAATCCTTACTGACACAATGGAAAGCTGGAAAAATGCTGAACACAGCCTTTGTGCTGGGTTCAAATTAATGATGTGGTTCAACATTTCCTAGAGGATCTGTTACAGTTTTTTCCCCCATGGTTTGTTGTCAGAAGGATTTCCCCCCCACAGGAGGTCATGCAATCTAACTCTTCTCACCTCACCTGCAAAAAAATACAGCACAGTTTTCTCCTCTCTTTCAGAAGTAGTTTAACAATGCATATTGTAACTGCACTCCCCAGTTACAGTAACAACACAAGCCAGGAACCCTTCCAGCTTTAAAAAGAGTGAATTATGTATGAGCAGATGGCTGTCTACTGAACTGCACCCCAAGGAGCTAACAAACTAGAGAGAAACCACAGTCTTCTTTGGGGACTTACTGGACTCTTGCAGCATTTGTCACCAAAAAGAGGTAAGTCAGCCCACAAGGATAAGAATAATCTATTTTCTCCACAGAAGACCCAGTTAGTGGGGCATCAGGATAGGTCTAACAGCAAGGATTGCGAGTTGGCAGGTTTAGCTTCAAACAGTTTCCACTACAATACATGCCAATGAACAGCAGACAAAGAACAGTTTTCCCCATTGCTATTGGTGAAGGTGTTCAGTGAAGTCATATATGTTCCTGGACCAAGGTTCCTTTGGCTGTGCAGCAGGCACACCTTGCCTTTTTTTTTTTTTTAATATTCGTTGTGTCTCCATAGAAGACTAAACTGTAGGCCCAAGATGACTTGGGAGGGGAAGGGAGAGGAAAAAATCGTGAACACTCCTTCAAAGAACAGTTTTGGAAGCAGGGAGCAAGAAGACAAGCATTTTCATCACTCAATATTCCATGGAGAAAGTCACAAGAAGTTTTAAGGAGAACAGCTAGACACAGAGTGCCTCTTCCCTGCTTCCTCAATGGCATCAGTTCAGTGGAGCAGGCCCCTGCACTTGCCAAAACAGGGAAGCACTGGGTCGAAAAGTGTGCTCTCATACAGAATAGTGAAAACGCTGGTTTTCAAACACAGAAAATGCCACATTGAATCCTTTCAGCTAACTCTCAGGTTCAGTCACCCCTAGAAATAGCCATTGTAGCACCCATTCAGATCCATATTAAAAAAAAAGGCAAAAAACCCCTGTGATCACAAGCATCACAAGAAAGGGGTGAGGGCTAGAAATAAGGAGAAGCCTTCCATAAGTCCCAAGGAGTGAGTTAGAAGCAGCAATTTGTTTTGCTGTCTTACTATTTTCTACTAATTTTGATAAGGAGAGGTTTTTTTGCTCTCACAGCTTTGGTGAATTCTAGACAGGAGGTCTCAGAATGACAGACGAGTTCTGCTTTTGCTAGAGAGGTATGGAAGTACAAGAATCCTCTTCTCTTTGGACAGGCCCTTTGTGTTTATAACTCAATGACAAAACCAGGAGCTGCAATTGAAATTTTGCTCTTGGGACATTTAGATGTGTCCCACAGCATTTCTGAGGTCAGGTTATACCTGACCTCCCAGCCTTCCTGCAGAAGGAAGCTTCCAACGTCTGCTGCAAGCAGGCGTATTTTCAAAAGCTGGTATGGAACTAGTTCCTTATGACCTCTGGACCTACCAAAGTTGGTGACACCTGTTAACATGTAACCAGAATTACTGGGTAGGGACACATCTGTAGGCATATCCTAATATTAGCCTTCAAATCTTATCCCAAGAGCAAACCAGGATTAAAAACAACCCAAAGAAGGGAACAACCATATGGCTGTAGTTCCTACCCTTCAGTTATTGCTTGTTCCCTCCTTTATGACACCACAAATCAATCTACACTGTGTATGGTATATTTGTTTACAATACCTTCTTCAGTTTTTGATTATCCACAGCCTGTATGGAACTCAGGAACTGAATCCCACCCAGAGACCTGAACCCAAACCATTTGTTTGCATCTCTAGCTTATCAGAGGAAAATTGTTGCAAAGGTGTCTCATCTCAGCTATTTCAGGATTCTAGTTATCTAGACTACAAACATCTCATCTTTCACTTCTCTATAAATCATTACTTTGTAGTGCACTAAAAATGATGGAAATCACATTTGTTTTCTCATTTATTTCTCTATTCACACAGGAGAAGACCATCAGCTTGAAGTTCATATTTTCTCTTCAAAGAGTCACAGAAGCAGAGAAGTGAGATATATTTTAGAATTCACTTTCAATTAAAATCTAAGAGGGTTTCCCCTGCTCTACTAGAGAATTATCATTGCCATAAAGAAAATTTATCCTTATGGCTCCCTACACCAGTCTGTTTTTCAGCTACTAATTAACTTTCAGAAGTTGCCTTAACTTAAAAAAACCCAACCACAAACAAACAAAAAAACCCCTAACAAACAAAAAATTCTCTGATAGCTTACTTTCTGCTATGCATAGCCTACAATCCCTCATGCAGTACATAATCTGTCTACCTATAAAATACACTTGAAGGCCAGCAGCTGCTTTTATGATGCATCTTGGTATTCCTTGGCCTCCAAATTCCACCTGGCTTGGAATGAAGACACCTATAGTTGCAGGACCCCTCATCAGGGACTTCATTCTTCGTATGCTGGAGCTGCTGCTGGTCTCCTCTTTCTCTTGAAATATCCACACCACACCGTGATAGATTTTTGTAACTGTGATTTTGTCTTTAGTAAGCTCAAAAGTGTCTCACTAAATTGGAAACCTGAACAACAAATAATTTCTAAAGTTATCTTTTTTAAAAATGTATGTTCATGTCATGTACTACATCTGTCAGACTATCTGATGAATTTAGTGAAATTAATGTAAATAAATTTTAGTCTATGGCACTGGACTGGAAATCCAGAGCATTTTTCTCAGTTTTGGTCTGATGAAATTGTACACATTACTGTCACCTCTATGCCTCAGTTTCCCCATATATGATAGTAATGAGCTATTAAACTCACAAAGAGCTTTGAAAGCATTAGAGAAGCAACCTACCATGTAAAAGCTCAGTATTACTGAAAGAATTTTTAAAATTGGGAGTCCTGTGTTTAAAGGCTCGTGAAGAGTTAAAAGGCGCTGAAATTCCTTCCATTTGTGTGGATCTTATTTTCTAAAAGATGAAAGAAAGATAAAGAAAGAGACAAAGGGGTAATCAGGCATATACAGGTTATTGGGCTGTACAAGTGGTGGGTGCCAGGTGCCTGCATTTCTTTTCCAATTGCGTGAGGATTATGAGTAAGTTTTGACATGTATCAGGTTATCTAAGCAGAGGAAAATTCAGTGAATTTCTTACAGCTGACATGATCTTCCGTCAACCATGTGCTCAACTGCATTCCAAACCAAAATTCCCCCAGTATTTATATACCTAAAAATACACACCACTGCCTAATGGTGCTCTCAAAAGTGCAAATGAAGTGCTTACACCCCACCGCAATCACCATTAGTCTCTTTAGGTGCTTTACAAAAACCTGGTAAGTGCCTACCTTCACCTAAAACAGCCTAGAAAATGAGCCATTAAGTGAGTCAGGAGTCTAAATGCAATAAACCATCAATAGTACAGGAACCATATTCAGACTGAGGAAAGTAATCGTCAAAGATGGATCGAGATGGCAGCTCTGGGGTCTTTGCTTGAATCAGGAGTGGGGCAGGGGCTAGTCCCAGAGTTCCTACTGTAAGATCCTTATGTTATGACCGTGACTGCTGCTATCTGTGAAGCACATCCAGGAGTCTCACAGCTCAGAATGGCTTGAGACTGTCTCGCTGATCACTGCCATGGTTAGGAGCAGCAGACAAGGTTTGCAGTAGGTTGGGTTTGCAGCAGACAAACCAGCTACACCTGACAAAGTGATCATGACTGAACACCTCTGAACATGGAGCATGGGCTTTGTATACCTGTGCATCTTTCTTGGGACAGAAGAAGAAGAACAGGAAGAACCAGTTCTGTGGGAAATGTTCCTATGGAGGTTCGCTGAATCTCTGTTGTCACTGGCACTTTTGAAGGCATCAGGCAGGATGCACTTCGGACTGAGTGGCTTTTCTTCAGCTTCCTTTCTCATAGACAGACTTGTCCTTTACACCTCTCCATATTCCTCCCACTGGTTTTCGTTTCCCTCTACCAGTTCTGCTGATTGCTTTGTGGAATTTAGGAACTTTCTAGAAAGAAAAAGCTGTTTTTTCTAAATTCCAGTGCTTTATGCAGCTGAAATCAGTGTCCATTCAAAGCATGTTTATGAAGAATTTTGGTTTGATTTGCAGCTTGTGTAAGCATGCATCAGCCTTGCAAAATAGAAAAGATTGCTTATTGTTCTACATGTGTAGAGCAAGATTTCAAGACAACTTTATCCTGTGCATGTACAAAAAGGTATATGGGCCCAATTAATTTTCATTCTTTCTGTATTATTTTCTAGTCTTTGTGTTATGCTGGTTTTGAAAATCAAGTAAGCAGTTTCCAGACCTCTTCCAGAAAATTTAATCACTCTTCCAGCCTGTTTGTGTTGTTTGTTTATTTTTGACAGTCTTCTCTGTCAGGACAATGAAAATATGCTTGGCAGTTTCGAGTATAATTTATATATTATTGTAGAAATTTCCTATGCAATCTAACAGGAAATTGTAATTTTCCTGTATGTCTTGGGATCACCCTGTAGAAGATGCTAATGCACAGTTGCTCTGCTGTGATAGATTTAGTCTGTTGGATGACTGCAGCGACTTTCATAAATAAAAGCCTATATCTTTGATGTAGCTACTGAATCAATGCAAAGGGAGCTTTATGCCGATTTTGCAGCTTCCTGATTCTTGAGACATTCAGTTGATGGGAAAATTCTGATTGGAAAGTTAAAACCACAAATGACCGTCCAAATTACAGCAGCCTCCCATCCTCTCTTTCTGTGAGGTAATGAAAATGCAAGTGACATGTTTGCAGCAGCTGGTTCTTCACAGAAAGGGTGAGTAAGCAGTGGGATTCTTTGTGGGAGTTAGAGATGTTTCCTCAGAATATGCTCCCAGTTCCCAGGATCTCATTGCTTTCTCAGGCTGTGTAAACTTTAAGCATCCATTACTGTCTACTCAGGTGTTTGCTACAATCCTCCCTTGGGACCTGCTATTGATGCCTTTTCAGTGGCAGTATAGCTTTTGATACGACTTGACATGGATGCTCCTATGAAGAAGGAAAACTAGAAGAAATACTAAAAAAACTTGCAGGAGTTGCAAGCTTTTGTGAGTTCAGTGCAGCAGAGCCCAATGGGAGGAAATATGGTATCTTGCTAATTAATGGCCTGAATTGTTAGGCAACTTTCAGCTCTCAGTGGGCTAGTCAACTCCATTAATCAACTCAACCCTGCATCCATCTCCTCTGATACTTCTGATGGTGCCACACTCTATTAATAATCAAAATTCCAATTAAATGAGACTTTGCAAGTCTGTCTTTCCCATGTGTAAATAAAACCTGAACTCACAGTGGCTGTTTTCTCTCTTTTATAGGATTTTGTGGTTATTGTTCTTTACCATGTGTTTTGGAGTGGAGTTTATTTGCTCAAAATCTCATTATAATCCACAACATTCAGCAAACACAGTTGTCCTATTGTTTTGTTTTCATTTATTTTTATAATGAATATAAAAATAAAAGGCACCATTTTGATGAGCATCCAGACCACTCTGAACATCCATGGATTTAATCTCCAGGTGTTTTCAGAATCTTTTTCTTAAGCACAAGTCCACCATTTTTGTGCTTTTTGATTCCCTTGAAACCTGAAACTCAAAATGACACTGACTTAAAAATAGCACAGTCAACCTGGTTTTAAATTGTGCAAACAGCTTTCAGGAGGCAGGGAAAACAAAGAGGAATAAAGGAGTGAAGGGCTAGGTTCATTTCCAGACTGCATGCAGACTTCATTAGGGGTCATCAGCTGAAACCTGGTCAGTGTCTACAAGTCCAGAGCACAGATTACACTTTTGGTTTATTTGCTGTAAGGGTGAAATTTTGCTGAGAATATATTAATCAAAGCTCTCTAACACATTCTACAGGGAAGTTAATCATTAGCTGAATCTCAGTCTCTCAGATAATCTTTGCATCTGTAAAGACATCTATTAAGAGCCTTCTTCTGCCCTGCATCACCCCAAAATCTTTCTAACAGAACTCCCTTGACTAGTTCACAGACCCACGTCCTGGCATGGAAGAAGGCAAGATGTTCACATCTTAGACTATTCCTCTCAGAGTCTTTTCTCTAATATTCTATGATAAACTGTTGAATATTAAAATTCTATCTTAATTATGAGTTCTGGTTCAGACTACTCAGTAACTAAACTTTATGATGTTGGATTTAAGAAATATAGTAATTGTCTATTACTGAGATTAAAAATTATAGTCACTGATTTTTCTTTTACTATGTCTCTGATTTGTTATGTGAATTCCTTAGCTGTGAGCTGCCTAGGACTGAGAACATATTTTGCTATTTGTGTCCAAAGGTTTCTTCACCAAGCAATTTGTATTTATCACAGGAAAGCTGAGGTATACATCCATCAAATCTCTGGGGAACTTATCATGAATATCTGCTCCATTTTGGAAATATTGGTGGTCATATAATCTCTCACTCAGCTAACCAGGGTCACGTCCTCAGTCACCAAAGGACTTATAGCCAGTCATCTACTCAGAGAGGTCTGGGCCCTGTATTCTCCAAGTACCAACCATACCTGTCTGCCCCCTCGTGTGGAAACCACAGAACTCACTGATGTCTCCGTCTGGGGTGAGGACTGTCCACTGCACAAGGGGAAATGCTTTCACAGAGTCAAAAGAAAGGAAGGATGCAAAGAATCAAGCAGCAGTAAATGAGAACAAATTGTTGGGTCAGTCCAACTGGTTCTGTACTGTAGCTGTGGAAGGCAAGTCTTATTACTCCAGCTGATATCAAAAGCACAGAATGTGGCATTTTCTGATTTCCTAAGGCCATGGGGAAAAGAAAGAAACCTACACTAACCAAAGGGATGCTGCAACTGTATGAAGTCCCTAAATTCCACACAGTTTGCTTCATAAGGAGAGGCAAAAGCTGAAGCTATCATTTGTCCATCACACTGAGCTCCACAGTGACAAGTTGTTTGCATTAGCCTTGCCTCTTTTGCCTACTGAGATGCCAACACTGTCAGTCCAGCAGGAGTCCAAAGCTCTTCCCAAGGTCACCCATCACCCACACTGTTTACAAGCTTGTCCTTAGACATGACCTCTGGTCAAGCTCCAGAGATTGAGGTGTAAGGCAGATTCAGGACTTTCTTCTCACAGCTGTGGTCTTTCAGCAATTTGGGACCACAGGAGAAAAATCTTCTATAATCTGCTTTACAAGTAAGTTTCTGAAACATATTGTTTGTATTTCTCAAGCACAGCATGGCTTTGAGGTCAAACTTCAGCCAGGATGATGGAGTCTGATTAACCACCTAATATTGCCCTGAAGTAATTCAGGTTTGAGCTAGAACACATCTTTCAGAGGACATCAGTTTTGATTTAGAAATAGGATCCTACCATCCCACATGGGAGTCAAAGGAGAATATTAGTTCCAAAGGGGAAAGAGAATTATGGAGTGGAATAAAAAGCTTCACATATAATGTGTCCCATCTTCAACAACTGTAAAACAACTCAATCTCTGAAGTCAAAAGAACTATAATGATTTATGCCATTGCAAGAATCTGAATCCAGAATTGTGGGATTTTTTTTTAAGGAAAGCTTTGCACTTCTTTGTAATGCTGATGTTGAAAGAACAGGTGGAGGTTTACATTTCTGGAGTTTGATGAAGTGTGTTGTACTTCGTACCTGATAAGAATAATGTGTTTATTTATTAGGTGGGTAGATGAGAAGATTTATGTCCTTAATGATGCATTTCCCTTGCTTTATGTATTTGGTATTGCAAATGACAACTTTGTAAGTAATGCAACTTTACTTAATTACAGCCCATTTTCTTCAAAGCAAGTAGGGACATGAATTTTCAAGGGGACTTGCCTCCCTGGAAACCCTGAAGGGATAAAAATAACTGCTGCATAGCTAAAAGGACAAATAAATGGTGGTAAAAACCAAACTGGAATAATGGTAGATGTCAAGTCAGCTGGTGTTTTTGCCATAGAGAGACCAATTCCCCTCTATTATTTTGAAGGAGCAAGGATTATTATTGCAATTAATGATTTTTTTTTTTTTTTACATTTAAAAATCCTGTTAACAGTTCCCATCCCTGGAAGTGCTGGATGGAGCTCTGAGGTCTAGTGAAAATTGTCCTTTTCCCCAGCGAGGAGGTTGGTACTAGATGATCTTTAATGTCCCTTGCAACCCAAACCATTCTACAATTCTATGATTCAAAGATATTAAACATGGTACAATTTACTAATTTGGATTAAATACGTATTTTCTGTAGGATTCGTGGTATGCCAGAGGCATTCAAAACATGAACTGACAATGCAGAAGCACTAAACAAACCGGCTTGTTGAGTACAGCTAACAAGCCAACTGCATTAACACAGGCTTCACCACAGGTGACCTAGGAATACCCAGAACCTGGAGTAATGCCTGGCGGCTGAAACACATGCTTTACTGCTCAGATGCCTAAAGTGGTTACTCAAAACTGAGCCTAATGTTTTCCACAGGACTGGCTCAGAGTTTTGAATTGCAGAGAAATCAGCTTCCATAAGAAGAAGGCAGTCCAAGGATGCAAAGGGAAAATATGCAAGGAGACATAAAAGAAATTTGAGCTATGCTCAAGTAAACTTGATTCACTGTAAATGTCGTTGCAGATGAAGCTCCTCAAGAGCCTGCAAGAGCAGGCAGGATGTGATGGATGAGCTTTGTACAGAAGGATACATCACTTGAAGAAACCTACTGTGATGATTTCAAGTGGCATTCATTTTAGATAAGTTGGTGAGTTGCTGGCAAGACAGAAAGGTCGTGTGGATTTCTTACAAGAGAGGAAGTATTTTCATGTTGTACCACCCAGCTGGAGCATGAATTTCATCCACAAAGCCACAGACAGCATATGAAAGTGTTGGTTCTTTTGTTCTCTTTCCCTCTTTTGGCAGAAACAGTTAGAAGGCATTTTTCTTGACATTACTCTTTGTCAAAAATAACAAAGTCCTACAGAAAACACTCTGTATCATTTCAGACATTGAAATACAGCGACAAGGCTTGATAGAAAAACAACTACTGGTACATGATTAAATTATTTCAATCTATCATGTTAGGGGATCTGAGAAAGTGCTGGCTAGCACTTATCTGATGCGTGTCAATACAGTGTTCTTCGAGCTGCTTTTTTATTAACATGAAAGTTCCCCTTCTCTCTCTTGGCAGTGTCAGGTAACACAGCCAGTGTTATTTGGCAGTGTAGGAGAGGTGTACACAGATTCGAGGGGTCTGTCACTCTAGCTGTAGTGCTCCTGGTCAGTGGGGCTTGTAAATTTACTGATATAGTTTCCATAAAACCCTCTTGATTTCAGCTGTGATTAGGTTCCGGAAATTCACTTGTCATGGTAGTTTTTCATTCTTTGTCTCTGACCAAAGGTAAATCTTTATCTGATGTCTAAAATGTATTACAGCATTCTCAAATCTACAGTTCTTTTAATCAACATTAAAGATATATTTGGTTACTTTAATTAAAAACTGTTGTTATATAGCACTTAGGCATTTAGCTGGAGCACTTTACTTCATCATGCTGGAGTGATTACTCTGAGTTGTCATCCAGGGTGTCTAGGACAGGTATTGTATTATTCATGTTACAGCTAATCACCTTCTGGTGAGTATAAAATCCCGCACTTGCTAGCACTGTGACGCTAACACTTAAGAAGTTCCTACTAGACACTCTCCTTGAGACAACAAAATTCTCATGAGTCACAGGGGAAAACAAGGGAGTGAGGTTTTGTCCAGAGTACTGTGTGTTTACTGCCTACTGTGTAGGCAGACACTGACATTTGCCTGTAAGCTGAACTAGGAAGATGTAAGATCAAGATGATTGACAAACTGGGAGTGTGTTACTGGAGTCCCAGATCTGAGGTGATATTGCAGGCCTCTTTCAAGGATGTATTAGTTGGAGGGCAGCAGCCTGCTAAGCTGCTGTAGTTATCAGCAATTTAATCCTATATCACCTCTACCTGATGGGGTCATTCCAAACTCTCAAAGTTTCTCATCAGGCACAAGTGAAAGAAGGTATGGACAATACCAGGGAATTGATGTCAACACTCCAGGAACCCTCTCTGACCCTGAGGGAATTATTGAAATCCTGGGGAACCCCTAGTCAGAGTGATAACTCTGGTTAGAAGTCAGGCACAGCTATCTGAGAATGAAAAATCCATGAGAGGTACGAAGAGGAAAAGTTAATGTAATATTAAAACTAGAAATATCCATTCTGTCAAATGAAATGCCCTGCTGTTTGATCCCATTTACTGAAGTAAGGTTTGGGTTTTAAATTACATGTCAGATATAATTTTGCAATGTGGACATGAAATGTGGGACTGTCCTTTAAGGGAAGAAAAGATCAGCTCAGCCCAAAGTGGCTGACTAATAGTGAGCTCTCTTGCATAATGGTTCCAAATCTGGCAGCCAGCCACAGCTTCCAATGAGTGTTTGGAAAGTGGCCATGAACACTGACAGCAATGTCCAGTGCTGACTCAGGTATCTCCATCTCCCTTAGAGGCATCCCTGTTTTGTGTCAGATTCTGCCAGGTGGACCCGAAAAGCAGAGCAACTCCATTCTTCCCTTAGGATGGTATGGCAGCACCTGCAGTAAGCTCATTTCAGGGAGGAGCCACAGCGTTTGTGCAGGAAAAGATTTCTGTGATTCTCATACAATTAGAGGAATAGGAATCAAGTGACCACACCTCATTGTGGGTTTTCTGAGTTACATCAAGAGTCACTGTCCTGTGAGCATAATAGCACAAAACCAAGCTTGCTTTCCTTTCCTGTGGAACAACACTTCTGAATACATATTCAATCTTGCTTCAAGAGGTCGTCTTCCTCTTACAGGCCATTTTTCTGACTTATTTTATTATCCAGTCTTATTGTATCTTTGCTAAATGTGCCTGTTGGGATGTGAAGGCAGCATTAGCACCTGTGTTTCTATTGTTGTACTTTCTGTCTCTCTCTGCCTGAATTTTCATGCTAGAAGAAATTTTAAGGGTGATTATCTACCTTAGTGATGTGATAGGAAGATTCAATCATTCTGTTCTTTAAATTAGAAGCCTTGAACACCTAGAATAGAAGGCAGTCCCCATGGGCAATTTTTAATTAAGTTTTCTCTCATTGGTTATATATTATAATCCGTACTAATGTCTAGGTTTCAAGGCAGATCTGGGCTGCATTGTGCAAGGTGCTGTATGAATCTGGGGAAAGGAATTAAACTCAGCTGATTTTAGCCATCCAAAATTGAAGCACCTATGCTGTGCCTATTGAAAGGGTTCTCTCTACAGCATACAGCAAACCAGCCCATTCTGTGATATGTTATAGAAAGGTGGGATCAATCTTCTTCTGGGGGTGCCTCTATCCATTAACTGTAGGAACCTAAACAAGAACCTTGTGTTGGTATCTTGGTCTAAGGATGCTCAGGTGAGAATCAGCCCTGGTGTGTGGCCTTTTTCACCACAGCAGGAAACAGCCCTTAGCCCATCTGAATTCCAATTTCTTCAGCAAACAATGGGGCAAGAGAAACTAGAAAAACAGTACCAAGCAGTGAAATTATTGTCATGTTTCGAAGTAGAGAGGGAAGCAGCACTCAGACCTTCTGTCTCCTTACCCCAGTGTTGAGTCACCAACTCAACGGGAGATTCAAACAATATGTCCATGGCTCAGCAAAGAATGAAACCTGGTTTACCCAGAATGAAGTGGGATCTCAAAGGGCAGTATTTGCAAAGGTTTCTATGAGATTGTGTCTTTCTTTCAGCATGAAGGAGGCAGAACTTGAAGAAGCCTTGCAGAACTTTGCTAAGATCTCTGATTTTCTCCCTACAGGAAGCTCTTCACACCAAAATTAGGTTTTGGCATGTTGCTCTCCATGTGATTGTCCAAATGAAGCTCTGATTTTGTCACAGTCTGATATCTGCACCAGGTACTCCATCCTCAAGGGCCTGTCCTTGACAGCTTTTTAATCAGATGAATGGTCAATTACAGAGTTGGATTGAGTGAATTAAGCACAATGGATAATTTATTTTTCATTTTTACTCTATTTACAGATTTTTCTGGGAATAGACAAGGATTTCCTCTAATGTCTTTGTTATTTGGAATGATTCATGCATTTTGCTAGCAAATAATTCTTAGCCTGTAGATTATTCAACAGTAATTTGCTGAGGATATTTGGAATGCATGCAGTGTTGGTTAGATACATAATTCACTTTATATTGTTACTGTGCCCTGATTGTATAATTTATATAACAAAATACAGGGCAAATTATGAATTTTAGAATTGCTTGAACAATGAGAAATTTACTCTCAGTGAATATTTGCAGATTCAGTCTCAACATTCATTTTTCATAAGCGTTCATTCTGGCAATGATGCTTTGCTACAATATTTCTGGAAAGCAAACACCAAAAGGATCTTAAACACAGACAAAAGGGTTGGGGAAACAAACTTGCATTCGATAAAAAGCGATTGCTGGATTTGTCCAGGACTGCTGCTGTGTTGTTTTGCCTAGTCCTTCATCTCATTGCTGAACTGAAGAATGAAAGTGTCTGTTAGTGGCAATGAAAGGAAGTGAGAAAAACTGAAAGTCACTATGAAGCCATCCCTGTCTCGGCGATTCAGGACTCCCAAGTCGTGCACTGGATGGCTGAAACAGAAACTGCCCCCAGATATCTTCTCTGCCTTTTTGGGAGGTCTCCCCTCCACACTAAATCTGTTTTCATTTACCCAACATAGACATTCACTCTTTCTTTTTTTCTAACAATTATTGCGCCTGCACCCGGTAGAGTAGTAACAGCTGGACCCAGGCCACTGCGGGGACTTCACAGCTACCTTTGGGCTCCCCAAGGGTGCAGGTGGCACTCCTCTGCCTGCACAGACCCCACGCTCAGGAAGGCTTCAAGGAAGAAAGGGAGAGGCTCCCTACTGTGGCTGAGTGAACCTCTAAGCACGATGGGACCGCCAGCAAATCAGACTTGGGCCACACTGACAAGTGTAGTGCAGCACTGACAGCTTTGGAGCAATCCCTTGAGAAATTGGAGGTTGCTGGCTTGGGATTTGTTGTTAGGGTTTTTTTTAATTCCTTCATAGTTGAGTTCTACCTTGTCACTCAGGCGAAGTATGGCAAAGCTTGAAAGCCCTGAACACATTATTTATTTATTTTTACAAATCCTGCAATAAGTCAGTTTAGTTGCTCTGAGGTTGTTTTATAATTTTGGATATTTTTTCTGGTTTTCCACTCCTTTTAGCTGGAGAGTCCCTTGGTTCTAAGCCTCAGAGTAGCCTAGGCAACATGGTGGATAAAAGTCATGGCACTCATTTGAAAGGCTAAGTTCTCCCACCTGCTGCTGGTCTCCTGCTGACTCTTGGAGAGGCAGAGTGGAAAGGCTGGGGTAGCTACTGTATTGATCCACCAGGAAACTAGAGCCAAGATTTTTAATCAAATTTTGCCATCTGTCTATATGTGCCCATGTATGTCCATGAAAAGCACTGGCCCATTGCCGAGCTACCAGAAAAAACCAGTCCATATCCTCCAAATATAGTTAAATCCCTGTGTTGCTAATTCTGAGCACTATTTTACAAGCCACTTGCTAGTGCCCAGGAAACCCAGTTCTGCCTTGCTGCTTCCTCTGGCTCTGGAGAATTTATTCCTTCTGGATTCTTTTCTTTTGCAGAGCTGGTGGTATGAATATAATCAATTTTCATTGGGAGTAATAGAGCCTTATTTGACCCTATTTGCCTAAAACGCAGATAACTGGGACTAAATTTTTCCTTATTGTGATGGCACTGAAATTGGAGGAATTGCATCAACACTGCAGCTGGCCAAAGTTGTCCATCTGAACAACTGAAACACATATCATATGCCTTTATGGGCTTGCTACTGCACTCAAGGCTTCACACTTGCATTGCATGTGCTGGTGCATCAGTGATACTCCCTTTCTGGCAGAATTCATGGCATGGCACATGCCATCAGTGATGAGAAAATTGGTGTAGTAGCTGATTGCCATCTCCTTAACAGAGGTATAGGAACATGTCTGCTCCAGACAAGGAAGTGAAAGAGGACACAATCTGTTTTGCCAGCCTGCATGGAGCAGCAGCAGCCTCTCCATGCAGTGGCTGCTCGCTCTGTACACGCCCGGCTGCAGACTTTAATTAACTTCCCTGACTGAGCAGAGCCGCTGCTAATGAAGCGGCTAATTCTGAGAGCAGGGGCATGTTCCATCATTTAGTGCATTCGTGTGATTCCAGAATCCCATAATACTCCGTTTTCCTCAACAGTTACTTCCTTTTCTATTTTTTATATTTATAACTCTACCTCTTCTCCTTTCCCACATGGGTGTCTGTGTTCTGGCTTCAATTACATTTCTGCAAAAATCTATCTGAGCTGGATACAAAGCTCCAGTTCAAGATTTACCAATATATGATCTCAGGAGAAAAGTACCTTGTGAAATACAAACCCCAAACTGGATTTATGTGCTCACTTGGAATTAACACAAACCTCCGAATGAGATTTCTCTCCTTCCTCAGAATGAATTCTGTCCATAACTGCTATGACAACAATAAAATAAACTAGCTTTTTTTCTTGTTGTTGTTCACCATTTGCTATTGTCAAAACACCACTATTTTCGCCAGGGAGCAAAGGTGGTGCATGCGAGTGGAGGTTTAATATCTGATACAGCCTCTAGCTGGGTCTCCAAATAGATGTAAACTTCACCAATGTGGCATCCTGGGTTTTTTTTCCATTGCTGTGTGGGTTTTTTAACTGCACCTTATTCTCAAGCTAGCTTGTCCTAGAAACTTCAGATGAAGTTTAGTAGAAAGTTCTTGGAATCAATTTTGAGAGAAGGAAAAGCTCAGAGGGAACACACCTCTTGGAAACTCAGAAACTTCAAAATGACACAAACTCCAGAAGACACTGAAACAGCGAGCAAGGGCTGAAAGAAGCCTGTGGTTCCAGCTGAACAAACGTGATTAAAGTGGTGTCTTTCATTCAAACTTTCAGTAAATCCCACTACCTCCATTTCTGCTTATTGTTCCCTGTTAATCATCGCCTTCATCAGGCCACTCTGAGAAGCTCCCCACTGTTACTGGCAAGATGGGAACATCCAGTTTTTGGGAGGTTGGCCACAAAGGAGGATCTCACCACTCACTTCACTTTGGTGTCAGAGACAAAATAGACAGCAGGGCCCAAGTTAAGAGAACTGATCACATAGCACCCAGCAGGAGGCATTAGGTAGCCTCTTGGAGGCCACATGACCATAAAACATCTTGTGGGAACTTTGTGAGCAATAGGCTGGAGAAAAACTTCTCCAGACCCCTCACCCTTCCTTATCATCATGCTCCCTTTCAGCTGGGGAAGAGAGCAAGGAGAAGAAAGCTTCTGCTGAGTGAAGAAAATAGAAAATGATTGGACCAGCATGAAAATGAAATGACAGAAGCTGCAGCTGGTTGTGGTGAACAAGCTGGATCCCAAGGCAAGGAATAAAGGGAAGACTGAGCTGGAAGAGGTCCACAGGCATCAAGAAGGGAGGCAGTAATAGAGCTAGCTATTTGCTCAATTAATTGTCATTTGTTTAATTTGTAATTTACAAATGAAATTATTTCTTTGTGATCATTCAGAGGAAATTTCCTGAGGTGCAGTGGGCCATTTGCTAAAATGAAAGATGATATCCTGTGATTAGCAAGATGATTATTGCACTCTGGGCTGAAGGGGGCTGTTATGGCGAGGCGCAGCTTAGCAGCATATCTCTCTAGTCTTAAACCTGTCAAGGAAACTTCCCTATCTGACCATCCACGCACCACTCTGGCAGTCCCTTGAGCTGGGATCAAGTCCCCTTTGCAGCTACACACAATCACACCAGATTTCCTTACCTGCTCAACCTCAGGTTCCCACAGCAGAGTCTCAGAGGTCCCCATCCTTGATTTAATCATGGTGCAATAACAAAATAACAACTAGAGCTGGTGCCTCAGGGGCAGGACCCAGAACAAAGGAAACCCTGAACTTTTATCCCCTCACAGTCTAAGTGGGGTCCTTGGCTCCTGTGTCACTGAGTGTCAGGTCACCTGGATGGGCCACATGTCCCCAGGCCATTTACTGTGCAAAGGGCCAGCATTTCACGCCAACCTGCAGCTCCCCTGCAGTTGCACCTCTATCTACCTTCACTGAATGTATTTCTCAACAAACCCTATTTACTTAGCCTGCAATGTTAGACATGATGCTGGGGCGGGTGGGTCTGGCTGGGGTTGGTTGCCTCCATTTGGCAGGTTGTGTGAGACCAACATCTCCATGCTTTCTCAATGTCCTGACTGTCTTAGTCTGATTTCTGAAGGTGAAGACACTGCATTACAGATCAGGAAAGACAGGAAAAATGGGAAGTGTGAAAAATGTAAGAAAAGTGAGGAGAAAGGTAAACAGAAGGTGCAGCAGCCAAGGCTGTGGCAGGGAAGAGCTCCTCTGTGCCAGAGGCAGAGGGGGGCAAGCATTGTGTCCATCCCAGCTCCCACACAGAGATGAAGGCATTTGTGTATATCAAGGAGTTGACTTTTTGCAAACTGGAATCATCCTTCAGCTAGAGGATCAACAGAGGAATAGGACAAGGAAGGCCTACAAAATGATTTGAGGAATGTCTTCTATATGTTCTTATTGAGGGCTCAATGCCTGAATTATTGTTGGGTTTGTTGTTGTCCTTATCAAGAAGGGGGGAAGACTTAAGAGATTATAATGATCTTTTATCAAAAATTGAGGGAGATTTGAGAAGAACATAAACCTACACAACAGCTAAAAAAGCCAGATCCTGATACTGGTCTTGGTTTAAGGCTTACTGATTTTAAAGAAATAAAAATAAAGGACCAATAATGAAGTGCAAACAAACATGAAATGCAGTGTCATCTTACTAACCATTAGCAAAACTGATTTTTTTTAATTGTAACTCTGTATTGAGTCTATTGATTCCAGCCTACTTTAAAGCAGTAGTCTGTTCAAAGACACTTATGTATTTACCATTTTCTCATCAGAGGAACAAAATACTGAAAGCAAATATTGACTCTTGTATATGGAAGTTAAAATGTATGCTGCAAGCCTGTGTTTTTGTCTTTCATCTCTTAACGTAGAGAAAGAAGTATTGCTGCTAAGCCAGAAAGAGACGATATTTTTAGCTGTGGAATATTAATAAATCAATGAGTTTCCTATATTTCATGAAAGCATGAAGAATATAGAAATATCAGACTGTATTAAGAGGGAGATACCTATTAAAAACAGCTGTAGGAATACAAAACACCAGAAGATCGTACACCATTTGAACTTCAGCTTTGTCTCACTTACAGACCAGGGGTGTTTGTGAGCTGGATCACACCCACAGTCCTCTAGTGACAGAATAATATACTGAAAGTGCATATAGGATCCTGCAGGATTCCAAAATCATTCTAGATCAGAAAACAGCAAGGTCAGGACTATTAAAAAAGAGAGAGGCTAGTCAATAACATTCGGTAATGGATGGACATCCTTATGCACAATTTTGAGTGCCCAATTTCTACCTGGGATAAAGAATCATTTTGTGGCAATAGTCCTGCACTCTGTGTATCAGAACATCATTTGCACCTGGACAGAACAATTTTTTACTCTCATCTTAAGCAAATTTAGCACAGTGCCAGAAACTGTATAAGGGAAAGGCAGAGACAAGCTGAACCCATTATTATTTACTATTAACATCATTACATATCAAAGCTGCAGTAAACTGAGGGTTTCTCCTGGCTATGCACTGGACAAAGACAGACAAAAAGGTGGTATGTCTTTTTTACCCCCTCCCCTTGCCTTCTTTATTTTCTCTCTCTCAGTGCTCCTTCTGGGAAATACACAGGGTAATAACCAAAAGCCCTATAGCTAACCTCTTTGAAGTCAGAATTTTTTAATCTTACATAAGGCCAGTAGTGCTTGGAAATCTGAAGCTCTGAATTTTACCAAAGGAAGTGAGGTAAAAGTATCTGTGCATACATTACCCACAGAGTGAGCAAAATAGTGTAAGGTTTGTGAAGGGATATGTATCTACCTGTGTTTTCTGAATGGAAACGATGAGCACCACAGCTACTGCCACCCACTTGGAGCTACAGCTTCCAGTTTTACCAGTGCTGATGCTTTTAATTCCCAAAGATGCTCTCAATCACTCCCCACACTAAAGGACACAAATTGTTCTTTAAGGTAACTGTAGAAGATGTAAGAAAGAAACTTCTCAGGGAGCCAACACATGCTTCACACTACACAGAAACATCTCAGAGGAATGAAAGAAGAGCCAGACTGGCTTTGAGCAACTCTGAGCCTGACTGAGCCTCCTTTTTCTGATGTGCCCAAGTGGGAATGCACAGACAGAATGTTGTGATGCCCACATACATCAGTGAATGTGTTGAGACTTCCTAAGGCAGAAGTCATACCCAGGTCATCATCTTAAATAGCCATTAGTGCATTTGCACTGCATAGAGGATGCATGGACTTATCATTGTCTAAATTCCACCTCCTCCACTAGGCAAAGTTTCCTTTCTTTGGTTGTACTTGCTGTCTCTGAAAACTCTTTTTAACATTCAAGATAAATGTGAGACAATAAAGCTCAGCTTTTACAGCACTTTTCATGCAAAATGGACCCTTAAGCAATTTGCTGAGTTAAATCACACAGTTACAGAATTAAATAATGTAAATTTAATTTTTTCAGTTTTAATGTATTAGTCCTTGTTTTATTGCTACTGTCCAATTTGAATAATTCTTTCCCTTCTTTTTAGTGCTATTATTTAATATTTATATAACAGTGCTGATCAGAGGTCTCAATAAGACTGATCTAAGTGTTGTACAGACTGAGTAGTCACATGTTATGCTCTTCAAGAGCAGATTCAGAAGGATGGGATGCCATCCAGAGGAACCTGGACAACCTTGAGAAGAGTGCCCATGGGAATCTCCTGGTGTTTAACAAGACCCTGTGCAAGATGCTGCACCTGGGTTGGAGCAACCCCCAGTATCAACACAGGCTGGGGGATGAACAGATAGAGAGCATCCCTGCTGAGAAGGACTTGGGGGTGCTGGTGGATGAGAGGCTGGACATGAGCCAGCAATGTGTGCTCACAGCCCAGAAAACCAATTGTATCCTGGGCTGCATCAAAAGCATGTCAGGCAACAGGGTGAGAAGGAGGATTCTGCACTTTATTCTGCTCTGGTGAGACCCCACCTGGAGCACTGCATCCAGCTCTGGGATCCCCAGCACAGGAAGGACATCGACCTGTTGGAGGAAGTCCAGAGGAGGGCCATGAAGATGATTAGAGTGATGGAGCGCCTCTTTTATGAGGAAAGGCTGAGAGAAATGGGTTTGTTCAGCCTGGAAAAGAGAAGGCTTCAGGGTGACCTAATTGCAGACTTCCAATACCTGAAGGGAGCCTACAAGAAAGATGGAGAGAGACTATTTACAAAGGCATGGAATTACAAGGAGAAATGACTTCAAACTGAGAGAGAGTAGGTTTAGATTAGATATTAGGAAGAAATTGTTTACTGTGAGGGTGGTGAGGCACTGGAACAGGTTTCCAAGAGAAGTTGTGGATGCCCCACCCCGGAAGCATTCAAGGTCAGGTTGGATGAGGCTCTGAACAACTTGGTCTAGTGGAAGATGTCCCTGCCCACGGCAGAGGGATTGGAACTACGTGATCTTTATGGTCCCTTCCAACCCAAACCATTCCATAATTCTATAATTCTATGATCCTGCAGAGTTGAATTTTGCTTTTACTGATATCAGTGGTAAAACAATGGTTTTGCTGAAGTCCTTAGAGGATCTCATCCAGTTATTGATACCTGGTGATCCAGTCATCCCTAGTCTGACTGCAGATGAGACTCTTGTGGTTTTAAAGATCCAAAGATGATTTTCTGGATGTTGTACCTGGAGGTATAGCAGTTCTTGACTCATGCTGAAGGCACAAGGATGGCAGTTAGGTCTTTGGTGTGTATCATGCCAGTGAGTGGAAGTCTGGTGAAAACCTGGCTGAGGAAACAGAGATGATCTCTTCAAAAGTCCGGTCAAGGTGATATGCATGAAGTAATATTAAACATAGTCTCATAGGCTGCTGAGCACTGGCAGAGAGCTGTCAGGAAACAAATAATGAGCATTGACATGCTCAGCCTCTGTCTAGACAAGTGACCAGAGACATGGTCAGAAATGTGGAGGTCTTCTTGCTAGGGGACTGGGCACCAGTGTGCGGGGGAGAGGAGTGACTAGCTCTGGTTCAGACATGAGACCTTCTGGGGTTGCAGGCTCATGCACAAACTTCAGTGCTTGAATCAAGCCCATGCTTTAATTCCATGACTATTTCTGGAGTGCTAACTTTTGGCTCCCTGCAGTTTGCTAGCAGAGCTGCAGACTTCTGAAAAATTGCTTCAAGTGTACTGACCTTTCTATTCTGAGCCAGCTTTCACCAGTCCCTTGGAAACAGTAGTGTGCCCCAGGGGAACAAAGCCCATAGGCTGCAAACCACTGTCCTAAATACTCCTCTGGCTGTTCTGAAGTGCCAGCTTCCTCAAGGGTGCAGAAAACCTGACCTTAGCACAACCTTTCTGGAGAGGCAAACCCAGAGAGAAAAGAAACATTTTGGCTGGCTCCAGTGAAGTAATCTCTCATGGGCAGTTGTCTGCAGCCAGGAGACAATATACTGAGCAACCAGACCCAATTCCTTACAGCAGAAACTCCTCTCTATTTATTTCATATTATCATTTGCTGGGTAACAGCCAAGTCCCATGCCCAGTGGCCTTTCACAGGCCTTATCTACCTCTTCTTCCTCATGTTCTTCACCAAAATCTGGCCAGAAGTTTTTCAACAGAAGACTAGTTATTTTTTTCCTTTTGCCTGTTAATGAAGTAAGAGTGTGACAGGAGACTGTATGGATCTTCTAACAGTCTGAGAAAAATCAGGTTTCTTGTCAAAACTTCCTTTTTTTCTGGCCACCCACCCAGGAAACATTGCAGATTCAAGCATCTGCAATCTCTAGGAATTTCAAAGGGAGAGTGCTCAGACCAGGCAGAGCTCTCCAGAGCAGGCACCTCAAAACTCTGATGTTTAAATGACTTGGGAAGCACTACTGATTTTAATAAGGAAAATCATAATACAGTAAAATTTCATTAGTCCTGTCCCAAAGTAGTTAGGGAGCTTTAACTTAATGGATTACTCTGCCCTGATAATTTTCCCCACATGATGCTCATGTAGCATCTGATCATTCCTGTGGCACAATTACACTCATTTTTTTTCGTTCTTCCACACCTTGCTCCCCCTTCATTTGCAGGAAAATCACCTTCCCCACCATTGTCCTGCCCTGGCAGCATTTTACCAAAGCCCTCTCAGATCACTAGTCTGTTCTTCTCCCTGAAAAATCTTCTCCATAAAGATCTGTGCCAGAATAACATTTTCAAAAAGCTCATTTCCCCACGTCATTCCAGATGAACCTTTAGAAAATCAGAGAGCAGAATGAATGTGCATTTTCCTGTGAGAACTTTCCCTTGCTGCTCTCTGCAGATCCTCTGTTGCTGTCTATGTCATTTCCCTGGAGGCTGCTGTCTAAATGACAAACAAGTGAAGGGACAAGAGTCATTTGAAAAGAACAAAAGCTCCCAGAAAACCCTGGAGGGCCTTTCCATTGCTGCAGAGAAGTACCTCCCAGGAGTCAAAAGGAAACCTCTTAATATCCAAACCAAAGTAAGGCTTTCAAATCAAGCAAGGCTTCCCTCAAATTTAAGGTTTCCCTTAACCTTTCTTCATTTAGTGTGGCAAGTCCAAGGGCTCTTTTTGCTCCAGCCATCAGAAGACAATTCAGAAGCATTTGGCCATGAGTAAAGCCTCTACTTCCCTAGTGAGGGAAATGCAGGGAGTCCTTTCCCTGGGAATTTCAAGTGGCTTTGACCAAGGGAGCCTTTTTCATCTGACTTTGCTGCAGATCCAGACTTAGTGCAGCCCTTAAACAGGGTACCAGAACATTATGTGGATATTGGAAGCCCTGAAGAAGTCAGGAAAACAACAGCAGTCATTCAATTTGGACAATCATGGCTATGGAAGACTTGGATGTGATTGGTTTTACAGAGAACCATACTTATTGGCTTTGAGACCAAGATGAGTTACTGAGATTGAACTTACACACTGAAATTAAAGTTGTGTATATTTTTTAGTTTGTTTTTTTTTTTTTAAATGTGGATCTATAAGTGAAATTTCAAACTCCAGCAAGTAAACGAAAGAAATTGTGGAAAAAATATGCTCAATTGGCTTTTGTCACTTTTGCTAATAGTTAGGACACTGTTCCTCCTAGTTCCTTTTCTTAAGCAGACAGTTTTTGCATTTTTCCTCAGGAAAACCTAGGCAATCAGTCTTGTAAATTAAGGCATCCTGCTGTTGGGACATGGGTTTCCCAATAGCCCATTCTTTTTTTTTTTTTTTTTCCTTTTGTATCTTCTGTTCTCATTCAGCTTTTCATAGTAATAGACTTTCTGAGACACTGTAAAATCTGCCTCTGACTGCCTGAAGCTGAAGAAGGAGAGTGAGGCAGAAATGGGTCCTGGGCTATGGTGCAGGTGCTGTGGGAAAGTCTCTGCAGAAGTGACAGGCTCAGACTGGAGGGTTGTCTCAGTTCCTTGACCTCTTATGAACAAGGGCTCTCATAGCTTTTAACTCACAGTGGTCTGAGCAGTGTTATACTGGATCATGGGACTGAGGACAGTCCACACCATCATATGAGGGCAGTCCACACCATCATATGGTCTTCGGCCCAGGTCCTTTGAAGCTGCTGCCCTGCTACTGCTTCTCTCCCACCTCAGGATTCTGTGAATTAAGGCTGTACATGCAAGTCCTGGGATGAGAAAGAGGCCAAAACAATGTGAGACAGAGGCCAGCTGTGCAAATCATCACCTGGCATGTGTGGCTTGGCAGAGCTGCAGAGTGCAGGACACAGCAACAACAACAAGCACCAACTGGTCTTTGTGACCCTCTTCCCTCCCGGGCCACACCTTTGTTTCAAGCTTCATAGGAGACCAGGAGAGGCTCAGATGAACTGTTTCTAGTATTTCAGGCTCTCAAGTTCATGGTGTTGTTGCTTTGACTGTTAAGTCAAGCAATGTCTTTATATCTAATTTCTTTTCCATTATAAATTATAATAGGGCAATATCATGGTTCCTTCTGTAACATTCTCAGGCACATATAGTATCTGATTTACAGGAAATAAAGACATAATATCATCTCTGACTTGGTTACCTTCCTTCCTTAATACTTCAATAGATGCCTAATATAGCTTTTATGTTTATAAAAGTTCATTAGTTTACAAATGAGTAGCCTGAAGTGTATTTTGCTACCACTGAGTGACTTTCCATTTCTAGCAATACATCTGTTTGGACTAATGTTTACGAAATATAAGTGACACGAATGACTCAGCCACAAAAAATTTTGAGGCATCCATGATAATTTTGTTCTCTTATAGTCTGCTCTTCCACCCACACCTCCCACCACTTCAAAAAGTAAAACCTGCCCCACTATTTTCCCTTCAGCCAGAGGGAAATGTGTCTTTTCCTCTAGGAAATGAGTGGGGCTTGGGAGAACAAAGCAATGGTGACACAGCATACTTTGAGAGATGCTGTATAATTGCTGTGAGCCTTAAGTGACTTGTAAGGTGTGAGGCTAAAAGATCAATGTCTTCAGCTTTCTCAGGTGTGAAAAGATACCCTAAAAACTGAATTCTCAGAAGAAACTCAAAGGAAGTAGATTCAGTAAAAAAAAAATAATAATGAGACAAATCTATGCATTTGACTGGGATTATAGACACCAGTTTGATATTGCTGACAGCCCATATTCAGATTACATTCATGTCCTGAGAGTTTAATTAGTGTTATGAACTCCATTCCTATCCACATGAGAAGACCTCAGATAAGGTTAACAAAGTACAGAAAAGTGCTCTGTGAAAAGACAGAAAAGTTTCACTGAATTTCTGCAATTTGGCCACAACACCTTCTGGGTATTTTCTTTTTCTGGGTAATAAAAGGGAGCAAGTGAGGCTGAAGAACAATCCAAAGCAGCAAAGGGTTAAGAGCAAAAGATGCATTGCTTGGTAAGGTGTGCCCTCAGACCAGACACCCCACATCAGCAATTTGCTGGAACAAAGCCAGTGGGAACCATGAACACCCAGTACATCAGCACTGCACCTTCCTTGGAAACACATGGGGTGCCAGATACCAACCTTATGTAAGCACTGGCATTGGAAATGCTTGAGGGAGATGCAGTGTGAAAATCTCCCAGAGGTCTTTGCCTAATTAAAATGACTGCTCTCTTACACCTGTCAAAACTTTTCTCTGCTGGTCTCGGTGGATCAGATTGGCTCTCACACAGCTTTTGTAGCACAGCTGGTCTGAATCACAACTGATATAATCCTCCCTTCCCAGTTCTAGAGAAGCCATGAGCAATAAAGTCTTTGTGGTGGGGGAAATGAGCCTTCATGGCACAGACTCCCCACCCTCGGAAGTTGGTGCTGTGTGTTTCCAGATCCATGGAATGCGCTTTGGCAATTCTGGGAAACGAAAGAGACAAAGGGACCATTTGGCATGCCTAGGGATTCATCTCACATTTAGCCATCTTCAAGGCACCTTGTATAGGTCTCAATCCTTCTGTAGTCAGCAGAGAGTGACCATCACCTCCCACGATTTGCAATATCCTTCCCTGTGCCCTCCACAGCTGTTGCAGCCAGGGACTGTCTTCAGAAAGTTGGAGCACTGTAATGTACTATCAGAGAGAACTGGGTGACTTTACAAAACAGAAGTATGAGTAAATGGAGGAACCCTGGAGAAACAGCTTTTTAATTAATCTGAATTCTTTCTCTGGTCAAAACATATATGAAGATGTTGCAGTCATTAGGGTGCCAGAAAAAATACTGCAAAAATCCACAATGAAGTCCAGCTCTGCTCTGGTGTTCATAAATATGTCGATGTCACTGAAGGCAGAGTCTTCTTTACTAACTAAAACTATAAAAGCTTGACTTCATTTTCAATAAAACTGCTGCCTGTGAAAAAAAATTCCAAAGTGATAAGAAGTCTCAAAATCATACAAAAGGATGACTCCCCTTTTAAATACTTAGAGAACCTGCCCAAACATTTGCTGGAGTGTACATGAGTGTGACTTCGTAGCTCTGCATGCCTCAGGGATTTTGCAGGCAGAAAACAAAAGGTGACATGACTTCAACTGAGTAACAGTTCCCTAAAAATTCACAGTTTATTAATCCTTCTTGCTTCAAGATTAGCAACAGGGAGGTTGGTTGTTCGTTGTTCTTTCTGTTCAAAAGTCAAAGTGTAGATCTATATTAGCAACTAAGAAGAAAATTAACTCTATCCCAGCTGAAACCAGAACAGACAAGACCTCAGTCAGGTGTCACTCAACTATCTGTGGTAGACATTTCTACGGATAGTCCCTGAGTTTGACAGAGTTAGTAGCTAGAATGATACTAGGCAAAGTGCAAATATAGCTGCCTGGCTCTTAAGGTCTCCCTGATAACCAATTCTAGGCATTGTCACAAAAAGCACATATACTAAACAATCTTGTTCCAACAGGTACAGCTATGTTTAGGTCTAGATACATCCAGCCATATTTAGGTGTAGATACATCCAGCAATTGGTTCATGCATACTCTTGCTGCATATTTACTGCAAGAAGTCAAATAAAAGCAATTTCTGGCCTGACTATACCATCTTCTCTTAGGAAATCTTCAAACCTTGGGTGCAACACCTCATTAATATGGCTCTTTGACTCTCCAATCAGGACTGTTTTATATCCAGCCAAACTAAAGGGAACACATATGTGACTGCACACATTGCTACAGGCATACCTTACATTAATGAACATTAACATTTCTGGGTTTCTTTTACCTAGAAATTTTGTTTGAAACAGAACATGACAATCTAAGTAAATGTAACATGTGAGATATGTTAGGAAGGATTTTCTCACGCAAAACCAGCAAGCAATGCAGTGCTAGGGAGTGGTGGAAAGATACTGACTGCCTTTTGAGGTACACGGTGCTCAGCTCTGGGCATTTTGAAAGCCAATTAGATATCATCCATCAAAAATGGCTTAAATCCTGAGAGTGGATCCTAAATGGGCAAGATGACTTTTAGAGGCCCCTCCTAAGCTTACTTTCTCTGGACATGTTATATAAATTGTTATTTTATAAATTATGTAATTGTTTTAAAGCTGTTGAGTGTGTCTACTAAGTGATTGATCAGGCTCTGTTCAGTAATATCTGGGATGCACTGGAATGCAACAATAAGGGATACACCTAATGGTCTTGGGGCTAGCACCAAACTGAAAGAGTTGGAAGCACCCTGAAGAACAGGGATGCAATGCTAAGGGTCCTGACAAACTTAAGACCTGCTATAAAATCTGTAAGTGCAAATCAGTAAAGGCACAGGAAAGGAATGCTAACAGATGGCAAAACAAAACAGGGAGTAATCAGGTAGGCAGCAGGACAACAAGGAAATGTAAGAGCTCTTTGGTGGCTCTTAAACCAACTGTAAGTTTAGAGCCTTGTGCATTTGATCATGGGATAGGTTTGCTGTGTGGAAGAAGTGCTGAAAGAAGCACTAACAAGGCCCAGAAGGCCATTTGCACTAGGGGCTGGGGGAGGGAGCGAGCTGGAGCATGCAGGGAAGCTGCTTTGAGGAGAATAATGAGAAATGAGAAATATGTAGCAAACCTTGAAAGCAAGGCAGAGCTGGTGTAGTCAGAGATGGGAAGATGCATAAATCTTTCAGCATGCAGAAAGCTGTTAAAAGGGTGATATGAGAGAGGGACAGCTGAGAGAATTACCAGAGAATGAAGGGCAAAAACTGTTTTTTCTTTATTCTCTCATACACACTTAGTTGCTGGGTTCCTACCGTGGGAGCTCTGTACTCTTTCCTTCCTAGAAGCTTTCTTCTGTTCTCATGGTGCAATAAAGCATTCCAATATGCTGCAAATATTATGAGAAGGGGCTCTAAACTCCCACTTAGCTTAATTATCAATAGGACCCTGGAAATAAGGAACCTATCTTTTCTTTGTGCTGCTTACTCCCTGGCATCTCTGAAGGGATGTGAGGAACAGATGGTGGCAGTCAGGAGGAGCCAGCTTTTTGATGTCCAGAGCAGAGCACCCACCCACTACAAAGATGAGATAAAGAGACAGGGGGCTCAATCTCTCATCCTGCCTCAAATGAGTTGTCCTCTCCCCTTGCAGTCCTTGGTAGTGGGGTAAACCGAGCTGCCAGTATGGTGCAACTGTGGGGAACTCTCTTGTTAAGTGGCAGCTACTAAAGTGGGGCTGCTATTTAAAAGGGGGTGTCTGATTGCTGTGGGCAAAATACAAAAATGGTGATGTTTTCCAAGAACTGCCCATTGCTCAGGAAGCTCATGAAGTGCAGGCTGCCTTGCTCTTCCTCCTTGAGGCATATCAGGCATGCCTCAAGGCATCATTTGTTGTGAGCAGACACCTAACTCTTGGGTGACTTAGACACAACTGCTCAGTATGCAGTTTTCTTCCCTCTGATCTATTCTTCTCTGCTGATTATTTCCCCATGGAAGGGTGTTGTTTCCTACAAAGCCATTTAATGCAAAACAGCAGGGGAGGAGCTTCACTGAGAAACTAGTAACCCTAAGGCAGAAGAGAGCTTGCAGTTTTCTATGAATTCACACCCTGCATAACCAAGACTACTAGTTTTTCTAACTAAATTATTTTAGAAGCATATGTAGGTGAAAACAATGCTGTATGGGATGAAAGCAGTAAGAAGTGTATAATTTCCACATATGTTGTACTTAGCATCTTGTACCAAAATGACTTAGCCTGTCTTCTGCCCTTAAGTGTGACTTCTGGGGTCAGAATAGATAATGTAGAAGAAATATGAAAGGTAACCTTTCTTAACCTCTCTTTACTTATCCCAGTAGCCAAATACAGCTCTGAAATTGGCAGAGGAATTTCTCTTTCACCAGAGATTTGGTTATCACCTTCCCCTTGTGACTTCATTGGTGACATGTCTGTGTCAAAACACCTAATTAGTGGGCAGCTGCCCATGTGAAAGATGGAGCTGACACTGTCCAGCCTCCAAGCCATTTCTGCTCTCATGCTTGAACAGTGCTTGTCATGTACAAAGTACATGACAAATTCTGGCTTTTACACAGGGCCTTCAGTCACAAACTTTTTAGAGAGCTCAATAGTAATAAAAACTCTTAGTGAATTAATATATCAAAGTTCTGGAGATGGGATAGGGCTTAAAAGTGGCAAAGAGCACAGCCCAAGGGGCAAATATTTCTGCTTGAAAAGCCACAATGTTTGTCTAAGCACTGGCAAAGATTTCACACCATCAAGAAGCGCACATACAACTGTTATTTGCTGGCACTTCAGGAAGATTTCAGAAACTTTATTGAATAGACAGGAAAAGAAAAAAGAAATACAGAGAGAAGCAATGTCGACAGCAGTAAACATGAAAAAAATCAATACCATTATTTTATTTAACCTGTGGTGTTTCTATAGAGGGACCATGCGACTCAGGCATGAGCTAGCAAGCTGTAGAGCCTTTACCTCCATTCCTGGTCAGCCTGGTAGCTGTCAGAAGCTACGAAAGCTGGGTGGATGCAATGGGATCCAGAAGGTAATTCAGGTGATCCATCTCAAAAGCTCACATTAGACTGGGGGTGTCACATGTGATGCATCAGTACAATGGGAACTGTGTCAGATATGCTGTACTTACCCAGGAGCTCAGAAAATCTCCTAATAGATAGCCCAGCCATGGGCTGACTCCACAGTGGTGTAGTCCCAGATGGGTGTTGGACTTCTGCACACCATCCTGGTTTCTGTGAGAAGAAACCCCAGACACATGGGCTACAAAGACCTATGGTATGTGCTGGTCAGATCCCCAAGGCAAACAGCTGGGATATGAGACCCACGGGCCTTGAATCACTTTCCCACTCTGTTCAGATGCCACCTCAGGCAATAGGGTTGATCCTCATATCCTGACACTACTTCTGCTAATCATTTGATGAAGTCTGAGGCACTCTCTGACCTGTAGATCAGTTTCCTGTACTTAAATATATTACTTTAAAGGCATTAAAATCTTAATTAATCTTAAGTTTATTCCTTTTAAATACATGGTAGAAAGATAAATATTATAACTGACAGGTTTTATGGCTTGTGGATATACCATCATCAGTTCCCTAATTTGCTTGGTGAGGATGGTGAAACAGACCTCCTTTATAAAGACCTCTAAGTTCTAGAGATGGACCAGGTTAGATCTGAGACAGAGTGGATGTGTTTCCTCCTCTTCCAGCAAAGTGATTGTCTCCCAGGGTTGCTAGGAAAGGAAATAATTTAAGGACAGCCTATGAAATACCTGCTTTGTTTGTCTATATAGATGCTTAGGAGCCAGATAACTGAGATAGAACACTGAACCCAGACTAGCATGTACCAACCACGCTTCAGCAGTGTCTAATAACGTGGGCCCAGGCTGGAGGTTATACAGTTCCTACAAAACAACCACCTATGTGTTTATACTCCAAGTTTTAAACTCTGTGCTGTCATACAGCAGCACCTGGCCTGGTTTTTAGTTTGCTCAAGCACTGTGCAATAGTTGCACTAACCAACCACTTGTGTGTCTCCTTCCCCTGCTGCAACAGGAATGCAAGCTAGCAATAGAGGGAAAGTGGGTCTTTCCCCTTCAGCTCTCATCAGCAGGGAGAGATTGAAGCAGTCTCTCCTGCACAACACTCACGGCAGACAGCCCACTTCCTGTGTGCATGTCTGTCTCTTGTGCGGAGGGAGAGTGAGGACCAGGACCCCAGCATGTCCTCAGCTGCAGTCCTGAAGAAATCCTCGCTCTCCCAGCTCTAAAAGAATACCTCATGTATAATGAGGAGTATTTAAATATGCCATTTTAAGGGCATTAAAATCTTAATTCATCTTCCTTTTAAGACCATGGTAGAAAGATGAATATTATAACTGGCAGGTTTTATAGCTTGCAGACATATCATCAGCAGATGATCTCACAGCTAAGACTGAAGTTTTAGGCAGTTAAACTGGCTCGACCGTACATGGGTAACTCAGCACATAGCAGTTGGCATCCAGCCTGAGGGTATGAAGTGCCCTGTCACTGGAACTGCTACTTTTAGAAAGATGAAAGCATGGAGCAGCACAGAACTGAACACAGGAATAACATGTTATTGTGAGAGTAAATATGCTTATATGTGTACTGGGCATCTTTCTTTCATTCCCAAGGCTTCCAAGATCTGATGCAGTCCTTTTTAATCACTTCTCTTGTTCTCCCATACATTGAGTTGACCACATAACACTCTGCATGTGTTGGCTGCCACAGCTGAGGAACACTCAGGTTTGTCACTGTTTAAAGCTGTGAGGCTGTTCCTAAAGCCTCCCAGCCCTCTGTTGCCTGAAGGGGCTGGGAAGCTTCTCCTCAGTCTGATCGGCGTGTATTGGGACCACATCCACCTGTGACACAGCACCGAAGTGAGTCTGGTGGCGCTGGGTTGCTCCTGGTGGCAGGGTTACTTACTCCAGGGCATGCCTGGCTATCTCTGCTTCAAGTGCATCATGCCAGGTATGCTTTCCTAAGGAAGGATGGCTTAATTCCCCATTTGGCTGTAGCTGCATTTATAGTCCCCTGTATATCAAAGGTTGGCATGTTGTAGCCATTAACAGTTCCCAAAAATATAGTAACACCTTCCGCTTTTGAAACAGCACCTTTCTGACACAGATCTAAACGTGCTCATGACAGGGTGAAAACTGCCAGCCCTTTGCCAGACAGGCAGTGTTAGCTCTGCCTCACAGAGTAGCAAGAGCAAAAGGAAATGAAAATCCAGGTCTTCAGAGGCATTAGGTGGTCTGAAGTGCACTTAAGCACCATGGCTCATTCACTGCAGTTGGAGAGAGGTGTGAAAATCCCAGTGACTATTGATTACCCTTAGATGTCTTGAAACTCTTGAAAGTCTGGCTCTTGACTTCCAAGTGACTTTATTATTCACACATAAGGTAAGTGGCAACTGCAGACACAAAACTGGAGTGAGAGAATGCCTGTCTCTGTGCTTCAGCCCTTTGCAGCACTCTCACCTTACAGACAGGGATGGCAATTTCCCTGCAGCAATGGTGCTCATTAGGCCTGGTGTCCTGCCTGAGATTCACCTTGGGGAAATTATGTTCTGGATAGTCAGAATACCCTCCCTCTTCTTTAACAAATGGATGCAGTATTATTATGTTGTTATTACATGCTGATTTATAAAGCACCTTTCACATACATCACAGTGCTATGTGATCTAATTACAAAACACCTGAGATGGAATAAGAAGTATCCAGGCAAGAAAATTGCTTGAAGCCTGACCTTTAATGCACTACAACAACCAGAGGTTTGGAGTGAGTGGGAGGCTTAAGATGAAGAAATCCATCAATCCTGACTGTATATAGGAGCAAGAGCCTAGGTACTATCAAAACTGCACAATTAGGAAGTGGCCAGGTGGAAGAATTATGAATAAAATGGAGAAGCTTTCATTAATCACTACCTCCTGCATATCTCAAAGCCCATGGATATCAAGGGGAGCTGTGCTCTTGACTTTTCTGGGCTCTCTGATGTCCCCAGACTGAATAGTGTGGGTTGCTGGTACCAGAGTCCTGCTGTGTCACATCCCAAATTCAGTGTGCATGTGATGATTGCTACCCATATACCTTTGCAACTAGTTTCAGGAAAAATACAAAGTATAATTAAAGTACTTAATTTTTTTTTTATTCTGACTTGATTTTTATTTCTGTCTTAATTTGGAAGATTGCAATTCATTTTCCTGAAGTCATCTCCTCAATCTTTATAATTAAACCTCATTTAAATATTTTGGTCACTTTCATGAACTAATTATAGTGACTTACAGTTGAGAAGGTACTTTAATCTTAAGTCTCTGTTTGCAGATGCTTAAAACTTTTAGAAAATAATATCCTTTTGGCTTAAAATTTATGTTTGCAGAGATCAAAGCTGACCTAGGTGTGGAAAACAATTATGTATGAGGCCTTTCTGTCTCTTTTCTGACATGCAAAGAGATATGAAATGGTAATTTTTCTCCTCCTTTCTTTATTACCTTCACAATTACTGGGACTGTATCACATTAGTTCTACTGGTATTTAGGGAAGGCTTCTCAGAAGATTGAAGAGGTGAGGAGGAATCTATGTCTTCATTAATAAATGTGCTGTGTTTTTTGGCTTTTTAATACAGGTATTTTTTCTTAGAATTTGAGGCATTTAAACAATAACAAATCTATAACAGAACAAAGAGAGAATTTTATGCAGGATGACTGGAAGGGTTCCCCTCTTCATCACCACAAAAGTTTCATTATTTTGGTCTTGAACTAAAGACTGTTAATCCTGTTTTTTGGTTGATTTCAGCAAGCCTCAGGTCCCATGTCATGAATAGACTACTTAACCTGAATTCTGTGTCAACAGAAAGAGGTTAAATTGTCTGTCTTCGTAGGTTACGGTAAAACTTCAAAGCTATGTTTGTATTAGTTCTCCATTTTCCAGACAGGTCTCCAGAAAAAGGAAGGAGCAAGGATTGGCTGGCATCTCATCTCTTCTTTGAGATCTAATGTTGTCCAGCACAAGGACCTAGCTCTCTGACTGTATTCTACTGTATCTAGAAAATGGCTTAATACATCTGGAGGATGAAACCTGCCATTAAACTAGTGAGGATGCACATGGTTTCCGTTCCAACAGGGTTCAGAAAATGCCTTTTTGGTCAGTGAAACAAAACTGCAGTCTCTGTTCAAGCTCTTTCAACAGCCTTTGCTCACCTCCTGAGCTGCAGCCTCACACCAGGTTATCCCAGATGTCCCATCCATTTCCTTCACTTCCCAGGAAGAGTGGCTTTTTCAACTACAGGTGATTTATAGCACAGCCTCTTTCCAGGTCCCCAGGCTTTGTAGCATCTCAACCAAATTGAGGAGCTGTCTTGGGTATCTGATTTTGTTACTTGAGCTGCCTGACCTATCCTTATGTGTCCCTTTTAATTAAATAACACTTGACTTGGTTTCGTAGAGATAATAAAAGATGATGAGGATAGTACAAGGTAACTTTACCTTGCCAAGATGATTTGGGAAAGCTGAAAATCCAATCTGTGTGTCTGAAAAATACTTCTGTTTGGGGGCTGGAGGGGAAAAGCCATCTCTGAGTTTCCTAACATTCTCCTCTAGGGAAAATTAAAGGTGTCTAGGGTTTTCTTTGTTCTCCCTCTGCCATCCCATCTTTCACTTTCTGGCTTCTTTAACTTCCAATCTCCTTTAAATTGCATTAAAGGAATAGGAGAAACCATTTATTTTCTCTTTTCGCCTTGGAGCTAAAAGCTTTCTCTTTTCTTCACAGTGCTTGTTAAATGCGATAGAGTGAAAGCTTCATAAATCATAAACAAGCAGAGGACCTAAATAAAAGTGCAAACTGCAAACTAAGGAAAAGAGAGACCCCAGCATGCACATTAGGGCTAGCATCAAGCACACAGGACTTATTTTAAATTGCACTAGCAGGAGGCAGAAGGCATGTCAGTTTTGTGTCTAAGCCAGGAACCAAAACAAAAGCCAGTGGGCTACAAAAATCAGTTAACAAATACCTCTGCAGTGTTATGGCAACAGATAGATGCAGATTTCCACTCTCCAATTTTGTTCATCCCTCTATAATGACCACCTCCTGTTCTTTCTGTGCCTCTTTACAGCATGGTAAAGCTCCTCCTTTTTTTATCAAGTTGTAATTTGCTCCAGGCTCCACTGAGTGCAGCAGCAGCAACCTCCAGAGCACTCCAGCGGTGAGAAACACTGGATGTGATGCTATTGGATCAGCCTATACTCAGGGTTAGACGTTGGAATTCTGGCAGGGAAATGCTTGCTTCAGGACATACTGATTTTCCTCATGCCTGCTTACAGTGCTGTGAGATGTCTGAGAAGGTGATACAGCAGAAAAAAAATATGGAAAAGCAGTCCACATTTCCTCAAACATAAGCATTCATTGGTAGTAAGGAAGCAGCGCAAGTTAATGCAGGAATCAGCAAATTGGTTCCCATTCATCCTGCTGATGGTGCCCAGCCTTCCCTTGGTCGATCTCTGTTCCATCAGAGACAAACTGGGCTCTGCTTCTCCATCTCCCAGAACAAATCTGCACAAAGAAGGGAAAAGCCAGTCTTGCCCACCACAGCTCAGGTAGGGCTGTCTCATCTTGTCAGCCAAGAACATATATAACGAACAGGCTGGTGTCCTCACCTCTGTATTAAGAGTGCAGGTGCTGCTGACCACATTTTTCTGAAAAAACTTCTTTATGAGGAACTCTCCCTGACGTTAGAAGAGCCCATTTCTTCTGTGCTGCAAAAAGATTCAGTTTGGAATTGTACTAGTAATGCTGTGTTTCTTATCCTTGCTCTGAAAGTATGACTGTTCTTTAATCCCACCTCTTGGAGGTGGAAGCTTTCCAGACTTGGGTCTAGAAAATATCTTGTCAGGAACTGGCGCTACAGAAGTGTCAGCAATAACACTATATACTGTCAATTTGTTCCAGCTTTATATCCTAATAATTAGTTTTTAAATCTATGACAGGAGTTTTCTCTTCATGGCATGATTATCAAACTTCTTGAATAACCCTACTATGAGCAGTTTTATCCTTTGCAGGGGAATGGTTTATATCTGTTTATCAATCCACCACTATCCATTATACTGTTAGTTCTTACAGTAAGTTAAAGAGGATGGATCTACAGTAACAGTCACATTGCTTTGTTCCTACTGTCCTCTATTTAGATTTTAAGCCTCAATAATTAAGCTGTTATCTATTGTACTAAAGCACATATGCCTAAAATTCCTTGGATCCCATTAGGTTGTTTTTAAGAAGACAAAACTGAAACTTAAGGTCATCTATCTGTTAATTTTCCTAGAGTTCAGAAAGGTAGTTTTTTTTTTAAAAGTGCTCTTCATTAGCACACAAATCACAATCATTTTATGTTCCTTCAGCAGTGTTTGAATTTGAAAATATTATACTAAGTTATTTCAGTACAATTTAAAATCATGGGTCAACTGATAAGAATGTTTTGGTTTGTTTTCGCATTCCTTTCCCTGATAACTATTTCTGCTGCTGCTTTTCTTTTACCACCCAGAAAGATGCACCACAGGGCAGCTCTCTTCTCCCATCACATCCCTAAGCAATGGTGGGAAAAGAAACATTTAGTCCTTTGCAGTCAGTTTTCCTTTGTCTTCCCTCTTCATCCCTTTGCAATTTTAACAAACCTGCTGTCTCCCCCACAGGCTGCCTATTTCAGGTGCACTCTGAAAATTGCGTGTCTCAATTTTGCTCCTAGAAATCTTGACTTGACAAATGCTGCTCTTTCCTGGCATCCAATATAACCTTCAATAACTGATGAGAGGGGTTAACTTTTGGTCTGGGGAGTACAAAGTTATAAATCAGTTGTTGTTCCAAAGGGCTGAGTTTGCATCAGGTGTTTCACTTTTTTTTTTTAGAAAAAAAACCCAAAACCAGAACAGATAATCCAATACAGCTGTGGCTGGGAGGAAACAAGACATTTGTAACAACTTTTAAAGCATTAAAAAGGAAGCACGCTAGGAACAAATACTGTATTTGTGTTCTGAGGCTAAAACATGACAGTTTTGAAAGAAGAGATTTACTGAATCAGGTTTGATGCCTTAAAATAATGAGAGAGTAGGAACTTCCAGGGGAGGAGGGGGAACAGAGTTAGGGTATGTGGCCTCGTTTAGAGAAAACATAAATGTGCGCAGAGCATAAAGGAATTGAACATTTAAGCCTTGGTTTATTTTCATGGAGGAAAAAGCTCTATAATGTTAAACATTTATCAGGATGGCTTTTACTGATGTGGTCGTGCTGAGCCTAGAAGCTGCTTGGGTTCAGAGGTTTGAATCGTAACAGTGGGACGCTGAATTATTCCCTGTAAGAAGAGAGGGCACAGCCTCCCAGATAAGGGCAGGAGGGACAGCGGCATAGGGGGAAAGAGGAGGAGGATGGAGAAGGACAAGAAGAAGGGCTTTGTGCTCAGTGCCAGTAGAGCCAGGAACTCTAGTTGGGGCTTTTCCTGTGTGCAAGAGAGCTGTGCTAAATCCATGGATGTGTCTCATATCATACAGTGCAGCCAGGCTAGGCAAAGGCTCTGCCCCCACCCTTCAGACTATACAGACCCTTCTATTTGAAATGCTTTCATAAATGCCTATAGTCAAGTCAGTTTTGTCCTCAGCTTCCTGGAGATCCCCATCAGCAAAACGGGGAAAGCAGGCATGTCATTGCATGAGAAAACCTGCATCTGACCAGAGTTTTCCTGAAAACAAAATAAAACTTGGTTTTTTCGTTGGTTTTTTTTTTGCTGTTTTTCTTTTAAATTTCTGGACACTTCCTTCTGCAATCCCCATAAGAGAAAATGCATTGATGGCTCTACACAAAAATTAAGTGATATGTGTCCACTTCTCTTGTTAAGCACTGAGAATCTTGACTCATATCTGCTTTGGTGCTATCATCTTTTTGGTAAGCATCTTTTTGGTTTTGCCAGCAGGGACATTTGGGGAGGCAAGAGGAGGCAAAGGGTTTGCCAAGGTCATTGTTCAAATGTCCCTGGCTCAGTCATGGCACACACAATATTTTCATGTCCTTCATAAGGCTACAAAACACCTGTAGTTTGGAAGGAAAGAGAAATTGCTGAAAGGAATGGTGGATAAGCAGTGACAGACTCCAAAAGCAGAGAACAATCCAACCGTGGACAGTGACCACAGCACAGATGACAACATAAACACAGTATATGAGATTGAAGTAGACACACAGCATTTAAAAACATCCTCCCAACAATGCTAGCTGCTACGTTAATTCTTTAAACAGTGACAAAAATGCTATTTAAGGAGGGTAAAAAGCAAATTGGAGTTAAATGGACATATACAACTGCCTCATGTATCCACATGAAATCACACACCTGTTGATACATTTGTACATATTATCACATATGTTATTCACTACCTTGTTCTTGTTCAGCTAAAGGCGGGTTTTGTGTACACACTCTTACATTCCCCTACAGAACTTAATTTAATGTTGTAATGCATAGCACACTTTTATGTTCAAGAAACAGACTAAATCTTGACATTTCTGGGTGAAGTTGAGGCAGTGGGAACTAAACTCACAAGGATAAACTACTTAATACTTTTGAATAGTTTTATGCAAATTGTATTCCTAGAGCTGGGGGTGATTCAACTAAGCCAGGGAAGTCCTGTGATCGGAGATACTTCAGGCAGAGTCTTTATTATCTACTGTCAAGTCAATGTTTACTGAGTGTATGAAAAATATCCTGGAGGAGTTGTGTTCCATTACTGTTTTGGACAGAAGTAGACAACTTGTTGTTTCCATATAAACACTATATACTTCTCACTCTTGGAACAGTCATGCAATTCATATTCTATCTCTGAAATATAATTTTCATTACGTTAGAGCGATGATGCCAAGATACCCTATACTAAGGTTACCCACTTAGTACCCTTTCCAAAAAACATTCCAGACCTTTCATCTAGTATTCTAGGTGGAAAATATTTGTAACTCTTATGTTTCCTTTATGTTCTAAATACACAAGTGGTCTGATGATGACGAAAAGATGGCTACTGTCAACTGGCTATATTGAATATCCCTGTTCCTCTGGCTTATTTTTTGGAGCAACTTTGTCCAGAACAGGATAACTAATTTAATTTTCCACTGTTGGTACTTGAGTGATGAGAGCAAAAAGGAGGATATCTTGTGTAGCTAAGCATACATCACAGCCTGCCCCACTGCTCAGGCAGGAGCCCTTCCATGAGAAGAGCGGTTCTAGAACAGAGTCTGGAGAAGGAGATTGGTGGCACAGGGGACAAACAAACCAAAAACCAGCAGCATTTCTTCTTCTGATAGCAAGGGATGAACTTCAATGCCAGGCAATCTGCATGTAGCTTGAAGTTTAATAGAATGTGGAAAGGTTAGGCTTGCTTATTATCCGAAGCTGCTAAACCCTACACAGTCAAGGGAGAGCAGCTGGGATTGTATGCTTTGGCACCTCCTCTGGATGCCTTTTGCCATTATGGCATTATGTTACCACATCAAAGAATGTTATAGCTCAGCTGAAAGCTGTTTGACTTAGTAATATTTCATTTACTACAAGAAAGATAAGATCAAAACAGATTTCTCATGGCTGTACCCATTCAGGTCTTTGGGGAATTGGATGCACAGTCCCTCTGGACAGTCTACCTGTTAAGTTTTTCCTTATATCTGATGAATCTCTCTTGTTTCATTTTGTGTCCATTGTGTCTCCTCCTTCCAGGTACCACTGTGAAGAGATTGGTTCTGTCTTCTTGATGTGTAGGAATACTGGTAAAGAAGACTTGCCTACATTTTATTTTCATGGCAGACATAAACAAGGAGAGAGTAAAACTGAGTTGTGAAAAATACAATCAAAAGCTCTGGTACTTTCTGTATCAATTGCAGATGATATTAGAAGCTGTGAGTATAAGGTAGCTTTCAGCTGCTGTTTTTTAGGAATAGAATATGGGCTTATATTGCCCATCAAAAACATGCCATGAGCTTTGTGCAGTGCAACAAACAAGATGCAGTTACATATTCCACGGCATAAAGACAATATATACTATATATAAAGACATTGCTACTGTATTACTGCAGTAGTATCAATTAAGAAAAAATCCCAATATACTTTACTCTGTCTTTTTTAAAGACAGAGTGGGTACCTCGAACTTTTTCCTTCTTCAAAATCTGTCCTGCCAAAGATAATTTGTTCAGTGTTAATCTAAAGAAAAGCAGAGCTGGATGCCCCATTGTCTGTGTCATGATACACAGTATTTTGTAAGATGGAGAGAGAATGGATTGTAATCAAGCTCAACACTGCAATTTAGTACTACCTCAAGAGCAAAATGGGCCTGAATCTTCCAAGCCAAGGGAATTGGTTTTGCAGCTTTTTTTCATCACTCCTGGATGAAACACATTGTTGAGTGAAATGCCTAGACCCACTCAGTGGAGAAAGGCTTATTGCCTCTGAGAAGTGATTTGGAGGATCTCAGGAAGACACTAAAGGCAGTCAAAGCACTAGTCATAGGACCTGGGTGAACATATTAGGACACAGGAATGCAGCCTTCAATCTGTATTTGTCCACTCAAATGAGTGGCTTGAGGACACGATTATTTTCTGTATGAACAATATTTACGTTCATAAGTGAGAAAGGAGTCCCGACGCGAAGTACATACCTTGACCATGGGGTCTTTTCTGCTGGCTAGAAAGCAAACAAGGGGAGGGACAAACACGCTGTATTTTGGATCTATGTTTGACAGACAAGTTCCTTGTCCTCTAATTGCTGTTTGCAGCAGTACAGACACCTGAGGCAGCTGTGGAAAATCACAAGGATGAGAAAGGCTTTTATGTTGTACAAGGGCATTGAGGGCAGCATTGAGCTTGTGGGTTTAGATGCAAAGTCTAAAATTAATAAGAAGGCTATTTGAACACATTAATGGGGGCAGCATGAGTCCAAAGAAGAAGCTGTAATTTCCAGTCTGTTTGTGACTGACAGCTCTGGTGAGGACCAGACACGTGGTCCAGGCAAGTGTCCTTCATGCATAGGTGTGATGCAGAGCATATTTTCAGCATCCATGACAAAGGCAGTGCATGTACTTTCTCTTTAAGCCAGCCTAAACAATGCTGTGGCAGCTTGAGTCAAGAAAATAAGTTTCTTTACTTAGATCAGCTCTAATTTTTTTCACTTTCACCATTTTCCAGGTTAGGGCTGAGGCAACTGAGACTCAGTTCTTTGGTCTAGGTAATGGTGTGGCTAACTGCTAAACTGTTCCATGCCTTACTTTCTCAATTTGTAAAAGGGGGAATGCTATGTGGACAAAATCTCAGATAGAAGAGAACTATGATGAAGGCAATTGTTATTATTCAGTTTTGCAATGCATTATGACATTCTCGTTTTCTTTATTTCTTCAAATGTCACTCAGACTTGAGCAGCAACAGAGCTGTTCAGTGCCTTTGTTGAGCTGCATAGATGAAAGACTACTGATATATTCAGACTTTGTCTGGCATATCCATAAGAATTTCCTAGGACTGCTTAGAGAGGAGAGATAGGTGTTTTCTGTACTCACCTCCCATTCCTCAGAGGAACTGGACTGGGCCTCATGCAGTATAAAAGCAGGCTCCAAGATGATACAGGTGAGTAGTTCCTTCCTATGACTGCTCAGAGCAGCAGGTTGTCAGAGATTGCAGGCCAGAGTGGAGATTGCACAACCTCTCTGGGAAATCTGTTCTGATGCTTAACTGCTCTAACTGTTAACACTTGTTTATCTTACGTCTACTTGTGCACTTTCTTAGTTGGTATCAGGTGGCATATTCAGGGTGACGGGACTGCCAGTTATGTTTGAATGTCAGGACTTAAGTAGTGTTTCCTTCCTCCCCAGATGTTTGTGCACTTCCAGGCTGTGTCCTGTCACTGGGAAGTTACAAGCATACAAGACAGAAGGGTGTTACAGTGAACTGGAGCTGATCGGGACCAGGCCACTGAATTCATGGCTTTGTCAATGAGATGCTCCAGTAGTTGACACTGTATCTTGTACAAAAAAAGTGAGAGAAAAGATTATGATGAGTTACCTTGGCCTGTAACAAGCCCTCTTTGAATCTGGCTGCTTTCCATGAAGCTCCTGTGCTGCTCTGGGTCATATTCCTGACCGGTCTCCTCTTGCTCTGTCAGAAAAATGGGATTTCCCCCTCTCTTTTCTACTCTGCTTTTCTTTTCCAGCTTCTTGACACAAACAATTTCTTAGAAATATCTGATGTCTAATATTTGTCCTCAATGTTTTCAAATCATCTACTGAAACACATTAAATCCATTCAGTTTCAATGGTTGAATGCCGTTTCAAGTTTCTCATTTGGTAATTTGCTACCAGATGCAGAGGAAGGAAAAGGGAATCATCAGTGGAGCAGAGAACTTATACGGTGACACCGTGAACATCCATATAGAGAAAAGTCAGGCTCACCCCAGTACAGTCCTAATGGAATGAGCAGGAACTCTGACAGGAAAACTACAAATTCCTCATACTTGTGTGATTGTTTGTACACAATCTGCACTTACCCTTTCAACAGCTCACAGATTTCAGTTGACTCCCAAATCAACTGTGTTAGATTTAGCTTTGCATATACCATTTTCCCTAGATTACCAAAGCCCTGATTTTTTGAAACAAGCTCTTTTCCATGTGAAATGTGAAACTGACATTTCAAAAATAAAAGGGCTTTTATATATGCATTGTTTTTGCACTTAAGGGTTTAACTAAGGGCTTAATGCTATAACGGCCAGAAAGCTGGAGTCAAGGAAACAGTAAAATTAGGAAAAGTGCATGAGTATGGTAACAGAGTTTATTAAAGTACATGCTACTTGGACTTAATCAGGAAATTCGTTTATTCAGGACATCTCCTGGAGCAAACCTAATTTAAGCCTAATGACATTTAATAGTGATAACTATGGCTTGGTGAGGATGATAATTCCATTTAATTGGGATGCCTCCAGGTGATGCGATGGTGTTTCTGTGTGTCTGTGACAACTGCAGGCTGGTTCTGACTGTTTATACACCCAGCAGCAGCCTTCAGTCTCTCTCCAGCTGCCAGGCACCAAAGCAGCCCAAGAAAAAAGGTTTTAAAGTCCTTCACTGCAGCTTGAATTTGGTAACAAACATATATTCACTTGCTGCCAGAAACGTTATTTGGTCTCTTGGCTTCTGTCTCCCTATGTGCTTCTTCCCAGGAGGGCTGTATTCTTGGCCACCTTCACAGCATCCTCACCTCATGTCCCGGAACCCATCCCATTTCGTGTAAGTTTGCTGCACAGCTTCCTAAAGACTGACATGAATATTGCAATAGCATTTGGTGTCAGATGGAAATTCAGGCTCATCAGGATGAAGGCCATCCACAGGGGTTTCCTAGAAAAGAGACTTCTAAGGCAGATTGCCAGCAGTCTCTGTTTTAGTAAAAGAGACTTTAACCTTCATAGCTCTTTTGGAGCCATTGCTGTTGAATTAACAGCCTCTGTATTTGTCTGTGCTGTCTCTGTAGTACCAGCATTCAGCTTATTACTGCATAGCTCTTTGGAGTATCTTGAATATAAAAGTGTCCAAGAAAGCCAAATTTCATTCTTTTAAAACTCCTTTCTCAGTCCTAAAGGAGTGTGATTGTGAAAAAAATTGGCCATTTCAGTTCTTTCTGCAGGACTTACTATATCCACAAAGCATAACACTTAGATCTTGTCTGCACACAAAAGTGGCATTGATTTAAATAATCAGGTTTAAAATTAATTTAACTGAACTGGTGCAACCTTTTTACATGGACTTCGAGTCAATTTAAATAGAACCTTTTATCCTTATTACTCAAGGGTAGAGTCACATAATCATAAGTGATTGAGTTAAAGTGTGTCAAGAAGTTATTGTCTCTTCAGATGAAGGCTACTGTCCTCTCTGCTAGAAATTTCATAACCCACCCCCACTCTACCTGAGCTGGAACTGAGTCTCTCACCCCATTGCACCCCATGACTTTGCAGGTGTTCTCAGTTCCCCGCACTGCAATTAAAAAGAAAAACTAATGGCCCTTCCACCACTGAATCCTCAGCTTTCTGGCCTCCACAGTGAAACAGCATCAAAAAGACCAAGGGGAATGTTTCCGCTTCAGGAAGCCTGTACAGCAACAGTAGGAAGAGGAATCTTTAAAAAGAAAATTATAAACCGGAGCAAATTCTTTACTGGTATAAAGAATTGCAGATATCTTGATTACAATGAGCTTTAACTAATTTGTATCAGTAGAGAATTTGATATTGAAAGCTTTGACATAATATTCATGAGGTACACAAAGGGGAGGAAGCCAAGAGAAAAAGACATGCATCCAAAAGCGTATTTGCACATTCTGTGGATGTTTTCTTTCTTCAATACATGGGTGCCTTTTAAGAAGGGGCATAATGCCTATGCTCTTGAATTAAGGGGGGCATAATGCTTATGCTTGGAAATGTCACTGTATATAGTGCAGAACTTCTGCTGAGAGGAAGGAAACACAGGCAGAAGAGTACTGTGACTAGAGAGACATGTGCAGTTGAGTAAGAAAAGAATTTTAATAACACCACGAAAGCTGGTAAGAGTGGTTAAAAAGAATCCCACCTCAAGTGAAACGGATGCTGATATTTCAGTTTTCCACATGTTCAGTTCTATAAGTGAATGGATCTCTCCTGAACATTTCAAAATACTGCATTTTTAAATATATGTGTTAATTTTTCTCATTTTTAAATGAGAATTTACTTTCTATTCCAAAACAGAAAGGTCACCTTGACCTCTTAAATAAAACATTTTAATTGAAAAGAAGCCGACATGTAATGCCAAAGGAAAATGCCAGAGGAACTAGCCTTTTTCTGCAAAGCTTCATTTCGATGAATCAGCATGTTCTGACAAGAATTTATACAAAATATTCCTGTTCTGCTCGAGGCCTGAATACCAGTTCTTTACTGCAGCCTCCACAATGCAGCAGATCATATCCAGCTTGCTGGATGTATTTGGCTGATGGCTAAGTGTGCTCCTAAAAAGGGGAGGCTTACACAACCTTCAATATGGCTGGACATTCACCTGAAATATAAGGGGACATAAGATTTTATTAATACACATAAATATATATACACACATATGCATATGTATACAAGCATCAGTATGGGTATATATGGATGGATTGGGCTGTCTCTGGATTAGTAGCACAGTCTCTACAGAATAATGGAACTACCTTTGTTTTTTCTTTAATTTATCTGAACAAAAGGAACACATTCTCACCCCAGGTTAGGAGTCACCAGAACTACCAAAGACTGTCTCTCCCAGCCTCTAAAGAAGAATGTGCTAATACTGAGGAAATTCTCAGAGGATGTGACCTCCCCTACACTCAGTAGCTCTGTCAGAGCAATATTTCATTGGTACATTATTATGAACAGAAATGCACACTCAAGCCATTTCTGTTTACTCAGAATAGTGTTTACTGAAATATGTTCTGCAGTTTACTGTTCCTTATGGAAGATAATATTGTATATACAAGAGCAAATTGAATATATGTAGTGCAGTAATTGCCATCATGCCCAGCAAGTTGATGTGTTTGAATACTCAAGATAGATAAGGTTTCTCTAAGGATTTACCCCTCAGTACATTCACCAAATTTAATTTCGTATTGTTACTTACAATTTCTTCTATCATATTACTTATAAAAGAAAAAAATTGCTTTGAATACATTCTTTGAAAAAATGTTGCACATGCTTCCCACAGCCTCCACCCTTGGGATCTTTGGAAAGCAGTTTTATTTTTCCTTCATGCAGTAATGGGTTTCGTCACTGAAGAGCAATCCAGGGCCATTATACTAGAATGAGGTTTGGGGGAAGCTGAATGCTGACTCTGCAAATCCACACCCCTCATGTACTTTAAGTACCCTGATGTTTTTGCTCAGTATTTGGTAACACAACTAGGTGCTAAAAAATGACCTAGTTACCAGATACTGCTGGGAAGAAGTTTGAAGAGCAGGCAGCATTTAAATGAAGATATGAAGGCGCATCTATGAGAATGGAAAGGCTTAGGGGAAAAAAAGAAAGACAGGTTTCTCCTTTTGTGATTCATATGGGATTCTGATACAACATGGCAGGAAGCAGAGACTGAAAAAAAAACAGAATGAAAAAAATATAGGCAAGCTTGTCTGGGCAAGGGTTGTGTTCTCCTGGTGTGAGAGTATTTGCTATGGACCCATACTAATCTCCCCCACCATCACTCACTGTTTCTCTATGGCCCTACACATACTCCTCCCTCAAAACTCCTCACACTTTGTTTGCATTCCCATTCTATTGCTTCCTTCTTTTCACACAGCCTTCCATCTCTCCATGTTTTCATCCTGGAGCCCCAGTTTTACCCTAGAAGTTAGCACTATGAACAAGTACCTGTTACAGAATGACATCTATTAAATAACTTTTTTTTTTTAATCTGAAAGCTAGCTGATTACAGCACTGTAGATGTCAGTCCATGTAAAGCACAAAATTTAGTAACCCAATAGAAATACTCCAAAATAAGGAAATAGCATACTTAGTATGCATCCTTTCCTTCTGGAGAGAATGGGAGGAGAGCAAACTGCAGGTAACAGGCATACAACACGTCATCCGATGGGCCACCAGGAAGGATTTGTATATTACTGTTCAGAGGGATGAAAGAACTGTATGAACTGGAAAGCAAGGCGGAAGCACCACTTACCCAGTTTTCAGTAGTTTCTATGTCCCTAGTGGTTTGACCCACTGATCTGCACTGCTCCTGCACCACTGCTTCCTTATCAGCTCCTGCTTGAGCCTGCTCCACCCAGAATGTTAAGGAATCATGTGAGCTTCTCTGTCCCGCCCTCCCTTCCTTTCCTAATTCCAGCAAATCCACTTTCATCTTCCCTCTGGTTCTGGCTACTGGCTTTGAAGTCCCGTCTCCCTCCTCCTAAGGCTTCCTGACAGCAAGAAAAGAAGAGAAGGATTTTACAATAAACAGCAAGAGAGTTTTGTGACACTAATCAGCATTTGCAAATGAAGATTAACAAAAGTGCAAATAAGCCTATGTGATAACTCCACAGTCTGACCTAATCTTAATGAAATCTACAAGATCTATTTATATAAATAAAAATGAATTTTCTTGCTTTCAACATAGTGCAATTTGTGCACGTAGATTACAAGTGACACACACAATTGTTTTGCCTGCATAAGTGCCCCAACTTTAAAGAGCTTACTGACAGCTCCCTGCAAAGTGAAGACATGCAGCTGACAGAGCTGTCGCAACTTTATTCCGCTCCAGCAGGAGGGCTTCCTTGCTTTTCTTTTAAAAATACATTTTATTTAATTCCTTACTTCCCTGAGGACGTCAGGCAAGACTGAATGCTGAGAGGAGGGTGATCTCTGTAAGCTGGCCTGATGGCATGCAATGGAATAGAGACAGAGAGGGAAAATATTATCTGAAGAGCTTTGGGATTCCCCATTGGTGGGAAGTGTGACTTGAACTCACAGTTTTTTGCATTTTACCAGCAAGGGATGAACACTCTGCACGTGGAAATGTATATTTAAATTAAAAACATTCAAACAGGACAATCTAGCAAAGCTCTGACACACTACAAAGTGCACATGAGGCAGAAGAACCACAGAGGAGGAGCTGGAATCTGAATCAGAAGACATCAGCTCAAGGAAAGATTCAGTTGCCTTGTGCACAAAACACTTCTCAACTCATATGGTGGGAAATCTGCACATAGTAGGTGTCCGTCTATCCAAACTAATATATAATAAGGTGAATGAAGAACAAGGGTTCCAAACTGAGGACAAGGAGGTCTCTGAGGACCAGCACATATATGTAACTGCACAATTCTTTATGTCACTTCTTCCACACAGGCACTCCATGGACATATGAAAATCAGACTTCTGTGGTTACTTCATCTCTATTCCACATGTTGTGTTACAACTTCAACTATAGTCTGCTTACCAGAGTCTGGAAATAGTACTTAAAGTGTTCTTTAAGTTCTACAGAGAAATAAAAAGGCCCTTACCCTTTTCTCAGGCATATCACAACTGACAGGTACAAGCATATTAAGTAGGAAAGAAACTGAAGAGTAAATAAGGTAGTTGTAACCTTCCCCAGAAGTTGATTTCGACTGCTGACACCTTAATATCTTATGAACTAGTGAATGGAGGTCAAGGGAGAGAAGATGGTTGTAAGAATACCATGGAAGGCAATGATTTCACTGCAGACATTTTAGCATCTTGCCTGCTGTTCTGCCTGCTCATACATGGCAGACTTCTGCTAATATGGTTTGACAATAAACTTTGAGAGCTGTCAAGTGCTGAGATATCTTTGCGTATCCGCATTCATGTTTGCTTACTGTAACCCGTCAGGTAACTTTCCATCCCACAGGTTAAGAAGAAAAGAAGTAGTACTCGATAGTTTTCTACTTGATATTGCCCTTACATCATTCATGATGGGCTTTCATAGCAAATTAAATTTTGAAGAGTCACAAGCCATTTACCACTGCATTTGCCTACCTTTTGCTGTGGGCTATCCATCTGTTTCTCTAGAGATCTGCCTGCCATATATTTTTCCCATATCTACATCTGCAATATTTATGTTTACCACTTTTTTTGCATTTGTTAATCTAGTTCTATTCCCTCTGTCTTTTCTTGTGTATGTGTGTTTATGTAAGGAAGGAGCAGTATGTTGCTAGCTGTCTTAATGAATCGACAAAGCCAACTCAGTTACTTGAGATCAGAAATATGAGGAACACATGAAGCCTCAGAAATCATAGGTACACATATAGTGCATTCAGACACTCATTACAGAGACCAACTCTGGCCCTCAAGGGGAACCAAGTGCATAGGCATTGTTTTCCCATGAAAACCTGTTTCAGGGTCTCTGACTCTTGCTCTGAAGGCACCACAGGCCTTAAAGGCACCACAGGCCTTAAAGCCTCTGTCAGTGAAGAGAAATGGGAGCATCTGCCTGCCTGCCTGCTCCATGGGAAGGTGGAAGCAAAAGAGTCAGTTGGACAGGGCTACCCAGCAAGGTGTGGAGGATACACTTGGGCTCAGGCCTTTTGGGAGGAATATTTGTATATCTTTTGCCTGTGGGAATTACAAAGTAAGCAAAAAGCTAATTTTGGTACTGACATCAGCTGCCCCTCAAACTCCAAGGTCAGTCCTAAGACTTGAAGTCAACAGAAGGAACAAAATGAAAACAAGCCACTGGCAAGGACTGAGCTGGTCACTAGCAGCATGAAGAAATCCTCTTTTCACCAGCTGTGATGAGCATTGCTATTTCATGTTTATTTGTTGTGATGGCTTTAATCATATGCTGGCTGTTTACAGACATAGTGGAGTTATTATTTCTGCCTGGAGGTGGATAGTACGAAATCAAGGGAAAAGAGAAAATACGAACTCTTTATTCAAATATATCCCATAGCAGAAGATGACATTTATGAGGGGAACTAGAAAAGATGAGGGCATGGTCCTTTGGAAGAGAGAAGATAAGTTGTTTGGTTGTACTGGCCTCCTTGAAGAAGAGAATAAGGCAAATCAGTGGGTAGCAGAAAAAAAAGGAGGATGCATGAGCTTTCATCTTCCTTTTTGGTTGTGTCATCGAGCAGTTTATATGAAGCTATTTAGACCCACAGATGGTAACTTCTACACATCTGTTTCTGTGGACACTATGGTTTCCAAGCTAAGGATTTGTGATCCCTAAATGAATATAGTTAGTGCCTCTGTTACAGGGAATGTAAGACTTGCTTATACACTTAAAAATAGGCCAGACATCACAGACTACAGATTGAGAGCTACTGCACCAATACATACTAACATGTAATATTCACCATCACTACTTCGTAGAAATAAATGTATGTTAAGCCCCCTCCCTGACATCTCTGCGGAATAAAAACAAATCATTTAATTCTTGCTTTCAAGATTTCAAGAAATGGAAGGTAGATTTAACAGACACAGTAAGCAGCTATTTCAGTGCAAACCCAGAAGAAATCTGTTACACGAAAATTGCAAGTTACTGCCTAGGGCACAAGAATCTGACATGTCAGTCTCCAGAAATGAAAACATGCTCCTGAGATTTCAAGTTTTTCCTGAAACATACGTAGCACGATTTTATCTAGTATTAACACTTTTAAACTTAATGTGCAACAGAAATAACCACTTGCCTTGTAAAGAGCATTTGCACTATTTCACTACCACATTAGTTCTCACTAATTCAGTACTCTGTATGCTGTTTTGTACCCATTGAAACTAAATGGGATAAAAATATATAACATCAATGTAAAATAAATGATTAACTACTCTGAATAGTGCTTACTGATGATTTCTACACAGAGTACTGGCTATCTTTTCACTTAGAAATTGGTATATAATTCAAAACTTTCAAAACATACCTGCACACCAGCAGATTCACAGAACCATTAAGTGGGACAGAAAAGCACAAGTACCTCCTTTTTTCTCAGTGAAGAGTAGGAAAAAATACTTCCAGTTTGGTGTATTTACAAGCAGTTTTCAACAGCTACAGGTTGCTAGATGGAAGCATAAAACTGAATAAGATCAAAAGGGTAATAGTGAATGGGGTAACATCAGACTGGTGACCTGTCACTAGTGGGGTTCCACAGGGCTCCATCTTGGGCCCTGTGCTCTTCAACATCTTCATAAATGATTTGGATGTAGGACTGGAAGGGATACTAAGCAAGTTTGCAGATGGCACAAAACTCAGAGGAGCTGTTGACTCCCTCGAAGGCAGGGAGGCCCTGCAGAGAGACCTCGACAAATTAGAGGGCTGGGCAATCACCAACCATATGAAGTTCAACAAGGGGAAGTGCTGGATTCCATACCTGGGATGGGGCAACCCTGGACATTCATACAGACTTGGGAATGAGATGCTGGAAATCAGTGCCATGGAAAGGGACCTGGGGGTCCTGGTCCATGGCAAGTTGAACATGAGTCAGCAGAGCCCTGGCAGCCAGGAGGGCCAACCCTGTCCTGGGGGGCATCAGACAAAGCATCGCCAGCTGGTTGAGGGAGGGGATTGTCCTACTCTGCTCTGGACTGGTGTGGCCTCACCTTGAATACTGTGTGCAGTTTTGGTCACCACAATATAGGAAAGATATTAAGCTCTTAGAGAGTGTCCAGAGGTGACGAAGATGATGAAGGGCCTTGAGGGGAAGCCATATGAGGAGCTGAGGGCACTTGGTCTGTTCATCCTGGAGGAGACTGAGGGGAGACCTCAGCACAGGCTACAACTTCCTCATGAGGGGAAGAGGAGGGACAGACACTGATCTCTTCTCTGTGGTGGCCAGTGACAGGACCAGAGGGAATGACCTGCAGTTGTGTCAGGGGAGATTTAGGTTGGATATTAGAAAAAGGTTCTTCACCCAGAGGGTGGTTGGGCACTGGAACAGGGTCCCAGGGGAAGTGGTCACAGCACCAAGGCTGACAGAATTCAAGAAGCGTTTGAACAATTCCCTCAGACATATGGTGTGACTCTTGGGGATGGTCTTGTGCAGGGCCAGGAACTGGACTTGATGATCCTTGCGGTCCCTTCAAATTCAGCAGATTCTGTGATTCTGTGAAGATTGATAATGCTTTGCCTTCTATTCAAAATTCGCATCAAATGAAAGGCTTTGGAAAACTTCTTTCTGCCTTTCATGTCTTCATCATTTAACTGAAGTTAATGAAGCTTGTTTATATTCTGGACAAGTCAAGAGTTTCTTGTAAAAATTCAAAGAGGAAAAAGTCCTCATGCTTCCCTTTAGGGGGCAAAAAAATTGAAGGTCAAAGTACTTTGGCACAAAACCAAACAATATTATTCACTATCACTGTTTTTGGCAAGTTGCCTGAGAGTTCTTTTACGACTCTGATCTCTCCAGATTCTACATAGCAAGTTTGCTATTTGGACCACACTTTTTAGCATCCATTTATCTATTGTCTGTGGTTGTGGAAGTGCGGGAGCAAACTTTTATGAATTAGATGATGAAGAAAAGAAATCAATTACATCATGAAATAGCATAGCAGACTACAAAAGCAAAATGCTAGAGAAGTCAGGTTTAGAGGTATTTCATACCTGTCACTCTCCCAGAAGCAGATGTGGGTATCTTATAATTGGAGGTCCCATTTTTCTGATTAAAAAAACCCCAAACTTTTTGCGATACAATTTCTGACCAGCAGTTTCAGCCACTGAGATGAGTCACCCCCTCATACACAATGATCCATTAATATTTATATTGACATAGGGACAATTTGAAATGTTAATGAGCTGAGATACATGAAACAAGCTTGTGTTTACTTCTGAGGACACCTAGCTTTATGTATTCACATTCTTCTGGTTTGGGGTTTTTTTGAGTGAGGAAGGAGTAAATTTTGCTTTAACACCAACCCAGATATTTTTAAAAAGCTTTTTTGTGTAGCCTTTGCTCTTCAAATTTTCAGTGTACAATCACAAAAGTAAGTGAATAAATTTCCTTTTGTAATCAATTTGTTTTCAGTAAACATCACATGACATTCACATGTGCAGCCTGCAGCATAAAGCTCTGTAATTATCTGACAGCTACTTTTCAGATTTCATTGTGTACTCCTTGCTAAAGCCGCAATCGCTTATCATCACTGCTATGCTGTTTGCTTTGTTCATAGAGTCTTTTAACCCTGGATTTTTTAGCTGGCATCAACAGCAAGACAGTGATGGTAAAAGATACATCATAATGAAAACCTCCTTTCCTTCATTCCTAAATGTCTCTTGAGTGCTCCCATGGTGAAAAGACTGGGAGACCAACAAGAATCTATGAGAAAGTGATTGTGTGTCTCGGGGCACGGTGGTTTATGGTGCTACCAAAGGGGCCACAGAATTAGAAGCTCCATCCAAGGGTGCAATTTGTGTGGAATGGTGATAATGGCACTAATAGTCCCTATGTATTAAGACTTGATGCTGGCTTGTGAACTAAAAGAACAGCTGGCTGCAAGGAAACCAAAGCTCCCTCTCCAACAGCAATACAGACTGTTGCTGTCTATTCTCATATATTGTGAATACAGAAGCCTATAGTATCAGTGACAAACTCAATAAGCTATTTCAGATCCCATCAGGCAGCTCTGCTGTTTCCACATTTCCAGGGGATAGCTTCCAAGTTCACCAGCCCTCTCCTCTTTTTATGCAGAGTAGGAGGGATGAAGACCTTTTGAATAAATCATATTTGAAGTTTCTAGGCCAAACCATTCATGAGCTATTGGGTGACAGTAGAGGAAGAATTATTTCAAATTGTTCCAGATATGATTGATGCCAAAAATTTCAAATTCCCTATTTTACAGGCTGCTTCTCTGCTTTTCTCGTAGTGTACCCACAAATAAATTATCACCCTTGTGGAGACTAGACACGTGGCAAGCTTTTCAGAATATGAAGCGAGACAAACTATAAATTCAAAGATATTCTGCCAGTGACTGCTATGGAAATGCCTTCATACATTACCTAATTAATGGACTTTTACTTTTAAATTAAACTGACTCATAATAAATAAATTCTGGCTACAGTCTTAATTATCCAGAGGTTACTTCTTCTCACTAATCAAAATCTTGACTGAAGCCCAAGTATTCACAATAGGTCATCATGATCTGAATCAGTGAGTTGTCACAGGTGGGATGCTAAATTGTCCTTCCTTCATTACATTTAATGAAAATGTGTGTGCCGAGGAAATTGCTTTGAATAGAGATGAACAATTAAGAGAACCAAATGTATATAGGGAAGGGGGGAGGGAAAAGCATTCCTGATGAATGTGTTGGATGCGTTTAAGCAAGCTTCACATTTCAGAGCAAAATTCCTGTTGCCCTATTTTCTAGATTATAACCCCAGAGCAGAAGCAACTCTGCTGAGATATGAACCTTCAGGGAGGGAAGGATAAGAAAGACATTCTCAAGAGAAAAACAGGAGTAGGAACAGGGAGAAAGAGTTGCAACTGCGAGACAAAGAATTAGAGGACAGGGGACAGCAAATTATTATGCTGAGGGAAGATGTGTGGAAACAATGCTGAAGGGTCACAGAATGATTGCAGTTTCAGCTGCCTGAATTAGGAGCATGTTTATTTTACTTTTTTTCCTTACACAGAATGCACATAGTCAGTCTGTCTGTGTGACTTTGTATCTCTTCCCCACAATGACTGTTGAACCTGCTCCTTGATTTCAATCTAATTTAATAGTAAGAAAAGAGACATAGAAGGTAATTAAGCTCCTAATTTATAATGAAAATAGCTGTCTAGGAAGAAAAGACTTTGAGAACCATAAATGTGAGAAAAACTGCAAGAGGAGCCAACCTTTTACTGGAGAGTACAGGTCCATGCAGAATCTATCATCGATGAATTCCCCAAATACAGGCAACACTTCAATCAGGACTTATATTCCCCTGGAAACTGCAGCTGAGCACAATACACAAATCCGTATTGTTGACTCTGGTGTTCACTTCTTTGTTATGATCAATGAAAGCTCAAGTAGTCTCACCAGGTTTTTGAAATTATGTTAATAGAAGGGCCAGATTTTTCAGTGTTGTGGGCCCTGCTGTTAGTGTGTAGCCCAGGAATTCTCCCTCAGACACAGGAATTACTTACCTATTGAATGGGATTACTACTGGCAGTGCACAACTAAGTTCCACATACCTGTGTTTAGGACTACCGTAGCAAAGATCTACTGAAAAATACAAAACGTGTAGGCAGTAAAATAAGCCCTGGTTTTAAGATGACTTATCTATGGCTAGATATAAAGGAAATATGAAAACCAAAGTCAGGTATTTCTCTTCATACCTGTACAGATACACTCCCATTAATTCCAATTAAGTTACATTATACATATTTGCAATAAAGCTTGCAATTTTCAGCCAAGTGCTACCTGATGATAATAGACAAAAACCTTGCACTAGTTTGGTTTATGTTACTGGAAGAGATTTAAGCACCCTGGATGAGATTCTTAGCTAGTGAAAACCACTGATTCTGTGCTGATTTTCATTAATTACGCCTATTAACATTAGCAGAGAAGCTACCTTCTTTTGCTGGTTCTCCGTGTGCTGATGAAGGATTTCATTATCCCTTATCACAGCTCCTAGTATGGGTACAGCCTATTAAATCATATTCAGTTCATACAAAACAAGAAGAAACACACAAACCCACCAGCTGCATTTCTTTCCCTCTGCCCTCTATCCAATTTTACTTTTCGTAAAGGAAATAAACTATCAAACCCTGAACAGAGTCAGAGATTTCTGCAAAGAAAACACTGCTACAAGCACATTGTATGATTGCCAGATAATTCATAAAACTTTCAAGGCCACAAAAGTATATTGGTCCTTTAGCTCCAAAAAACATAGTTCATCATTCTCTCCTTCCTCGATTTACAATGCCCTGAATCCAATTTTTTCCCTCTGTACATTTCAAAATATGCTTGTAATTACTATTCAAGTCCCTTTCCTGTTTCTAGTATATTGTGTCTAGGGTTTCAAAGACATAAGGGAGTTAGATACATGACTCTCTTAGGTTGCTTTGAAACTTCAGCTCATAGCACTTAGAAATTATTTATTATGCAGTGTGTACATACATCCAATATAGGCTCATAAACCATGTTGTTAAACTCAAACTTCCATACATGAACTCTCCCTAGATTATATCATCTATGCATATCATAATTCCAGTGGATTGATCACTCAAATCCTAGTAGATTGATAGAATGTGCTTCACCACATAATACTGGTACAAGATTTTACCATCCTCTGACATAACCAAAATACTCCTGTGATGATAGTCCATTCAGGGTCCTTTACAGCATGTGTGAGAAAAACCTGCAGCATAAGTCCAATGGTGTACTTCTAAATGAACCAAATGAAGAGCAGAAGGATCTTAGAAAAATAAATTAAGAAATTGTGATGGTGAATGATGAAGGGTTATGTAGCAATGGGGAATATGTTGTCAGACATACCATTCATCTTCAGCCATTCCAACTTTTTTGAGCAGTAGAACTTCCGTAAGGAAAGCAGAATAATGTTTTGCTGATCATTAGCTGGACTGTAACAAAATGCATATCAGCCATAACTCTCTTCTATAGATGCTTTTTGTTTGAGAATAATGCAAATTATCCTCATTACAATCAGATGGGATGGTTGTTAATATCTTTGCATAATTAGAAGCTATTTTCCTTAAATGCAGTTTATGCATGAACTTTACAAGGAGATTTATCTACTGGGGTAACACTGAGTTGTTTTTGTCTAGGACACACTGAAGGTTACACAACTCACCATTTTAATTTAGTTTTAAAGATAAACCAACTCACACCCAAATATGGTAAGAATTTTGGCCCCAATCCAGGTATGTACTAAGGGCACTTTGCTAAAATCAAGTGAATGAATCGTCCCAAGGACAAACATGCCAAAATGAATTTCAAAGCCATAAATGATCAGCACCTAGCAGGAATTATGCCCCTTCACTGCAGTATTGAAGTGCTTCCTGTGCAATTGAGTTTGCATAACTAGGTGTCAGATGGAGGCATTTTCTTACTTTGCAGATAAGCCCCCTTTGCCTTCAGAATAAATCACTTTTGGGACTAACTACGAAGAATAAGAACTTACTGGTAAGAGAGCATTTTAAGAAATTTGATCCAACCTTGGTTAAAATGTTCCTGTGCCATGTATCATGTCCACTCTGGTCCCAGCAAAGCCAGTGACAGTAAAATATTTTCAAGGATCTCTCTATAACTTACTGCCCCTTTTCTGCATCCAAACAAGACCTCAGATCAGAATTTGCACATACTGATTCTCTGCCTCTCTTGGCTATTAATTTTTGAGCAGAAGAGCACAGTTCTGCCTTGGACCCTGGAAATGCCAAGACCAAGGTGTAGGTCTGCACACAAATAGGTGTGTCAACTTCAGTGATGCTTCTAAACATAAGACAGGAGGGTAGCAAAGCTTTTGGATTGAAATGGGTGATGAGGGTTTAGTATAAAAGAACAAATCTCTTAGCACAGGCTAGATGGAAAGAACTTTTCAAGACAATGTGTGCTCTGCATGGAAAGCCCACTAGTGACAACAGACAAGGCTGAGGAGAAATTCCAATTGCCCCTACTACTGGTCTTAAATTCAGAAATCATAATTGCTCAGCCATACTAACAAGTCCCTTCACAGCTAGAACTGTGAGGAGCAAGCTAGAACAAGAAGAGTGTGTTTTTAATTGGTTTTGCATCAGTTTTGGCGGTGGTGTTTTTTTCTTTTCCATACAAATGGCTTCAGTTTTCCATTGGACTGTAGTTATCACTATTAGATACTTTCACAGCTTGTGCCTAAGTACTTTTAAGGACAAAAGAATGCCTACCATAAGGCAAGAAGATAAAACAAAATGGTGTTCAGTGGTCTATAAAATAACAAAACCGGCTTGAAATAGGGCTTGAGATCTCATGTGAAAGCATCTACCTAAACTGTGAACCCTGTAATGAAGTTCTTGATAAGGGTGACCGTAAAGGAGGGCTAGTCTGTTCACTTCCCACACAGTGCCTCAGGTGGGTGAAGAAGCTGCTGTGCACAAGTACCAAATGCTATTTGAAATGTGACAACTGACCGTTTCTGGGAAATGGTGCCAACTTGAGCCCCAGAGGAAGAGGTTTCCCTTTGTAATGGACCAAGAACAGGCAAAGAATTTGAAAAAAAATAAGAACAATAGGGAAATCACTGCAGTTAAGAAGGTCATACTCCTTCAGAATTGTAGAGAGAAGGGAATATTAATTCAGAGAAAATTAGCTGAAGGGGTGTGGGTGCCTGCTGTGAGATCCTGAACATAGTATCTGCCTCAGGAATTGATTGGCTGAAGATGTGAGAGCAGGTTTTATGACACTGTTTTCCTATTTTCTTGAGCTCACTGATGCCCTTAGATTTGGCAGCATAGCAGCAAGTAGAATGTGTGCTGCTTTCATTTCAAGGAATAAGAAATTTTGCCACTGCCTGTCTGCTGCTCAAGGGAGGTAGACTTTGTCACTGGCAATTTCCCCACAAGGGTCTTGGCAGGAGAACTGTGATGGAGGGATTTCTGCCACAGGGATCATGCCATGCCCTATCCCTTTATCTGCCAGGATACTGGTTGGGATGAGACATTTCTGGGGAGTAGGAGCCTCCGATGACACGACAGAACCATTGAAAGTGCTAGGAGCTCCTGTCTTTCCTTTAAGCTCTTGAAGGCACAAAGAAGGCCTCCAGAGGTGAGAAAGGAAAAGATCCCTCTCACAGAGTTCACAAAGTGTGGTTTTCCCAGTGGCCCTAAAGGGAAGTTTGAACCTCTGAACTGGAGCATTAATTGCCAGAGCTGAGAGTGGCTAAGATAAAGAAAGAAGTGACACTGTATATTAAAACCTGTCTTTTTGTATCTCTCTAGGCATAATGTGACTTGACATCACATCACCATCCAGCAGAGCATCCAGAGATGGCAATGGACATAGCTTGTGCAAGCACTTGGAGACGCTGAAACCCCTAAGTACCTCGGGGACTCAGCAAGCCAAGGGATAACTCAAGTTCCCAGCACAAATGTTGCTCACAGCTGAAGTGACATGAAGAGGCTGCCTTCTGGGGATGTCATACAGGGTCATGAGGTGTCACTCACACAGAAATCAAGAGGCCTTGAAAAACCTTCCTGCTGTGACCAAAAGCATTGGATGAAACTCAAATCCTTTAGGAATCAGACACAGCCTTTTGGGACATAAGTCATTTGGAGGTGCTGGCAGCTGCTGAGGTACCTGTGGTACAGCAGAAAATGAGGTTGGGACCAGACAACATGGGCATGCATGCCAGGGTTCCTGTCACTGCTTCAAGACCTGCCACCATACCTCCAATCCACCTGATCCTGGTAGGACATCAGGCAGCCTTGCTCACTCACCTCCTTATCTCACAGAGGGCACTGCAGGTGTCACAAAGTCCCCTCAAAAGAGGGAAAAAAATATTTTGTTCCAGACTTGAGAATGGGTGAGGAAACAGGAGGATTACACTTTTGTGTGTTTATATCTCAGCACTGTACATGTGTAATTGGTCTGCCCTGTGAGGTACAGTGCATGATTGTAGCTTTCATGTGTCTGCAAAAATGGACAATTTTATAATGGATATTAAAGGGAAAAACTGTACAGCTTGTGTTGTTTAAACTAGATCAGTACTGAAGCAGTCTATTGTTTTATTTAATGACATGTAATTAATTGCCAATCAGTCAACTATATATTCAGGATCAATATGAGCAATACAATGAATAAATAAGATCCAGACACTTAAAAATATTACTGCACAAACCAGATTTTGCAACATCCTTTTACAAGTAGTCCAAATTTTCAAATCCCACATTCACATGTAGGATCCCAAATCACACAAGGGACATGAAAGTTTCCCTTTGGGACCTGGAAGTGCTTGAGTGTTTAGGTGTACCCTTGTCTCTCCCTACAACCTGCTAATGCCTGTGCAAAAGCCCCCCATGAGGCCACACACCTATGCACCCCTATGTACCAGACTGCTCCAGGGGTGCTGGGAGGATACAGCTCTCTCTGGCATGGGATGAGGTCACAATGCTACTGGGACAACTCCTTGCAGAGTCAAAGTTGTTTCGCTATCAACTACATCCTGTATTAGCTATTTTGGTATGGTGAATACGTAAAGTGATTTAATGTGCTTTACTTGCTAACTTGTTCCTTTTAACGAGTTAACAAGTGTTTGCACTTAGTTTTTTTGCAGGTTCAATTGTAAAATTCAACAGGGAAAAGCTCCTTGTCTAACTCATGTTTGTGGTCTTGTCTCTGGCTAAGAGTGCAGTGTGCATGTGAGGGGAAGAATTCATGTGGGATAGAAAGAGCATGTTTCTTTTACAGTAGAAAGGGTATTCTCTAAATCGTAGCTGTATTTTCAGTGCCTGAAAGAAAAGATTTTCTTTCTGTTGCAATTCTTTCATATGAATACAAATAATTAATTCCTCAAAAGCTCCATACCTGTTTTTCTTGAATGTGACTTTAATAAAATGATATTTTCCTTCAAGTGGGTTGTTTAATCTTTAGTGGGAAATTGAATGGATGTGATATAGAAAATAGTAAGGTAATGATTTTAACATAGACCCATCAAACCAGTTATTGCCCTGAGATGTTATAAAATATGAAAATAGACCGACTGTGTAATGATTATATGTAATGTCCTCTTACTGTAACTGTTAAAGGTTCCTGTGACTCAAAATTACACTTGTATTTACCTATGGTCTTCCTCTCTGACTCAAGAAAGCAAATATATGCACGCTTACAGCAAAGCAGGCACTCAAAAAGCCCAAAACAGGGAAGTTTTACAAACAGGAGAAAAAGGGAAGGGGCTTTAGTGAAAATAAGGAAAAAGCACTGGTGGCATATGACAGACTTCAGGTGAAACATGGTGTTCCTACTTCCAGGACATGCTCTACAACCAAGTCCCACAACAAAGTCTAGTTTCACAGATACATAATGCCAGACAAAGTGGGAATAAGCACAGTTAGAAGTGCTGTGTCTCCTGAGGCATTAGGCCAAAGCCACCTCTTAGCTATTCAAGGGGATCGTTACAGATGCAGCTCATGGAGTGGTGTTCTGCTGCTTATGGTGCTCCTCTATGCCCAGGGGCTGAGGGATGTGTTGAATAGGCTTGCAATAGGCATCTCTGAAAGCCAAGATGCAATCACTTTGTGAAATTAAAGCTAATTTCCTCCACTGTTAAAGACAATGTACATGATCACTGCCACCAAGTGATTATATTTAAAGTCAAAGGATGCAGAGGGAATGCCAGTTCTCTTGGTCTGTATTCAGTCACAGCTGTGAGGGATTAAGGGTTGTTTAAAAATCTCTTAAATGCCTGCCAAAAATTGCCAATCATTAGAACCAATAGGTGCTTATCATTCCAGGCATTGTTCAAGATATTGGAAATTACACAGCTGCAGATGACCACATTCTTCACACAAAAAGAGTGTGTGGGAAGTTCAGGAGAAAGGATTTGAGCTCCTTCCATTCACTTTCAGTATGTCAGTTGCTGGAAGCCTTTCTATCTGCATCTTCAAGCATCTCCACAAAAGCAAATATCAACCCAAACCATTCAGTTGCTAGACCCAGCAAGCCTGCCAAGCCTGAGAGTTTATTCTGGACAAACTTACAGAGAAAGTGAAGAATAGACTCAGTGTTCCTTTCTCTTCACTTCTCTATATGTGTGTATGTGTATGTGTCTATGTATTGGGCGGCAGGGCTTCATATTTCTTCAGAACCCGTTTTCCAATATGTGTAATTTTCAAGAAGACCATCAGTTTTCTTTGCAAAAGTACATTTCATCGGTAAAAATTAAATTACATCTTCTCAGCAAGATGAAGTGAGAATTGGTAGTTTTGCAAAGTAGATTAGCTAAGTGAAGGTACACGGCACTGGAGTAACCGACAACGATAGGTAGAGATTGCAAGGTCCACGTGAAGTCAAAAAGCAGATTTCAGGATTCAAAAGAGTTTCCGTTTCACCCCTCTCTTTTCACTTGGTTAGCCCTTTCCATTGGAATGGATTTTGAGGTGAAGATGCTATTCCACTGCATTGTTAGCCAACAGGTGTGTTTGTGAGAACATTTGAGGAAAATCTGTTCAGTTTCTGTGCTCCGGGAGAAGAGCCCTATTCACTTATCTCACGGGGTTTTGTGGCACTTCTTGCAGCAGGATGAAGAGAACTCCCCTCAGTATGAAAAGAAAATCATCACAGTTTCTTTTGCTCCCTACACACAGATAATTAAAAAGCTCCTAAATCTGCAGCTCGTGGTGTCTGTTGTGAGATTGCATAAGGTGCGCGTCCATGTTCAGCCTGCAGAGAATGGGCTAGATAAGGAAGTGTGAAAGACTTAAATGTCACTCACAGTCAATCAACATCAACCAGGAATTTCAACAGACCTAATCGACCTTTTGTGACACCACAATGAATATATGCTCTGCCCAAAATAGCTGCCTCTGGGACAATTTGCATGAAAGATATGCATGCATTCACATCAAATTGAGCAGCTTCAGATGGAGAAGCTTAAAAGCTCAAGTGGTGAAACTTTTAATAACTCGTTTCAGCTCCCTGCCCCCAACTTTCCATTAATATTCCCACATTCTCTCCCCTTTAAATAGGAACATTAAGTGCAGATAAATAAAACATTAGATTGATAAAATTACTTATATTGTGACAGCAGCTGGAGGCCCTGATAAATACCTCGTGATTCTAGGTCCTGTATGAATGGGCAGCGCAGAGACAGTGCTGGCTTCAGAGACAGAAACCCGTGGTTTCTGACAAGATGCAAGCTGACAACGGGAGGGAGGTGAGGGAAGATAGAAGAGAACAGGAAGTTGTATTTGCTTCAATTAGTAAACATGGAACACTTCAGGAGTTTTCACTTTATGTTCTTTATTTGTATAATTAGACATAAGCTATTATTTATTGTACTATATATTGCAATTGAAGGTCCCTTGAGCATGTTTGGTGTTATTAAAAATGACTTTTCAGAACTACAGTGGGGGAGCCAGAAGCTTGATACTACTTTGGACTCCTATTTGTTATTTGTCAAGCGGGGAAGCTTATAAGCATGTCTGTTCAGAAAGGTTATTAACATAAACTTTGGACTGTGTTTTTAATTATCCAAGCAGAATCTGCATAAACAAGCTGGACAGTCAGTGAAAGAATTGTCACAGTAATGATGGGTCACACCATTACAACAAAAGGCACAGTTCCAAGTGTTCCAGGATGCTGGGAGCATGAAGTCAGAGCTGGTCACAGAGTCTGACAAACTGTGTATGTAACCCCAGATTCTGTTGGAAAACACATAGAGAAAAGAGAACATTTGATTTTTTTATGCAGCTTAGTGCTCCTGGATGGAGAATTCCAGTCTTTGTGATCTCTCTTAACTGCAGAAGTTGCATGAGGAGCCTTCCAATATAGTCACTGAGAAAAGTGTATATAGGCTGGTGGCTGGAGTAGAGGAGAAAATATTTGTCTCTTTGTGTAAGAGAGGCATTTCAACAGGGAAACTAAGTGAAGTTATATATTATAATAAATGGTACATGACAATTGCTATTCCTACTTGTCCAAGATTAACTTGTAAATAAACTTGCATCAATCTTTGGCCTGCTTTCTTAAATAAAAGAAATCTATGATCACTCTGTCAGTCCCTTCATACCCCAGAATTTCAGATCCATTTTCTCTAAATGCATATAACTTTGAAAGAGAGGCTTCAGCTATAATTCCGTCCCTCAAGCTTCACGAAAATACATGTTCAGAAAGATCTCTTCAGTGTTGCCTGTGAGCAAATCTGCCATCTGAGCCCTATGCAAAGAAGCATACCCTTATCCATGCCCTCCAGGGCAACAAAGGCTTCAGCTGGAGGTTTCATCTTCCAAAATTCCTGGAAATCCAGTCAAGAGACACAAAACAGTGAAAACCTGGGCTTTGTTAGCACTACTACTCACGAGGTCAGCTTGAGTTTTAATATGAGGATGAGAAAAAGCTAACTTTATACTCTGAAGTTGGTTCTTTTCTGTGCTGTGTGAAATTTGCATGTGGTTATGGTAATCTGGGTTTCCCAGTATGGGAGCTGCATATCCTGCTTAGTGGTAGCCATACTTGAGAAGGAGACTCTGAATGCCATCTACCCAGTGCTGAACTCCTTTGAAAAACTGCAAACATTTATTTTGTGAACCTAATAAAGACTTAGAAGTCCAGCTACTGGTAATTTGTGCAGATCTTTGCTCATCATGTGTCAGCTGTAGTGGTACTCCGGGGCTCTGCCTGTGCTGTCAGGGTACTGTAGGTATGCACTGTGAGTGGCTTGTCGTGCACCGTCCCCTTGATGCAATTCCTGCAGAACAAATTTCAGGGTTTGGCTAGAAGAAAATACAGATGCTGTAGAGCAATGTGTTTGCCTCAGTGCAGTCTGATGCTCTTCTGCTCCTTAAAAAGCAGCATCTGGGGGACCCTGCCTCCCTGGGCTTTGACTCCTCTGCTTGACAAATCCCTCACAGCATGAACTCCCTCAAGCCCTTGTGGATGGATTTCACTTTCGCCCACAGCTGCTTCTGGACTGATCTGTCTGCATTAGCATGTTCCAAGCAGTGAGTAGCAGCTGAGCTACAGAACTGCCACAAAGAACCTCTTAGGTCCTTCTTTCCCTCTACTTCTCTCTGACCAGAGAGACACTCATTAGTTCAAGTGATGCTGTGAAGTTTGTCACTTTAATATATTGCCTCCTCTTTAAGTTGCAGTAAGAGAAAATGATGCTATCATTATAAGCCTATCCATTAAAAGAGCAGTAGAAGGATAACTGTGGAAAGTAAAAAGTAAAAAAAAAAAAAAATGAGAAGAGAGCGACAATCTCTTTTCCTTTTTCAGATGAGTTAAATTGTGATTCTGAAATATCAGAGGCACAGACAAAGCATTAGAGTAGGTCCATTTTCCCTCAGTTCGTTGCTAATGTGTTTGAAACAACTGTACAGGGCATAAAGCCTTTTGTAGGCTAGATCCCTTTTCTGTCTGCAAAGCTAATCCTCTCTCTAACTCAGTACATCTAAAAACAGCATTATTTTCTGTGGAGTGGCAGAACAGCAGGGACCAGCTGATTTCTAAAGTTCCTGTTGAAACCTTGTGACATTGCTTACAGGAAATGTTTTGGGCTGGTTTGCAAGCCCTCCTATGTAAATAGTGCAGTGGCAAGGGGTAAGAAGCTTCAGCAGCCTGAAGGCTCCACGAGTGAACCTTGCAGGCATGCAACGATGGTGTAGGGCAGTGTAAGGATTTGTGCCACAGCAGCAGGTGGCAGGCATTGCATCTGAAAGTGCCAAGGATGCTACCCTGAAGAAGGAAAGCTCTGATTTTAAACCAGTACCTAGAAGATTGCTCAGCCTTGAAAGTTAGGGGTATCAGAGGAGAGCCATAAGCTTGGAGAGGGGACAGAAAACATTGAGATATCTGCTACTTGCAGTTCTTTTATAAATAAGGAGAAATAGGGAGAGTAAAGCCCGCCCTTGCAATAAATCTTGAATTGTGGATGGGTAAAAAAAGAAAAGTAATAAGGAAAAAGCAATATTTTCAAACACAATATATTAAAGAGAAAAAAACAATAACTTAATGGTAGAGGAAAGGACAAAAAAAAAAGGTAACTTTATGGAATCAAGATTAATTCACGTGTTTTGTCCCAGTGGTTCTTCTTCAACTTCCCAATACACCAAGACTTGGTCTTTCTTGAGCATCAGTTTAGAAAGCCCCTCTTTCATGAAATATGACATGAAAGTGGACTGCAACAAGTGGAGAAGCCAGTGTATTTTATATCTTGCTCAGGTATCCAAGCCAAATGGCAGTCATGCTTCTCAGAAGAAGGGTTTCCAACATGTCTATCTTTAACGTACTGCTAACAATATAACATAAAGTCAAATTCAATAACTAGTTTCTTCCCCCCATAAGGTTCTCTGGAACCTATATTAACAGGAAAGTAATGCATATAAAGTCACCGTAGATAAGAAATCAGAAGCGGGGGGCCAGGAAACAGTTTGACTAGGGAGGGTAGGAAATAGAAACATTACAAGATGTGCCTTGAGAGGCTTATGAAGGGGGTTATTTAATATGGTGCCCATGATACTTAACAATGGTCCTCTCAATGACACAGTGCTAAGGTCCAAATATTCTATCTCTCACTTATTTCTCTCCTTCTCATCTCTCTCCCTCTCTGCATTTAGGAAAACAGGAGGAATATCAGCTCGCAAGAACACTTCCAAGATATATTTTTCTTAAAACATAGCTTCTTCCTTAATGGAAGAAGTGCTTTAGCTGGAATATGGCTTTCACCAGAGAGCACTTTGTATTGAAAAAGATACTGAATTTCTAATATATGTTCCTGATGGAGGGAAGCTGTAACTCAGCTGACACACAGCAGATTACAGTATATTGTTCCAGACTGTTCCAGCACAAAATTAGCTCTATCTTTCACAGTAATTAATTGCTTTCCTACAGGTGAAGCAACTTTGTCACTTAGTTTTGAGAGAGTTTCATCAGATGTACTCTTCCCCATCACTGTCTCCATGGCAAAGACTGAGCTGTTCTGCAGTTACTCTGCTCAGCAGGACATGCCGTGTAGTCCTTTCTCCATCATGATCTCAGTGAAACGGACAACCTAAAGCAGCTGAAGCCGAAGCAACAACTTCAAGTAGACAAAGCTAAGTTACACACTTTTTCTTCCCCTGCTCATGTGAATGACTGTTTCTAGAAGTCAGAGAGGAAACTTAAATGATGCAAAGGCTGAGAGAATGAATTGGAGGAGTAAAGGGAAGAGAATTTAATTTTTGGAAGGAAGATAGTTGTTATTCAATGGAGCTGACTAGTTGATAACTTGTCTCTGCCACATTTCATTCTCATCTGCTGCTTTAAAGAAAGATGTAAAGTGCTTTTAAGCTGTTTTACAAGCACTAAGCTGACAGCACTGGAGGCCAAGGCTTTCTCTTTAACCTCCCAGTGCAGAACAGGCTGTGGCTCTGCAGCCTGTCTGTTGTGCCAAATCATCTTTCCAAGTCCAGACATGATGTTTAGGGATGGCTTGAAAATGTAATGTTTGGCTACTTTGGAATTTGTGTCTAGTTGGCAGCTTCTCTTTTTCCTGGCCTTTTCTATGGCAACAGTGGCTGTTATGACCATTTTCTGTGTAAGTAAATATAGAATTTCAAGACAATGAGATGTAGGGCTTTTCTTGACAATTTTTCAATAAAAAAATCTGGTTTTCAAAACTCAGTATACTGTCTTGTACATTGTCTCTTATGAATAGGAGAAGAAGCAAAAGTGCAGGTATTCTGAAGATTTTAAATAAAAATTGATTGTTTCAACTCCAAAACACCCATGTGGTGAGTTGAGGTACAGTTGTTCAGGAGCCCAAGCTCTCTTAGTTCTCTAGGCAAGGATTAGATTGACCCATTTCCCATTTCCCACTAGCATGATGGAACGGACATGAATCCTCACCAGCTTCTACCAAGTCTGAGATCACGATGCATGGCATCATGAGATGTCATTCCTGTAGGAAACCCATTGTAAAGTGAGAACTGGGGAGCAGCAGGCGCCTGAACTACAGTTTCAGTAGCATTTCATAAAGAAAATATTTGAATTTTGAAAATAAATATTTAATGTCTTGATTTATCAGAGTGCAAAGCACTAAATCTCTACATGTTTTTGATGAAACAAACTTGTTTCTACTCATGTCAAAATTCTCTGCGCTGTGTTTTCCATTCAGGCCTGGCAAAAGGCAGGCCATGAGTTCTTTTCATGTACGCCAATAAAATCAGAAAAATTCTCAAGAAATAGCAAGCAGGTCACACTGACCAAAGCAGACAGCTGATTTTTCCTGTCCTTAAGCAAGTCGCCATTGAAAATGGTATGAAATTATTACCACAATCAATAAAAGGTCACTTTTTTATTCCAAAAGATTACCTGCGATGGAACAGATGCAAGAGACTTAATCTAGGAATGCCTTTTAGGGCAATTTGCTGAAAGCTCTTTCGGCAGAGAATGGTAATTCAAAACACTTCACTTTTGGCTTTTCCTTATCCTTCATGCTTTAATTCTTGCCCCCATGTGCATGCTCATACACATGTTCACAAACCTTCCTTAGATGTGGACATGCTTTTCACTTGGGCCTGATTCGCTTCTCAGCATGAAACTGATTAAAAAACCCAGGGATGCAGAGACTATGAGCTAAATGAGTGTCAGGCTTTTCTAATTATTAAAGTGCCTTGTCTTCACTCTGTGACAAGTCTTTGCTTTTAAGGAGCATTGCCCAAGCCAGGAGGACTGAAGCAGAGTTGTAATTCCCACTGTTCCATGACCATGGAACACAAGTGGTAAGCTTGATCTGTCATAGACCTTAGGAAGGAATAGGGTCTTCCTCTGAAGACCACAAAACATGGCAGAGCTGTCAGCTACTCCTCCATCATTCACTCTCATAGGCACAGTGCCATTATTCACGTGGCTATGGGCAAGAGGGGACTTGGGACTCATTTTCAGAATGAGTTTGTTATTCACATGTTCTGTGACAAGGCAACCTTTCATACTTGCCCGGAGTGTGAAATCAGTAGGGGAATCACATTAGGAAGCAACAATTTGAAGGATCAGATCTATGATAAAAGGTCATATTCCAAAAGCACTTTGGAAAATTGGTAAGAAAAACACATAAGGTACCTGACTCGGGAGCAAAGACTGATGCGTGGGATATCCCCTGTACTAAGCATGTCAAAGTCATTGGATTAGCATGATCACTTTTCCTTCTGATGCAGTGAGCCTCTGAGTTGTACGTTGATTTGGCATCAATGGAAGTGGTGAATCCACTTCCCCATTCATCTCAGTACAAAATGGTCCAGAGCCTGGTGGTTAGACATCTCTCAAGAAAGAAAGGTTCAATTGCCATCTCTTATCAAGTTCCTCACTCTAAGGAATCCAGTGATGTTGAAAAGATTATGAAAGTGTTACCTACAGAGGAACAAATGCAAAGAGAGGGGCAAATTTTAGGATACACCTGTCCCCAGTATTAACTGTGACCTAAGTTGAAGTCTGAGCAATCTGGGCTTAGCTGGAACCATGGCCAGCAAACAGTTCTTCCATCTCTTTCTCTGCACATGCTATCTTGGATTCAAGGGTCAAATGCCTAGAGTTTAGACTTTTCAAGAGCAGATTTGTGTTCCTGAATCCTTCATAAAACATATGGGGAATGATGTTTCTTTTTTTCTTTTTCCTTTTTAACCCAGTACACAAGAAAACCTTGATTAAAAATTAATTTGGTGCACTATGAATAAAGTGGAACTTTAAAAGTCACGAACTTCAAAATGCAAATGGAGGCTTCAGAACTGCACAGGCAGGCAACAAGTAGTCACTGTCCAAAGGGACTCTCATGTATCATGCCTTTATCTGTTTGCTCCCATGAACCAGTAATTAGGACTCTTGAATAAACCACACCAGAATTATGAGTCACCAGTGTAGCATGACAATGCAGGCATAGTCTCTGACAAATTTGCCTGCTCTCTGGCAACTTGAATTAAACAAGATGCAGCACGGGGGAGGCATTCTTGTTTTGTGGCTTTGTTTAAAGTGAGGTTATGATGAGGAAAGTGGTGATAAAAACGGCACTTCATGCACTAGGCCTTCTTGCTTTAATGGCAGCCCTTAATTTTACTGACACAAATAAAATCTTACTAGTGTCAGCACTGTAGTCAGGCAAAAGTGAGTTCTATTCCATGTTGCCACATACATCATGAAAACACACCCTCCTCCTCCTTTTTGACCTCAGAATCATTGTTGTTAGTGATGATGTATGAAATAGAAAGGCCATAACTTGATTGTGAGAAATTGCTTTGAACTTATATTTGCTGGCAGGTGAAAGCCTTATTTTTGAGTTTTAAATGAAGCATGTTTTGTATGGAAGTCACTGAGAGGGAATAAAGAGGAAGTGGTAAGAATTCATTTTACAGACTCACTTTTCAGATTGTAACCATACTTTAAAAAGGAAAATGGGCTGAATTTAAACTCTGATTAAAGGCTGTGGATTGACAGTCCTGTGGAATAATGTTCTTGAGACACTGTACTCATAATTTCTGCCACAGTAGGAGTTTCTTGCTAATTACCAGTCAGTCTAAGGGCTGTATTTCCCCTCCTCTCAGACTCCCACCTCATGTCAGAATGCCATCCTCAGCACCATGTAGTCAAGAAGCGGCAGTAGGCAAGGCCAAATGACTGTAAATGGCCGTGTTAAACTATCTGTCATGTGCACTTGTAGTGCAGTGACTTCGAGTTATAACAACAGCCATCTGTTCCCTAATGGCCATTTGAGCTGACAGGTGTGTTCAGTGTCAATGCAACCACATGCCTTGCTCTGTCCCACAACCTGTTATTGGTCAGCTTGAAGGTCCAGCAACTATATGCTGGGAGAAGCAGGGCAGTCACTGCATATTCATCTTGTCTCTTTGTCCTGATTGCTTTCTGCAGAGCACAAGACAAAGGCAACTGAAACGATGACATTTATGAAAACCTCTCTCCACAAAGAAACTAACCCAAGACAATCAACTTGCTCAGGACTAATGCTGAAATGATTTACAGTCACCTTGCCCTCAGCTTGTTAGGTCTACTGGGGGAAAAGGGAACAAAGGCAAAACTTCACAGACCTTATAGTGAGCAGTTTCTCCAAGAAAAGTATTGCTGTCAATCCTCATGGATGAGTTGAAGGACATCTATATTTTTTTAACTACTTGGAGATAACCTCTGCTTGTATGAGTCATGCAGGTGACATCCTTTGCATTAACAGAAAAGACAACGTGCATCTAAGAATCATGAAGATGTTACTATTAGAACAAGCACAAGTCTACAGAATAAAATGTGCACCTGCACGAGAAAGGGAACCAGGGAAATTAATTTTCAGTAGAATATGCTTTCATTGGATGTTTGTTGTTTTGTTTTGGTTTTTTTTTTTTTTTTGATAGACTTTCTATTATCTATATATAAACCTGGAGTATTTCTTTTCTTCTTCTCTTCTTTTCACTCAAATGATCACATTGACCTTGTTTCCATTAGAAATCAGACTAAAATGTGTTTACAATATGGGGCATTTCTTCTACCTTATGAACCACTGCAAACCAGTGCCAGATGCCATAGTGAAAGAGAGTGATATGAAGATAGAGACATGCCTGAAATTCCACCAGGTTCATTTGTGACTTCACTGTTCTGAATGCTGTGGCACGGTGCTCTCGCACGTGTGCACACAGTCTTGTTAAAGCCTAAAAGGGGACAGGTTCCTAGGGAGCTATCAAAGGTGTTGGGTATGTGGTTCTTCCAAGGCAGGCAGGCAGCAGACCATCTGGGATGTAATCCTTCTGACCTCTCAGATGTAATTTTATGCTGCTGCCTAGTATTGTCCTTTTTACTTTTTTTTTTCCTGTTTTCCCCAAGGTTTAACAAATATTCTTTGTGACTTTTGGATAAGAGATGTTTCACTTATTCTCTCCTAGTCTGAGAAAGTAAAATTTTCATGCATTTTCACATTTGGGATACTGGTGAGGGAAAAGAAAAATCATTTCTTCCTTTTTCCCCCCCTTGATTTATATGGCTTGTCTCCTCTGGGTCCTAGCTGTTCATTATGACTCTCATTTCCCACCTCTAGTTTATGACCACTGAGTCTGTCTGGCAACTGTAAGCCTTACATTCATATATTATAGCACACAGAGGTCTGATAGTGTTATGAATCTGCATGGGGATCTGTGGCATCCTACAGTCTTTTCCAGTGTTTAATGAGCCCTTCCCAAAGATTTGCATTTTTGTCAGTTGACTGGGCATCGTGTGTGTTTTCAGATGTGCTGCTATTCTGACCCACTGTACAATGCTGTCGTGGGTGTGGATAGATAATGTCTCCTTCGTGTGTAACCCTTGTTACTGTAGTCCAGTGATTCCCCAAAGATCAGTTCTTGTGAGACTTTGCATATGGCTTTGGAAGATGAAAAATTTGGGCTAATGTGGAAGAACAAAGTACAGTGTTGTCTAGGACATGCTCAGAGTCAATGTAGCACCACTAGGAAAGGATCCTGCCCCAGAGCTTTGACACAGAGTATCTGCTGCTCCTCTTGCCATGAGAGACCAAACATATTTTTCCTTCAATATCTTCAATATCTCATGAGACTGAATCAGTCTGCAAACGGAAGTGTTCTAGCAGTTTAACACTGAGCCAAAACTTCCTGGTGTTTTCACTGGGGACTTGAGAATATATAGGTTGTTTTCCTCATAAAACCACACAGGCAAGAGCTTGGTCCCATTTGTAAGCTAGAACTGAATTATCCTGGTTCTCATCAGGGAGACATGATGAACTCTCAGATAGGTGATTGTACGTAAGAGCAAATGGCAGAACTTTTAGTTTTAGGGCAAAAGCTGTTCCAGATTAGTTAGCAAGTTGTTCATAGCTAGATCCAAGCAATTTGAGCTGAAATTACACGTTGCGCTTAATTTTTAATAGCTTTTAGACTTCCATTTTTATTTTACTTATGTTGCCGACTATTGCATTCAAACACCATCCCAGCTCTGCCCACTAGTTTGACTTTCTAGCAGAAAGAAGGACCAGATGGAGCCTATTTAAGAAAGTCTGTGAAGGGGAAAATAACTTCTTCATTTTGTGGTAAGTGGAGGGAGGTTAAAATTTTTGTTAATGGTATCTGTAAGGTGAAGATGTTGTCCATGGTTCATTTTTCATGGGGGAAACTAATTTGGCTTTTATTAATTATGTTGTTAGTGGCCACAGACTGTTTCATTCTTTATCAGAGTAATAGTCTAGGGGAACAGGTTTTTGAAGGAAAAGGACAGGATCGTCTGCTCATGTAGCTATTAATACAAGTATCTGTGCAATTACTTTGCTTGAGACTATCTCTGCTTGCATATATTGGGCAAATTAATCTGCTCCACTGTATTTCTGAAACATGTTAGGGCTGAAGGTTTAGAATAAAGAAATCCCATGTTTACTCAGACCCACGTTTCGAAAGCTCATTTGAGATGTTGCTGACATCACACAATTTTAAGAGTTTTAATTTGTAGAAGTTGCCCTTTTGTTCCTGTAATACATCAGTGGTGTCAAAGAAGACATGACAGTCATTACTGGTCTTTTCAAGTTTGCTCTTTTTCTTATGAAGCTGAGTATTTTTCTTTGGCATTGGAATTCTAGTTTCACAGTCATCCTTCAGGTATTCTGCCCAGCTTTGACCATTCTGGATCTTTCTCCATTTAAACTCTCCACAGCTCATGCCAATTTGTGCTGCTGCAGCATGTTCAGTGTTGCTAGTTTGAGAAGATTGAGTTGTATCTAATTAGACTTTTGGAAAAAAATAATCAGGCAGAATATAATTGCTCATATTGGACTTGAGGCAACATGTTAAGCTATTTTTCACTTGCAAAACAGGTATTCTCAGTAACATTATATTTTTCATTGGAAATAAAAAGTCACCAGGTGCTACTAAGTGAGATACACTATAGAAATAGCTTGAAGACCTGCTTTTTACACTTACATGTAGTGATTTTAAAAGTTCCTGAATTGAACAAGTTTAAAAGGGTGAGAAAGATTCTTAAAAATCACAGTAAACTTTTCAGATAGGCATGCAATACTTTTGGTTGCTGTTCAAATTGGCAGATTTTAGTTCTAAATATATTTTTACCTCTTAGCTTAATGAAGAAAAAATTGTAATAATGTACATCCTTTTCTTTGTGCCATCTCCCAGACTGGTTCCCGTCTTTTACTAGGAAGTTTCTTATGTCTCCTGTTTTGCTAATTTTCCCATTTATAAAGTTGTGCTGTGAAAAAAAGTAACAAAAAATCAGGAAAACACATTAAGGAATGACAGATGTACAAATAAGTGATAAAACATCACATCATGAGCTGCTCTCACAACTCTCTTCAATGGGTATTTTGGAAAGAGATTCACAGTTTAGATTAATGTGGCTCAAGTCGTGGTCCAAAGTTCAAATCTGGCATTAAATAATTCATTCTGGGTCATGGTCATCATCTTTGTTTTCCTCTGTCGTACATTACTGTACCCAAGCTAAGGTAGGGCAGGGGAGTGTGGGGAGGGGGTGGAGTTGGTTTCCCTTAATTTGATTTCAGAAATAGATTCTGAATTGGCAACAGTCTCAAAAAATTGCAATAAACGGATCATGGGCAATTCCAGTGCACAAATCAAGCAAATGTTGCCTGTGATCTTGCAGGAGTCCGAGGGAGTTACATACTGGCAATAGGAATATTTCTAAGTTTTTGCTGACTTGAATGCTACTTTGGATAACAATAAGTGTAAAGATATATTGCTCTATCCATCTGTAAGTACAGGTATGGACCTGTTTCTAGATTTGCCAAGAAATTCCAGTAGAGCAGAGCATAAAGGAAATGCACATTAAAACATCGCCCAGGTTGTTTGCACATCTGTGTATTCAGAACTGCCAGAATAACCAGTTATTGCTTCTTGTAGCCATGATGATGCAAACCCAGATTCTGAGTAAAATCTGAGAGGCCCCTGCTGTGATGAGATCATGCATTTGCTGAGGCTGCAGTTCACTTGTAGGCTGAAAAGAACCCAGCCACACCAGGAAAATAAAGCTCAATTGACATTTTCCTGCTGGGACCATTTGCTACCCCTTAGGGCTGCTGAACTCCAGAGTTATTTCTCTCTGATCCTGTAATAACCATCTGTTAATAGCATGTTTAGCACATTGCAATAGGAACAAGAGGGTGACAGGGTGGTAGTTGAACTGTATATACAAGGAACACAGCAGAATGATGCGCTTCCTGCTCTCCAGAGCCTGATAACAAAACAAAACAAAAATGCCATTGAGAGCTGTTGTTGCAGTGGAACAAAGCATAATAAAAGCTCTTGAAAGAGCCATCTGGACTGTGCTAAGGATGCTGCTCCATGCTAAATACATATCTTTTGGCAAGCCTGTGTTATGATCAACATCTAGGGTTCTTTGATCTATTCCAGCAGTCTCAGGCTGGAGAGCTGCATGAGCTGACGATAACTCTGATGTCCTTGGAGGCTTGATCGCAGACCATGTTGACAGGCTCAAGCCTGGTGTGAGAGGAAGGGGAATGTTCTTAATGCTTTTTCACATATTCATTTTAGCATTTTTTTGAACGAGAAGCTGTAACATATTCTTTTTTTTCCTACCCACACAATTGGGTTTGGAAATGAGATATGGTCTTGAGGAGAGTTTTGCTAACTCCACTGGATGACAGACTACCTCTACTCAGCACAGCAGGGAAGGTTGCACTGATTGCAGTGAAGAAGAGGTTTTACCTCTATTTGTAAAGGTCAGCAGAAAGACCAATAGCAATAGAAAATAAATCATCCGATGGCTTTGTCTTTCCTTCAGTGGTGAAATCCAGTTACTCTATAATCCATGTCTGCTGAAAAGTGACGTTTTAACGTAATTGTTCTTTTACTGTCTTGAAATCAATTGTCATAAGCATTTGTTGACAGTTCCTATTCCCAACAGAAAAAATAAAACATCAAACAGTGTTCAAAGTCGTTACCCTTTTACCTTGAGTTAACCTGACCATCCCCTGTGCTTGCTGCCAAACATTCAATGTTGTGGTTCCAGTCTTCAGTGCTGTAGAGTTAACTCTCTCATTCCTGCATTCTCGTGCCTCCTTACCATGGAGAACACAAAGCCAAAGGAACTGGAGCAACAGTGATATTCCCACTTCACAGCAGTTCTATTCCTGCACACAGATTTGTTAGAGTTTGTTGATGAGAGCAGATGTAGGCTGTAAGAAAGGTTGTTCTAGACTTTTCAAGGGAAGCTGGAATCAAGGCAAATAAATTTCAAGATCAAGAAGATTCAAGAAAATGTTTGTGCCTTTGAATAACTTATTCCTCAGGTGATTCTTCATGTCTGTCAAATGAAGTTCAGTGTTAGTCCAAGTGTGTGTTATCTGTGAGGCAAGTGAAGTCCTTGGTGGGAATGGTTTACACTAAGTCTCCTGGATGTGTAGAGTCAGAAGTTAAATGTGCATGGTCCCAGTTGCCAAGTGTGAGAAAAAGATGATGCAGGTTGCCTCTACTACCAATTTCTTGAGGTTTTGACATTGACAGAAAGAGAAATAATTTCTCTCTTTTGTTCTCTTTTTAACTGAGTGAAGCTGATCTACAGATCATGCAGTCATTGGCTTTTTTTTCCAGACAGCTTTCCTTAAAGGGAGACATTCTACTTGCAGCTTTGAAAGCCAAATATTAGTTATGAAAAGAATACAACAAATTAAAAAACATTATTATCATGAGAATTAATGAACCTAGAGCCCCTATTACATCTGTCAGACATCCAGAAACCCAAAGGGTATTTGCACTGACACGAGCCAGTGACTTGAAAAGATTAAGCATTGCCAGCTAATTATGATGTCCTTAGAGCGGGGATCCTTTGATTTAAGGAGACTATTTTTTTATAACACAGAGCCCTTGTGGACCATCAGGACTACAATCTGCAAGCATATATCTAATGCCTTTTCTATTCTCTGGTAGAGTACATCCCTGTGCCAATGATAGTAATTGCCTGTATGGGAAAGAAACGTTACAAGAGCACTTAAATGTATTTGTAACTATTTCTAACTGTTGGAAGTGAAGAGAAGGAGCCAGAAACATGTGTGGAGGCAGCTGCTGTTGGCAACCAGTCCCAAGTGCTCTGTGGGACATAGTCTGAGAACCTCTGTGTTAGAGCAGGAGGCTAGGTCATAGTTGCCTAGGTTCAAAAAAATTGCCAGCAGACATTTGCCCACAGAGGCGATACCAGAGGAAAGTAATAAAAAGCTTTATGGCAGATTTTTTACTATTACTCATTTGTGCACCTTCAGGTGTTTCAAACCTTTAGTCCAGACCTGACTTTTCATCACAATTAAATAATATTTTCTAAGTCCACTGTAACGAATCCTCTCTGGGACAGCTGACGAATACAGTAATTAAGAAGACTGCTATGCTGGAATAGACAAAGCAAAGATTTCTGTCATGGAATCCTCTCTTCAGTGTTACCCTGTGATGGAAGGAAAGAATATGAAAAACAGGACACACAGAAGGGGAACCTTTCTCCTGACATACCCTTGTTCTTCCAGAGAAAGGAAGCTTGGGAGCTCAAACAGTCAGCTGTTAAAATCCACCACAAACACACATTCAGTTTGTGTTCCACTCCACTGCTGGCAGCAGCAACTGCCTCCGTTGTCATTCAATTATACTGGAAAATGTCAATTTTGATTAAATCTCTTGTTGCATTCTGCAAAGCTTTGCCCTAATACCAGAACATTTATATAAGCTTCTGTGAGGTTGCTGTTCCAGTCTGAATGTCACAGCGCTCCCTCCCTATGGTGGTCTGATGTGCTTTCTGGCCTGGCTTTTTCCCCTTTAGTCTGGTTTGGGCTGGGGTAGAGCTAACTTTCTTCACAGCGGCTGGTATGGGGCTGTGTTTTGGATTTGTGTTGAACACAGGGTTGATAATATAGAGATGTTTTTGTTATTGTTGAGCAGGGCTTACACAGAGCCAAGGCATTTTCTGCTTTTTGTATTGCTATGCTGGTGAGGAAGTTGGGTGTGCATGGGAGGCTGGGAGGAGACACAGGATGGACAGGTGATCCAAACTGACCAAAGGGATATTTCAGACCACATGACATCATGCTCAGTATATAAAGTGGGGGGAAGAAGGAGGAAGGGAGGAACATTTTGCGTGATGGAATTTGTCTTCCCAAGTAATCATGGTGCATGATGGACCCTTGCTCTCCTACAGATGGCTGAACACCTACTTGCCCATGGGAAGCAGTGAATTAATTCTTTGGTTTTCTTTGCTTATGTGCATGGCTTTTACTTTCCCTATTAAACTGTTCTTATCTCAACCTACAAGTCTTACTTTGATTCTCCTCCCCATTCCATCAGGTTGGAAGGGGGAGAGGGGGTTGAACAAATGGCTGTGTGGTGCTTAATTTCCAGCTAGGCTTAAACCACACTTTCTAGGCAAGGCTTGCTGGGCTAATCACACATCCTTGTCACTAGCATCAGGAAATCCTGTCAAAATGACCTTATAGGAGGACTTGGAACCAAATAAGCTGTTGTAACATTCCAGGCCTGGGAGTTGCCGGCTTACAGGCTCAGCTAGGAGTTTTACTTTAAAATATAGATATAGGATTCTTTAATACTCCGAGCTGGCATCAAGAGAATAAGCCATGGACTTGTTTCAAAGGGGTTTCTTTATTAATTTGGGGCAGAAAATAAGGGAACTTGGAAAAGGTTCAAAAAGGGCACTACACAAGCTAGACAAAATGTTCCACTGCAATACCACTCCAGCATATATTAATCCACAACACTTAAGATCCAATTAATCCACAACACTTAAGTCAAAATCCAATCCCTCCAGCTCCAAGCCACCCAAAGCATCAAGAAAGCAGCAAAGAAAGAGAAGCAGAGGGAGCAAGAAGAGAAGGAGAAAGAGGGAGAGACAGATTATNTGTGGAAGACCAGCTCTCACATGTCCAGGTGGCAGGGCCGTGATGCATGGCAAACATACGTCTGTGGTTTTATCTGCTCTGGTCCCTATGACCAACCCTGCCAGGCAGGGTGTCTGACCCACCAGCCACTCTGGGGTTCCAGGACAGGCTGCGGGTCAGTGTCCTCATTGTCCCTGCTAATCTCAGGCTGGGTTAGGGGCTCCAGGAGATGTGTTGTGTTATAGTTTTCCCAGGCTGTTTGTGACTGACAGCTACTCTGGGGCTTCCCCATGTGGTCTCCATAAAGTTGGACCCATTCCTTTACCCCCACCCCCACCCCCCCTTCCCCACCCCACAAGGAGGTTCTGACCCAATAATCCCTGATCTGATGTCTAACAGCTGTCCATTGTTTTTTAGTAGGAACTTCTCTGGAACAAGGCATACGTACCTGAACACGTGCATCACAGATCCTGTAGCTCTCCCTCTGCTGAATGAGAACGGCAAACAGTAAACTCAGTACTAAAAGTCAATTCCCTAATCCAGAGGCAGGAGGAATTCAGTGAAGGTGACAGAGACACAGATAGGAAGAAGATAATCTTCTTATGCATGTCTGGGGGACCATCTAACCAGTGCAAAACTAAGATGAAATTAATTACACTCAGTTTTCTTCAAACTAATGTTTTTACTTTGGCATGAGCAAAACAACTCTCACACAGGACTATATTCCTCTGCTTTGTTCTGATTCATCCATACTCATTTATCCTGAAGAAGCCTCACTGTTCCAGAAAGATGTCATCACTGCATAGAAAGGATATGTCATGGGTGCAGTAACTCTGCAGTGGGTCCCATAGCCCTAAGGCTTCTTCAAGGAGCAATGTAAAAGGTCAGAAGAATCAAGAAAGCATTAAAGAACTAATAAAGAAGACCTTTAAAGAAATGGATCATCATATAGTGGATTAGAACTGGAAATTCTAATAGTGGTGGGAAGACAGACTGGATTTCCCAAGGTCCCTAGTATACCCCACCTAATCCTTGACTTTAGCTGAGCATGTATGTAGCCTGCGATTTGGGCTCCTTTTGGAAATGCTGGACTTGTTCATGGAAGGCATTAGCAGTCTGTGCAAGGAGTACTCAGCTAAACTCTGTCTTGAACATGTTTGGTGTGGGGGTGCAGTGAGAATGAGAATTCGCTTTCCATGAAGTTTCCTAGAAGCTCTACAAGGCTGCTGGGAGTGGATGAGAACATTAACCAAGTAGAACAAGATTATAGATCAGTTGTCAGACTGGTAAAGAAATCTTTCCTTCTTTGGACAGATTGCTTGCTGAGGATCATTAAACATTTAGGATGTATTTTTTTTTTCTTTTTCTTCCCTTAATTTTTTTTGTTGCAATTCCTTTCAGACCTAGTGATATAAATATGAAACACCATTATGACAAAATAATATCCCATTTGTTTTCTGAAGCCAATCTTTCAGTTCTGATTAGAGAGAAGAGGTGTTGGAGTTTAATATATTCAGTGGCTCTGAGAGTAAACTGCTCTGTAGAGGCATTTCAAGGTCTCAGTAAACAAACAGACATGTAAACAGTGCTCCTACCATTTAAAGTTTAAACTAACCTTACATCATCAGTCGAGGATGTGCTCAGGCTTAGCAAAGGAATGAAAAGGAAAGAGGGATCCATCTCCAGTAAAATCTCTCCAAATCTTGGAGCTAGGCTTAGTGTGGTAAGTGCATTTATGTGCCCATTTTCCACTTCAGGTGATTGCCAAATTGTCAAAATAGAACCATTATTTCCACCACTCACCTCATGATGAGTTCTGTATTCAGTGTCAGTAATGATTTAGTTATTTTCGGTTGTGAATGTAATTTTTTCTTATGCAATTGCTACAGCAATACAGTCCCTAGAAGGAACAAGCCTGAAATGGTGTAGGATTATTCCCATCAGTAAAAAGTATGGACACACTGAAATGAATATATCTATATCTCCAAAAGCATAGTGATACCATTTTGCTGATTTTGAGAGGGGTTTAAGTTGTCGAAACACAGATGTTTGATACTCTCAGGTGCCTAAAATGGTATTCAGTTTCCTTTCAGGGGGCTGAAAAATATGCCAGCAGTTCCTCAGGAGACTCACAATCTTCTTTTGCTGGAAAATAGGTGGGCTTTGGCAGCGTTGGGGAAAAAAAAAAATTCACATGAAAAAGACAACACCCAACTGAGTGAGGGGATTGAAGGAGGTGTTGGGCCACATAGGAAAAATGAAAGGGTGAAGAGGAGAAGGGAAAAAATGGGAAAATGTAAAATCACTGTTGTCTTGAGTGTAAAGAGAAGCCTGTTTGAAAGTCAATGAATTACAGACATCAGGATGCAGGAGAGAGAACAAGAGCTGATTGGAAAATTGCTTTTTTACCCATATATTTTCTGGTAGAAAATGAACAAACCTTGACTAAGGATCATTGTTTGAGGCTTTAACTGAAAAAAAAAACCCAAAATCAAAAAAACCTACTGCATTTAAACAAATGTTGCCTGTCACTATTCACAAACAATAAATGTAAACTGAACAGGCATCTGCCCCCCACCTCCAAATTTGGTGAGAAATTAGCTTTTCCACAGAAACGTCTGTGCTAATAGAAAAAACCAAGGCAGGGGAACAGATCACAATTAATTAAAGAACAAAAATTTTAGCCACTTTTTGTTTTTCTTTTTGCAATGCCTCCTGAAGCTGGACCTTGCTCCCTGTCCTTGTTGATGTCCCCATCCAGAGCACAGTCTGGGCATTAGCACACACATTCCCTAAGCATCTTTTCTGTGCCCCTGCACTGAAATATGTACAACACACATGCTCCACAGGTATTGTGCAAGCCCTCAGGAGCTTTACAGACCCTCTGAAACCCAAAGCACAGACAAAGGTGCCTCAAAGCTGAGCTGTACCTGAGCCTAGCAAAGATATGATGATCCCAGCATTTCCCAGTGATGATATTGGTACCCAAGGAGCACATCTTCCCATTGCAAAGCTTTCTCTTAAGCTGAGTGTTTTCTAGTCAGGCCCAAGCAGTCCATATTCACTGTTTAAAATGCTGGGTTTGTTCCTACTCAGCTAACATCCAGAAACAGGGTTTGTTTCCCAGTTGTCTACATTTTCTCACTGCAGAAGTGAGACAAGAATCTCCAGAGGTGGTTTGTCCCACCTGTGAACAAGTTTCTGATATAAGCAGGAAGAAAATCATTTTGAGAAGCTTCAACATAGTTTGCACTACACACTTGGGCAGCAAAACCCTGCTGAGGTTAATCTCACCCTTATGGTTGACTAAATACTTGCACTGCACTCCTTGCAAGACTCCTGGGTCCGTGTGTTGTGTTTTAGGCTCAATATTAGGAAAATGCTCTTCACCCAGAGGGTGGTTGGACACTAGAACAGACTCCCCAGGGAAGTGGTTACAGCATCAAGCCTGACAGAGTTCAAGAATTGTTTGGACAACGTTCTCAGGCACATGGTGTGATTCTTGGGGTTGTCCTGTACACAGCCAGAAAATGGACTTGATGATCCTTGTGAGTCCCTTCCTACTCAGGATATTCTATGTTTCTGTGATTCAATGATCATCACAGTTCGCAACCTCCAGGAGTCCAGAGAATCCTTCCCCATCTCTGCAGCTCCACCACATGCCTTCAAGATAGACCTGACCTATTGCCCATCTCTGCAGATGAGTTGTCATCCCAGTCCACCTGTACCGAATGACCTAATTCACCCACGTAGGCTGTATTTGCAAATGTCCATGTTTCCCTGTGGACTTCCTGAATTAGAATTAACTCAGTTTTTTGTAAAGAAGGAAGGTTAAGCACTGTACTTGCTACACCCACCTGGTGCATGCCATATTCCTTCTGCTCTTTTGTTTCCAAGTGACCAACTGACCTGGAAGGGCCAGGTCTGAAATGCATCCTCACCAGCTGCCATCTCTCTCAGAATGTTGAAAATCCTGCCTCATTGCCAACAGCAAGAAGATAGGTTGCAGCTTTGAGGCAAGCCTCCACCCACACATGAAGAATAACCAGTTTCCTGCCATGTCAATAGGAGGCAGAAACTTCTGTTGTCCAGCTAAAAGAAAAAAGAGAGGGTACTGCTCAGCTGTGACTGGGTTATATACATCCTGCAAACCCCACTGCTGAGCTGGGCAGAGCAAATGGGAAGCAGCGACCTCCCCAGGCTCCCCACTCTCCCAACACAACTGTGCCCAGCAGGTACGTGAAGTGAGAGAAGGGACTTGGCCCTGATTTTCCTCTCACAACAACTTTATGGGATGATGAAGTTATTCTTAGTTGTAGCAAGCAAAAAATGTATTGTTTCTATGCTTTGTGACTGAGGAGCACTCTGCAAGGATTCTTATTCTTTTTTACCACTTCATCGTTAATGGGGTGTTTTCAGAGTGTTCTCATATACAGTGGCTGAAGTCTCATTATATATTTAAGTGCAATTACTGGCTTGGTTCCATTCTCATACGATATTTCTCCTTGGCACTGCATTTCCCCCATTCTGTTTTGTTGCCTTTGCTGAATGAAATCAGCAGAGGCCAGAATTGTTAATAGATGTGCAATAGCCCTTTAAAGCTCAAGATTCCTGTAAACTTAGCTTCACCCCTGCCAGGCATGAAATTGTATGTTATCTCAGGTTGAGAATGACTCTGGGAGAATGGAGGGTAAAAAGAAACAACAAGGAGAGATGGAAGACAATAACAAGGGAAAAGGTGACACAAACTAATTGGTGTTTGGGAGTAGTTAAAACAAAACTGAGGAAGACAGACCGACATATATCTATATCTATAAAATAGAATCATAGAATCATAGAATCATAGAATCATAGAATGACTTGGGTTGGAAGGGACCTTAAAAATAATCTAGTTGCAACCCCCTGCTGTGGGGCTGGGACACCTTCCACTAGACTGGGTTGCTCAGAGCCCCACCCAGCTTGGCCTTAAACATTTCTAGGGATATATATTTATGTGTTTCTTCACAGTGGAGTCCCATGATTTTAAGACAAATCTTGTGGACCCTCCATGTGAACATGTTTCTAAAAGAGTAACACAGAAAACAAAACAGTTTGGAAGCATTACAAATAGTATATAACAGCAACCCTGTAAAATTGACAAGACTGAGATAAACCATCATTTTTACTTTAAGTTACTCATCATCTTATGTAAATAGCACCCTATAATTCCAAAAGTTAAACTTTGACCAATATACAGTCTTCAACACAATATGATTTTCTCTGCCACACAAGTTGAAAGAAGACACACTAAACACGCCTGGGAGCAGGTTCCCAGAAATGCCTACGATATATGTAATTCTAACCTCTTTGAAATTAAAAGGTTGCTATAACAACATGATGCATTTTTTCCTATATAGCTTTCCTTTGCTTGTTTTTCATCATCACTTTTTAGAATATCAGTTGCCATAACAACAGAACATAGTATCTTAAATACTACCTGTCACGTATATTTATGCAGCATAATTAAAGGCATGGGATAAGGGATTGGGCCAAGCTTTGGATTAGTTTAATTCAAATTTCTTCCATGAAACATTCCAATGCTCCCACTAGAAGTAGGAGTGAATTCGGATAGGTCTAGCTTTGCAGGGACACTGCCTCTTGCATCTGTAAATATGCTTAATTTTGCAATGCTTCCCTTGTTAATTAAGTGTTGATGAGTCTTCTAAGTTATAAGCTATCAGCAGGGCTCATTTTTTGGATCTTTTTCTAAGCTGCGATTTCTATTAATTACATTTGTGTTTCTGTTCTTATTAGCTAAGCTTATCACTCTCAAAGGAATATGAGACTTTCCTGAGTGAAGTAGAAAGCTGAAACAACCAGCCTGCTATTCTGCCTTTCAAAGGAGACTGGCAGGCAGGTTCTTGGCTCTGCATTCAGCTTTTTTCACCACTATAGGGGTGTGACCTAAAATCAGCTTGAAAAGAGAACAATATCTCCCCATGCAGACGGGGCTATGTCCCTGAATCTTCCTTCTACATGGCAGGAATATGCAGAGAAAGAGGCATGGACGAGCTGGGATAGCACTCAGCTTCCACATGCTGCTGTGCTGGTTTGCAAAGTGATGTGAGTGAGAGCAGCACCAGGTCATTTGCACTCAGAAGTGTACTTGTCACTGGGGTGAGCACCACCCTCCATGCGGAAAGAGCCTATATCCAGTCTGCACCTTATGGAGCATGAAGTCACCAAATTAATAAGTGCTCATGTTTGTAATAGCACAGCACAACACTGATATATTCCCATAAGTCTCTGTGCTTGTACTAATGCTCCTACACCCTCGTTTGCCATTTCTGCTGTTTCTCTGAAGTTTCTTTTTGCTTTTGAGCTAACTCTTTGTGGTTGGTGGTGCTTGTTCTAGGCAGAGGCTATATCCCAGCTCTGAAAAACAAGGGAAGTCATTTGGGCACAGAGCTAGCTAGCAACGGGATGGCACTAAGATCACCGATATTGTCTGGAGAAAATGTTCTTGGTGAGGCAGTTTATCAAGGGATCATAAACATGAGCTCTACCATTCCACCTTGGAAAGGTTAGGAGTGCTTTATATATATCCACTCAACCAAACACATGAACTCTCTACCAGAAATAACTAAGGGAAAAAAACCCCACAAGGGTGTAGGTGTTTTTTTGTTTTTGTTTTTTTTTTTTTTTTTGCTCTCCACAAGCTCAGAGGAGCTGGAGTTGTCCAAAGCCCAGAAGCAGCAGACTCCCACAACTACTTTATGTGCCCAATGTGAATGCCATGCCAGGGCAGCAGAGTCATACTGAGGAAGGATCCCAGGCTCAGTCCTGAAGGACATATTAGCCTGTTTGACAGGTGAATTCTCCAGCAACCCACTACAGGGCACACCTAAAAAAAGGACTCAGAGAGGGATAGCACAGGGGGAAGCAAGAAAGACACTGTGATAATTGTATCCTTCATTGTTAATGTGTGGACAGTTACTATGAAAGGAAAGCAGGGATTTCTGGTTTATGGCCAATATCAGTATTTTTAATTTATGGAGAATACTGAGTGATCTGGAGTTCTTAGAGTTCTGATATAGGGCAAAAGTTGTATAAAAAATGAGGTATGGAAATGATCTCTCTGATCTCCATGCTAACTGTTTGTATGAGCATGAAAATAACCATTGAGGAGAGAATAGTAAAAGATACAAGTACTGATATTTTCAATTTCTGTCTTTTAACATTGACACAGAGTCATAAGTGTAAATTACTGCAATCACTGTTCTGAGTGACTAGGTCAGGTTGATGCCACACTATTCACATGTACTTCTTTAGAGAGAACTGTGTTCTGGATACTACAGATTATAAGGCACCACAGGCTATCAACTCTCTGCATGCTTATCAGAGAGATCCAGAGTCCCTGCAAAAACCCAGCTGGAGCATTCTGTGATTATCAAGTTGCAGAGGATTGGTCTTCTTTATTCCTATTCTGGTCTTATTCAATAAGCCAGTAGTGCTTTGGCTGAGGTAGACTAGGTATCCTCTACTACCAGCCCTTCAGTGCCTGCTTCAGCAGTTTTCAGTGTTCCCCTTGACACCTGCAAGTTTCCCAGGCAGCTGCAATTCCAGCTGTTTATCAAAGAAAGCAGAGCTACCCTCAGGAACACCCTTGGTCTCTTCACTCAACCATGGAATGCTGCTCCCCCACATAGTCATAGAACGAGACATCTTGAGGATGCCTGGATTAAATCTGCCACTGACCCCAAATGTGGGGTGTCTCTGTAGATTAAATGGAGCCAAAAAAACCAGCCAAGTCTTAACACAGGCAGAACTTAGAGCACTAAGATCATTCCCCCATGTCCTGTGATCATACAGGGTTTTTTTAGACACTTAGGACTTTAGCCTCCTACCAGACTACACAAAAACGTAGGCACAGCTGTGTCCTTGTTAGACACTTATTAGTCATACAATACCAGGGTTGTAATGCTTTAGTGAGTACATCAGTTCTTCAGACTACACTATGGGCTTGGTGCCTCCTTACAGACACAACCAGGTTGGTTTTAGAAGATTACTCAGAAAAATACAAAGTGTTCACACTTCCCTTCTCTGAGCTGTTGGCAAGAACTCTCTCAGTAGCAGATTCCCTAACAAGACAGATGGATCTGTCCATTAACATGATGGTTACAGATCTGTGACTTCTTATTAATAACCTAAGAAAAATGTGTAACATCCTGTCCTTCTCTCCCACACTCAGATTGCCAAGACCAAGCGCTCTTTCATCACTGGTTAGCACTTCGGCATCTGTCAGGCTGAGCTTCATCCTGGAGGCCATTAGCAAAGGGAAGCAGCTGATGTAATCAGATTATGCCTTAATGATCTATGGCCATATGCAACTAATATATGGTTGTAGTAATGCACTGGACAGGCAAGGAGCTCAAAGATTTTCAGGGGGAGAGAGAGTGCAGTGTCTGATAGTCCAAGTCCCTGATGGAGTGCAGCAGGTCTGTGTAGCTGCAGAGCTGTCTGTGTACAGTGTCCTGTTCACAGAACATTGCTTGACCAAATATGCTTCACTCTGACCACACACATTTTGAGTATTTATCAGAGTCTTTGTCATAAGGTCATCTCTGCACTTTCAGTGTAATCTATGTCAAGCATGAGCAGGCTGCTCTTGAAGAGAAGGGGAGCCAAATCAAGAAGATAAATCAGCAAGGCAAGGTCAGGATCAGCAAGATATAAAGATCCATGTAAGTGTACTTACAGTACAGATAAGGAAAAAATCAAGTGCAACAATTTGAACTTCCACAGGGGTCTCAAAGAAAAGGAAAATGACAGAGCCTTCGCTTGCCACCCCAGCTACTCAAGATTAGGATGCTTTACCTGCTTTGGAAATTCTGGTCTTCATCAGTGGTACAGTTTGTGACCTACTGCAGAAACATTCCACAAATCATCAAGAACCACTTGTCTGACAGAGCTGAGCGTTGGCCCTCAGGTAGAAAGAAAAGAAATGAAACCTACTGAGTGAGAAGAGTAATATGAGTGGCAGGCTGAAATCAGTTTTGCTTATGACACGATGAGGGAGAAGCAAGTTCTCCTAAAATACACTGTAAACCAGTTCCAGGAAAGTTTGCAGGTTGTTATGGTAGTCACCTAGGATATATGTCACAACAGCTAGTATTAGCCTCAAGTCCCCTGAGAAAATAAGCCATAGCGTTTGCACATTGGATGTAATAATATAATAATAATAATGGCCAGTCTTCGCGAGTGAAGATTTGGGAAAGGTCATTAACCCTTCGAACCTGCGCAGTGGAT